>NC_064253.1:55623628-56248628 GCF_003254725.2 Canis lupus dingo
ATATTTTATTTATTTTTTTATAAAATTTATAAATATTTTTATTTATAAAAAATAAAGTCTGTTAAAAAGAAGACAGAAAAGACCAATTACCTACAGAAGAGAAATAGACTAATACCCGATTTCAAACAACAATGGAAGCCGGAGACAGTGGAATGATAGTTTTGATTGTTGAGAAAAAAAAAAACGATTGCCAGTCTGGAAACCTGTAGCCAGTGAAAACACTGTCCAAAACTACGGATTAAATATTGTCATCTTGGGCAGACAAAAACTGAAATTGTTTGCTACTGAGTCAACTCTCTCTAAAGGGAATTCCAAAGGATGTACTTCAGGTGGAATTAAAATGATTTGAGCTGGAAAATCTAGGGATTAAAAAAAATGAAGATCAGAAAAAGTGATAAAAAGTGTTTACAAAAATGGCCACACTTAGGTCTCTCTTGATATCTACGTCCCTCCCTTTGCAATGTGATGTTGTTCCTTTTAGCAAGAGGTGGACTCTATTTCTCTATTCTGAATTTGGGTTTGGCCTAATTCATGCCCAAACCAATGATATGTGGCAGAAACGATGTGCCAGTTGGAAACTGCCATTCATTATCTTGGATCCCTGAACTGTCATGTTCACAAACCTAGGCTAGCCTGCTAGAGAGTGAAAAACCACATGAAGGAGCTGATGAACTCAACCATTATAGATCTGTTCAGCTCCCAGTTGACCAGCCTCATATGCAAGCTCAACTGTGATCAGCTTCAATTGGCCTAGACCAAGAAAAACAGCCCAGCCTATCCACAGTCTCATGAGAAATAATAGATGGTTATTATTCTAAGCCACTAAGTTTTGAGGTGATTTGTTATTCAGCTAGGAGCCCAGGAGTTAGCAATAGATAAAAATAATATAAATCAACATTAGCTCGTAGTTTAAGAAAATACGATAGTAACAAAATATACAATAGATAGTATTGACCACCAGAATTGGAGTGTTTTAAGGTTTAAAATAAAGAGATGTTTGTTTTTCTAATATAATGCGAACTTCAGTGGTAAGCATTTAGAGCTGGTACAGTTGCTCAAGGAGTTTATCAAGGATCCAGACTCCATTCCAAGTTTTCTACTCTATCCATTCCTACCTTCTGTCTACTATTCCTAGTTATGGCCACCATCCTTATGCTCACAGAATGGCTGCTATTCCTCTGGGCATCACAACTATATTCCCGATGGAAAGAAGGTGAGGATGTGATGGGTCTATCTCTTCTTTATAGGGAAAACAGTATCTTCCCAACAAGCTCTACCTGGTAGACTTCTTATATTTCACTGGCCAGATCTCTGTCACAGGGTCATATCTAGGCGCCAGGTGCCTAGGAAATTAAGATTTTTAGCTAGGTGAACTGCTTTCCCAAAGGAAATGAGGATTCTGTTTACAAAGTGAATGTAGGAATGAATGTAGTTTAGGCAACTAACTGTCTGTGCTCTCCATTTGGAAGAAAACATTTTACTTGAGGGAGTACTCCAAAAGGAAAAGCAAACAATGTACTTGGCATGAAGACTGAAAGGTAGCACTGTACAGAGGACAAGGCACTGGAGGGAGAGTCACTTAGTCCTGGCTCTGAAGCTGACCTGCTCGGGGCTGGTCCTCCGTTTCTTCCCCATTAAATCAAGATGGAGTAAACAAGCCTTTTTCAAAGCCTGTAGAGACTATGAAGGGAATTAACATTTATGATAGATTCTTCATGTGCAATAGCTCATTTAGACCTTACAGCAAATATATGAGTCAGTGTCATTATCCCATTTCACACTGCGGGAGGTGAAATCTCAGAGAAATCAAGTAGCGTGCACAGATCCTACATCTAGAAAAGGGTAGAGCCAGAATACCAGCTAGGCCTCCAAAGCCAGAGGCTTCTTCCCATTGCCCTCCCTTTCTCAAAAGGTGAAATAAGTATGTGCATTTTTATTTACTGAATTTCAAGGTAACACTTTCTAAACTAGTGTCTTTTGAAGTGTGGCCTGGTGACACCCGCAACAAAATCACCTGGGGTCTCTATTACAAATTGCAGAGTCCTGGACTTCTATCAGATGAACGGATGCAGACTCTCTAGGGCTGATGCTCAGCAATCTGCATTTTAAAAAACTTTCCAGCCAATTTGGACTCGTTTTAAAGTTTGAGAACCATGATTTTGAACTTGTAATTTATTGTTCCATTCCAATGTAGTTTATTTATGGATCTGTGGCTCATGGAAATTTCTTCCTAATATCAGGAAAATAAAATTTAAAAATAGTCTGTTTCTCCTTCCTGTTCCTCAGTGTTCTAATGAAGACACTCAATTCCATGGAAAATGTTAAGAACTGGAAGTGTGTCATAGAAGATAACCAAGGCTGATGAACTGAGCTTCTGTAAGGCGAAGGCACAGGTTAACAGAACATGAATGCTGATTAGAATCAAACAGAGCCTGAAGGGGCTGGGCAAAGGAAATGGCATTAACTAAATATTTACTATATTTTAAAAAAGTGTATTTACTATGTTCTAGACACTGTTCCAGACACATTACATCATCTAAGGGGCCCAAGACATGTGATTCAATCCCTTTTATTTATAAATGGGGTAGGTATAATATTTCATTTTAGAGATGTAGAATCTTTTTTCTTTTTAAGCTTTTATTTATTTATTCATGAGAGACACAGAGGCAGAGACACAGGCAGAAAGAGAAGCAGGCTCCCTGCAGGGAGCCTGATGTGGGACTTGATCCCAGGATCCTGGAATCATGATCTGAGTTAAAGGAAGATGCTCAACCACTAAGCCACCCATGGGCCCCTAGAGATGAAGAATCTAATGAGAGAACCTGATGAGAGGAAGACACTTCGCTTGTCTGAGGCAATTCATTCATTCATTCATTCATTCGTTCATACAATAAATATCTTCTGGGCTCTCATGAAAGACACTGAGAATTAGAGCAGTGAAAAAAGTCTATAGACGTCAGGTCTCACAAGACTCTGACTTGCCCTCCACATCTCCACTGAAAAGATTAGAGCAGATTGGGCCTGGCACCCGCCGGAAGTAGTTTTTGCTTGCTTGGTCAGCCAGCGGCCAGGAGCAAGAGGAGAGCTTGTCACTGCTGGTCTCCAGCAGCCCAAGAGAGCAGGCTGTGCCATGTTTTTGGTAGCAGCTGCATCCCTAGGTAGGCAGTTCAGTGTATACCCAGGGGCTCACCTGTCCAGGGAGGAGATGGAAGTGTCTGGAGGGAGGGCCTACAAGTAGCACTTGAAAGAGGGGGGAGGAAGAACCCCCAAATCTCATATCCTTTCACTGACCTTGGGAGGGAGATCTTATTTCCACGTTCCAGATGACGACAGGGAGACTCCGTAAGGTTGACTGACTTGTTCAAATAAGGGTCCTACCCAGGAGGGGAAGAGGCAGGCAGGTCCCAGATGCCAGCTCCGAGACCCCCACCCAGCCCTCTCACAGCCCGAGAGGGAAGTCTTCAGAGGCAGGTGAAGTGCTCAGGGAAGAGCAGCCCCGCAGTGATTTAGGAATCGATGCTGGGGCTGGGGGTGGGGGGCGGTGACTGTGATTTCTGCGACCAAGGTTTATCTGATTCCAAGCTCAGATCACACAGAAAATAAAATTTTCTCCTTAAAAGGTTCTGTGGAAAAATGTTCTCTGTTCTGTGGAACACAGCCTCCTCGGCTGTGTTTGTGTCTGAAGAGAGGACTAGTCTGACAGGAAGAATTACAAATCTGGAGCTCATTTTGGTGTCCCAGAGGGAAGGTGGGTGGAGCGTCTCACAGTAAATTAGGAATTCAGAATGAAAACGTAGCCGAGTTTATTTGGGTTTCTAGTGACACCTCAGAATTATTGTGCAGGCGTGTCAGAGGCAAGTCAAAGTATTGACTGCTCCCCCTCCGCCAGGGGAGGAGTGCTGCGAGCCAAGAAGGGGAATCCTCGTCCTCTGGGGCGGGGGGGGGGGGGGGGGGTGTGGTGAGGGGGTGGTGGGGACCTTCCTTTTCCCACCTGGATCCGGAAGGGGTCAGAAGGAGGGAGTGTGGTTTGGAGCCGGGTGCTGGGTCTGCTCGGAGTTCCGGAGGGAGAGAGGCTGCGGGGGGGGGGGGGGGGGGGGGCGCTGAGGGGCTGAGGGAGGAGGGGGCGTGTCCGATCTCAGGATCCGAGGCCTGAGGCCGGGATTTGAGGACTTTCGGGGCCTGGAGTGTGGTTGGGGTCAGACGCCGACGGCGGGGGCGCGGACGGGCGGCGGTAGGCGGGAGACTGAGGCGTCCGTGGAAGGCACCGAGGCAAGATTTTTCCGGGCGGCGGGGCGGATATCGAAAGTTGAGGCGTGGGTCTGGGAAGTGGAAGTTGAAGCCTGCCCGACGACCCCGCGGATCTGGGTGCAGGTGTTGGGGACGCGGGTGCGGGGCTGTGGATGGGGTCGGGGTCAGTGCTGGATCTTACGCGCTTGGAGAGGTTGGAAGAGCGTCGCGCGGCCACAGCCTCTTCCCGAAGGCGCCTCACAGCCAGACACCCCTGTGGCGCGACCCCCGGCGTCCGCGGCCGGAGGCTGGCCCAGGCCGGGGCGCCCCACACCCTGCCCCCGGCCCGGCCTCCGCGCAGCCGGGGGCGGCTCTGGCTGGGGCAGGGGTCTGGCAGCACGGCCCCCGGGGAGCCTGGGGGCGTGGCCAGAGGCCGGCGCCCGCGGCTGCGGATTGGCTGTCCGGCGGGCCGGTGGGCGGGGCTCCGGGCGGGGTCCCGCTCGGCCGCTCGCGGAGCGCCGGGAGGCGGGGCCGGCGGGAGCCCGGCAGCCAATGGACGCGCAGCCCCGGAGCAGTTACAAAGGGCCGGAGCGAGGCCGCCGCGGCGGCGGGAGGTGGGGCGAGGCGAGGCTTGCTGAGGCGAGGCGGCGGCCGGGCCGGACCGGGCCACAGGCGGTGGCGGCGGGACCATGGGGGCGGCGGCCGCTGCTCCGCGCCCCCGGCTGCTCCTCCTCGTGCTGGCGGCGGCGGCGGCGACGCTGGTCCCGGGGGCGACGGGTGAGCGGCGGCGCGGCGGGGCTGGCGGGCGGCTGCGGGGCGCGCGGGCCGGGCCCGGCCTCTGGCTCGCTCCCTCTCTTTCTCAAACATGGCGCGGGGCCGGGGGCGCAGGTGGCGGCGCGGGGCCGGGGCAGGGGCAGGGCCGGGGCCGGGCTGGCCTGGCCTGGCGGCCGCCACGCGAGGCGCGGGCGGGGAGCGCGGGCGGGGCGGGGCGGGGCGGGGGCGTGTGTCCGAGCGCGCGTGGACGTGCCCGGCCGCCGGCGGTCGCCCCTGCTCCGGGCTCCGGGCCGCGGGGGGGCGGCGTCGACGGGGCGGAGCGCTCGGCGGCCGGGGCTGCCTTCCGAGGAGCGAGGGGGCGCGGGCCGAGCGCCCGGGGGTGTGCGTCTGTCTGGCCGGGCCCGGCGGAGGCGGGGCGCCCCGCCCGGAGCGGGAGGGGGCGCGGGGCTCCCGGGGCTCCCGGGCGGGGTAGGGGAGCGGCGGGGGGGGCGGTGTGTGGTGGAGACCCGGGGTCACAGGGCCGCCGCCCCCCCCCCGCCCGCCCCGGGGGCTCCTTTTCCAGCCGGGGCGGCTTCGGAAGGGGAGCCTCCAAGCTTTGTGTGAGAAGGAGGAGGCACGAGGATGTGCGGAACGTTTCTTCCGTGCGTCTGGGGAGCGTTGAAGTGCATCCAGTAACCAGGAGGCTACAGATTGTTTTTCGTAGTAGAAACTTGAACGTTTTGCTCACTCTGCGGGGTTCGGAACGTTTGAATGGGAAGGACTCTCCGGATTGATCGAACGCTTTTATTTCCTCGAAGGAACGTCGCCGGTGATGTTCCTTTTCTCGAGTGACAGTAGTTTCGAATCCGGAGTCCCTCCGTGCGGTTGGTGTTCCAGGGAGAACGTTTGCTCCGTTTTCCAAAAGGGTTAAATCAGGATGGGGTACGTGGTGTCCTGACCAGCCTCCGTGGGAGAGAGAAAAACCGTTAGCATCCAGACTAAAATACTAGAAACTAAAATATAGATCCTCAGTGTTAGAAACTAAATTACAGTGAAAGTACATTTCTGTTTCTAAAATTGAATACCAAATGTTTAAAAAACAAAGAACTCCAAGAATGAGACTGCCACTAGTTACTACTGTCTGTGAAGAGCTTCACCATGGTGTAGATGCGCGAAGTACACCGAAGTGCGTTATCTAATGCTGACCGTGAAACCCTCCTAGTGGCATTTGCCCCATTTTATAGATGAGAAGACTGAGCTTTGAACAGGTTAAGTACTCCATGACTAAGGACTGGAGTTAGGATTTGCACCCAGAGTCCAGTGTTTCCAAAACCTATACACCTTAATGTATATACTCGTCTGGCACAGCCCGTGTTTCTTTTCACGTTCACTAATGAGCAGTTGGTCTTTACTGTTCACTTTTTGATTTTACCCTCACAATATGAAAATGAGGTTGACTTCCCAGTACATTCCTGGAGTCCCTTCATACTAGGCCTGGGTTAGAGGAAACCGTGGATTTTTGACATTGGCCTAGGGCGTGGGGGCAAGGTATATTAGGGGCAGGTGGGAGAATCAGTAGTTCGTGTATCAAGCAAAAGTAGCATTTCTACACCACTGTTAACTAGAATAGCATAGTTCCCTCTTTGTAGCCTAGCACACTAAGTGTTCCTGTATTCAAGGAACAGTGTTGGACTTAATTGCTGCACAGAACATTGCTCAACCCGTGCTGGGGAGGAGCTTACAGACTACAGTGGCATGTATACAATACAGAGTTGATCCAGGTGCTGTTATTCTTAAGCCTACATTACCTCAACTGGCCTGCCCACATTTGCTGGTTATGTTGATGTTGATCATTCATATATTCTAAAGAAGGTCAAGTGCAATTTTAAATTTATAATTTGCCTTCCTTTTTAAGACCTTGCAGTTGTTCCTTATTGTCTGGGTATCGGTTTTGTTTCCCTCTGACCAGCTTCTCTAACATAGATTTCTCTGGAGAAATTGGTTCTCTGGCCTTAGTACACAGATTAGTACCGTACCAGATGTCTACATGGATATCTCATGTGAGAATCTGGTTTCCTTTCTGCCATCATGTAAGTTTTTTCTTTGATAACATGCGTAGAGCCCAACTCTTCTTTATATCAATGCCTCTTGAATGTCTCTTCCTTTCTTTGTATACAGCCATCAGTTTAGTGTCCTGTTATCCCTTGAATCTGTTTGCTTTCCAGTTTCTCTCATCTAGACTTTTCTGTAGGTTATGGCCAAACTAATCTTCCACAGCCATTCTCACAAAGGGTTTATAAGAGTTTCCATTTGTATTCAGCAACACTTAAGGCTTATGATTAGGGCCATTTCTGAGTATTCAACCAAAAATCTCACTTCTTATTACTCTAAACCTCCAGTTCCAGCGATTTCTGTTTTTCCACTGACTCCTGACTTTTTAGCCTTCTAACTACATACTTCCTTTTGCCCCTTTTGGGAGTGAGAAGTTCTCAGTTTTGGCTTCATGTACTGGTTTAGTTCCTGAACTCTTTATTTCCCTGAACTGTATGTATAGCGCTTACAGTTTGTATTGTTGTTTGTATTGTTTATTTCTACCATCTCGCACTGTTATTTATCTGTACTTTGGAATGGTACCCAGAGGGCAAAGGTTATGCCTTTTATTCCTTTATACTTTCAGAGCCTAGCGCTGTGTTTTATATTGTTTGCTTAAATACTCGTTGATTAAAGGAATTCCATTTGACTGAGCATTCCTTGAGTATTTATACTGCTTTATATAAGTGCAGTTTATGCAATATTAATTGACAATTCCATGTATGTAATATGGGAAAATTGTATAATATGATGAAAGACACAATTGGTTATTCGATTTGGTTATTAGTCCCAACTTCACTTCTAGTTATGCAGAAAATCTGGATGATACCTACTTTTCCTAATTCATGAGATCTTAAAGATCAAATGAGAAAGTTGTATTCCAGTTTGAGGTTGCTATTTTGTATTGATAATAATAGGTAGGACTAATGTTCAACCAGCAATTTCCACTGGGCTGTGTGTATTTTGATTGATCAAACATCCTTTCTGATTGGCTGGTAGCAATGTGGAGCCAGTTGTTAAATATTTTTAAGATCACCCTTACAGGGAGGCATGAGCGGTCCAAGAGGGAAATGATTAATATAGGCTGAAGTGATTGGGCGAGGCTTTCTGGGACTTTAGGATTTAAACTGACTTTGAAGGTAGCTTGAATTCAAATGGGCAGAGAGTGGGATTTGATGAGTGGTAAGCTGTCCTGAGGCCTAGTCTAGGGCAGGAACCAAAACTTTTATTGATTGGCTGCCAAGTTCCTCTTTAGAGTTAAGTTTCTAATTCTATAGTATGGGTTTTGGATGTATATTAACCACTATTTCTTTACCCCAGTTCTGAAAGCTCTGTAATACATGACAAGAAACAAAATAGAAAGGTAATCTAAGTGGGATGAATAAGGGGAAAATACTATGGGCTGCCTGCCAGGAGTAGACATTCTAATGGTGAAAGTTCTAAGTTACTTCAGTTTACAAGGGAAAAAAATGACATCAGGGGTTAGGTGAATTTCTCAGGGTCAAGCAGAACTAAGACAAGAATTTATCTCATTCCAAATCTTGTGCTTTTAAAAAAATGTGAAGGACTTGGGGGGGGGAGGGTTAATGGAGTGACTTACCTAAGTGAAGTTATCTTGAATTTCACAGAACTTATGAAAAGTGACTTCTGATGTACTGTGGGCGGGGGGGGGGGGGGGGTGGTGGTGGTGGTGGTGGTGGTTGTGGTGGTGGTGGTGGTGGTTAAAACGTCCTCAAGAGAAAGTCAATGTCTTTTTTATATTGCTGATTAAAAGACCTGATATAGAGCTTATTGATTGAGAAGAGGAGGCTTTATTTAGTAGTTTGTAAGACGGTGAAACTGGGGTTTAGTTAAAATGGATGCATTTAAAGGCCTTACAGTTACATGGTCTAGATTTAGAATTTTAGATGATGTACTTTGTTGTTGAAATTAAATAGGGAATTGACATGATCAAAGTAATTGAGTGGGAGATAAATCTGTTCCTCTGGGGAGGGCTGCTTATGTGGAGAAGACCTTTGCTGAAAAATTCTTCTAGGCCCGTTGAAACATTTAATCTGAACCCAACACCATTCTGGTAGTACCTTTGTAGTGCATCAGATACGTTCATTTCTAATGACGTGGATTTTGAAAGTGCCATTATTTTATGGATGGCCCTTTTGATGTGAGAACATGTCTCTTCAAATCACAGAGCCCCCTGCTCATGTCAACAAACAGCCTGCCTTTTGCTGTTCTTTCTTGGTTGTGGTTTACATAATACAAGTTCTCTGAACAGATGGGCTGTGGTTTATTATCATGTGATTGGGTCACATCTTTGCTTCCTGCTTCTGGAATTGAGTGAGGGCAGATGCTGGCATGTTTCTCAGGGATTTTTCATGCTTTGTCCCATAGAATTAGCTTGAGAAAACCTTTGGAATTTTCTTAAAAATTATGATCTATCTATCTTGACCCAGCCTAACTCCAATGCTTAGGATAGATTAATGCCTTTCTTAACTGAATTTTCTCAATATCAAATCCAAGCATTATTCGTAAACATTAAGACTTGTTGCTACTTTGGAATAGATCCAGTTTGGGCTCAGATGATGCAGGTGGGTTTCTTATGGTTACCCTTTTTTGATATGCACTAAAGCCTATGGATAAGGCTTTTTGCCTTAAACACTTTCTCAAACACAATGAAGAGTGAGAGTGAAGTAAGTAAGTCTGGATTCAATTTGTATGGGTCCAATTTTATAAGTCAGATCTGGCTTTTTGTAAAGCTAGTCCCTTATTTTGGCATTCCAAGAATACGCATTATAAAAAATGATTTCTAACAACAAAAAAAATAGGACTTGCAGGGGATACCCACAGGTCGCTTTGACATTTCTTGAACATTCAGTGATCCACGTACCATTTTTATCAATCTGAAAAGAATGTATTATAAGAATGTGCCAGGGGTGCTTGGGTGGCTCTGTGGGTTAAGCCTTGACTCTTGGTTTGGGCTCCGGTCATGATGTCCAGGTTGTGAGAACAAGCACGAGCACTGTGTAGGGCTTGACACTAAGTGCAGAGTCTGCTTGGGATTCTCTGTCCCTCCCCCTGCTGCCCTTCCCCTTTCTTGCACTCATACTCTCTCATTTTCTCTCTCTCTCTCTCAAATAAATGAATAAATAAAATCATTATTCTGTCTGCCTTGTCTCATTTAATTCTCATAACCAACCCTGGATGGTAGTTGTAGAATAGTACAAAAATCTTATGTACCATTTAATTTTGAAAATATTTTTTAAAAAGTTTATTTATTTTAGAGACAGAGAGAGCAAGTGAAAGAGCACAAACATGAAGGGCAGAGCCAGAGAAGGAGAAAGAATACCAAGCATACTCCTCATTCAGACCTTATGGGGCTCCATCTCACAACCTGGAGATCATGACCTGAGCTGAAACTGGGAGTCTGTTTCTCAACCGAATGTGGAACCAAGACATCCCATTCCAAAAGATTTTTAATATTTATTTATTTATTTATTTATTTATTTATCTATCTGGAAGTCTGTTTCTCAACCGAATGTGGAACCAAGACATCCCATTCCAAAAGATTTTTAATATTTATTTATTTATTCATTCATTCATTCATTCATTCATTCATTCATTCATGAGAGACACAGACAGCGAGAGAGGCAGAGACACACAGGCAGAGGGAGAAGCAGGCTCCATGCAGGGAGCCCGACGTGGGACTCAATCCCGGGACTCCAGGACCACACCCCTGGCTGAAGGCAGGCACCAAATCTGCTGAGCCACTCAGGGATCCCCCCAAAGATTTTTTTATAGTCCATTGGTTACTAGGTCCAGGTGACCAGTGCTCAAAAGATAGGTTTGATGACCTTGGTTCTAACCTAAGATTCTTTTCAACTCTCTTAGATGCTATCCAAAGATGTTAATATTCTTTCATCTTTTAATCATAAATATATTATTTTAAAAGACTGCTTCAGATAGAATAGAGGTCTGTAGACTAACAATGGTCTAACCACCAAAGTGTGAATGATTGTGCATTACCATTAACTCCATCTGCTTGGGTAAGCAAGGATTAACAGGATTTTTGTTCAAATTGGAATTTTGTTTGTATCTAATGAAAGTTTGTAAAAAAAAAAAAAAAAAAAAAAGAGGAGCTTCTCTGTTTCCATTTTACAGACCATGAAACTTAGGTCATGATGTTAATAAATGGTGGAACCTTTACCTGAGCATTTCAGAGGGTGTAATCTTTCCTGTACATCATGCTGCTTTCATATACAGTAAATACCTTGTTTTGGTCATTTCATGAGGAAGGCTTTTTCTTCTTTTTTTTTTTTTTTTTTAGCCATGAGAATTTGCTTCAGCTTGTTTTAATTATAGTTTGCCTCTTCACAACTGGAGGTTATTCAGATGCTTGCAGTCTTTGAATTATATTTTAAGGTAATTTGAATTTCTCTGATGAGCCTAATGACAGTTGATTACTCACTATTTGTATTGATTTATATATTTTCATAGCAAGCTCTTTGTTTCTCAAAGTAACCTAAGCACAGACCTGAAAGTAGCTGAAAATTTGAATTAGAGAAAAGAAAAAAGCTATCACTGTCCACCATGAATACTTTGGCTTATTCTACCCCCCCATGCATTTCTTAATATGATAAAACCATTTTTTAATCATTCTGTTTCTTTCAGTAGTTTATCAAATGTGGTAAAAGTATTTTTTTTGATAAAAGTATTTTTAAGTTGGCAAAGAGCTTCAGCTTTGTAGAAGAAATAGCTCATTTAATCTTTTTTTTTTTTTTTAAGATTTTATTTACTTATTCACAAGAGACACACAGAGGGAAGCAGAGACATAGGCAGAGGGAGAATCAGACTCCCTGCGGGGAGCCTGATGTGGGACTCGATCCCAGGACTCTGGGATCATGCCCTGAGCCAAAGGACATGTTCAACCAGTAAGCCACCTAGGAACCCCCAAGCTCATTTAATCTTAACAAATATTTAGTAATGACCAAAACAATGGGAAGTAGAGAAAGAGGCTGACTTGCTTTCAAGAAATAGGATGCTTGGAAAATATAAATTCAGATTCAATAATAGCAACCACAGGCACTACTTTATAGAAGTGGTAAGAATTGATGTCCTGCTTTGAGGGATGGATAGAGTTTAGAGTGGATGAGGGGCAGAGTTCCTGAAATAGTGAAATAATAATGAAGTTCATGATGTAAAGGGTGGATTCAAAGAATTATGAGCCTTAAAAATCAGGTGAATGGTTTTAATTTGCAAAATGAATGTCTAACTGCATCACATAGGAAACGGAGCAGGGTTTGCTCCCTAGGAGACTTTGGAATTTGTATGATGGCATTGGGAATGGAGTGGAAGGATGATTCTATGACATTTCAACGAAATCGGAGGAGCTGGTAATAGGACCTTCGCATGGCTGTCCTTTTGCCTCTCTGCTCTTCCCTACATTCCTGCACAGCCTCCTCCCTCACCTCTTCCACATCTTTGCTCAAATGTTACCTTTTTCTCAATGATGCTTGCTCTGACCACCTTTTTAAAAATTGCCATTATCTCCCTCTACTTTTTCTTTTTTGTAGCATTTATTACCTTCTGAAATCCTGTATTTACTTACCTATATTTACTTATTTACTTTGTTTTCTCCTTCCTACTAGAATATAAGCTCTGTGATAATGAATATTTTTGTTTTGTTCAGCAGTTTAAAGTGCATAGAAAGTGCCTGGTGCATCATAGGCAGTCAGTAAATATTTGTTGAATGCCAGTAGATCTTAGTCATAGAAAGCTGAAGTACAAAAATTAAGGATTGCATGAAATTAAAAAAGAATGACCAGGATTTTTACACCCGGATAATGCCTTTAACTAGTAATGAATTAGGTGAGAGAAAGATTGAGGGGAAATGAAATCTGGTTTGAACATACTGAGTTTGAGGTGAAAGTAGCATAGCCAAGTGGACTTGTTCAGTGGGCAGCAACATGGTTAGAAATGGGAGAGAATCTTAGGCAGAGAAGCAGCTATCCACATTTGCCTTATACCTCATTCTCTCTCTTTTTATTCTGGTGCCCTAAAAAGCCACTGTAAGTGAAGTATTTGACCCTGAACTCCTAGCTTAGGCCTGGAACCTTGCTCAGTTCACTGAGATATTCTCTCCTGGATTGCAGGTCCATGCTTTGTTCCCTCTACCCCCTCCAACCCTAGAAGTATGTATTCAGAATGATTTGTGATCTTCAGATTGTACGGACATTAGCCTTCAGGCTCTCTTTGACCTCTTGGGAATCTGCTCTGGTTCCTGGATAAGGTAGAAGAGAGGCCAGCATACAGCTGTCAACCTCCCTAGCATTCAGAGCTTTGACTGAGATGAGCACTGTTTTGTAACATTCTTATTATATGGGAAAAATTTATTCACTGATTGGCTTGTGTACTCTGGCTGTTTTCCAGGAAACGATTTGGGAAACTTGAAATAAAAATATATGCAGTAAGACCAGAACTAATGATCAGAAAGATAAGAACCAATAAATAAAAGGGGAAAAGAAAGAACAATTATCCATAACTTCTAGCTGAGGAAAGCTTTTGTAGTTGAACACAATAGTCAGCTCTGAGTTTTCAGGCAGTGAGAACAATAAGGGAACCTGATAGTTTGCATCTCGTTGCCTGTTATTGAGCATTCATGAGAGGCTGCCACCTTCTTTAATAATAAAGAGCCCCAGACACAAAGATGCAGTGCAGGGAGAATCTCTAAGTGGTAAGGGGTTGCTGGCCCTCAGCCCTGACTCTTGTTCTCAGGCTTCCTCTTCAACATGTATTGAGGTGTGTGCTACCATTTTTCTTCTCCATGCTAAAGCTGTGATCCAAGTATGGACACACTAGTCTTACCCTAATGCCAGTGGAACAGCTGATGTAAGGCTGCAGCGTTTAAATCAAGCTTTGCTAAAAGCTGGAGGATAATGAATAGAGAAAGCAACATGAAACTGTTCAAGCTGGCTTACAAAGACATTTTCCTCATGTCCTTATCTTTTGGCCTGTCTCCATTTGGCAGACATTATCTGAGTGCTGCCACCACAAGTGAATAGAGCTAGGCATTTATCTTTCTTCAAACGGGACCAAAACAGCAAGGTCCAGAGAGTGTCTTTGCTTGGGTTTCCTGTTTGAAGGGCTGCCTCCTTTCTGGGTGATGGATGTTGAGAATGATGACTTCCTTTCAGAGACAACACTTATTCAGAGAGTGTGTCCCTACACATGGAGGTTGCATAGTAACCCCAATATTCATATAGAAAATACCCACATATGTTACCATGAAAGATATTCTTTGGTTAGAGACATGCTGATTTCATTGGGAAAAAGAAGTTTCTCCCTGCTCTTGAGCAGAATCTATTATTGAAATCTTTGTTTAAGGGGCATGGGAAATCAAGTGAAGAGTTTGGGTTTATCATCTCTGTGACTTGAGTAGATTCACTTTCCTTTCTTATTCTGCAGTTCCAGTGTTTCCTTCCAATCAACAGAGCTAAACCTTATTTTTGTTCATTTGCTTCAGGATAACCATTCCATCCAGACTTCCTAGGTGTGAACCTCACTGATTACATAATAGGGTGTATTTATAGTTCTGGGACACCTTGTGCAGGCATCCTGTTACATTTCTACAATATAAGATCTTTAAATATGCATTGAAATACAAATAGCTCCCTTGGAAATAAGTAAAAACAAATGGCTTTTTCTACTAGAAGTGAAGATATATATTTGAGAGCAATGAACATGGAGGAGATAGTTAAGTCTGAAGAGGATATAGAGATAGAAAGTCGTGGTGGCTTTTCATTTGTAAAACACAGACAATATATGTATGGTCTTTGTTTGTTTTTTTTTTTTTCTCTTTGATATATTCATTCCCAAATCGAACCATAATGTGCTCTAATTGAGTCTCTTTGTTTAGCACATGGCTGTTGATTTGAGTACTTTCTCCAATTGAAAAACTGACATTTTAATTTTGTTATTCAATGTGCAACAGATTTAAATAAAAACACCAAGATTGTGTATTGTAGATTTCCTTCAACAATAATTATATGTAATTATTTTACCAAAATAAACAAGTTAAAGTACTTTTAGCTGTTTTAGCTCATTTTACATTTGGAAAAAAAATTACAAACCAGGGGCTGGAGTTTACTCGTGTTTGTCTCAGTGAGCAAAGATAATTTCTGTGTGCTGGTTCCAGCTAGTTCCACCAAAGAGTACAAAATTGATGCTAGTAAAACATACTGAAAATGTGAAGGGGAAGTGCAACTAGAAATAGGTCAGAGTGGCTATGTGCTACTAAAAACAGTCGGTAGTCTTCATGAATGTGGTATCTCAAAAAATTTAAGGGACCTGTGAAGATTAAATGAGATTATACCATACTTCCTGCCACACAGAAAACACAGAAAAAGTAAATGGCAGTTATTAAGAAAATTGCTTTTCATAGAATTTTAGGCTAGAAAGGATTGTAACTAAGGGGATCATGATTATCATTTTGTCTTGCTTTATTTTACAGATGAGGAAACGGTTTCAGAAGGTTTGTGGTATTTCGGGATAATCAGGATAATTTCAGGATAATAATTCAGCTACTGACTGAACAGGAATCCAGCTTCCTCCTTAGAACTTCACTTCGCATCCCATTTCTGACCCAAGTCTCTTAGGGAGAATGTTTTTTTTTTTAATTGCCTAAATTTGGGGAAGATCTTTTTAAATGCTATCAAATCAGACCCTTAACAGATGGATAAGTAATGATAATAAAATCAATATAGCAAGATAGTAACAATTACAGAATTTAAGTGGTGGGTATATAGGTGTTCACAGTTGTCAGTTTTTCTGAATGTTTGAAGATCTTCATAATAGAAAGTTGGTGGAGGATAATTGAAAAAAATCTATAGTATCTCCTCATCCCAGATGTGTTTTTGTTACTGATCTCTCTAAATATAGACAAACCAGCAGTACTTGTTAAAGCCAAAGGAAATAAAATAACCAGGGTTCAGCACCTTGGGATACACATTCTAGGCCCCCCCCCCCTTTTTTTTTTGGCATTCTTCAAGGATCAAGAACCACAGATCTGTCTTGACTTTTTCTTTTCTTTCTTCTCTCTCTCTCTCTCTAATTACAAAGGATAGTTAGGCATTGCAAATTTGAAATTCCCTAATTACCAACAAACAAGCCAATTAACACAATTATCACTGTAGATCACTTTCCTATGAACAAATGCTCTATTTTTCCCCCCATTGTTTCGCTTTTACCTTTCCAAGGTAAATTTTAACTTTTTGTTCCTCTTCCTTATTTATAATGCATTTATAAGTTGGAGTCTCTCTGCTCTCATGTAGTCTTTCTTCCAAGATCACAATTGTTTCTTCCACTTTATTCTTTAAAAACAAACAAACAAACAGAAAACAAGGCCACATATTCTTTTAGCTAGGGACTTTCCACCCTTTCTCATTGATCATTTGTCAGATCTAGCTTTCCCTTGCCTTATAGGAGGAAAAGAGGAAAGAAGGAGGAATTCCAATAAATTTGAATTTAGGAGTCAGGCAGAAACCTTAGGGGATATTCTTCCAGGAGCAACAGACTCACTATTAGCTGGGCATTGCAAACAGATGGTGTGCCCTAAGGAAATAACTGTTCTAAGCAAGTGGGTGCTTGCATCTAATTCAGCTTGGAGATCCTGGAACTGGAGAAAAAGTATCATGGAGTAAATGGGTGTAATCACCTATGAACCATTCTAAACCATAGCTAAGGCCTAGTAATTATTGACTTCTAAATAGATGTCATTAATTCTGTCCATATGCTGAATAATTCTATATAGCATAATTCTATGTTGTTATCTTCAGTTTTCCGAAGACTAAATAACATCAAGCCCTGGCAGGACCTTGTCTTTTAATAACCAACTCCCTGCTAGAGGTCTTCTTCAGTAACCGAAATGCTAGGTAGCATCAATGCTAACAGCAATTTGAAACCCATATTCACAGTGCTAAACCTCTGAATGTTTGTATCATGATGTCTGAAAATTTTGATTGGTTCTTCTGTAAGGAGCTCAGACAACACTAGATGCTTACATCCTCATGCCCCAAAAGAGATCATGGATTTAATGATTAGAAATAATATAAGGGGCGCCTGGGTGGCTCAGCGGTTGAGTGTCTGCCTCCGGCTCTAGATGTGATCCTGGACTCCCCGGATTGGGTCCTGCATCAGGCTCCCTGTGAGGAACCTGCTTCTCCCTCTGCCTATGTCTCTGCCTCTCTCCCTGTGTCTCTCATGAATAAATAAATAAAATCTTAAAAAGAAAAAAGAAATAATATAAAATATTATAAAAGCAAGAGCATTGTAAAATACTGTAACAGTCCCGCCATTTTGGCTGGGCTTTCCTGTCTTTGCTTGTTTTAATTTAGCTATTTTCCTCTAGGAGACTGCAACCAGAATTGAATTGCTTGCTTTGACATTTTGTTTGACAAGGAAGATGAACATTTCAGACTGGAGAACTCAAGAAATTAACTATAATTGTGGTAACTGTATGTGTGGTTCACGAAGTCTGAAATTTCCAGCAGTGTCTCTACCATCCTGCTTTTAGCTAAATTCATTAAGTTTTTGCTTTGAAAAGGGATGGGAATGACATAAAGCTAAATACCAAGAAACTCAATGAAGTATAAAGTGTGATTGCTTCTGTGGAGCAGGAAATAGGAAGGGCTGGGTGTTGGGGAGCTGCTATCTTTTTTTTGTTAGGCTTGGTAACAGTCTTGTAGAACTATTTGATACCTTAACTCTATACATAAATAAATTTAATAAAAATAAAACCTAAGTTAAAAAAGTTAATGGTAAATATATGGCAGTCATAAGTCCATAAATACTTAATTAAATATGAAGAGTTGAATTTCCCTGTTGAAAAGTCAGATTCTTAGGTTGGATTAATATGCACGCAGAGACACGCAAACTTAGCTTTTTTTTTTTTTCAAAAGACATCTAAAATGACATAAAAATATTGAAAATAGTAGAATAGGGATGGCTATTCTACTATTATGTCATTCCCATCCCTTTTCAAAGCAAAAACTCAATGAATTTAGCTAAAACCTGGGTGGCTCAGCAGCAGTTAAGCGTCTGCCTTTGGCTCAGGGTGTGATCCCAGAGTCCTGGGATTGAGTCCCACATTGGGCTCCCTGCATGGAGCCTGCTTCTCCCTCTGCCTATGTCTCTGCCTCTCTCTCTCTCTCTCTCTCTCTCTCTCTGCATCTCATGAATAAATAAATAAAATAAAAAAAAAATAGTAGAATAAAAAAAAGCACATCTGACTCCAAAAAGGTGAATACCTGATGAAATTCAAGCTACAAAAACATTAAATGGAAGAAAGGTGTATTTTATATTGATGAAGTACCATCTCTCAAGACGTCATGAATTTTTATGCAACTAATAGTGTCAGAATATATAAGGCCAGAATTGTTAAAAATACAAGAAGAAATTGATAAAATCACTAGGTGAAGACAATATTTGAATAACATAATAAAGATTTAATGTATTCCAATTTTGTAATAATGAACAGTATTTATTTATTTATTTAATTATTTTTAAGATTTTATTTATTCATGAGAGACAGAGAGAGAGAGAAGCAGAGACACAGGCAGAGGGAGAAGCAGGCTCCATGCAGGGAGCCTGATGTGGGACTCAGTCCTGGGACTCCAGGATCACACCCTGGGCCAAAGGCAGGCGCCAAACCGCTGAGCCACCCAGGGATCCCCTGAACAGTATTCTTTTAAAATACTACTTGAGTTTTCCAGAAAATTGATGATATGAAGGTCTACAAAGAATACCCAAATTAGAAATTCACAATAACTAATAGAAGAAGTCAAAATAAATATATCTGCTTGGAAATAAAATAAAAATTTTAAAATAAAATAAAAATTTTATTTTAAAATAAAAATTTTAAAATAAAAATAAAAATTCTTGTAAATAATCCCTGGGGTAAAGAAGAAGTTACAGTTGTAATTACAGACCATTTAGAAATGAACAACACAAGATCTCGACATATCCAAACTACTGGGAGTTTTGCTAAAGCAGCACCTAAAGGGAAATTTGAAAACAAAATTTCAAGCTAGAGAAGGAACTAAGTACAAATCAACCTGGAGAAGGAACAACTAAGTATATAAAGAAAATAAGGATTTAGAAAAAACTTTAAAAAATGGATTTGATTTATAAAACACCAAATTGGTTCTTTTTAAGCACATTACTAAAATAGACAACTATTTGATAAATCTAAAAAAGAAAAAGACATGAATAGAAAAATGGTAAAGGAGAATGGTCTTTTCAACAAACTTTAATGTATTTTAATGTAGCCCAAATTCTGTTATTTTCTCCTAAATCTTAGGGCTTTTTGAATCCTCTTTGATTAATCTTTCTGGACCTAATGTCTTGAAATGTTTCCTACATTTTCTTTTTTTTTAATTTTTTTTATTTATTTATGATAGCCACAGAGAGAGAGAGAGAGGCGCAGAGACACAGGCAGAGGGAGAAGCAGGCTCCATGCACCGGGAGCCCGATGTGGGATTCGATCCCGGGTCTCCAGGATCGCGCCCTGGGCCAAAGGCAGGCGCCAAACCGCTGCGCCACCCAGGGATCCCCTACATTTTCATCTAAAAGGCTTTTTGCTGTACCCTTTAATGCTGAGATGTACAACCTATCTGGGGTTGATTTTTCATTATGGGATGCAATAGATATTTTTTTAATTTAAATTTAAATTTTAGTTATAACTTGTTAATATATAGTATAATCTCTTTTTCTCTAAAGTTTTACTTAAATTTCATTTAGTTAACATATAGTGTAATAATAGTTTTCAGGTTTAGGGGGCTATTGGGTCGCTCAGTGGTTGAGCATATGCTTTTGGACTCTGGTCGTGATCCTGGGGTCCTGGGATTGAGTCCCTTATCAGGCTCCCAGCAGGCTGCCTGCTTCTCCAACTCTGCCTGTGTCTCTGCCTCTCTCTGTGTCTCTCATGAATAAATAAATAAAATCTTTAAAAAAATAATTTTTAGGTTTAAAATGTATTTGTTCAACACTTACATACAGCACCTGGTACTCATCACAAAAAGTGCAGTCCGTAATCCCAATCCCCTATCTTGCCCATCTCCCATCTCTGCCACCCCTGTAGTAACCATTAGTTGGTTCTCTATAGTTAAGAGACTGTTTCTTGGTTTACCTCTCTGTCTTTTTCACCCCTTTGCTCATTTGTTCTTTTTCTTAAATTCCACATTGAGTGAAATCATATGGTATTTGTCTTTCTCCAACTGACTTCTTTCATTTAGCATAGTACTCTCTAGCTCCATCCATGTTGTTGCAACTGGCAAGATTCATTCTTTTTTATGGCTGAGTAATATTCCTCTGTGTGTGTGTGTGTGTATTTTATTATTTTAAAAATATGCATGCCCAGATGATCCAGCACTATTTGTTGGTATAGCTTACTTTTTCCACTGCATTATAGCATCACTGTTATCATAAATCAAGTAGTTGTATATGTAAGAATCTGTTTTTGGAATCTCTGTTCTATTCCCTTGGTCTATTCTTTTGCTAATGCTACTGTCTTAATTATTATATTATGATGGGTTTTGATATCTTAAAATGTAGGTCTTCCAAAAGCATTATTTTCCAAAATTGCTTTGACTGTTCTTGGGATATTTTTCCATATAGATTTTAGAATCAGCTGTGGATTCTCTCTCTCTCTCTCACACACACACACACACACACACAGCTGTAGGATTTTGATTTGATTTTGTTAAACCTACAGATCACTTTGCAGAATATTGACATCTTATAGTATTGAATCTTCTAGTGAGGAGTCTTGCATGTTCCTTCACTTATAAATAAGTAAATTTTATTTTATTTCCTTCATAACTTCTGTCAAATAAGTAATGCTTTGAAGCTTTCCCTGTAGAGGTTAGGTCTTAACATAGTATTAGATTTATTCCTAGGTATTTGATTTCAGATGCTTTTGTAAATTATATATTTTTGAATTTTTGTTTTTATTGCTGGTTTAAGAAAAGCTGATGACTTTTTTGAATAGTGTCTTTTGTGTTTTATCATGAATAGGTGCTGAATTTTTAAAATTTTTTTTTTGGTTTTGTTTATATCATGATTATATGATCTATTTACATTTTCCTAAACTGCTTAATCTCTTATTCCTGAATCTATACAATATCTTTGCAAAGCATCTCCCTGGAAAGACTTTGCTTTCTTCTTTAGCCTTCTGTAAGCCTCAAGGGCTTTTGAGAAGACCATCTTTGAGAGAAGTCTCCCTTCTCTCTGTTCTCTTAGCACTTGGTGTGCCTTACCCTCTATCCATAACATGTTGGCTCTCCACCTTACATTGTGAGCTGTTTGAGAGCAGGAGTCTCATCCTAGGTATCTCTGTCCTCCTAGAGGTGAGTTCTTTGTTCCCCCAATGGTTATATACACTGTTCTTTTCTGGGAAAAGATGTTCAAACCTTATTCTTTGCTTCTAAAATTATGAACTGCATACCAGTGCCACCAGTTGTTTCTTCACTATGGCTCCAGCAGGCCTTTTGCTGTTTGCAGGCCCAGGTGTGACTCTCCTCTTCCTTTAATTCAAAGGCAGCTGGTGGTTGGTTACCACTTCCTTCTCTTACCACAGTTCTGTTTCAACTTCATTCTAGCTCAGAATGATTTGTTACTTTCATTTAGGTTCATCACTGTACCTCAGTACCTGTGCAAGTCACATCGCCTGCAGCCACTCTTGCTCTCCAGAGGGAAAGGCATCTTGTCCTATGTGAGGGAGATCACCATAGATTTTCTTTTTTTTTTAATATTTTATTTATTCATGAGAAAGAGACAGAGACATAGGCAGAGGGAGAAGCAGCAGGCTTCACGCAGGGAGCCCCTTGTGGGACTCAATCCCTGGACTCCAGGATCACGCCCTGAGCTGAAGGCAGATGTTTAACCACTGAGCAACCCAGGCGTCCCCACCATAGATTTTCTAATAATCCTTTTTTCCTTGTACTTTTAGAATCTATCTAGATTATGTTGATGTAACTCTTTGGGCACTTCTGTTTCCTCATCTGTAAAATAGAGGTTAGAATCAGGTAATTTCCAGGTTCCTCTTAGCAGGAACATTTTATGAGTTATATATATTTTTTCCAAAGTCAGCTCCATTACCAGCATGGAGCCCAATAGGGGGCTTGAACTCATGACCCCAAGATCAAGACCTGAGCTGAGATCAAGAGTTGGACAGTTAACTGACTAAGCCACCCAAGTGCCCCTAGTTATGATTTTTTTTTAGATTATGTTTATTCATTTCAGAGAGAATGAGAGTGAGAGAGATCACAGAAGGAGAAGGAGAGGGAAAGGGAGAAGCAGACTCTCCACTGAGCAGAGAATCCGGTATAGGGTACAATCCCAGGACCCTGGGATCATGACCTGAGCTGAAGGCAGACACTTAACCAACTGAACCATGCAGACAGTCCTAATTTTTTTATTAGTTAGGGATATATGCACACTGTATGTGTTCCAATACTTTGTTAATTTGGGTTGGAACTAAAAATATACTTTCTTGTAGGTATATCTCATGCTACTACATTGAAATTCTTCAGCCTAACCCTGTTCATAGTCATATTGCTGAAAAACTCTATATGGGTATCAGTGAATGGAGAGAGAGACAGAGATAGCTAACAAGAATGTTTGCTGATTTATGTGCACATTGTTTACATCATATATTGTGTGTCAGTGTTGGCTTCTAGAGTTGTGTAAAAATTTGCTCTGATTCTCTGTCTAGCATGTATGACAGGGACTGGCACATGGTAGGCACTAATACTTGTTGAATGAGTGAATAAATGAATTGTTAGGCATTTTATGTGCCAGGTACTATCTTTCTTATTTCTGTATATATTATCTCAATCCTCACCTTCTGAGATTGCTATTATAAATTTAGAAAACAGGCTCAAAAAACTTAAGCAATTTCCCCAAACTATAAAAGTTTATTTAGATTAGAGAAAAATGAGAAATTAGTTATTGTTTTAGCATTAACCATCAGAAATAAAAGTTTCTTCATTTCTTTTTAGGGGCTAAGATAAGGCACAGTACATACATCTGCTCTGTATACCAACATATCCCCCACAACTCGTTGACCTGGAAAAAAACCAAGATCACTTTATAGCGATGAAATTATAATCACATTGTATATAGTCTTAATAGTATGATCATTTCCCTGTCATTAGAAATGCTTCTGAAATATCAGCCTTTTTTTTTTTTAATTTTTATTTATTTATGATAGTCACAGAGAGAGAGAGAGGCAGAGACACAGGCAGAGGGAGAAGCAGGCTCCATGCACTGGGAGCCTGACGTGGGATTCGATCCCGGGTCTCCAGGATCGCGCCCTGGGGCAAAGGCAGGCGCTAAACCGCTGCGCCACCCAGGGATCCCTGAAATATCAGCTTTAATGCCTATATAGTATCTCATTTATGATTGTATCATAATTTATGTTGTCATTGCCATATTGTCATTCATATAGATTGTTTTCAACCATAAAATACTGTAACAAACATCTATGTGCTTATATCTCTGCTCTTATCTCCTGTTATTTCTTTAGACTAAAATCTAAGAAGTAGAATTAATGGATTTAAAAAAAGACTTTAAAGGCTCTTACTATATCTTGGCAAATTGTTTTCCAGAAAGAACTTTCAAGTTTTAAAATTGGCATGAAGTGTCTATATTCCATAGAGTAAATATCCTGAGTTGGAGTTTTGAAGATAGTATAGGGGCTAGAGATGGAGCATGGCATGGCATTTTTAATTTTTTTTGTAACTTTGAATAGATCTGATACACTCAGGTTTTTCTAAATTCAAAAAGTACAAATGGTTGTAGAGTAAAAAGTCTCCTGCCACCCCAATCTTCTTGGTACCCAGTTCCCTTCTTTGGAAGCTAGTATTACCTATTTCATTTCTAGGCAGATACTTTGTACTATGTGTATGTGTGTATTTTCCTTCTTTCCTTTGCTTTTTAGCAAGATGTTACTATATCAGATATACTGTTCTGCACTATGCAGATTTTTACTTAATACATCTTAAGGGTCAGTCTACATTAACACATAGAAAACATCAATTTCTTTTAATAGTACAGTCTTCCATTTTATAGGTACCATCATGTTATTTTACTGGTGTCTTACTGATAGATGCATAGGCAAGATTAGAAACAATCTAGTATAAACTCTTAGGAAATTAATAACCATGTACATAAGGCACTGTAAAGTATAATCTATAAGTTACATTCCTTCTAGGTCAGAGGGTGTGTTCATTTGTCATTTTGAAAGTGTCAGGTTGTCTTCCCTTTATACAGAAGAGGAGGCTATTCTGGATAATGGGACATTTTACATCAAATGGGCTCAAGGGAGGTACCTAAGTGGGAATTTTGGACTTTTGAAAGGAGAACATTGAGAGATGGGAAAAGGACTTCAAAAATGAAGGTAGTAAGAGATAAAAGAAAATTTGCTTGGCTGGCCATTTTATTGAGGACCTTGGTGGTAGCAACCACCCACATACCAAAGACACTCCTGGGAGTTTATTCAAGAAACATACTGAATCCTTTCCTGTGTGCCAGGATCTAGGAATGCAGAGGTGCATAAAGTACTCGTAAATACTAACCCAGACCCTGACCCAATGAAGTTCACAGTTTAATGGAGGAAATAGATGAACAAACAATTATAAAATGAGATAAACTCTTGTAATCTCTGTACCTTGAAGATATGTCAACTTAAGTTTAATTAGTCAAAAAATGAAAACATGAATGTTTAATATTTGATGTAACTTGTAAAATTATGGAATATTACTATTTAAAGAATTGGAGAGGGGCCTTTGGTGACTTAAGTGTCCCGCTCCTTTTTATTTTATTTATTTGATTTTATTTATTCACAAGAGACACAGAGAGAGGCAGAGACCCAGGCAGAGGGAGAAGCAGGCTCCATGCAGGGAGCCCAGTGTGGCACTCAATCCCAGGACCGGGATTATGCCCTGAGCCAAGGCAGATGCTCAACCGCTGAGCCAGTCAGGTGTCCCAAGTGTCCCTCTCTTGTTCTCAGTTCAGGTCTTGATTTCAGGGTTGTGAGTTCAAGCCCCACTGACTCTCAGACTGGCCTGGAGCCTACTACAGACAAAACGAAACAAAACAATAGAATTGTAGAGTTTTAGATCAACCTTTTACTTAGCGCAGCAGATTCTCTACTTCACAGATTCCGGCTATTGGTCATTAAGCCTCTGCTTAAGTATCTCTAATGACAGAGAAGTCATAATTTCTTTGAGCCAGTCAGTTCATTGTAGAGAGGAGCTATAATTAGGAAAGGATTTTCATGAAACAGTATTTACCACATCCGGACCTTATGATTTGATTTAATATTGGAGTAAGATAAATTGACACTATAGCTGTGAAATGAGTGGTTGTCTCCACAGCTAGGATACCTTTCAGATCAAACTTTGTTGAATTCATTCTTTGATTTTCTGACTCATATTTACATGGCAGATTGATGTTCATCTAACACTTACTGATTGCTTATTATTTGGGCATTTGGGGAATTCTGTGCCCTGTTGTTCTTCTGTCTCCCCCATCACCATGGCTACAATTACCAATAAATGCTGTTGACTCTTTTTAAATCTGTTATTAAATAGATTCCCCAAATCTGCTAAGCAAATCTTTATCTTGTACTTGTGCAGTTTATTTTATTTTGAACCTAAATGAAAGCCTTTGTATTACTTGCCCCTATTAAGTCTCATCTTGCCATTTAGACAGCTTATTTTTAGTGTCCTTTTCTCTGATATCAGTTAACATTTTATCAGCTAATTCCATGGAGCTCAGGAGACTAGGAAATGATGGTGTTGTAGAAAAACAAATGAGAATTTAGGCTTGCCCCTCGTCTTCCAAATTGGAGTTGTATGTTGAATCAGAAATAATGTTTCTTAAGTACTTGGACTTACTTGAGAAATGTCTGGATAAATCATATTTTTGTTTTGAAGCTGTAAATTTGAGAGTACAATGCTATCTGGACTAAACTATAGAGAATTCACTTTCACGTATGGTACTTGGTGTGTTTACAAGCCGACTTTGACATTACTACTGCCAGGTTACCTAAGGGTGTGGAGTTGAGAACCACTGAGTGCTTTGTTCAACTGGTTTGAACAAAACTAGTTGGTGGTCAGGGTTTTAACCTTGTTTACAGATTTTTGCAGCATATTTTAAAAAGTAGAGAACATACATATGCTTTCCCCAGAGCTGGAACAGGGAGAAAAGAGAGGACAAACCTCCTTGAGAGAGGGTATGGTATTGGGAGTAGCAGCCAGAAGGGAAGGCAGAAGAACTGGAGTAGAGATATAGACTAGATTGTAATGGGGTTCCCATTAGTACCTAGAAGGGTTTATTAGAACTTCTCACTTTTGCCTCCATCTTTGCCAGCACTGGTAAGATCTTCTGTTCAGTAGCTAATCAGACTGAATAAGAGACATTGTGCACGTCCTTTACCTGCCTGTTGATGCGTATTTGTAATATTTGGAAATACTCTTTTTATAAAGTATAATTGTGCTGTAATGGGAGGGGGAAAGTAAAGAAGGGTCATCACCAGCCAACTCAGAGTGGTGAAAAGATTGGAATTCAGTCTTTGGTGAGAGAAATCTTCATTCCTGTCTTCCTTTTTAACTGCTGAGCTGTCTCAACAAGAAGGAACCTAGGATCCTTGCAGGGGCTTTTTAATCACATATACCACTATTAGAGGAATAGTGTTGTGTTTGATTTTAAGCATGTTGACTTTGCACTAAGAGGCAAGCCTAAGCAGAGCATTTCTTGGAAGGTAGTTAAAATACGAGTTTGGAGCCCAAGTATAAGGTCAAGAAGTGTAGAATTGTAGATCTGAGATGTAGCAAAGGGCTGACTGTGGATATAAGTTAGGGAAGTGTGGTATCATATAAACTAATAAAGAAAGATGTGTCAATGTGTCTCATATCCTAAAGAATTTTAGAAAAGAACATTGAATTCAGTAGTGAATTTCAAAAGATGTTTCAGTCAAGTTCTTGGTAGAGGGGAAGAAGGATTGAGAGACCAAATAACAAGCATTGAAAAAAGAAAGAGTGGGCAGCCCGGGTGGCCCAGTGGTTTAGTGGCGCCTTCAGCCCAGGGCCTGATCCTGGAGACCTAGGATCAAGTCCCATGTCAGGCTCCCTGCATGGAGCCTGCTTCTCCCTCTGCCTGTGTCTCTGCCTCTCTCTCTCCCTGTGTCTCTCATGAATAGATACATAAAATTAAAAAAAAAGAAAAAGAAAAAGGAAAGAGTATTGAAATGTGTGTATGTGTATATATATATATTATATATATATATATATATATATATATAAATAAAGGGGGATAACTTTTATAGACACTATCACTCTTGGCCTGGGAGGACAAGGTTTCTAGTACTAATTTTTATTTAATCAACAAAGATCATACATATGTCTGTTCTGTCTACTGTTTACGGGCTGTCTACTTTTCCATTTGTCCAGCCAGATATATAGGGTTGTGAATCAACCCGTGGTGGCCCTAGCATTAGGTAGAAATAATAGTGTTTTGATGTGTGACTTCCAGACACTCTGAAATGAGGCAACGATGGAAATTTCCTTTATAGTTGGGACCAAGAGCCAGAATCTCAACTTGGGATATATCACCATCACTGAAGATGATAACCCCAACGATTCTGCTATCTCTCTTTACTGTTGTTATTTCTTTGATGACAGCTAGATGTTTGGTTTCTGACAGTCCTTCACCAACATCTTCAAACTGAAAATTCTGTGATTCTGCAATCTTTGGAAATTTCTTTTGCTAGTAATTGTATTTCCTGGCACAGGACTGATAATTTTCTGTGAATACAACAGCGTTTCATTGTAGTGCTGAGCCATAGTGAAATCTTTATGATGACTTTAATAGGGATTAAGGTTAAAATAAAATTTTAGTTGCAGGAGAGCTACCAATGCGTATGATTAAAATGGTGATTAAATGAATAATCCCTTCCATACACGGCAAAGTTTGCACATGCAGATGTTGCAACAACTATCATGACTTAACCTTTCTGTCCAGAGGCTGGAGTTTTCTTTTTACCTTGATTGTAATGCAGATGCAGATTTCAGAAGTTAAAGTGTAGGAAAATGTACATCTTAGAATGGCAGAAGCTGTGGCTGCTGGTAGATAATAGGGCATGGAAGCAAAAGGTGGCCAGGATAGGAGAAAGGTCCTGAACAGGGAGAGTTTGATTCTTATCTTTGCTGTCAGGCTGAAGAGTCAGACTCTAGAGGCCCAAACAAGAAGCTGTACTATTGAACCACTGGGGAATCTTGAAAGATTTAAGCTATTTAACATATGGATACCAACACAAAAACATACAGATTCCAGTACCATCACGTTTGTGATGATAATGTGGTGGGAATTCACATCCACCTGTAATGTAGCTAGAATATTGTTATAAATTATTTTGATTCTCTTCTCTTTTCATTTCTTCATAATAAAATGATAGAACTGAATTAAAATGAGATGATCTTCGAGGTCTCCTGTGGCTCTGTCTGTCTGGGATTGTAGAGTGGAATTTTACACGGTACTTTTGGGAAGACCTGTTTCTCGGGTGGCCTACAAATAAAAACCACATTTGAAATGATACCATTTATTATATGTGATAATTCCGTATGGTCACATATGACTTAATACTCTCAAAATGTGCTAACGTACAGTATCTCATTTGACGATCTCATTGAGATGATGAAATAGGTCAGGAAGGTATTATGTTCATTTTGTTGTTGAAATGAAACCATTATGGTTAGTATCTTGAATAGTTATTTAAACTTGATGGTCTCATTATTACTTGAGATAATAGCCACTAAGGATAAAATCCTGCCACTGATAAAGGAAAACCCTGTCAGGACAGCTTTCTCATCTTTAACTATTGAGTAGATTTACATATTCTCCAAATTGTGAGTTGGATGTTCTGTGAAGCTTTTCTTGCTTTCCCTTCTGCCTTGGCAGTGTTGAAGCACTTTGATCATTCTCTTCCAGACTCTGGATTTTAATGATCTATTTAATGCCTTACTCATCCACCCTGATGAACTCCTTCAGTCCAGATACTTGTCTTATTTATTCCACCACCCCACAGCCCGTGCAGCATCTGGCATATGGATATGCTCAATGAAAAATGGCAGAATTAAATGAAAGATTCGAGGTGATGGGGCAGGTGTTAAATGATGCTATTGTGGGATGAGAAAAAGACATCATTATATACCTTTGTTAGGTAGAAATTTTGCCCTGTATGTGCATTTAAAAAATCAATAAAAACAACAACCTAATTAATAAAGGGAGATAGCTAGGGGTCAGATCTATTTATTAATAAAATAAATTTTAACTTTTAAGAAATGGGAATTAAAGCTCATGAATTCATGGGAAATTTTAAATAGTTTTATTTTTTCCCTAATATATATTCCTGCATCTCCTACATTTAGCAGCATTTGTATTTAATCTCAACTCTAATTTAAATGGTAAAAAAGAATTTTAAACTTCCCTCAAGAAATAAATCCTTACCTGGTTAAGCTTTATGTTACATAATGTTTATGTTTGTCTAGTGACTTGTTCTTACTGAAAGACTCTTGTTAAGAGCCCTTTATTTTTATTTATTTTTTTTTGTTGTTAAGAGCCCTTTAGCCCTGATTTTCTCAAACTTGCCATAAGTAATGACCCTTTTGAAAGGAAACATACGGAATGTATTTTTCATGTTACTTAAATTGTATAGCTATGAAACTAGATATAAAATTTTTATATTTTTGGCCCATTTACAACTATAAACCAAAGCGTACGAATTAAATACAAAGACGACTACAAAACTAAATTTCAAATTAATATAGTTATTCAGTGTGACAGGTAATATTTAGATTTCACAGTAGAAAAAAATAGCCTCAGGTCTCATTCCATTTTAAATCTGTATTTTAACAGTTTAACATTTTAACTTCAGTATTACTAAAAGTTGCAAGTACCCATTCTCCATAAGTAATGTTGTGTAAGGTGCTATTAATGACTTCAAGGCTTTGCTTGTAAGTTCAAGATAATCAGACCTCATATCTAACCAAAACACTTGCCAGCAAGCATTCCTCAAATACCAATTTTAATGAGACGTCAGCTGTGGTGTTTACTTGAAGATGAGGTTAGCGTTATGTCATTACTGAAATCCTTATTAAATGATTCTCTACACCAGCTCGTGCTGGAAGTGAGAATGGAAAAATTGTCATTGGATACTTCTAACCACATTTACTTCTAAAGAACTTTTGCAATTGTACTACAAAGATAGGACCCATGTAATACTTGTAGCCTATATATGGTATTAGCTATTGAACTATTTATTGGCTTTGAATATACCATGCCTGACTTGTCATATGCTCTGATGATTTTAATGTCCAGTATTTTTCACTCTTAATTAGTTACTATGAGACTTTTGCTTGTATAGTGTGCTTTTAGGACATTTGGCCTGAAGGAGATTTTTTTTTTAAAGATTTTATTTATTCATGGGGCGAGGGGCAGAGACACAGGCAAGGAAGAAGCAGACTACATGCAAGGAGCCCAATGTGGGACTCGATCCCGGGACTCCAGGATCACACCCTGGGCCAAAGGCAGCGCTAAACCGTTCTGCCACCCAGGGATTCCCCCTCACCCTTTTTTTTTTTTTCTTTTAAGATTTTTTTTATTTATTCATCAGAGACAGAGAGACCTCCTGTTTGGGAAACATTGTTTGAGCATATATTTTTGTGATCTCTAAGAGCCCAAGATTCAACGATGGGAAAATAAATTTTAAAAAACTTAGTCCTTTTTAGTGTAATGAGACACACTTTAACAGCAAACTATAAATAGATTGATTTGTTCTATCTTAAAGGTAAACAAAGAGGACTGTGGGAACATATGTAAGGACCTACCCAGTTATCTTAAGAGTAGGGGAGAGTATAGATTGTATCATGGAAAAGATCTTGTTTGAATAGGGTCTTAAAGGATAAAAGGCACTTTAAACTAGGCAGAGAGATAGTATGTGTAAAGACCATGGCCATGAAAGACATAAATGTCATAATGGTGAGAAGCATGTGGCCCTAGATTGCATTTGCAATGTGAGTGGTAAGTTAGAACCCAAAAGTAAAAGCCTTAATTGTTAGACCTAGTGTTTAGGTCTCATTTCATAGATGGTAAGGGAGAAGATGAGAGCTTAGAATTCAGTATTCATAGCAGTATTTATATATATATAGCAGTTACTACATTGTATTGCAGTGTTCTCATTCTGTAGGCCTTGGAGCTCTTCAAGGGTTGTGACCATGAATTATCAATCTTCATACACTCAATTTTTGGTAGAGTAGCTGATAAAGCTAATAGAAAATATTGGTTGACTGACTCATGAGTAAAGGAGATTCAAGAGAGGATGATGGCAATCTCCTATGATGGTGGTTTAATCTTTTATGGGTGATAGACTCCTATGTGATTCTGTTGAAAGCTATGAACCTTGAAAATGTAAATACAACATTTGACAGTTTCATGACATTCATGTATCCCTGAAACCAGTTCATGGATTTCTAATTCAGAATTCCTCCTTAGGAAATTGAACCTATAATCACCACTAAATCTCACCATGAATAACTACCACCCTTTTTAATAATCTTTAAATGTTAATATGATTCACTCATGGAATTTAAGGAACAAAACAGAAGAACATAGGGGAAGGAAATGAAAAATAAGATGAAGACAGAGGGGAGCAAACCATAAGAGACTCTGAACTATAGGAAAAAAAAATAGGGTTGCTGGAGGGGTGAGGGGGCAGGGTAATTGAGTAATGGGGTTAGGAGGGCACTTGATGTAGTGAGCATTGGGTATTATGTACAACTGATGAATCACTAAATTCTACCTCTGAAACTAATAATACACTATGTGTTAACTAAATTGAATTTAAACAATTTTTTAAAAAGAAAAAATTTAAAAATAATTTTTTAAATGTAAGACTGTAATTATGTCTTTTTACATACTCTTTTTGAGTTCTTATGTTTGGGAGGAGTTAATTCAAATAGCTGAACTATCTAAGAAGAAAGAACAAATCTTTTTTATAATGATTAAGGTAAAACTGCTGGTCTGTAAAGATAATAAACAAATATATTAATTAAGCCAGCAACCAAGAAGTACTTGCTTGAAGAGATCCTGACATTCCTGAATTTGGGTTTTGCAAGTGAGTTGAAGTCCCCAAGACCAGCATCAGGCTCAGTGATTTGCTAGAAGAACTCACAGGACTCAGAAAAGCTGTTGTACGCATGGTTATGGCTTATTACAGTGGAAAAGATACATATCAAATCATCCAAAGGAAAAGGCATATAGACAAATCCCAGGAGAAACCTGGTACCAGCTTTTAGGGGTACTTGCCCAGTGCAGTAGCACAGGTGCACACCAGAGCTCAGCAGCAATGTGACAGCACGTGCACAGTGCTGCAGGCCTGGGAAGCTCAGCTGAGCCTTGGTATTCAGGGTTTCTACTGAGGCTCAGTCACACAAGGTTGCAGCATTCTTATCAGGGAGAATATTTCAAGGGCTCAGAGCTCATTTCATAGGGACTGGCCCAGGGCTAGTCCTGAAGACATGCATTTCTTGGGAATGTACAGGGTTTGAGCAATTCAAGCCTGCTGAGTTAACCCTTCCTACACAGCAAGTTAACTATTCCACTAGTTTTCTTCTGGTCCTCCTGTCTACTATCTTTTTCTAGATACACTGTTTCTGTAGACTTCCTTGGTTTCATCATAGGTAGCCATTCTACATACTACATATCTGGACTGTAACGGTTTCCTCTCCAACAAGTAATTGGCAAGTTTGTTTGAACTTAAGGACATATCTGTGTTTTATGGTTTCATGAGATGGTAGTGAAATGTAAGTACCCATTCTATCATTCATTTAACAGATTTTTTTTTGAATGCTGGTATGTGCCAGGTCTAGTGCTAGATGTGGATTTACAGAAATGGTTAATATGGATCTTTGCCCTCAATGAGCTTAGTTTCATAGGGGAGAGAAAGTTAGCAATTCTGGTGAGCAGTGTGTGCTTTGGGCTGTATTTAACCTCATTGGAGGGCCTGATGGAGAGTGTATGTGTCTGTGTATGTGGGAAGCTGTTGGTAATTAGGGGAAGACTTCCCTAAAGGAGTTACTTCTTGAGTTGAGCCATAAAGATCAAAAGATTCAAGCGAGCATGGTGCTAGTGTTTCTCCAGTCTATGGCTGAGTGTGTGATTGGAGCATTCATGTAATACTGGTGCAGACTCCCTGGCTTACTGACCAAGTAACACTAACCCTAGCTAGAAGGTTACATGTCTTTCTTAGGGTTTGCACAAGAAGAAAGAGTGTCTGGCTCAATACAAATCTTTTTTTTTTTTTTTAATTTATTTATGATAGTCATAGAGAGAGAGAGGCAGAGACATAGGCAGAGGGAGAAGCAGGCTCCATGCACTGGGAGCCTGACGTGGGATTCGATCTTGGGTCTCTAGGATCTCGCCCTGGGCCAAAGGCAGGCGCCAAACCGGTGCGCCACCCAGGGATCCCTGGCTCAGTACAAATCTATTTCCATTTTGCTCCATCACCATAAATCACCCAAATGACATTTCCAACCTATGGTGGGTAGGTAGAAGTATTTTCACACATTGCTTCCCAGTGGGGGAGTATGTAAATATATAGCTTTGAGCTGTTAAGAATATAGCCATTAAAAATTTAAAGTACTGTGTTTCAAATAGGAGGGCAAATGCTTGCCTTACCTTAAGGAAATTACTTGTAATAATTTTTCTGTGTTTGGAAGCAAAAAAGTTCTAGAAAAAACCCTGGGTCCAGATTTTATCATATTTGGCTCTTTTGTATGTGTGGTTCTCAACAGAATTTGGAACTTCTGAGAGTAATAAGAATTTTGTTTTTTGAACGTTGCAAAGAAATTGTATGATTATAATAGGATCAGGAATGTATTATAGTGAATATGGGATAATTTCAAATTGTTAACCTAGAGGATTTTTTCTAATAGAATCTTGTTCTCTTTTTCCAGCATTACAGTGTTTCTGCCACCTTTGTACAAAAGACAATTTTACTTGTGTGACAGATGGGCTCTGCTTTGTCTCTGTCACAGAGACCACAGACAAAGTTATACACAATAGCATGTGCATAGCTGAAATTGACCTGATTCCTCGAGACAGACCATTTGTATGTGCACCATCTTCAAAAACTGGGTCTGTTACTACAACCTATTGCTGCAACCAGGACCACTGCAATAAAATAGAACTCCCAACTGTTGGTAAGTTGTTATATAAGATTTTTTGTTTTAATACTACAAGAAAAGTTGATTCTGACTATGGTTTTAGAACTGGAAGGGATCTTAGATATTGCTACCCTAGCTTATTCAGTTCAGAGGCAAGAAGGAACTTGTCCATAGTTGTAGAGTTACAGGAGTAGCCAAGATCCTGACTTGTGGGTGTGTGTTGTTTGAGAACGTAGTTCCAATAATAGACTTTCTCTGAGGTCTGTTATGCCTAAAAGGCTAGTCTCTTAAAGGCGAATTCTGACAAAGCTGCCGTGGCAGTACGTCCCCGGAGTGAATTTCTTTTCTTTGTATGATGCTTCAGCCTTTTACAGCAGTTGATAATGGATGGGAATTGAGAGCAGCACTGAGCTGTTCAGCTGCCTTCATTTTGTAATTTAACTCTGCTTTATAATCTCTTATATATGAAGCATTATATGTGATTTCTAGGTTTTGGTCCTTCACCATAGTTTACATTTTACAATGTCCTGACAGAGCCAGGAATTTGAAAGCTTTATTAACTCTTAGGATTAGATTAATTTTCTGGTTCTCGTTGAAGATCTTAGTCCAAACACATGTATTTAACTCTTCCATCACTTTCCTCAAATCCCAGATTTCTGTCATAATCAAAGGAACATAAACATGTGGGAAACCTGTATTCATGTTAGCAGAATTAATGGAAGAATACCACCCTCATGCCTGCACTTGTGAGAAGTTTCTATAATTTATGGGGCAGATAACATCAGATTAGTGAAGATTGACTACCCATATGAAAAGAGGTCAGTGAAAGGACCTCTTAGAAAATCCCACCAAACCTTAAGCTGAGGGGCTTGGCATGAGGACATACAGGACCAAACACTCAGTTCTCCTTTAGGAAGAAGCACCTGGTTTCATTGCTCAGGGAGGCAGACCACAGTGCTCATTCTAAGCTCACAGTTGGTCTAGGCATCATGCTAACTGATGTAAGAAGCACTGCTGTGGCTGTGCAGGTTATACAGGGAGGCAGTGCTCTATTTCATTCAAGTGAGATTAGCAAAGTAAAACTAGATCTTCAGCATGATAGGGAAGTTTCTCATGGCAAATTTCAATCGGACTGTAATTTTTCTGACTTTTGTTTAAAGTATCTGCAATTCTAATATGACAAAGAAAATGATAATTCTGGAATTTCCCATTCATTGTTTGGCCTTCAAATACCTAAATGAAGAGTCATAAAGCCTTGTGAAGAAGTCACTTCATTTCTAATGCTAAACATACATAAATTCCTCATTCCCAGCTCTGTGTTAAGCAAACACCAAAAAAAAATTACCAAATGAAAAGTTTCAGTGGTTCAAAAAAAGTGAACTGAACCGGGTAAATCAGAGTAGATGTCATCCTATGAAAAAGACTTACGTCATGATAAGGAAGAACTTTCAGACAGTCCAAAATCCATTTTCCGTTAAAGATCACTTTTAAATGAAAAGCTCAATTGATGAATTATTTTTAAAATGTATTATTGAAAGTGAGTAGCAGACTGGATACTAATATTTTGTAGCCAAGTGTGAGACAAGCTTAAGGCAAAGACAAGCTTGTGAAATTGTGTTGCAATTCAGGGAGAAGAGACAGCAAAGAAAGAGATAGAGAGGATAAATCTAGGTGATCCAATATGCTTATTACAAAAATTCCAGAAAATGACATACAAGGAGACAGAAGAGAAAAGAATACTATGCAAAATTAATGAAAAAATAACTTAACTAAATATGTATAATAAAAAGTGTCAGTTCTAAGAATAAAGAAAAAAATAGGCATTCAGAACAAGGTAACACTGTTTACCTCTACAAGAGAAAAAATTCAAATTATCTTCTTTTTTTTAAGTATCAGAGGACAGTGGAACATCATATATTAATTGCTACCCAAAATTCTTTAGATCAGCCAAAATTTTCCATATATAAAAGCAATAACCATGTTTAGATAATTATGTATTTAGTATACTCTTATTTAAAAAAATTACTAGAATTAGTATTCTATCATAAATCCAAATAAAGATCTCACGAATGGGAAAGTTGTGATATGAAAATGTCTGTGAGCAGTAAACCAGCAAGGCTCAGGATGAATGCCAAAAATCATTGTAATTAACGTATTTCTGAAATAGTGCAAAATTTTAGTTATTAAAAGAGATCATGAGAAAATAAGTGATCTTAAATTAAAAGTCCAAGTGGTTAACATAGACTAGAAAGTATATACTTGCAAACTCTATTAACAAAACAAAAGTTATATTTTACATTAAAAAAAAAAAAAATGGATGGAAGGATGCCCGGCTGTCTCAGTTGCTTAGAGCATGTGACTCTTGGTTTCAGAGTCATGAGTTTGAGCCCCATGTTGGGTGTAGAGATTACTTAAATAAAAGCTTTAAAAAAATGGATGGAGATATATACACAGGCATACACTAAAATGTGAGTTGTTTGAGTGGTAAAGCTATAGATAATTTTTTCTCCTTCCTTCTTTCCTTACTTTTTTTACTTTTGCTCATCTATATTTATACTTTGTTTTGTTTTGTTTTGCTTATTATGAGTGTATATTGGGCAAAGAAGACAAGCCAAACTTCTTTAAAAAAAAAAAAAACAATCTTGTGGGGAATGATGGGTATTAAGGAGGGCACTTTTTGTGATGAGTGCTGAGTGTTATATGTAAGTGATGAATCACTGAATTCTTTTGAAACTAAGATTACACTGTATGTTAACTAACTAGAATTTAAAGTAAAAAAACAAATGCTTAAGTACACTTACCATGATGAGCACTAAGTAATGCACAGAATTGTTGAATCACTATACTATATACCTGAAACTACTATAATCCTGTATGTTAACTATACTGGAATTAAAATTTTAAGAACTTAATTTTAAAAAAGTACTTTTAAGACATTAAAGGAAGTTTTTCTAGATTATTGGTTCTTTTATTAGTGACCAGAGAGTGATAATATGGAGGTCCTAGAATGGTGGTGGTCACTGGCTTTATTTAGATGTAGGCTGAAGAGCAGAGGAAGAGTAAGTGGTTGTTGACTGAGTTGGTGATCATGAAAGGAGGGGCCAGTGGGTGAAGACTGGATGATTCACTTGTTCTGGATTTGAGCCCTGTGAGCTTCTGGAATGAGGCTCTCTGACTAATGGGAGTAGTGGCCAAGTACAGGAAATGTGGAGGATTAGGAAATTGTGGATGCCCCCTTCAGTGTTTTTGCTATTGTTGATGTTTATTTCATTTGAGGCCCTTTTTCAGGAAAGCCATCATCTGGCCTTGGTCCCGTTGAACTGGCAGCTGTCATTGCTGGACCAGTCTGCTTCGTCTGCATCTCACTTATGTTGATGGTTTATATCTGCCATAACCGTACCGTCATTCACCATCGAGTGCCAAATGAAGAGGATCCTTCCTTAGATCGCCCTTTTATTTCAGAGGGCACTACATTAAAAGACTTAATTTATGATATGACAACATCAGGTTCTGGATCAGGTAATGTAATTGTTTTTCCTTTCTCCTAGGAAGTCTTTTAAAAATTAACTGTATTGTTTATTTTGTTAGTTGGCTAAGTCTATTTGGCTTAGTGTATTTAAAACTTGAGACAGTGTGAATACTAATTCCAATTTAAAGCCCAATAAGAGTCTGACTGTGACTGGTCTGGCATAGACAAATTAGAATATACCTTTACTGTTGAAATAAGCTTCATGTTTGTATAAATTTCAGTGCTTTCTCATCTTATGACTCCATGGGATAGAAAGAATAAGGACAAGTATTTTCTTATGAGTGAGGCTGAAGTTCATAGATATTCAAATGATCTGCTGCTCCCCATTCTATTCAGAATTGTTTAGCAGCTTTATTTTTATATTTGAAAGCAAGCATGACAGAAAATGTGTTTGGAATTGCGAAGGTTATTTGCTTTTTTAACATATGAAATTGCTGTCTTTAGATCAGACCTAGTTTTTTTTTTTTTTTTTTAATTAAACTAAGGATTTTCTCACTTTAGAAAAATGTCTCACCAACTTCTTATTTAATATAGCTTTATGGATTCATGGCCTCTGTGAGGTTTGCTTTTCTCATTTCCATTTGCTGATTCTTGTGGTTTCAGAAGTAGCCTGGCTAATTGCCAGAATCATCCCTTGAAATGGATTTTGGTATAGCAGTGCTTCATGTTTAAACTGAAAGAGATCTATTATTTCACTTGCATGTGCTTTGAAAGGATGCTAAGAGAGGAGACCCCTGTCCTCTACAATATTGTAATTGGACCCTGGGCTAGGAATCAAGAGATGTAGATTCCATTGCAAGTTTTGTCATTGGTTGGCTCTGACCTTGGTTAAATCATGTTTCTTCTTTTGGGCTTCTGTTTCCTTGTCACAAATATGGAACAGATACTGAGATATACTGTCTTTTGAAAAATATAAATCAACTTCAAATAAAGCCTAGATTCATGGATAAAATGAAGATTTGAAAATATATATAATGAAAATTTCATAATTTTTATAATCAAGTGACTAAACGAACATTAAAGCAGAAGTTGTGACTGGAGGAAGAACATGACTGAAGCATGAAGTCACATCTGATACTACAGAAAGTTCACACAATGACAAATGTCTCTTTATTTTAAGGAAATGAATATATATTGATTTATGTGCATATCTGTTGAGTCATATAAGTATAAAGAAACCGACTTCTTAGCCTGAAGCCATGTGTTGACTTTGGCCGTATATATTCCATAAGTGATCTCTGTTCATGATACTAGGACACATACAGGCTTGCACTGGAACCCAGGTCTCTCAAGGCAGCCTTTAGGGACCCCTGAGACTATCGTGAGCAGGGAGCCTGAATCGATTGAGAGGTTGGATTGAGGTGGAATAGCTTTGGTACTGAAGTTGTGCAGTCTTTGGGCTGGAGTGGTAGAGGAGTGGAGAAAGCTTGTTTTAGGGCTTCCCTGGGGATTTCCAGTTGATTCTTAGTCCAAAGGATTCCCAAAGAAGCTCTGGCTCATTCTAGAAGTCATCCTAGACCAAAAGAACTATGATAGGCAACGACCAAAGTCACAGAAAATCAGGGTGGCTTGAGATCATTTGGAATTAATCCCTTGTTGCCAAACTTACACCCAGGGAAATCACAGCTGCTCATGCCACTTGGCACAGTAGTAATGTATCAGGCCTCAAGGGGAATAAGCCTACCTAAAGGATTAGAAGAAATTGCTGTGTGGATGACAGCTGATTTCTGAATAAGAATACATTTATTTACCTTTTAAGATATGGATGTAAAGTCATGAATGAAATTTCTCTTTTTCCATTTTACCTGTATTTCTAGATATATCGGGAACCACAGCTCTGTTATCTGAAAGCCTCTTTCTCTCCTTTTATGCCTGACCCTGCAAAAACTTGTCTACATTGTTTGCTAGCTCTGTGGCTTCGGGCAGTAAGGGGAATAAGCCTACCTAAAGGATTAGAAGAAATTGCTGTGTGGATGACAGCTGATTTCTGAATAAGAATACATTTATTTACCTTTTAAGATATGGATGTAAAGTCATGAATGAAATTTCTCTTTTTCCATTTTATCTGTATTTCTAGATATATCAGGAACCACAGCTCTGTTATCTGAAAGCCTCTTTCTCTCCTTTTATGCCTGACCCTGCAAAAACTTGTCTACATTGTTTGCTAGCTCTGTGGCTTCGGGCAGTTAGCTGATGTCTCATGCCCAAGTTATTTTATCTTTAAAATGAAAGTAATGAACTCTGCCCTATGCACGTCACTGGATTGTTGTGAAGTTCAAATGGGACAAGATGTTTTGATAAATTGTAGTTATGTCCAAATGACAGGTGTTATTCTCTCTTATTGGAAAGATACTTGAAAGAAAAATCTGACATATAGTATCAATTTGCTGCATTGTACCAATAAAACTTAGTCCAAGGCCTCCTTTCCCTATCATAGTTCTATGATGTACTGAAAGGCCTCCAAATTTATTGAGGGAGAAGCTATCTTATGTTGAATGATAGCAGAAAAAGTCACCTGTTTCCCTCCTATATTCATTATAAAGCCTTAATGCTGTCTCATGCATGGGACTCATCATGACTGAGTAAGTAAAATGTCTTTATGTAATACCCTTTTCAGTTCTTTGGCCCATTGAGAAAAGGTAAAACTAAACATTTCAGGTTAGGAATTCATATGTTTATTATTCAGTACTGTTGCAATGGTGAAGGAAAGTCCTGATCTCCGTTTCTCAAAGACTATATCATTAACTTGGGAACTGTGGGCAGCTCTATCCCTGAGGCTAACCTAATTCCTGTCGCATTAATTTGAATCACAGGTTATGTGTGTGCCCTTATTTAAGCGTCATTAGATTGTAAAGTGTATGTGTGAGCATGTGCACATGCGCCAGTTTTTGAAAGGGAGTGAGTCTCTTAAGCCACTGTTCATTATGTCTTGTTTATGCTTATGGTCTCTTATGTGTGTGGGTTGTTTGGGTCTTCTTTCTGTTGTTCACTGCTTGTGAAGCTGTTCGGACCCTGTTTCCCTATTGAAATTTTTCTTTCAAGCAGTTCTAAGGATACTGAAGAGGAAAGCGAAGAACATAGAGATTTGAATTAGGCCTGTTTATTTTTCTCTTTAGAAGTAAAGTATTACTGCTCACGTATTCATGTGGGTTATGGTATAACTAAATATAGATAACATCGTGAATCTAGACATGGCTTTGAATTTTAGTTTGGGATCTAGAATCCAGTGATGGATTTTGATGGGGAAACAAAAACTTTTCTTGTCCTGGTAGCCTTTCTTGACCATATTGTTTACATGGGGCCTGAATGTACTAGACATTTCAGACTTCCCATTTGTAATTCCCCTTTCTCCTGTAGTCCTTGCCTTTCTAACTTCCAGAGTACACTCTTAAAGTTAACTCTTAAGTATACTTTAAATCTTTAAGTATGTGATGTGATCCTGTTCAAAGGATGTCCTTATAAATTAGTATCTACACAAAGCAACATAATTAAGAATCTTCATAATAGAAAAGAGCTCCTTGATTTAAATAAGGATTTTTCACAGATTTATTTTTCAGCAAGCAGCTTCCTTATAAACATAAGAACAATTGTTTATAATTAGACTGCTAACTACTTTGCAGGAGGTGAGGTGGATAGAGAGCAAGGAAAGGAAAAGGACCCATTTGAGAAACATGTAAATGAAAAGAAGAAAAACTTCTGATCACTTTAAAGTAAAGACAACATTTGGATTTAGAAACCTTTCACATCAGGAAACCAAAGAGAGCACATAATTTCATTTACTATCATTTGATTAATTCAGTCTAGCATGGAACTCTGAATATAGATTATAAATCACACAAATTTATGTGTATAGATTGTATGAAAAAAATACTAGTGTAGAACATGGTTTATGCTGATATTTTTATTGTCAGGGTCAGTATAATTTAAGATGACTCTTACTTAGTCCAGGAGGGAATATGATACTAAGTGAATTGGAATAGTCCCATATATAGTGTTAATTAAATGTTGTAGGGTGTGATAAATCCTTTTCTGTAAACAAGTAAATGGCAATATTTTAAAAATATATATTTAGAGGAGGGCACGTTCAGATGGTGAAATAATGCCAATGTCTCATTACCACGTTAAGTTACTTGGCATCATTCCTTAAGATACTAATGTTGCCTACACAGCCAGTTCCTAGTAAGTAAATTGCTTGTCTTGAAATGGTTTCTGTGATAAATTTTACTGATTGTACATACAATGGATTGTACATACAGATTTTATGTTTCTTATGTTCACATACTTTACTCCTCCCATTAATAAAGCCATTACCAGATTGATTCTTCTAAAATAAGATTTTTAAATTACTTCTCATTCATGAACCCTTTTCAGAAATTTTTAATAGCTCCTGTTTTATCCGCAGCTCTCATTGGTCATCTTCAGCTCAGCATTCAATGCTCTTTATACTCTGCTGTCAGTTTCCCTTCTCTTCCACTGCTTTACCACACACATCGCCTTCTGTTTAACTGAACTGGTTCTGTAAACATCCATTCATTTCCCTCTTCTACCTTTGTTTTAATATTCCTCCTACCTGAAAACCTTATCTCCTCTTCTTCTGTGGTCCTATTGCTTCCATAAAGGACAGTCAAAATTCAACTTATTTCACAAATCCTACCTGGACCCTCTAGGCAGGAGTTTCTGGATTCTTTTATTGTATTTATTATCTTATTTTCATTTTATTATGAATTATTATTTTTGCAGATGTAGTCTGTAGCTCCTTAGTGAGATTGTAAGTTCCATAAAGACAGAGCCTTAGGAGTTATTCTGTTCCTGGGTCACTCTTTAATGGCTTTTTTTATCTTTAGGTTTACCATTGCTTGTTCAGAGAACAATTGCAAGAACTATTGTATTACAAGAAAGTATTGGCAAAGGTCGATTTGGAGAAGTTTGGCGAGGAAAGTGGAGAGGAGAAGAAGTTGCTGTTAAAATCTTCTCCTCTAGAGAAGAGCGCTCATGGTTCCGTGAGGCAGAGATTTATCAGACCGTAATGTTACGTCATGAAAACATCTTGGGATTTATAGCGGCAGACAATAAAGGTCAGTAACATCTGCTTCTCCTCTTAGTATAATGAAATCTACTTGAGCCTTTCTATAAATATGGCTACTAAACATTGTCAGGTTAGATGAAAAATAAATGTTTGTCATACAGATTAGACCTATTAAGTCAAATAGAATATATTTGAAATCTTTAGAAACAGGAGCTTCTTAAAGATTTTCTTGACTCTTGACAACATGTTTCTAAATGTCTAATGTTTTATAAGATATAAAGAGCTGAAAAAAAAAAAAGAGCTGAATATATATTTAAAAGTGATATGCTTTTGGGACACCTGGGTGGCTCAGCAGTTGAGCATCTGCCTTCGGCCCAGGGTGTGATCCTAGAGTCCCAGGATCGAGTCCCACATGGCCTCCCTGTGTGGAGCCTGCTTCTCCCTCTGCCTATGTCTCTGCCTCTTTCTCTGTGTCTCTCTTGAATAAATAAATAAAATCTTTAAAAAAAAAATAAGTGATATGCTTTGTTATTTTGGTTTTATAAGGTAGAAAGCTACGTATGTATTTAAAAGTGATATGCTATTTTGGTTCTAGGCAGTTATTTGAGTATAGTCATAGCATAGAAAAAATGGGATTTATAAAGTCTAGCTGCTCAAAACTTTGAGATAGGATAGAGCCCAGAGATCTGTTTCATTTAAATTTCCTCATGACGATTAGGGCATTCTAATAGATACTAATGACTTTCTTTTTAGGAAGAGTAAAAATAACTTAGTATATTTTGTGTTTTAAGTTGCCAGAGGCTAAATAGTCTTTTAAATCCACTTTACTAAATAGAGAAATAGTTTCTCCAGGACCACAGTGCCCATTGGTGACCAACCATCTAGATGCTTTCTTGCCTGTGGCACAGGTGCCTGGGGGCCTGGCTCAATTTGATGCTGCAGGAAGTGCGGAAGCCATGTCAGTGGTGTGTCAGAGTGAGTGCTGACAGGGAGCAGTGGCTTCACACTGTACTTCATCTATATCTTGGCTTTGGTTCCTACTGTTGTGGCCACAATTCCTGCTCTTGTAGCTTCCTCAGAGACTCCGGTTAGAACTCTCATCATCCCTACCTGCAATCAGATATATATCCCAGCTTTCCTATTATTAAAAAATGCATCATTTTCTCTTTGAGATTGGCCAGAACTATGATCCTCTTTTTCCTCTTCTCCCCTCCCATTTTCAACAGTATTTATTTCTTCAGAATATTAAGTGTTTAATGATTTTCCCTTTTGTTTCTCTGTATTTTTTAGTTTATTTGCAGTAAGCATTTATTACTTGTTTCTTTTTCAGATTTTATTTCTAGAGAATTCCAGTATGTAGAAAAGTGGAGCGAGTAGAGTATAATGAATACCTGTCACCCAGCTTCAATAGCGTTTAGGTCATTGCCAATCATGTTTGATATGTTTCCACCTACTCTGCCTCTATCTGAATTATTTGAAACCAAAGATATGATGATAAATCTTTTTATCCACAAATACTTTTCATTTGTATCTTTAGATTAAGGAATCTTCTTAATGCAACATGACCACGCAACTGTTGTCAATTTTTAAAATGTCATCAGTATCCAGTCAGTTTCATGTTTCTGCAGTTGTATATTATTTTTTAAAAAACAATTGGCTATTCACTTTAGGATGCAAAGTCTACAGGGACACCTGGATGACTCAGTGGTTGAGCATCTGCTTTTGGTTCAGATCGTAATCCCAGGGTCCTGGGATTGAGTCCTGCATTGGGCTCCCCAGAGGAAGCCTGCTTCTCCCTCTGCCTGTGTCTCTGCCTCTCTGTGTCTCTCATGGATAAATAAAATCTAATTTTTTTTTAAAAGGATGCAAAATATGGCATTTGATTGGTGTTTTTCTTAAATCCCTTAAAATTGCTATGTTCCCTCTTCCTTTTTTTTTTTTTTTCTTTTTCTTCTTGCAGTTTGTTGAAGAAACTGGATCGTTTGTCCTATAGGCCTTATCACATTATGGATTGTGTTGATTGAATTTCCATAGGCTCTCTGAACTTGCTCCTTGTATTTAAAAACTAGTAGTTAGGATTAGAGACTAAATCTGATTATTGTATTTTATTGGCTTCCTGAAAATATTGTATACTTTCCTATATATTGCATACTTTGTATTATACACTTGTATATTATATACAATATATTGTGTATTATATAGTCTATCACATTAGGAACCATATTAGACTACTATCTTTTTTAAAGTTTTTATTTATTTTAGAGAGTGAGAGAAAGAACAATAACAGGGAGAGGAGCAGATGGGGAAGGAGAGGGAGAGGGAAAGGGGAAAGAATCTCAAGGAGATTATCTGCTGAGCATGGAGTGGTGAGACTCCATCTCACTATCCTGAGATCATGACCTGAGCTGAAAAGAAAGAGTTGAACACTTAACCACCTGAGCCTCCCAGGTGTTCCTTAATTTGCAATTTAGGGGCAGTGATAGCAATGGATGTGATGGCTGTAGACTGTGATTTATCAGTGACTATTACCAATTCCATATTACTTGATGTAAAAACAAAACAAACAAAAGCAGTGATCATAGTTTGACCAAGTCCTTAGTTTTCCTTTTCTTCTGCTTTTGGCACCATTAGCATCCCCTCCAACTTTTTTTCTTTTTTTTAAGATTTTATTTATTTATTTGATAGAGCCAGAGAGCACAAGCGGGTGGAAGGGCAGAGGGAGAGGGAGAAGTGGCTCTCCCCTAAGCAGGGAGCCCAACGTGGGGCTCAATCCCAGAACCCCGGAATCATGACCTGAGCTTAAAGCAGATGCCCAGCCAATTGAGCCACCCAGGTGCCCCTCCCCTCCAACTCTTAAAACAACCTTACAAACAATGTTTCATGACTCTGGATTTTATGTGTTTGTTTCTTATTTCTTAGTAGTTGTCTTTTTTTTTTTTTTGTAAAACTTTTTACTGATTCGTATGAAGGCTGAGTCTACAAAACAGTAATTGCTCCCTTGAAGGACTTATCCACATGCATAGTTTCAAACTTGACTGTGGTAGTTGCTATTCAATCTGTCTTTTGGGGCTCAAACCTTACCCAGGCCCAAGATGTTTTAGGCATATTCCAAGTTGCAAACACCCTGGCACAAAGTACCCTTGCTGCTGTTCCCTGAACTTTTTCTTCCCATTTGCTCAGGCAGCAGCCAAGCTGGTGCTGTCATCTGGTGGTCACCATGGGAACTGGCTGACCCTCTTGGGTCTTCCTCACCCTCTTCTTCTTTGTCAGGGGTTAATGGACTTTACTCAGAACCTAACCCATCCACCATAGTTCGCTTCTTCTTTATCTTTATTCCCCTGATTTAGTTAATTCCACCTCAGACAACCCTTTATATTACACAGCCTCTTACATATCCTTTTTCTGCGTCTCTTGTTAATTACCTCAGAAAATCTCCCTTTCTTCCATCTGCCTGTGTTCCTATTTGTCAGCCTTTCACAATTCAGTCATGATTAATAAGCATGCAGATAAAAATAGTGATGCATCTGTATCAAGGAAAATAAAAGGTACAAGTTTGAATAGAATCAGTTTATAAAGTTTATGAAGAATAAGTATGTGGGGGGAGCCCAGGTGGCTCAGCAGTTTAGCGCCGCTGTCAGCTCAAGGCGTGATCCTGGAGACCCAGGATCGAGTCCCACGTCGGGCTGCCTGCATGGAGCCTGCTTCTCCCTCTCCCTGTGTCTCTGCCTCTCTTTCTTTCTGTATCTCTCATGAACAAATAAATAAAATATTAAAAAAAAAGAATAAGTATGTGAAGAACTAGTGTCATGAATATCTAAATTCTTTTAAAGTATCCAGAATCTTCTGAAAATACCTAGAGTTGCTTTCTTGCAAGTAACAACCTTCAAAATATAGAAGCTGTTTTGTATCAATTGGGGTGGATATTGTTGTTGTTTTTTACAACCAGTAAGGAAGGAAACAGCCCATTTTAAGTTCTTATTGCTATGCATTATGCTAAATCTTAATCAGTTGTCCTGTTTTTTAAATCTTCTTAACAGTTTTACAAAAGTAAGGTATTCTTGCTGTGTAAAAGAAGAAACAGAGATTTCACTGGTTAAGAAAGTTAACTGAGGTCACATAGTCAATAACAACTAGTCCCTGGATTTCACCCCAGATCAGAGTGACTCCAAGTGTGTATCTTTTACTGAATTGTGCTGCCTCCTAGTATTGTTGTAATGAATGATTTCATGAAATGTGAGTGGTTTTCTTGCTACTCCTAGGTTACATAGGCTTTTGTGGGTTAGCCTAGCGTAGAAGCCTACACAGAATCTTTCCCATGATTCCCATGAAAATACACATTTCAAATCCATGTATCAGTTTACAGAAACATTTCTGGAATACATATTCCTAGTTTGTTTGTTTTTTTTTTTAAGATTTCATTTATTTATTCATGAGAGACACACAGAGAGGCAGGGATATAGGCAGAGGGAGAAGCAGGCTTCCCTGCAGAGAGCTTGATGTGGGTCTCAAACCTGGGGATCACGCCTTGAGCCAAAGGAAGATGCTCAACCACTGAGCCACCCAGGCATCGCTATATATTCCTAGTTGTTGAAGTTCAAAATCACCTTGTGTAAAACTGGGTTCAGCCCCAGCTTTTTGTCCCCCTGAGGTTTTAGTTCCTGTCTCAACTTTCCCATGTGTCCGTGATACCACTATTTTTATATTTTTTCTAAGCTGGAAACCATGGAATCATAATCCTCTTACCTGGCTTTTTTGTGAACTGAATGTAGTCTGTGATTAAAGCTTGCATTTCTTCATTTATGCTCACTTTCAGTTTTGTCCTGTACTATTTTATTCCTACTGTGGCCACACTAGGCTCCAGATACTTCTCATTACCCTCCCTCTCCCTTTTTCCCTCCTCCTTCCAGAAACAGCCACTAAGCACTTATCCTAAACCAGACATTTTCTAGCCAACTGAGGATTCCCCAGTTCTGCTACTATCTGTGTAGATTCAAGACCACCATCTTTGAACTATGATTCCTTATCTCTTAAATGGGATTAGTTTTCCTTGGCTTATCTCAGGAATGGGGGCTTCCTCAGAGGATCTGAAAGATATGTATGTAAAAGTATAAGACAAAATGAAAATATGAAGGAAATAATATACAAACTTAAGGTATCATCATCCTGTTCCATCAGGATTGAGAGTAAAAAGTGGTAGCTTTTGAATAAATGGATGTTTTACAACCCTTCTGAAACACTGTTATTCTACTCCACAGACAATGGTACATGGACTCAGCTCTGGTTGGTGTCAGATTATCATGAGCATGGATCCCTCTTTGATTATTTGAACAGATACACAGTTACTGTGGAAGGAATGATAAAACTTGCTTTGTCCACAGCAAGTGGACTTGCGCATCTCCACATGGAGATTGTTGGTACCCAAGGTAACTCAAGTACTTATGTTACTGAAGCTTTAAATTCCAGTGAATATAATGTCTGTTAGAAATTCTATGTCAGCCCAAGTGAAGATGTTTAAAATGAGGTTTTTAATATTACTTTATATTTCTGTTGAAAATCTCAGAGTTAAGAATATGGGTAATTGTTTAGAGATTCTCTAGTCATTATAACAATACCTACATGTTTGTGAATTCTTAAAAGTAGCATCTAGAGTTGTGATTTTTGAGGATTTTGATTTTAGAATTCAAGTCTGAAAGAATGTGTGTTTCTGTGTAGTAGTACAAAATGTAATGTGAAAATTCTTTTTAAAAATCAACATGCCACCTAATGTTATATGGCCAAATAATTATATTTGACCCCAAGATAAGGTGACTGCATGAGACAGTTTTATAGATGAGAAAATCATATATGAAATTTTAATTATGAAATTGTTATGGTATGATTTTTGTGCCATGTAGTATATAAAATGCTAATGTATCTCTCTCCTCTAGTGATTATCTTCTTGCCCTGGTGACTCTCTCATTCCTCACTTTACTACGTACATGTTATTTCACATCTTAGCCTTCCTCATCTTTGTAATTGTTACTATTGGTGATTATACCAGTACTATTGAATTATAATTCACATATCCTATAGTTCACCTGTTTTAAGTGTGCAATTCTGTGGTTTCTAGTATATTCACAGAGTTGTACATCACCACAGTCCATTTTAGAATGTTTTCATCACTCCAAGAAGAAGCACTGTGCCTGTAGCAGTCACTCCCCATTTCCTCCCAAACTCCTTAGTCCTGGGTAACCACTAATCTACTTTCTGCCTCCAAAGATTTGCTTATTCTGGACATTTCCTATAAATGGAATTGTATCATATGTGGTCTTTTGTGACTGACTTCTTTCTCTTGGCATGTTTTCAGGGTACATCCATGTTGTAGCATGTTTCAGTATTTTGTTCCTCTTAGTGGCTGATTAATACTCCCATTGTTTGGATGTACCACATTTGTCCATCAGTTGATGGGCATTTGCATTGTTTCCACTTTTGGCTTTTGTGAACAATGCTGTTGTGAACATTGGTGTACACTTTTATTGTGTGTGGGTATATGTTTTCAGTTCTCTTATACAGTGGAATTACTGGATTATACAATAACTAATGGTCTGAGGCACTACCAGACTGTGACTATTTTTTCCAAAGTGACTACACCATTTTACATTCCTATCAGCAGTTTAGGAGGGCTCCAGGGAGTCTACTGTTAGTAGTAAAGATTATAAATTAAATACTGAGTACATTACAGTTGGTAAGTAAAGGAAGTGGTGTACATGCTTGGTTCTTGGACTGAAATATCAGGCTATGATGAGAGTTCCATAAATAATTCATAGGATGTCAGCAAACTAACATCTTTAACTCCCCATCTTTGAATTGGTAGACTTACATTTTTTGAGCACCATCTTATTTTCTCCATTTTCTTTGAATAAATATAATTTCAGCAACTTTTGATATAATGATTCATTTGAGGTTGTTTAGTAATTGTCCAGGTATTATGGGCTGAAATGCTTTGACACTGGGATAGGAGAAGAGGCTTTGAACCTAAAGGGGAGAATTGTGATTGCTATCACTTTTTAAGCAATTGCATTTACTTTTTGTTTCTTTAGGGAAACCAGCCATTGCTCATAGAGATTTGAAATCTAAGAATATCTTGGTAAAGAAGAATGGAACTTGCTGTATTGCAGACTTAGGACTGGCAGTGAGACATGATTCAGCCACAGATACCATTGATATTGCTCCAAATCACAGAGTGGGAACAAAAAGGTATGCTTGTAAATAGTGTTTATTATCTTCTGAGCTCAACTTCTTTTTAATTTCCTTCTCATTTATGTGGATTATCTTCTGAAACTCAAACCTGTACTTTATTAGATTGCCCACAGGTAGAAGATCTCATGGTCTTGCCTGCTCTGAAGCCAAGGTTACCTGACTTTTAAAGATGCCTGCTGATGAAAGGTGGCCCTTCCAGAAAATATCATTCGTGGCCCTTCCAGAAAAATTATAATAATAATAGGAGCTGATGTTTATAGGGTACCCAGTATGTGCCAGTCATTTTAATGGGTCATACATATATATATGCTTGGTTCTTGCTTAATATATATATATATATATATATATATATATATATATATATATTCATTCTCTCAGTTAATGCTCTCTTCAAATGCTGTACTGTAGCTAGCCCAACTATTTTCTTATTTTTAGTTCCTGGAACTATACTTTCTTCCTTAGAATTTCTGCATGTGTTGTATCCTAGAGCAGACTTTGTCCTGCTGTTTCCCTGGTTTATTTTTTTTATTTTTTTATTTTTTTTTTGCTGCAAAAAGCTTTATTGTCTTGTTTCCCTGATTTATAGTCACCCTTCCTTTCCTAGAGGAAGCCCTTCCTGGACTGTGAGGCGCCCTTCCCAGGGGCTCTCATAGCAAGCTGTGAAGCTGGGCCATTAAGGCACTGAGCACATTATAACTCTCCATTTACTTGTCTTTATATTCCATTGGATTGCAAGCTGCTTGAGATCAGGCTTGTATTCCCAGCATCCATTATAGCACCTAATGCATAGTAAGTCCTTAGTAAATATTTGTTGAATCTATGAGTTTTCTAAAGAACATAACTAGGTAGGTGTCATTGCCTTCATTTCACAGAAGAGGAAACAGCCCCATAGATGTTAAATAAAAAGGTCAGCCTCACCTGAAGAGCTGAGATTTGAATTTAGGCCTTTCTGACCCCAAAGGCCTTACTGTGTATATCACAGCATGTTGCCACAATGTATCTTCACACTATTGCCTCCACCTTGGATAGAGCCAAGCTTTATTCTATCTCAGTTGTATCTGTGATTTCTGGATTTGACGAGGACTCTCAGAACTCTTGATGTGGGGATTCAAGACAGTGATTGCTACAGTTCTTCATGGATCCTGATCTGTAACTTCAGGAGGGTTTTTAAAATTCCAAAACCCTACAATGAGGCATCAGTAGGAGGACTGGCATTCATTTTTTAATCTATTATTTTGTTCCCTGGATTATGTCCTCATCCTTCCTTTTCATCCTATTTTAGTGAGAAGACTTCTAGATTAAAATATATGATCCCTGCATAGTATTTGACAAAGTGGGTGGTATATGTTAAGACATTTATAATAGTCATGATTGTTATATAGGTGTCTTTCATTGGAAATGAAGATCATAAGGCAGATAAGATAGCATGAAATTGCTGTTTCAGCTTTTCATGGCATTTAGTTGACATCATTAATTTTCAAAGCAGTGTGGATATTTAATATTTTTCTTGAGTCTAATATTTTAGTTATATAATATTGTGTGTGTGTGTGTGTGTGTGTGTGTATCTCCATATATGAATAGAGATACCTGAAAGGTTGTTCATCAAAGCATTAATGATTTTTCACTTTGTACTTTTTGAACTTTGAGAAAATTTCTATAGAAGCATGAGTCATTTTAAAAAGAACCATGCTAAAAGGGAAGAAAAGTCTTAAAGTTAATACCAATTTAAAAAATATATATAAAAAAAATTCTCAGTAGGAAAAGAAAATATGTGAAACAGTTCAAAAGTAGTATGGCTACTATTCCATAAAGTAAATTGCTGACTTCTTTTTTAGGTATATGGCCCCCGAAGTTCTAGATGATTCCATAAATATGAAACACTTTGAATCCTTCAAACGTGCCGACATCTATGCAATGGGCTTAGTATTCTGGGAAATAGCTCGACGATGTTCCATTGGTGGTAAATTTCTCCCCCTCTCCCAACAGTTTGTCATGAACAGAAAAGGTGGTCCAGGATAGCCGCTTTTTTTTTTTTTCTTTAAGATTTTTTTTTTTTAAGATTTTATTTTTTTATTCATGAGAGACACACACACACACACACACACACACACACACACACACAGAGGCAGAGACACAGGCAGAGGGAGAAGCAGGCTCCACGCAGAAGCCCGACATGGGACTCCATCCTGGGACTCCAGGATCACGCTCTGGGCCAAAGGCAGGCACTAAGCCACTGAACCACCCAGGGATTCCCTTTACGATTTTTATTTATTTATTTGACACTGAGAGATGGTGGTAGAGAGCAATCACAAGCAGGATGAGTGGGAGAAGGAGAAGACTCCTCACTGATCAGGGAGCCCAATGCGGGGTTCAATGCCAGGACCCTGGGATCATGACTGGAGCCGAAGGCAGATGCTTAACTGACTGAGCCACCCAGGCACCCCTGTCGTGTTTTTGTTTGTTTGTTTGTTTGGTTTTTTTCATTGAATGAAATTATACACATTAGTAGTCAGAAATTATATTCACCAGGTGATCACTGAGAGTGCCAAAGAAAATAATGGAGATAAAATTTGCAGTGGGGGGAAATGACATGATATGACATGCTTATTCTAGTGTATTCTTTTTCTATTTCCATTTGAATCTTGGGAAACATGAGAAACCAAGCCCTTGTTATCTTGGAATATAGTTATTTATAATGGATGACTGCTTGAGAGGCCACCCAGGAAGCTGTTTCTACAGCATGTACCTGGGTCAAACTCATTTTCCCCCCTGAGAGTGTGTTATTTTCTCCAACTTCTTAGCTGGAAGTTACATATACAGAATACAGTTACATTACCATTACACTAGTTTTTAAACAAGTTTATTTTAGCTGAAATTTAGTTTTAGATTGAGCACTTTTAATATTTACTTGCGGAATAGTTTCTTATACTTAGGGGCCCAGGCTTGGTTGAGACTTGGGTTTATGTGGCAATAAGAGGGAGAGCATGTCTCTGTATTATATAGCAAAGAGGACAGATCCAAGTAGAGGTAAAGGACTTGCACCCCAGATTTGCTTGTAGGATTTACATCTCCATGGTAGAGTGTATATCCCCTGTACCAAGTGAGAGGGTGAGCACTCACAGGTTAAAAACTATCATTTCTTGCACATGAGGTGAAAATGTTAATCAAGTCATCATAGCTCATAGTTAACCATCATTAAAATAGCCTTTGCTGATCCCCTAGTGATATGTAGTTTCAGGGTGTGGGCCCAGTACCAACTCAGAGAGATGGGTTGTTGATGCTTGTTGATGCAGATGTGGATGAGATAGAGCAAGCTAGAAGCCCTGTTCCACTTCGCTAATTTATTAATGGAACCCTGAACTAGGACTCTCAGCTATTCCTGGACAAAGAATGATCTGGCATTAGCTGAGTAAATTCTTCAAAAACAATTTCTTTTAACCAATATAGGAATTCATGAAGATTACCAGCTGCCTTATTATGATCTTGTACCTTCTGATCCATCAGTTGAAGAAATGAGAAAAGTTGTTTGTGAACAGAAGTTAAGGCCAAATATTCCAAACAGATGGCAGAGTTGTGAAGTGAGTATTGATTTTGGATACTACACAATTTTCTGAACTGCTTCTGCTTGTATGTGGAAATTTGTTATTTTTTTTTTTAAGGAAAATAGACACAAGAATTTTTTTTCTTTTTCTTTTTTTTTCATGGCAGTTAAATCAGTGAGTGAAAAACATAATTTGGTTTTCCTGTTCAATCTCAAGTACATCAAAAGGGCCATGGAGCATTTGCAGTGACCATCAGTGTGTCAGAATAGTATTTAAATCTACCAGTAAACCAAGGCACCTGCATTTTCATTTTATCTGTTTTTTACATGGAGCATTCAGTCCATTTACGTTTAATGCACTTATCAGTATAGACGGGTTTAAATTCACCATCTTTTTTCTTTTCTTTTTTTTTTTTAAGTGCACTCCCTAATCCCTATCACCTATTTAACCCATCCCCCCACCCATCTCCCCTTTGGTAACCACCAGTTTGTTCTCTGTAGTTGAGAGTCTATTTCTTGGTTCCTTTCTCTCTCGCATATGCATGCGTTTGTTTGCTTTTTACTTTGCTTGTTTTTTTGTTTCCTAAATTCTACATATGAGTGAGATCACATGGTGTTTGTCTTTCTCTGACTAACTTATTTCATTTAGCATTATACTTTCTAGCTCCATACATGTTTTTGCCGATGGCAAAATTTCATTCTTATGACTGAGTAATATTCTATATATACCACACCTTCTTTATCCAGTCATCTGTTGATGAACACGGGTTGCTTCCTTAGTTTGGCTATTGTAAAATAATGCTGCAGTGAACATAGGGATACATGTTTGCCTTTCAGTATTTTTGTATTTGGGGTGTAAATACCCAGTAGTGCGATTCCTGGATCATAGGATATTTCTCTTAATTTTTTGAAGGAATCTCCATAATATTTTCCACAATGGCTTCACCAATTTGCATTCCCAGGAACAGTGCAAGAGGGTTCTTTTTTTTCCACATGCTTGCCAACACTTGTTGTTTCTTGTGTTTTTGATTTTAGCCATTCTGACAGGTGTGAGGTGATATCTCATTGTAGTTTTGATTTGCATTTCCCTGATGATGAGTGATGGTAAGCATCTTTTTATGTGTTTGTTGGCCATCTGAATGTCTTCTTTGAAGAAATATGTCTTCTGCCCATTTTTTAATTGGATTCTTTGTTTTTTTGGTATTGAATTGTATCAGTTCTTTATATCAGATACATCATTTAAAAATATCTTCTCTAGTCACTGGGGTAGCACAGTTCAGTTAAGCATCAGACTCTTGGTTTTGGCCAGGTCATTATCTCAGGGTTTTGAGATTGAGCCCCATGTTGAGCTCTGCACTCAGCGCAGTCTGCTTAAGACTCTCCCTCTGCCCTTCCCTCACTGTCTCTCTCTCTCTCTCTCAAATAAATTAATTAATTTAAAAAAATAATTTAAAAAAATCTTCTCCCATTCAGTAGGTTGCTTTTAGTTTTTACTGATCATTTCCTTTGCTGTGCAGAAGCTCTTTATTTTGCTGTAGTCTCAGTTTATTTTTGCTTTTGTTTCCTTTGCCTCAGGATACCTATCTAGAAAAATGTTGCTATAGCCAGTGTCAGAGAAATTACTGCCTGTGCTCTCTTCAAGGATTTTTATAGTTTTAGGTCTCACATTTAGGTCTTTATTCCATTTTGAGTTTATTTTTGTGTGTGGTGTTAGGAAACGATCCAGTTTCATTCTTCTGCTTGTTAACTGTCCAGTTTTTGCAACACCGTTTGTTGAAGAGACTTTTTCCCATTGTATATTCATTCCTCCTTTGCCAAAGATTAATTGACCATATGATCGTGGGTTCATTTATGTTTTCTGTTCTATTCTATTGATCTGTGTGTCTGTTTTTATGCCAGTATCATACTGTTTAATTACTACCACTTTATAATATAACTTGAAGTCCAGAGTTGTGATACCTTCAGTTTTGTTTTGTTTTTTACCAAGACTGCTTTGACTCTGAGGTCTTTTGTGGTTCCATACAAATTTCAGGATTGTCTTAGTTCTCTGAAAATGCTGTTGGTATTTTGATAGGGATTGCATTAATTATATAGATTGCTTTGGGTAGTTCTAGACATTTAAAAAATATTAGTTCTTCCAACCCATGAGCATAGAATGTTTTTCCATTTCTTTGTATCGTCTTGAGCTTCTTTCATCAGTGTTTTATAGTTTCCAGAGTACAGGTCTTTTACCTCTTTGGTTATGTCTATTTCTAGATATTTCATTGTACTTGGCATAATTGTAAATGGGTTTGTTTCCTTAATTTCACTTTTGCTGCTTCATTATTAGTGTATAGAAATGCAACAGATTTCTCTACATTGATTTTGTATCCTGCCACTTTACTGAATTCATTTATCAGTTCCAGTAGTTTTTTTGGTAGAGTCTTTGGGGCTTTCATATGTAGTATCATGTCTTTTGGAAAGAGAAGTCACCTGCATTTTAAACGAATGCATCGGGACGCCTTTGTGGCTCAGCAGTTTAGCGCCCGCCTTTGGCCCAAGGCGTGATCCTGGAGTCCCGGGATCGAGTCCCACATCGGGCTCCCTGCAAGGGGCCTGCTTCCCCCCTCTGACTGTGTCTCTGCTCCTGCCTCTTTCTCTGTCTCTCATGAATAAATGAATAAAATATTACAAAAATAAATAAATAAACAAATGCATCCTTTTGATCAGGGCAGCCCAGAACAGTAGAATGGGTGCTGGATGGAAATTAAGAAGCCTGTATTTTAGACCAACCTGGCCACCATTTCCGAGTCTGACTTTGGGCAAATCATTTCAGTTCTCCAGATCCTAACATGCCTTTTAAAAGGAGGAAGCTAGATAAGGTGATTGGGAGGATGGGTCTGATGATTTAACATCTTATTCATCCAGTTGCCTGTGTGACCAGGAATGTGGGTAAAATGCTTTCCAGCAGTGTCTGAGATTCTCAATTCCAGGTCTTACAAAAATTTTAGAAATGCTTTTGTACTTGGAAATTTAAAGAATTCATAAGACAGATCTTATTTAATCTATACTTAATTGCTAGTTGTCACTATTATAATATTGGCAAGAGCGAGCATTTTCCTCCAGATGTGAAATTTTATAACTTAAAAGGAATAAAAAGATGGCGACCTAAGTAGTTGGTTTTACATCTCAAAAGAACATGGGACTTAATAGTCAGGACATCAAGAGTGCTCCTTGGCTACCTCCAACAAAGTCAAGTGTCCAGGCCCAGATAAAATACATCTCAATGTGCTCAGAGAATTTACATGTTTAACAAATGAAATTGGGCTGGATTTTGTCTTTTACAGATTTGATCTTGATATTGCAAAGTGCAAACTTGAAGTATTAATGCACTCATTAAATAAATAGAGCACGTTATGAAACAGATGGCTTTTTAAGCATGAGGAAAAGTTAGCAGAAAACATTAAGAGGACACACGGAATTTGTAGTTACTGTCATATCATGCTGAATTAATGCCACTGGTGTCATTTTTGTTTTTTCTCCATTTGGTTAGTTTTCTATTTCACTTTTCAGTAATTCAGTCTTATACTTTTCTGGAGTTTTATAAATCTCCTCTCAAAAGTTGAAACACATTAAGAACATGAAACTGATAAAATGACTGAAGAAGTATTTTCTTGAACCTTCCTATCTTTTCTAGTCTGGACTTGTGGCTCTCTAGGCCAGCTGTGCAGCTTTCGTCTTGGGATAGCCCTCACTGTTTGTCCTGGGTTCCCTTTGTCTCTGTGATAGTGAACCTTCCTTCCTGGATCCCATGACTTCATGTTTCTTGGTGTATTCACTCTCCCCCTTTTTTAAGTCTCTGCTCAGATGTTACCTTGTTAGTGGACATTTAAAATATCACCTTCTTCCCCATGCATATTTTTAGCTCCTTACCTAAATGATGTTTTCCTTAGCAATTACCACTGACAGTCCACATATTTTGTTTGTTAATGATATGCTTTGGCTCCCTAGAATGTGAGCTTTATGAGGGTTGGGATTTTGTTTGTCCTCTGTTGTATCCCCAGTACCTAGGATGGTAGATAGTATGCTCTCTATAAATTTGTTATTTTGTGGAATGAGTGTATGTGATGGGCATTTGGTCCTTTTTATCTGGAAATGAATGTTCATTTTTAGGAAATGTCCCTGAAGTATTTCTTTGACTTGTTCCCTTCTGTTTTCTTCTGTTCTCTTTCTTACACTACAGTTTTGAACGTTAGACCTCTTGAAGAGGCCTTCTCATTTTCTTCTCTTTTCCATCTTATCCATCCCTGGTTTTTCCCTACACTTTCTGTGAGGTTTATCAACTTGTATCTTTTTTCCTCAGGTTTATTTTCCAATTCTTTTGTCAGGTTTTTCCAAAGTCAAACAAAAGGCAAAAAAAAATTGTCAGTGATGAACCTGAGTATTTTCTTCTATCTCTTTGAGGATATTAATAATAAGTTGTTGATATTTTCTTTTCTGTACAACTGTTTTGTCCAAGGAGCTTTGTTCTGTTTGTATCAGCTTCTGTATTCATACCGCTTTCTCTGATGTCTGCTCAAACTCCAGTTTTCTTCGTGTTTAAAGACAGGACACACTGGAAGCTGATGGAAGCTTTGTGCACACGAATGGAGCTTATCCATTATGACCTTCAGGGTGACCTAACTGGGTTGCTTCCTTGGGGAGCCCCAATGTCAGTATCTTCAGGTCTTTCCTCTTGGGCTCACATTTCCCAGAGAAGACTCTTTTAGTCTCTTGCCTGGAGGAGTATCTACAAGTTGCTGCCTGTGTTTTGGGAGAAAACCTATGATTTTATCATTTAGTGAGTTGTCAGTATGGAATTTTGCCCCCATCTTTTCCAAGTCAGAAGTCTGTTTTACCCCTCAGATACAAACTTCTAGTCTTTTGCTAGGGTGGGGTTGGGGCAATCACTCAGCTCAGTAAAGCTTGGGGATGAGGAGGTATCTGGGGTTCCAGCACTTTTGGGTGATCCTCCTATTTTTCAGTTTGAACTTTCCCTCAGAGGAAGTTCTCAGTACAGTTAATTCCTTGGTTAATTCTCAATTAACTCAGTGCAGTTAATTCCTTGGTTCTAGGGGGAGTTTCTGTGTGAATTAAGTTCCTTTTTTGCCTTATACAGCCTTGGTTTGGGATTCAGCTTTTTTAGTTCTGCTAAGTAAGTCGGCCTTCATCCATCTGCTTTCCAGGTGCTGACACCAGTACCTACTGATGGGAATTGAAATCATTTCTATTCATTTGCTATAACAAATAATGCAGAAACATAGCAAAATAAAAAAAAAATTTGAACATATGTCACTTAGAAATTGTACAGAGTTCAGATCTTACCAGATGAATAGATAGCGGTGCACTCATTAATTATTTTTCTTCTATTTTCTTGCAGGCCTTGAGAGTAATGGCTAAAATTATGAGAGAATGTTGGTATGCCAATGGAGCAGCGAGGCTTACAGCTTTGCGGATTAAGAAAACATTGTCACAACTCAGTCAACAGGAAGGCATCAAAATGTAGTTCTGCAGCTTTGCCTGAACTCTACTTTTCCTTCAGATCTGCTCCTGGGTTTTAATTTGGGAGGTCAATTGTTCTACCTCAGTGAGAGGGAATAGAAGGATATTGCTTCCTTTTGCAACAGTGTAATAGGTCAATGAGAAACTCCCCAGGATTTCTTTGGACCCAGGAAACAGCTGTGTGGGTCCTTTCTGTGCACTATGAACACTTCTTTCCCAGGACAGTTAAAAGATGTTGTGTAGTCTACCTTTATTTTTTATTAACACAAAACTTGGGTTTTTTTAAAAAAAAGATGATTGCTGGTCTTAACTTTAGGTTAACTCTGCTGTGCTGAAATCATCTTTAAGGGTAAAGGAGCTGGATTGTTGAGTTATACGAAACATTTCTTATTTTTAAAGAAAGTGATTTATTCCTGGTTAGTACATTCTCAGAGGATTCTGAACCACTAAAGAGTTTCCTTGATTCAGACTTTGAATGTACTGTTCTATAATTTTCAGGATCTTAAAACTAACACTTATAAAACTCTTATCTTGAGTCTAAAAATGACCTCATATAGAAGTGAGGAACATAATTTATGCAATTGTATTTTGTATACTGTTACTGTTCTTTCACATATTCAGAACATTACATGCCTTCAAAATGGGATTGTACTATACCAGTAAGTGCCGCTTCTGTGTCTTTCTAATGGAAATGAGTAGAATTGCTTAAAGTCTGTGTGTCTTAAAAGCTATAGTATTTTAATTCCAAAAGTTTATTTATCTGGGTAACCCAGACTTTTTCTGTTTTGTTTTTTGGAAGATTTTTTTGTAGTATGTCATTTGGTATTCTATTTGAAAATGCCTTTCTCCTACCAAAATGTGCTTAAACCACTAAAGAAATGAAGTGGCATTAATTGGTAAATGTTATCATGGTCATTTTTGAATATTCTCACATCAAGTTTTTTTTTACATTTAAATTGTGTCGTCCAAGTATACCTTAAAAAAGTCAAGTGGCACTCTAGATGCTTATAGTACTTTAATAATTTAAAACTTGTGGCATACAGACTAATTTTTCTAAAAGGGAAAATTTGTCTAGCTGCTTGTGAAAAGTTGTGTGGCATTCTGTAAGCCATTTTTTTCTTTATCTGATCAAAGACAGTGTTATTTTTTTAAGAAATTAATTACATTTAAAATTAAGGTATGGTTAATGTTAAATAATAGGCCTTTTTCTAGGAAGGTAAAGGTAGTTAATCATTTGAGTAGATAACAGGTGTGCAAGAGAGTCACATTTGTTGCATAGGAGTCAGTGTTCGGTGGACTTTCTGTCTTTGTAACTAAAGTTAGAGTTAGTGTGGTTCTGAGGTCTCACTCCACTTTGAGGAAGGCAGCTTCTAATTCAGTCTTTCCTTCTGTGTGCAGATACTGCAACTGCTTACTTTATATGGTTAGGTAATAAGTTTAGTACACCCTTGATATTTGGGAGAGTGGTAGCTAAAGAACATTCTGAATATAGGTTCTCCATTTACAGATGTTTTGAGTCAAATTCAGTGTTTAAAGCAAACTCGTCATGGTCTTCACACTAAGTTGAAACTAGCTTATGATACCTGGTTTTTACTTCCAGTGCTAAAAGTCTTTTAGACTTTTAGACAGTTTTCAGAGTTCTCTTTATCACTGTGATCTTATTCTGATGGGAGAAAAAACTATCATAGCAATGAGGCAAGACATTGACTTTATAGTGCTATCAATTTCCAGATGAAAGGGTCAGAATAACCTTTATAGTATTTGGTCAGTAAGAGATAGTGGCCATTTATGCTGACTAAGCTGCATTCTGATCATGTCTTATCTCTTATACATAGAATAAATTTGAAAGACTATTTGGTCTTAAAGCCAAAGTAATTTTAGAATGAATGGCATATGGATAGGAATTTAGTGTCAATTTCATGTGTTTAAAAACATCATGGGGAAAATGTGCTTAGAGGTTAATATTTTGACTCCAAATTTGTGTTTTTTTCTGTAGTTACCATGATTTTGTCAAAGCAAGTGAATGAGTTTGAGGGATTTGGTTTTATAATTGTCTTATATTTCCTGTTTAATAATCTCTAGCTCAATGATTAGGTACTTTTTTTTCCCCCTTTGGCCATTTCTAAGCCTACCAGATCTGCTTTATGAAATCCAGGGGACCAATGCTAAAACTATTTTTACATAATTTTAAGAACATACCAAAAGTTCTCACCTGATTTAAAATTGTGATACATGATTTCTCACCTTCGTATAAGGTAATCAACTTAAGATATATTCTTCATTAAGTCAAGGTTTGAGTTGGAATTATACTATTCTTGCCTAAGTGGATAAAATGTACTTTTGGTGAGTCAGGGAATTTTTCTTAAAGTTGGAGTTTAGTTCTAAATTGGGTTTATATATTACTGCAGCAAATTCCTTTTTGGCTAATGACAGGTTGATAAGCCCCAATTAGTTAATATTGAAAATGAAAGTCACTTAAAAATGAAATAGATCATGATTACTATGGCCATAACTGCAGATGTGTCTAACTAGAGTATTAATTTTGTCATTTAGAAACACAAGCCTTTGTTTATACTGCCTATCTTCAGATGCTCACCTTCCAAAATTAAACTTGGTTTAACACATACCTTTAGGCCAGTTACCTGTCCACATTCATTTCACCAGTACCCTGGAGGAATGGGGATGAAGGGAGGGATGACCCAGTGAGGCACAGGTATCCCTGGTCCTTCCTAACTTTAGTTTCAGTTTCTCTCAACTTGCCTTCCTGCTGGTCCCTGACTCAGAGACCAGTGTCTTGCCCTTACCATTCCCCACCCATTTCCCCTCAGCAGCCTTTTGACTGAATAGCTGCTTTTGAAATCTAGAGTAAAATGATTGATGGAAGTGTGGGACATGCTTCCATTCCCTTGAGTCACTGGATGTTGCTGGGAGGGATCTCCAGGTTTGGAGATTGGGTGGACCGTCGCCCTGCTGGCTGCCTTGTTGTGACTTTAGCTATAGCCAAGGAATGGGAAGGCAACAAGGTAGCAGTTATGGCAATAGGAGTTGTGCCAGAAGCAGTGGCAAATCATATCCTCTATAGGACAGGGTAAGGTCTGAAGAGCTGAGCCTGTAATTCTGCTGTAGTGATAGTGCTCAAGAAGTGCCTTGAGTCTGTGCACAGTGCCATGGTTAATAACATCAAGAATTCAAAATTTCAGTTCTTGTTAAAAAATGTAAGTGGTCACTTGGCCATTTTGCAACTCATGCATGAGCTACCTTTAGTTCCCCTTCTACATCTGAGAACTGTCCCATATAGAATATTTTATAAAACAAGGTGGCATTGTGCTAAGTAAAATGCAGAACAAAATCAGTATCCCATTAGACATGTCATATTCAGAGTTTATTTTTATCCTTGCACTGAAAGAATGATTGTAAATCAATGGTTTCTTTTTGTTTCTTGACTGTGGCAGTGTTCTGGCTCCAAATGATGGAGATTCCAAATAAGCATTACAGCTTGGCAGGAAATGCCAGTTCAGATATTTGTGAGATCCTAAAGAATAGATCTGGACACATATTCTGTAGCTTCTTGTGTCTCTGTTTTGGAATGCTGGACTACCCATGGGCCCTCTCTCTAGGAATGCTGGAATTCTAAGACATTCTGAGGATTGTCAGTACATTTAAACTTTTCAACACCATTATGCAATCTTATTTGTGATTGTAAACTTTTAAGAATGTGGTTAATAACATTCAACCTGTTTCTTAAGGCTGAAAAAAAGAACTTAAGTGAATTTGTTTTTATTTTTTAAAAAGATTTGTGAATTGAGTATCATGAACCGTGTTTTACTATCCCTTTTTCACATTGTGCCAATGGATGGGGTGTTTGATATTTCTTTATATGTCAAGGAGATGCTTCAAAATGTCAATCGCTTTAAACTTAAATTACCTCTCAAGAGACCAAGGTACATTTACCTCATTGTGTATATAATGTTTAATATTTGTCAGAGCATCCTCCAGGTTTGCAGTTTTATTTCTATAAAGTATGAGTGTTATGTTGCTAAATTACTCAAATGGTACTGTATTGTTTATATTTGTACCCCAAATAACATCTTCTACACTTTGTTTTCTGTATTTTATTGTATTTGTGCAAAATTCTTTTGGCTTTATCAGTGTGATCTCTGCCCTTTCAGATGTGTACAGAAAATGTCCATATAAATTTTCATTTTAGTTGAATGCCTTTGAGAAACCTGTAAAGAGGAAAGAAACAAAAAACTGCAGTTCCCCATAAGTTTTTAAAAGTTGTATATTGTATTTGTAGTAATATTCTGAATGAGTTGTAAATAGGAAGTAGAAGAACAATGCTTATGTCAAGTCCTAACACTACAGTAGAAAAATGGAAGCAATGCAAATAAATGACTTTTTTTCCCAAATGCTAGTGGAATAATTTAAAATAAAGTGTGTATATTGGATTGAGCCATGCTGTTATGAAATGTAGTTGCTGTAGATAGACATTTGATTATTTTTGGATTATTCCCCAGTACAAGTTACACCTAAGGTGGGTTAAGAAGTGCCCACCTGTCCCAGAGCGCCTCCATGGGTGTGGTGGCTTCTTCCCATGTGCACAGGGGTTGCTAATCTGTCAGTGGATGGGGTAGGACCTGCCTACTGGTGAACTATTTTCACTCACAAATTTGCTAGGGTTGTGTTAAAGTGATGTTATTATTTTAATTCTCAAAGTTTTGCAGTTCTTTTCAAAGGAAATTTAGGGTGTTTTCATCTTCTTTCCTAATGTTAGGATTTCTGAGAATTGGCACAATTTGTAAAAATAGGCTTTTTTTTTTTTTTTTTCTTAAGTAAATTTGAACAGTTAGTATGCTGAGAGTGGGAACTTGGCTCATGAGAGAGCTGGGCAGATAGCGGATGAAGAGATGTGGCCCCAAACTCTTGACTAACAGTTGGGAGAGGTTTTGTGGATTGGCTTGTTCTTGCATTAAAGATTATCACTTCAAAAAAAAAAAAAAAAGGTTATCACTTCAATTCAAAGACTGGATTTAGGGATTTTTTTTCTTTCTCCATAATAAAGAAGACACATCACTAGGATGTAAAACTTTTGTTGAAAGGTGGAAAAAAGTGAAATTATTTTTAAAACAGATTCAGAGAAACAGCAGAACCAGCTTTATACTGGTCTCTTCTAATTTAGAAAAAGTTTTTGTATATGTGGTCTCGTGGACATATCTTGCAACTCTACATTTTTTTTTTAATTTTACAGTTGAGGATTTACAAAACAATGGGGCTACTCTGAAAGATGAGTAGAAAAACTTTATCTTATGAAAACCAAGGCTCAGTCATGCATGGTTCAGCCATGCATAATTTTTAAGAATTGGGGAAAAAACAAATAATATTAAACCATTACAGAAATAAAGGATTCTGTATGAGAGCTAAAGTGAAATGGAAAAGGTAAGAAACTTAAGATAACTATTTTCTATTAGAAAAAATCGAATTATAAAGGGATTGGCAACTTAAGTATTTCAAAGGGGGAAGAATCCATTGAGGGGGGTGAGAAAAATCAGAAGTAAAGGGTAGTATTGATGTAGACCAATTATAAAATGTGCACCTACTGTGGTAGGCAGCACTAAAACACTTGGGATCTTAATGTAATATAGATGGTGTACAGGGAGGTCTGGTTCTTTGTTTAAAGGGAGGTGTGATTGATAAACTATTTGGTAATGTTAGACATTTAAGTTTTTAAAAAAAGTTTATTTAGAGAGTGTGTGCGTGCAGGTGAGGGGAGGGGCAGAGGGAGAGAATCTTTAAGCAGACTCCCTGTGGAACCTGAACGTGGAGCCTGTCTTGGGGGCTCCATCCACTAGCCTGCACAATCACCACCTGAGCTGAAACCAAGAGTCAGATGCTCAAACTGAGCCACCTAGGCGCCCCAAAGTTAGACATTTTGAAAGGAAAAACTACATGGGAAAGGTTATGGACATCAACTATAAAATAACATTAGAATTGCTGTTTGGCGGGGCACCTGGTTGGCTCAGTTGGTTAAGCGTCTACCTTCGGCTCAGGTCATGATCCTGGGGTCCTGGGGTCGAGTCCCACACCAGGCTTCCTGCTCGGCAGGGGTTCTGCTTCTCCCTCTGCCTGCTGCTCCCCCTGCTTGTGCTCTCTCTGTCAAATAAATAAAATCTTTAAAAAGAAAAAAACCAACTGCTTGGCACCCCTGATACCCACAAGAGGAGTTAGGTCGTCATTGAATTCCTAAGCTGAAATAGATGTGGGCACTCAGTGAAAGATGGATTGAATGTACTTATTTTTGAGATTTAATTCCAGATGTGGAGAGATGACTGCACTTGTCATGACCTAGTGTTTGAGTTTTTCCAAGTGCTTTCATATGTATGATCACCTGATTTTTACAACTAGGACAGATGGTGGCCAACTGAAAGTGTCCTAAGAAGGGTACAGAGGACTGAGGGGAGCCTGGCAGTCCTTCCTTTAGGGAATGGCTGAAGGTGATCTGGGTGTGGATTTTTTTTTTTTTTAAAGATTTATTTGCCAGAGAGAGAGCACAAGCAGGGGGAGCCAGCAGGCTCCCCAGGGAGCAGGGAGCCCGATGTAGGGCTCAATCCCAGGACCCTGGGATCCTGACCAGAGCTGAAGACAGATGCTCAACCAACTGAGCCACCCAGGCACCCCTGGGTGTGAATTTTTAGGAGTGAGGCCAGAGAGGGCAGATACTGTGTAAGGGGCTCAGGAGTAGCCTTCTCTCTTTCCCTGGCCTTCCACTCGGTGAGCTGCTTTCTCTCCTGGCTTGTTCCTGCAAGTTCTGATTTGGGAATTCAAAGCCTTGTCACTTGGGAGGCCAGTGGCAGCTGACCAAGCCCCAGAGCCAGCATTGGTGCTCACCTCCGCCTCAAGGACAGAGAGGACGTTGAAAATCTCTCCTCATAAAAACGACAAAACCCCCCCAAAACCTAGAAAGCTGAACATTCTAGATGTTCTCAATGTGTAGCAGACCTACCTGGTTCTGAACAGGCTAGAGCAGTTAGTACAGATAGAATACCAAGGATGACGTATAGGTGCCCTTCTCTCGGGTTCCTGTTAGGGGAGGCTCAGGGAGGGCAATGGGTACAACAGAGCAGACTTTTATACACCAAGCTCAGATCTTACCTTTTCCAACTACTGGATTCACAAGAGTGTAGGGAAGGTAACTCCTGCCGCCCTGACCTCCTCTAGCCAGCTCAGAAGGGCTGGGCATCCATCCTGTGGTTGTGACTCAGATTTAAGGCCTGCAGATTTGGGATTAGGTTGCCACTCTTCAGTAGGCCCCAGAGTGTCTGGTATTTCTATATCTAATCTTAAAGCGTGCTTGGGATAACAGTCCCCTTGCGAATCTGTGAGTCAAGACCAACGGAGGGACTGTGGGTTTATGGATAATTCTTGCACTTTCGGGAAGTTTCAGGGATTTTTGGTTGGGAGGATTTGCATACAACAAGCTTTCCAAAATGAAGGCAAAAAATAAGGGCAAAATAAAAAGATAAAAAGACGATGTTGCCTGTGGATCTGCTTTTAAAGAAACCCTTCAGAATGAAAGTAAATAACAAGATGGGCACGAATCCACAGATGGAAGGAAGACTACTGGAAATGGTAAATATGTGAGTAAATATAAAGAATTGTATAAATGTATTGCTGACAACATTACCACAAATGTATTGGCTTACAACAATACCCATTTGTGATCGCACACTTCTGTAGTTCAGAAATCCAAGTATAATGTGGCTGAGTTGGTTCTCTGCACCATGTTTTAGAAGGTCAAAATCAAGGTATTGGCTGTACTGCATTCCTTCTGGAGGCTAAAGGATAAATTGACTTCTAAGTTCATTCAGATTGTTGGTAAAATTTGGCTCCATGCGGTTGTATGACTGAGGTCCCCATTTCCTTGCTTACTGTCAGGGGAGCTATTCTCAGTCCCTAGAAATCACTCACAATTCTTGACTATTGGTTCCTTCATCTCCAAAGCCAGCAACAGTAATGTGGGTCCTTCTCACAGTTTCTGATCTCCTCTTCCGCCTCATCTCATTTCTCTTCCACTGCATTTCTCTCTGAATGACTCTTCTACCTCCCTCTTCTATTGTTCATAGATTACGTGTGATTGCATTGGGCGCATCTGAATAATCTAGGATCATTTCCCTATTTAGTAACATTAATTTCATTTGCAAAGTCTTTTTGTGGCAGTATCTTGATTAAATAACCAGAGGATGGGAATCTTGGAGAGACACCTACCCACACAATAAATGTATTTTTTTTCTTTTTTAAATGGCATGTTACTGTATAAAGCAATAACGATAACACTATATGTTGGGTTTATAACATAGATGCAATGTATATTATAATAATAGCACAAAGGAGGGAGTAGGTAATGGAGCTATATTGAAAGTTCTGTATTTTATTGGAATTATGTTAGTATTCATCTGAGGAAGACTGTGATAAATTGAAACGCATATTATTGTCCCTAGAGCAAGCACTAAAACAATACTAAAAAAAAAAAAATTTTAAAAATCAATAGAACTTAAAATGGTACACAAAAGAAGGCAGTAAGAGAGGGACAGAAAAGAAAAAAGATATGACACATTTGGAAAACAAATAGCAAAATGGCAGCCATGACTCTAACCATACCAATAATTTCATTAAATGTGATTGGACTAAATACTCAAAAGGTAGAGGGGCACCTGGATGGCTCAGGATTGAGTCCCACATCGGGCTCCCCTCAGGGAGCCTGCTTCTCTCTCTACCTATGTCTTTGCCTCTCTCTGTGTCTCTCATGAATACATAAATAAAATCTAAAAAAAAAAAAAAAGGTAGAAATCATTGGAATAAAAAAAAGCAAGACTCAACTATATGGTGTTTATAAGAGCCACATTTTAGATTCAAAGACAAACCGTTTGAAAGAAATGATATGGAAAATATATACCATGCAAAAGGTAACCATAAGAAAGCTGGAATAGCTACATTAGGCAAAGTGGGCTTTGAGACAAGAAATATTGCTAGAAATAGAGGACAGTTCAATCACTTGAATGGTGATTTTAAAAGTGTCAATATATTAGGCAGGGAGATATAACAACTATTAATGTATATGAACTTAAGAACAGAGCCCCAAAATACATGCATGAAGAAAAAGTGACAGATTTGGAAGGAGAAATAAACAATTCAACAATAATACTTAGAGATTTCAATATCCTACCCTCAATAATGATAGAACAACTGGACAAAAAACATATAAAAGAATGCTGTTAGTCAACTTGTCCTGACGTTTGTAGAACACCACCCACCAGACAGCAGAACACACATTCTTTTCAAGTCCACATGGAACATTCTCCAGGGAAGACCATATGCTGTGCTATAAAACAAGTCTCAACAATAAAAAAAAATTGAAATAATAGAAAGTATCTTCTCTAACCATATTGAAATTAAATTAGAAGTCACAACAGAAAGAAATCCCCAAATATATAGAAATTAACGTATTTTTGAAAGAACTCCTAAGGAAATCACAAGAGAAATTAGAAAATAATTTTAACTAAATGAAAATGATGGGACGCCTGGGTGGCTCAATGGTTAATTGTCTCCCTTCGGCTCAGGGCCTGATCCTGGAGTCCTGGGATTGAGTGTCACATCAGGCTCCCTGTATGGAGCCTGCTTCTCCCTCTGCCTGTGTCTCTGCCTCTTTCTGTGTCTATCATGAATAAATAAATCTTAAAAAAAAAAAACGAAAATGAAACATCAAAATCTATGGTATATAGGTAAACCACTGCTGAAAGGGAAATTTACACTTAAATATAGGTATTTACGGGATCCCTGGGTGGCTCAGCGGTTTAGTGCCTGCCTTTGGCCCAGGGCTGGATCCTGGAGACCCGGAATCGAGTCCCATGTCGGGCTCCCGGCATGGAGCCTGCTTCTCCCTCCTCCTGTGTCTCTGCCTCTCTCTCTCTCTATCATAAATAAATAAATAAATCTTTTTTTTAAAAAAAATATATATAGGTATTTAAATATAGCATATTTAGGGATGGCCTGGGTGGCTCAGCAGTTTGGCGCCTGCCTTTGGCCCGGGGCGTGATCCTGGAGACCTGGGATCCGGTCCTGCGTCAGGCTCCCTGCATGGAGCCTGCTTCTCTCTCTCTGCCTCTCTGCATCTCTCAATAAATAAATAAAATCTTAAAAAAAAATAAATATAGCCTATTTAAATACCATAAGATACAAAATCCTTAACATAATGTTAGCAAACTAAATCCAGCCACAAGTAAAAAAGTTTATACACCAGGACCAAATGGGGTGTACCATAGGGCTGCAGGCTTGATTTATCATCTTAAAATCAATTTCTTATACCATATTAATAAAAGAAAGGATAAAACCCATATGATCAACTAGACAACAGGAAAAGCATGGGACAGAATTCAACACCCATTCATGATAAATACTCAACAAAATAGGAATAGAAGCCACCTTCAGCCTAACGAAGGACTTGTCAATCTATGAAAAACCACAGCTAACATACTTAATAGGGGGACAGTGCTTTTCTCCTGAAATCAGGAAAAGTCAAGAATATCCACTATCATTATTTCTATTCAACATTGTAGTGGAGGTTCTATCCAGCTCCCAGTCTCCTTCTCCCCAAAATGATTAAAGGCATTTAAAGTGGTGGGGGGGGGGTGAGTAAAACTATCTTTATTCACAAATGACATGATCCTGTAAGATTTTAAGGAATCCATAAAGAAACCCTAGTAGAACTAGTAAATTTAGCAAGGTTGTAGAATATAAGTCCAATACACACTCAAAATATCTATTGACATCTCCTATATTAGGAAAGAACAATCCCCCCAAATTAAAAAAATCCACTCAAAATAGCACAAAAAGAATATGGAAACACTGATTTCATTAAAATTTACAAAATTCCTGAGAAATTAAGTATCTAAATAAATAGTGAAACATTCCATGTTTGTGGATTAGGGGATTCAGTACTATTATAATGGCAGTTCCCTCCAAATTATTCCATAGATTCAATTCAATCCCTGTCAATATTCCAACAGGATTCTTTCTTTGTTTAGATATTGATAAACTGATCCTAAAACTTACATGGAAATGCAAAGTATCTAAAATAGAATCCTTTTTGAAAAGAACATAATAAGAAGATTTGTTTTACCCAATTTCAAAACTTATTATTAAGCTGTAATAATGAAGACAGTGTTTTACTTACATGAAGATAGGCAATATGGACCAATGGAACAGTATTGAGAATCCAGAAATAAACCCTTGTGTATATGACCAAGTGACCTTTGACATATGCCAAGACAATTCAATTGGAGAAAGGAAAGTCTGTTCGATAAATGGTGCTGGAACAATTCGATGCCCATATTAAAAAAGAGAGGAAGGAAGGGAGAAAGAAAGTTATTTAGGGTCTTCCTTCATTGTACAGTAAACATTGTAAAGTGAACAGATACAGGTAAAAGGCTTTATAACTTCTAGAAAAAAATGGGAGAAGCTCTTTGTGACCTTGGGTTAGGCAAAGATTTCAACTGACAAAAGCAAAAGCCATTAAAAAAATTTGATAAATTGGACGTCATCAAAATTAAAATCTTTTGGGCTTAAAAATCATTGTCAATGAAAAGATGAGCCAAAAAACGGAGAGAAAGAATTTACAAATTCTATATTTGATAAAGGACATGTATTCAGAATACATAAAGAATTCTTAGAACTCAAGAAGACAAATGATCCTATTAAAAATGGTCAAAAGATTTGATCGATATTTTCCCAAGAAAACCTATCAATGGCTAATAAACACAATTTCTTAAAGACTGTTGATGAGATTAAAACCACAATGAAGGGATGCCTGGGTGGCTCAGAGGTTGAGTGTCTGCCTTTGGCTCTGGGTGTGATCCCAAGGTCCTGGGATCGAGTCCTGCATCGGGCTCCCCTCAGGGAGCCTGCTTCTCCCTCTGCCTATGTCTGCCTCTCTCTGTCTCTCATGAATGAATAAATGAATGAATGAATGAACGAATGAATGAATGAATGAATAAATAAATAAATAAATAAAAATAAAACCACAATGAAAACCACTCCATACCTGCTAGAATGCTTATAATCAAACAGGCAATACCAAGTGTTGGTGAGGATAAGAAAAAACTAGAATCTTCATAGATTGCAGGTGTATGTATACCACATACAAAGTGCTATAGTCCCTTTAGAAGCCAGATGGGCAGTTTCTTAAGACAGTTATATATGAGGCTATGATATGAACCAACAATTCCACTTTTTATGTATCTACACAGAATAGGATTGGCAGATAAAATACAGGATGCCCAGTTAAATTTGGATTTCAGGTAAACACAATTTTTTTTATATGTCTCAAATACTGCATGAGACATACTTAAAAAAAGAAAATCACCTGAAGTTTGAATTTAGCTGGGTGTCTTGTATTTTAACTTACTAAATCCAGTAACTGTAATCTAAGAAAAATGAAAACATCCCCACAAAAAATTGTGGGTTAATGTTCACAGCAGCATCACAGCCCAAATGTGAAGGAATCGAAATGTCCACCCACTGGTAGATTGATTTTTTTTAAGGTGTTATATTTATTGAGCAGTTTACTATTTTGAAATAAAAATGAAATGGACTACCAGTACATATTGCAACATGGATGAACCTTAAAACTATTTGCTAAGTGAAATAAGTAAGATGAAAAGCCTGCAAATAGGCATGAGGGAACTTTTCATTGATGGAAATGTTCTAAAACTGGATTTGGGGGATGGATGCACAACTCTAAAATTTACTAAAAGTCATTGATTGTATCCATACATAAATTATAGAGTGTGGACATCGTACCTTAATAAATCTGTTCAAGAAAGGCTTCTTGTCATTCACTTACTAGTTTAAAAAAGAAACATAAGGGGGTAAAATAAACCATATTAGGATCGCAATAATCCTTCTTCCCACGCTGCAGCAGTCCTGAATTGCCCAGGCCCTTAGCTTCTCTGGGAGTGGGGAGTAATTGGGGTGCCCTGTCACAAGCCCAGTTCCACTTCCTTTCTTTTTTTAAGTTTATTATTTACTTATTCAAAAAAGAGAAAGAAGCAGAGACACAGGCAGAAGGAGAAGCAGGCTCCCTACAGGGAGCCTGATGCGGGACTCGATCCCAGGACCCCAGGAACACAACCTGAGCCAAAGGCACATGCTCAACCTCTGAGCCATCCAGGCGTCCTCCAGTTCCACTTCTTAGGGGTGCCTTCTCTGCAGAGCTCCCTGCCACACTGTTTATGAAGCCATGTCACAGTGGATGCTCGCTTCCCTCCATGGCTTGTCTTTGAACCCCCCCAAGGTTGGCCTCTGCAGCTGGAACTGAGCATCCCCTCCCATGTCCTTTTCTTTGTATTTTTCTCATACTTGATTTTTTTTTTTTTTTTAACAGCAGGCTGTCCTTAGAACCCAGCACCTTTTAGTAAGATGAAGTTTGAGGCTTTTGGATTTAAATTGTTGAAAGTGAAAGAATATTTTTATACTTACTTATTTGAGCACTGACAATATAACAAGTTCTCTACATATCATTCATGTCTTTCTATTTTTCTTATACTGTCCTTCTGGATTGAAAAACAATCAGAATGCTTACTTACAGCATTCCAGAACTCAGCCCAACTTATAAACGTAGTGAACAAGATGATTTTGGACGTCTTTCCACTTCGAATATTTGGGATCCTAGTATGGTTTTTTTTTTTACCCCCTCATGTTTTTTTTAAACTAGTAAGTGAATGAAGTCTGCTTTGTTACTGGGATGTTATTTTCAAGCTCCACTTTAAAAAGAAATGAGAGATGGGACGCCTGGGTGGCTCAGCAGTTGAGCATCTGCCTTTGGCTCGGGGTGTGGTCCTAGGGTCCAGGATCGAGTTCCACAGTAGGCTCCCTGCAAGGAGTCTGCTTTTCCCTCTGCCTGTGTCTCAGCTTCTTTCTCTGTGTCTCTCATGAATAAATAAATAAAATCTTTTAAAAATAAAATAAAAAGAAATGAGAGTTTGGTTCATTAGATTGTAGGGCCTAGGTTTTTAAGAATGTGTCTTAAGCGTGGATGAGTGTGATATGAAATCCAGTGCTTGCTAAACACGAATTGGGTTTGGCGGTGGCTTACCGGATATAGTTTGGCTCCTTCTGGACTCTTTGGTGCTTTGGATCTGTTGGAGTCATTCCAAAAGCCAGGCTGTGGATCTGTGTCTCTGGGTGTAAGGGGACTTGCACAGTACTTGACATATAGTAGGCACCCGATAGGTATTTGTTGAATGCCGGCACACCATGGCCGTGGAATCTAACTTCTCAGAAATGCAGACTGACATTCTTTCATTTTTAACTTCAGGATAGAGGGTTACCCTGCCTTTCTACCCATTTTCAGTGACCAGGGATGCACTCACTATTTCACAGGACAATATAAGCTATTTTTGGAGGCAAATATTGATTTGGAAAGGAAAACATCCTTTCTGGTATGCTATCACTCCTCTTCATTGGTCCCCCACACCAAGCCTTTGCCCCAGTGTGGCCGTGTCAGAAATTCCAGACCATGTTGTCCCTTGGGCCAGCTCTTTGCTAAGTTGGACAAACTCCATTTCTGAAACTGTTGCTCATGCCTTCCCGAGCATCTCTCTGTGTGATCCTGGTTTCTTATTCATATTGCTGGTAGTCCATGCTCCTGGTAGGAGATCAACCAGGTTTCAGGTCTGGGCCAGTCTCCAAAGGTAATGTGACTTGTAAAACAGAAAACCTTCCCAAACTCAGCCCATTCTCTAAGAAGTCCTCAGCAGATGGCAGTGTTGATCTTTCATTGGTTTTTGGTTTGCAGAGTGTTGTTGTTGTTTTTAAATTTATTTGACAGAGAGAAAGAGAGAGAGAACAGGAGCACAAGCAGGGGGAGTGGCAGGCAGAGGGAGAGGGAGAAGCAGGCTCCCCACTGAGCAGGGAGCCTGATGCGGGGCTCCATCCATCCTAGGACCCCGAGATCATGACCTGAGCTGAAGGCAGGTGCTTAACCAACTGAGCCACCCAGGCGTCCCTTTTTGTTTTGTTTTTACAAATTTAGGATTAGCCAACATTTCTGCCTAGCTTTAGATTGCAGGTTCCACAAAATGTAGTTCCCTTTATTCACTGTTTTTGTTTGAGCCTTACCAAAAACCCAAAGTCCCCAGGGCAGGCTAATAATTAAGTAAATCTTCAAACTAATATTGTATTAAAGATTTTTTAATTACCAAAGCTGTGCCTGCTTGTAAAAATTTAAAAGATACAGAAGTGTAGAAAGTAAAGGTGAGTGAAGGTTTTCCAGGTGTTTTACTGTGCACATAATACACATATAACAGGAAATATATATATATAATATATATATATATATATATATCAGTGTGGTCATACTATTCATATTACTTTGCAAGTCATATTTGCACAGAGTGAGCTTTCTTCCACATCAGTACATACCATCGTCATTCTTCCTACTTTCATGGTTTATAACATTTACATTCTGTTCCAGAATTATAGTCAAGTCTTCCAGGCTTGAACTTCTGAATACTTAAACCCAATAAAAATAGCATTTACCATACTGTGGTTATGTAAATATTAATCACAGCAGAAGAAAATGAAATCAGATCTACAGTGAGATAAAGAAAATCCCACGTACTTAACCACTACCACGAAATTGTCAAGGTTCAAAACTGTCTTTCTTTTAAAAAATGGGATTTCTCATTTTATTTTTAAAGTTAATTAAGTTAAATTATCTCTGACATACAGTATCGTATTAGTTGCAGGTGTACAACATAGTGATTCGATATCTGTATACATGATGAAATGATCCCCATGGTAGGTCTAGTTACCACCTGTCACCGTACAGGGTTGTGACCATATTATTGATTCTATTCCCTATGTCAAAGCTGCCTTTTAATTTCATTTTGACTTTCCTCACTTTTACTCAACTCTCACTGTTACTAGTTTGTTTTAATCTCATGTTCCTTTAAATCTCACTCTTGCATTCCTTTTGCTTTGCTCGAGTAGCCCCTTGAGTGATTTGTGAACCTGAGTGCCATCATCGTAAGATTTCCCGGCACAGGTGACTGCTGGTTTGGCTGAACGCATAAGTTAGGCTCAAATTCATAGCTCATTGGAATTTCAAAGCATGGCTTAAAAGTATTTCTGATGTGAAGTCTGATGTTAGATTTGCACCCCTTTGTAGCTGACCTATTTTTTTTTTTCTTTCTGGAAGCCTTTGAGATTTTATCATTGTTCTTGGGGTTTCTGAAATTTCTGTTAAGTATCTAAGTCTGAATCTTGTTTTTATTTATTCTGCTTGGTACTTGGGTTCTTTCAATCTGAAGATTTGCGTTTTCCCCTAGCTAAGAAAAACGTTCTGTTATGTCTTTGATTCCCCCGGCCCCCTTTCCTTTTTCTTCTTTTTTTTTTTTCTTTCTTTAACCTTTTTTTTTTTTTTTTTTAATTTTTTGGTTCTTTCTTCCTCAAATTCCTAGTGAATGCTGGATATGAACCTCCTGGGTCTTTCTTCTGTCTATGGATTTTTCTTTCATCTTTCACTGCTTTGTGTTTTTCCAGTATTGTAGATTTCATTGACTTCCAGATTACCCGTCTGGTTTTTTTGGTCTTGGCCATATTATTCTTCCGGTTTGCTGGATTTTTAGATTTTGACAATCCTTTTAAATGGAATTTGTTCTCCTGATGGCTCCCTTTTTAACGGCAAGCTAGCTTTGTTTGAGAGATTTAACATTCTCTCAAATATCTCCAAGGACACTTAGAATTTTCTTCTTGACATTCCCTCCTGGGTCTTGCTTTAGCAGAGGTGGTTCTTTTTATTTTTCTTTGTTTAGCTTTCCTGCTATTGGTTTTCCTCAAACGTTCGGTGACCCGTGGCTGCCCATTCACTTTCATCAATAAAGGACTAGATTAATCTGCCTAAGTAGCTGGCAAGGCCTGTCTCCCCCCTGAAGAGGCCTCTTGCTTGAAGCGGAGGGCTGGCTAGAGGCTCTTATGAGTGGTTGGCATGTGTTGTCAGCAGGCTTACCACTAGGTTGCAAGCTGGGGATGCCCACACTTGCTAATGTAAGACGAGTTTTCAGTAATGGGCTGGAGCACTTCACTGTGTTTTCCTTTTGGACAGAGCAATACCCTCTTCCCTGAACATAGATGTCCCTTGTGAATGTCTGCAGAGACTTTAAGCTCTATTTTACTTCTCTGTTGAATTTTAACACCCATATTAGGATCCCTTCCTGGACAGATCACCCAGTTTTTGTAAAGTAAGTTTTGAGTCCTAAGGACCCAAAAGACAGAGTTTCTCCTTATGGGTTGAGGGTAGGGGCAAGGGAGAAAGGTGGGGCCCCTTCGGGCCCCCATACTGAGTGCAGTCTTTTGCTCAATTATATGGATGATGCCCTGTGTTTCTGTTTTTTTGAGTTGTCGGGTGTTAGGAGTTTCTCTGGAACTCCCTTGAGAAGGAAAGTTCTTGGTCCTAGAGTTAGGGGCTATGCTTTACCTTTCCTCTTTCTCAGTTAATCCATTCCCATCTACTTCCAACTTTTTCTCATATTTTCTCATATTTTCTGATTGGCTGCCACCCTCTCTTGTTTTCTAGCACCAATGTGATTTAATTCCTTTTAAATTACCTTATATATTATTCTTTTTTTCTTATATATTATTCTAATGAGTCCATGGCATAGTAGAGAGGTGGAAGCATGTGCTTAATTTGTGACTTCCAAGATAATATGTTGTTCCAACTTAAAATTTTTCTCAATGCACATGGTTTGAAAGGTACAAGATGTATATATAAAGTGAAAATATTGGGATGCCTGGGTGGCTCAGCAATTGAGTGTCTGCCTTTGGCTCAGGGCATGATCCTGGGGTCCTGGGATTGAGTCCCGCATCGGGCTCCCTGCAGGGAGCCTGCTTCCTCCTCTACCTGTGTTTCTACCTCTCTCTGTGTGTCTCTCGTGGATAAATAAATTAAAAATCTTAAAAAAAAAAAGAAAATATCCTCTTCCTCCTGGTGCAAATAAAGCCTACTCGTTGTCCCCTTCTGTCTATCCTTTCCTTCCTCTGTTAGAAAGAAAGCCCCAAATTTCAGCTGGGCTCACGGCTACTCAGCTAAGGAGGACACTTCCTAGGTGTGGCCAGGTGATTCCAATCGTATATGAATGGAGCAGCTCAACATCCCTGAGCTCCTCCGAAGGACATGGATGTGCCTGCCAATTCCTTGATTCTTGCTTTCCTTCTGGCCAGAATGCAGATGTGATGGGGAGCCATCCTTGTCTACGTAGAACTGGGCAACCTCGTAGGGATGGCAGAAATACAAAACGGAAGGAATCTGGGAGTCTCTGACTGTTCATTGTCATTATACCAGCCCTGGTATGTGGGAAAGAAATGAAATGCCATCTTGTTTGAGCCTTGTATCCTGGGGTCACTTCTTACAGCAGTCTATCTTATTTCCTGAGACAATCTCTGGGCTACTCAGTTTCCCCTGGAGGCAACCAGTGTGAACACGATGCTGGATCCTTACAGGGATATTTCATGCACACACACACACACACACCACACACACACACACAGGTATATATATATATATATATATATATATATATATCCCTGTCCATTTTTACATAAATGATATTGTACCAAACAGCTGCCTTTTTAAGATTTATTTATTTATGAGAGAGAGAGGGAGAGAGAGAGCATACATGGTGAGGAGGAGAGGCAGAGGGAGAGAGAGATAAAGAGGTAATCTCAAGCAGACTCCCTACTGGAGCCTGGAGCACTCTGCGGAGCTTAATCCCAGGACCCTGAGATCATGACCTGAGCCAACACCCAGAGTCAGACACTCAACTGACTGAGCCACCCAGGTGTCCCCCAAACAGCTACTTTTTGAAGAGGCTAAGCCCCATTTGAAAGGGAGGATTGCTGGTGACAGCCCCCAGCCCAGCTTCTCTTCTGTACTGGCAAACTGAGCCCCATCTCCAAATGTGCACACTGCCCCCCAAGTGAAACCCAAACTCAGCTCACTCTACTCTGAGACAGTTTATTACCCAAGCATGTCCCTCAGATGACTCATTACTTCTTCCCTTCTAAAAAAAAAAGAGAGAGAGAGAGAGATTTATTGAAATGTTGTAACCACAGAGTAATCTCTGTGAGAAGTTCCAGTAAATTCATTTCCCCCCTCTTGCATCTTTCTGGAGTCTGCACAATAGGAGCTGGTGCTTCAGGGGATGCCGGGTAGGCCGATGTGTTATCCCAGCCCTGGTGCCACCTATAGCAGCTCCAAATAGAGACGATTCAGTTGAAGAATGAGCTGACTCTTGAAGGCCTCCTCGAAAGGTCTTTCCCTCCATCCATCTTCCCTTCCCCCACTGCCACTCCTCGGTTGGGTTCTGGTGCTGAGTGGATCTTGTGAGAGAAAACACTGGAAACGGCACAGCATCTGCTCTGAGCTTTCTAACTCTACCCTTTCTGAAAAGAAGGAAGAAGCCAGGAATCCACCTAGGATGGTGGGAGAGAGAAAAGGTTTGTGTTTGGGGGGTGAGCTGGATGGGATCAGTCTCAGTACAGAGAGATGATGTATAGGGGCTGCTTCCTGTGCAGCCTCGGCCACCAGAGAACCGTCACATCTGTGTGTCTTCCTGATTTTCCTCACTCCCTCTGCTTGTCTGAACCCTGCCCAGCTCAAAGCTACACCCTCCGCTCACAAGGGTGCTTAGGGGCGTAGGAAATTCTTGTGGAATGGATATCCTTTTTACAGTTTTATTTTTTTGAATAGGTAATACACTGAAAGAACCCACAAATGGTGCAGCCACTATGGGAAACTGCCTGGGGGCTTCTCAAAAAATTAAAACTGGAACTGCCGTATGATCTAGCAATCCCACTTCTGGGTATGCATCAGAAGGAAGCGACAACAGCAACTCGAAGAGATAGCTGCACTCCCATATTCATTGCAGCATTATTCACAATAAGCAAGATGTGGACACAGCCTGAATGTCCTTCAACAGATGAAAGGATAAGGAAGATGTGAGACGGACATAGGATACACGTATCTAAGAAGAATGAGCTATATTATTGAGCCATGAGAAATGAGGAAATCCTGCCATTCTCAACAACCCGGATGAAACTTGAGAGCCTTATGCTAAGTGAAATAAGCCAGAGAGAGAGGGAGAGAGAGAGAGAAAAAGAGAGAGAGAGAGAGAGAAATTCTGCATCATAATGTATTTCACCTGAAAATCATGTATATGTGGAATTTTTAAAAGCCAAATTCATAGAAACCAAGAATGGTAGTTGAGGGCGGGGAGGGAGGACGGGAGCATATTGGTTAAAGAGGATAATGGTTTTACAACTTCTGGTTATAAGATTAGTAAGTGGGGCAGCCCGGGCGGCCCAGCGGTTTAGCGCCGCCTTCAGCCCCGGGCTGTGATCCTGGGGACCCGGGATCGAGTCCCACGTCGGGCTCCCTGCAAGGAGCTTGCCTCTCCCTCTGCCTCTGTCTCTGCCTCTCTGTCTCGCTCTGTGTCTCTCATGAATAAATAAAATCTTTTAAAAAAATAATAAGATCAATAAGTTTGGAGGCTCTAAGGTACATGCTGATTACGGCTAGTAAGACCGTGCTACATACTTGAAAACTGCTCTGAGAGTAAATCTTAACCTTGCTCAGAGCAAAACAAAAAACAAGAAAACAAAAAAAAACAAAACCCAAAACGGCGATTGCAGGAGGGGCTACAGGTAGGTGGTGGCCGATGCTATGGTGGCATGAAGCGTCTCTGCCCCCAGCCCCTTGGACGCCTGGCTCTCAGGACAAACCAGCCGAGGGCTCCCACCGGCCCGTCTCCCAGGCGGGGCAGCCCGCGAGCCTCGCCCTTAAACCCGGGAGGACCCCCCCCCCCCCCCCGCCCCGGACATTTCTCTGCCCTCGTGAGGGTCACCAGGGGGCTAAGCCTCAGCGGACCCTGCAGGGTTTCAGCCCGGGGGCTCCAGAAGCCTCGATGGCGCGGGACGGGACGGGGTGTGCGGGATTAGCCCGCGACCGAGGCGGCAGCGGCCCCGCCCGCGTCCTTCAGCCTCCAAAGCCACGTTTACCAAGCGGGGCGGCCGCTCGGGGGCGGGGGAAGGCGCCACGCGGCCCTGACCCGGCCAGGCCCGCTGACCCCAGGACCTCCGAGCAGGCCTCGGTCAGGGCCCCCGCCGCGCCCTCGGATCCCGCCTTCGGATCCCGTCCCGGGGCTCCGCGTTCGCGCCCCGCCCGGGGTTCCGGCCGCTCCGAGCACCCCCCTCCCCCCCACCTCCACCTCTCCACCGCCACCCCTCCCCCCAACCGCCACCCCTTCACCCCTCTCCCCACCCCTCCACCCCCACCTCCACCCCTCCCCCCACCTCCACCCCTCCATCCCCACCTGTCCACCTCCACCCTTCCACCCTCACCTCCACCCCCTACCTCCACCTCCCCACCTCCACACTTCCATCCCCATCCCTCCACCTCCTCCCACCTCCACCCCTCCACGCCTCCACCTCCACACCTCCACTGCCACCTCCACCCCTCCATCCCCACCCCTCCACCCTCACCTCCACCCCCTACCTCCACCCCCACCCCTCCACCCCCACCCCTCCACCTCCACCCCTCCATCCCCACCTGTCCACCTCCACCCTTCCACCCTCACCTCCACCCCCTACCTCCACCTCCCCACCTCCACACTTCCATCCCCATCCCTCCACCTCCTCCCACCTCCACCCCTCCACTCCCACCCCTCCACTGCCACCTCCACCCCTCCATCCCCACCCCTCCACCCTCACCTCCACCCCCGACCTCCACCCCCCCACCTCCACCCTTCCATCCCCCTACCTCCACCCCTCCACCCCCACCCCGCAGACACCCGCAGGCCGTGACACCCGCGCTCCGGTAAAACTTGCCGCCGCGCACAGTCCGCCCCGACCCGGAGCCCGAGGGATTCCTGGAAACGCTCTCCTTGCTGTCCGGGCGGGGAAACTGAGGCTTAGCGGCAGGCCGAGGACTGCCCAGCGCCGGCGCCCCACCCGCCCGAGGCGCAGAGCCGGGCCCCGCCGTGTGGCCTCCGGGACCGCGCAGAGCAGGAGGCTGCTGCGGCCTTGGCGTCCCCGAGCCTCCCCGCGGGCGCCCCTGGGGGGATGGCACCGCCCTCCCCCCCCCCTCCCCCCCCGCGCCCAGGCTGGGGCCTTGGACACCCTTCCCCACCCTCCCCGGGAGGTCCCAGGTCCTCGGGCCTGAACCCTCAGCGTCGCTCCATCCCAGCTTTAGTTCCCTGGCCCTCGTGGGAGGCTCACGTGCGAGGCCTGCAGCCCTGCAGCCCTTCCCTGCGCCCCGGCCCCTCCTGCCCCCTCCCTCCCCGCGACTCTTCACAGGCCCCTGCCTTGCCTTAATTCCCATCCCCATCCCTCCTTGTCCTTGTCCAGAGGCCTCAGCTCCCGCCCAGGAGGATAAACACGGGGGGGGGGGGGGGGGGGGGGGGGGGGGCCGCGTGCGGCTTCTGCTTGGCGTCCCTTCCTCCCCGCTGGGGCTGTAGAGGTGCCCGAGGCCCCTGCCCGGCCCTGCGTCTGTGTCCCCTGGGGTCTGGTTCCTTTCTCCTGTCTGAACCCCCTCTCTGTGCCTTGGCTTCCTCCCCGCATGGCAAGGCTCCAGGAGCCTGGGTTTCAGTCCTAGAATAGCCCGCTGCCTACCCTCGGGCCTGTGTCTCGCCTTCCACCCACTCTCACTTGCCCCACAGAAGGCTTTCTCAAGTCCAAAATAACCTCCTTGTTCCTAAATTCAGAAGACACGTTTTAGAGTTATAAAAAAAAAAAAACAAACCAGGATCTTTCTATATAATTTTCTACTGCTGATCACTCCTTCCCTCCTTCCTGAAACTCACTCTTCCCTTGGCTTCCAGGAAACCTCTCTTCCCCCTACAAGCATCTCCTGCGGCCTGTCCCCTCAGGCCCCTTCTCTCCTCCTCAGGCATCCTCCCGGGAGCCCTGTCCACTCAGTGGCTTCCATTTATAACTAAGCGATGGTGAGGAGGGGGAGGAAGATTCCTGAATCCTGTGGAGTCCAGATCCCACTCCTGAGCATCGGGCTCATATCCAACCACCCGAGAGTCAGTCTTACTTGGGAGTCTTACAGGCTCCTCATGCTTGCCATGTGCAGAGTAAGTTCATTGTCTTCCCCTTGTCTGCTTCTTCCTGGAGCTTCCCGTCTAATGGAAAGGGTCACCGAGTACATGGGAGTCATCCATCCCTCCATCTCTCACATCCAATCAGCCAATCAATTAATCATCAAGGCCTATGCATTCGATCTTCAAGGGGCCTCTGTATTCCTACTGCCATTACTTTTGCTGTGACAAATTCTGGTCTTGTCCCCCTACTGCTGCAATGATCTTGCTAAACCCATAGTTGATCAAGTCACTCCCTTCAGTGGCTCAGCTCTGCCCTCAGGTCAAAGGTCAACTTCTTTAGAGCATCCTACAAGCCAGACCCCTCAAGACCACCAAATGGCATTTCACATTAGAAGAATTCATGGACCAGGACAAGAGTCCTCCTGGTGGGCTCACGTTTTACATTTTTAAAATCGAACACCCCCTTCAACAATGTTAGTGCTCAGAGCTTAGATATCTCCTTCCTGATTTAGGCCTTGAAACACCTCCACAAGGTAGGTGTTACTGTTCCCGTTTTACAAGTCTCAGAAATCTCCAGGTCACAAAACAACCATGGCAGGGTTTGAACATCAGTCTGCGATTTCCTGTGAAATTTCCATGAGCCCAGAGGAGGGGGCTTCTGGGGGCTCAGGGGCCACTCTGACCATGCCACGGATCTAAGAGAACTTCTCCCATTGCAGACCTCTTCCCCCACGTGCTTCCGTACCTGAGCCCTGAGCCCCCACCCTGAGCTCTGGGTCAGAGACAACCTGCTCCCGCACCTAGTCTCAGATGGGCTGGGGATGACAGCCGAGCCGAGGATCAATAGCCATCTGTCCAGGCTCCACTGACAAGCTAATCTTTTCAGTAAACATTTCATTAGCTCCTGCCAAGCTGCTCACACCTGCTGACAGGGAGGCAGGACCAGGCAGGGGGGTGGGGGGCTCTGGTTTACAATAGGTGCAGATATCAGCAGGGGTCTCCCGGCCCTTGAGATCCAGAAAGCTCAGCCACACGCTGGTGTCATCCAAATCATCCCCCAGATTTTTGTAAATTCCCGGAGACCCCTGGCCTGTATCCCTGCGCTTGCATGACCTGCCGTCTGAACGAGTCCTCCTCCTGCCCTGCTCTGTGATGAAGCTCTTACAGCAACTTTTTTTTTTTAAAGATCTTATTTATTTATTCATGAAAGACACAGAGAGAGAGAGAGAGAGAGAGAGAGAGAGGGAGACATGCAGAGGGAGAAGCAGGCTCCCTGGAGAGAGCCCCATGTGGGACTCGATCTTGGGACCCCAAGATCACGCCCTGGGCCAAAGACAAGCGCTCAACCGCTGAGCCCCCCAGGTGTCCCACTTAACAACAACTTTTGCTTGCCCTTCAGAATACTCTCACTGCTGCCGCTGCTGCTCGTCCCTGCGGCTGAAACTGCCGGCTGTACTGAAGCTAACAGGAGCAAACATCTAGTAAGCACCTGCTGTGTGCTGACTTACATGCCCTATTGCCTTTGGCAGACCCCACAACAACCCTACGAGGTAGGTGCTGGAGACTCCCCCATTGGGCACGGAAGCTGGGAGTCTCTGAGAGGTTTCGTGGAGCAGCAGGGGCTCCATCCCGGGTTTGTCTGCCTCCAAAGCCCACGCTCTTGCCCCCCATCCTGCATTTGGAAATTGTGGAATTATTTGACTAGCTTCTGGCCCCCCGACCTGATTGGGAGCTCTGCAGAGGCAGGAAGTAGGTCTGATTGCTTCACCACTGTGTCCCCAGCCCAGTGATGTTTTAAAAAAATAATGCAAGGTTATTGTACATGAGTTTGTTTAGCCTTTATTGCTCCAAAGCCCGCGGAGGTAAGAAGTTGGTTTTTATTTGTTTTTCTTTTGTTGGGGGGAGTGGTGTTTGTTTTTGCCGTACAAATTCATTCTCCTCAACTGCAGCAGAGGAAAACTGCCTCCTGCAAATAGGCTAGTTTGGGTGACCTCTCATTTACCTCACCTCCTCTGTTTCTTCAAACCCAGCCAAGTCCAGAAAATGACCTTTTGGGACACCTGGATGGCTCAGTAGTTGAGCATCTGCCTTTGGCTCAGGTTGTGATCCTGGGATCCTGGGATCGAGTCCCACATCAGGCTTCCTGCAGGGAGCCTGCTTCTCCCTCTGCCTGTGTCTGCCTCTCTCTCTCTCTGTGTCTCTCATGAATAAATAAATAAAATCTTTTAAAAAAGAAAAGAAAAGAAAGAAAATGACCTTTTGCCAGCCGGTACCCCCTACTTTCCTAGTGCTATAAATAAGCTACTCTAGTTTTGCATGTTGAGGTGTCTCTCATTTTCAGAATTCAGTTTGGTGGTTTTCTCTCCACTTCCTCATCTGTTCTTCCTGTTTGGTCTCCTGCCTTATTTCTCTGCTTGGGGCAGCCCTGACGAATAATTTTGGTTCTGGAATTAGAAATGTCTCCAGGTTTTAAAAAAAAAAAAAAAAAAAAAAAAAAAACCCAAAAAAACTGTTGCTTTGGGTGGACTTCCAGGAAGAGAAAAGGGACATATTCACATGCCCTGAGGTGACTTTATGGGGGTTGGGGTGAACCTCTTTACGGGGATCCTCCGGCTGCGTGTGAGCATTTGGGGATGCGGCCTCAGTAGTACTAGATCTATCAGGCCTTCGGATGGCTGAGAAAGGACCCAGCCAGGACTGCTAGTGTCTGACTCTTAAGTCCTTGGTCTCAAAAGCTTCATTACAGGGTCCCCATTGGCAGTGCTGTTGGAAGAAAAATAGAAGACACTGATGGGCTAGAAGAAAATTGAAATCACCTATCATGTTTCACTGAGGGAAAACCACTGTGAAACATGTGACATGGTGGTTTAATATATTCAGATTTTTTTTGTATATATATATATATATGTACACAGAAAGCATTATCCTATTAGGTGTATGATTTTGAAATTGATGTAGGAAAAAACCTTAGGGTTCAAAGCCGACGGCCAGAAAGAATTCTTGAGACGTCTTTGGTGAAAAAATGTGATTTTATTAAAGCACGGGCAGTAGAAAGAGCTGCCCAGGGATCATGAGGGGTGGTCATTATAGACTTTCAAGTTGGGAAGGGGTTAGTATAGCATAAGGCTCTAAGGAGTTTTGGAAGCAAGTTTCCCAGGACCTTGAGGGGGCTGGCTCTTGTTGGGGAAAAGTCATTTATTACTGTCTAATAAAACCTGAGTCATGAGACCCTTTGGATGTATATCAGTGGGCCGTGTGCTTGGGGGATGATCACCAACATGTATCTCGGGGCTTTAGAGATAAAGGAAGTTTCCAAAGGAAGTTTTATATGTTAAAGTAGACTTACAGGATCCTGGGGGCCGGGCTAAGATTGCCTTTTGCCCTTAGCAAAGTATTAACATCAAGGGAGTTGAGTCCCTAGAGGATGGTCACTCTGCCTGTGTCAAGGACTTTTCAATAGGCTGTAGGTAGTAAGGAGATTTAATAATTTTTCTTCTGCCTTTGTTTCCCATATCAGAAACCAGATATTCACCTGGGATGCCTGGCTAGCTCAGTCGGTAGAGCATGCAACTCTTGATCTCAGGTTAGAAGTTCAAGCCCCATGTTGGGTGTAGAGACGACTTAAAAAAATAATTTTAAAAATTAAAAAAAAAAAAAAGAAACCAGATGTTCTCATTTAGCACTGTGTTTCCATGTTAATAAACAGACTTATTTAATTTTTAGTGGCTTTGTGGTATTCTAAGCCAACTATGGCTTATTTAACTAGTCTTCTATTGACATACACTATTTTTAATATTTTGACTTTTTATACAATGCTGCATCGAATAGCCTTGGATATAGATTCCCGTGTACTCACTTGGGTTTCTCCCCTGAGGCAAGGTTTCTTCACAGTGACACTGTTGATGTTCAGACCAATAATTCTTATTCTGGGGGCTGCACTGTGCATTGTGGGATGCTTAGCAGTATCCTTGGCTTCTACTCACTAGATGCCGATAGCACACCGCTCCCCCAATATCCTGGCAATCAATATCCACAGATTGCCAAGTGTCCCCTGGGTGGCAAAACTGCCTCTGCTTGAGAACCACTGCCTCCAGGATAAAGTTGTTAAGTGACAAGGTTAAAGGATATTTTAAGACTTTTGTTATCTATTGACAAATTGGCTTCTAAAAGTTGCACATTTATTCTCACCAACAGTGTGTGGGGGTGCCCAATTTACCCACCCCCTTGGGAATATGCACATTAACATAAAAAACCACTTTAACAATCTCAAAAGACAAGATGTTCTTATAGGATGTGATTTTTTTTCCCCACGTTTTTATTTCTAGAGTGAGGTTGATTATGTTGATTGGCTGTTGTTTCTGTGGCAAACTATCTTTCCTTTTTTTTTTTAAGGTTTTATTTATTTATTCATGAGGACACAGAGAGGCAGAGACACAGGCTGAGGGAGGAGCAAGCTCCCAGTGGGGAGCCCGATGCGGGGACTGGATCCCAGATCCCAGGATCACGACCTGAGCCAAAGGCAGACACTCAACCACTGAGCCACTCAGGTGTCCCGACATCCTTTTTTAACATATTAAATAAAATATGCATATCTATCTTAGCCTGCTGTCTTTATGTGTTGATATTTTTGGTTGTCTTTGCTCTAAAATCCTCATGGATTGGGCAGCAGATTCCAGGGAAAGTGTCCTTGTGCATTTGCCTGTCTGGGGCTCTCACTGTGTCCCTGCCAGTGTGCCTCCCACCTGCTCCAGCTTTGCCTGGGAGAGGATCCTATTTGGGCCATGCTTTTTAATATCAGGATCTTCTGAATGTTCCTTTTGTGTTTGGAAACTTCTTGCTTTGGAAAGTAGCTTATCAGGAGACAGCCCTGCTCAGAGAAGTCTGACCCGGGGCTTGATCATAATTAGTTCAGGTTAATTATTGCCAATCTGTGGATTCGCAGCATGGGGGCCTCTCTTGCCCTCAGCCACAGCCTCTGGAGGTTTCTTTTATGAGCTCTGAACCCTGAGGGAAGACTTAAAGTAATGAATGTTCCTGTAATCAGATTTGAGGGTTTGTTCCCTGAACCATCCAGTCAATTGGAGAATTGAGCCCTGACTGGTTTATTTGACCAAAGGATGCCAGAGATGAAGCACAGGGCACCTGATATGCGATCTGGGAAGTAGGTTGAAAAAAAAAATGACTTGACGTATTAGATGCCTACCTCTTGAATCTCATGAAGTTTTTAAGGGGAACCATTTTATTTATTTATTTATTTTTAAAAAGATTTTATGTATTTACTTGACAGAAAGCGTGCAAGCAGGGGGAGCAGCAGGCAGAGGGAGAGGGAGAAGCAGGCCACCTGCTGCACAAGGAGCTGGACATGGGGCTCCATCCCAGGACCCTGGGATCATGACCCGAGCTAAAGGTAGACGCTTAACCGACTGAACCACCCAGACACCCTTATTTACTTACTTATTTTTAAAAAGATTTTATTTATTCACCTGAGAGAGAGAGAGAGAGAGTGAGAGAGAGAGCAGGGGTGAATGGCAGTGGGTAAGAAGAAGCAGATCCCTGTTGAGCAGGGACCCAATGTGGGGCTGGATCCCAGGACCCTGAGATCATGGCCTGAGCCAAAAGCCGACACTCAACCAACTGAACCTACCCAGGTGCCCCCAGCACACTTTTATTTATAAGGAGAGGCTACCATCTGGGGGCTGTGCAGAAAGAGTGGGGTAGCTTTTGTGTCGAGTATCAGCACTAAGTCTGATGATCCTTGAGTAAAACCTTGTGAAATTTGCCTTCAACGTCTTCCCTATGCTGGTAACACAGTTGCCGCATGTTTATAAATGTTTAATGTGCTCCGTGTTTATTCAGCATGCATTCATTTGTCCGTGCATCTACTCAGTCACCAGGAGGCACTGGGAATGCCCAACGAAGGACACCAGGCTGCTGCCTGTCTTCAGGGTGTACACGCTGTCTGTGTTATTGGGGGGAAAATAGACTTTGTGTGCAGGTTTGGCATGTACATTGAGGTGACAGTGTGAACAAGGAAGAGGCCTTGCAGCGAGTCAGTGAGGCTGGTTCAGGGGATCAGGAAGCGGAGGAGAACTGGGCAGGAGTGCAGGTGACAGCGGATGTGTGCACCTGTCAGCCACTGGGCAGTCACCGGGCACGAGTAACCTTCTGGCAGGACTCTCCCATTTGAGTATCTCAGAAAGTGCAACAGCCTCACTAGGTCTGATCCTGGAAGGAGGCTCTGTGCAAATAGACTTCACAGTCAAGGAACAGGACGGGAAATGTTCAAAGGCCTTTGTGTTGCTTTTGAGGTCACATGGCCAGAAGCAAAGGGGAACTCAAGGGGATCTCTTTAGGCAGGTGCCTACAGGGCAAAGCAGCAGCCTGGTCCATGGGTGGGGGGCTCTAACAGAGCTGAACAGCCCAACCCAGGTGCTCCACTGGCCCCTAGCCCCGGGGAGGCCACCAAGACGACATAGGCTGCGGAGGGGACCCTTCTGCTCTCTGATCCATCCCTGGAGTGAAGCCTGTGTATCCTGACTCTTGAGCATGCTCAGTGCTAGTGTTTCTTAGCAATCGCATGATTTTCCTTGGCTTTTCAGCAAGTCTCATCGGTGATGTGAAGGAATGCTCGGGATGAGTTTCCATGCAGGCCCCTCGCCTCAGGAGCTGCTCATTGGCTCCACACAGGAATGCAACTCACCAAACTTTAGGACAAAGTGTTCCAAGGACAGAGATTCCAAAAGGGAAATTCGGTCCAGAATGATGTGAAGCTCTCAAAAATGTCATCCTGAGTTGATTCCATTCTGCACTTCATTCCAGTAGAAGAGAAAAGAGAGAATGAGAGAGAGGCAGCCAAAGACACAGGCAGGGTTGCACAGGACACGGCTGGGGCCAAGCAACATAAATGACTTATGCCAAAAACAGGCTAAGAACATACATGCGCGTGCACACACACACACACACACACACACGCACAAGTACAGCAAGGACACATGGAAACATGGTCAAGATGGTAGCCCAGCACGGCTGAGACTTGTGGAAAATGACAAAAAGGGTTTGATGGTTCTGCTCTCCGTGAATTCAAAATTGCATTCAACCACTGGTAACCAGAGACCTGAAAAAAAAACCATGGCTTAAACCAAAGAGAGGTGCATCTTTTTCTCTTAGGCTGTAAAGGATCGCTCTGGTGGCTTCACAAAGCCATCAAAATCCACTTTCTGCTCAACCATCCTTACTTAGTGAGTGGCTTCCATCCATGAGTTCACCTCATGGCCCAAGACGGCTGCCAGTGCTCCTTCTCTATCTGTGTTCCAGGCAGGAAGAAGGAGGAAGTAAGGAAGAGCAAAAAAGGGTACCTTCCAAATGTGTAAGTTCCTTTTAAAGTAATTCCCCAGAAATCTCCCCAGCAACTTCTGCACACATCTGATTAACCACCTCATTTGCAAAGGAGCCTGAGAAATATGGTTTTAGAGTGAGCCACATGGCCCCTTCAACACTACGAGGTCTGTTACTAAGACAGTTAAGGGAATTGGCTGTGGGGAGGCTGCTCGAAGTTTTGGACACAAGTTCAAGGAAGACAATGAACGAAGAAGGAAAATTTCCCTCCCTCTCTTTCTTGATCTGGGATACGTGGTTAACGGGCAACAGGAGCCCCTACGCAGTTTTCTTTCACCCTCTCCTTCAATGTTAGAGGACCCAGGGAAGTCTGACGGAGCAGCATTCAAAATGATTTCAAGTTCCAGCCCCCTGGGTGGGTTTTGGCCCTGGACAGTGGATAGGACTGAGGGAGAATTTGGTGAATTGAATGGAAATCCCATTTTCTGACGTACATTCCACAGATGCTGCTTCATGTCACATGAAGAAATGGCTCCCCGGTCCAAAGTTTGGGAGATTCTGGATTAAACCACGTTAAGCTATTTATTTAATTGCAGAAAAATATGGAGTCATAAACATGTTTGTTTCTCTTTCTCAAAGGGAGCATATCTAAGCTTACTTGCTCTCGGAAGTCACTTCTTGCAGAGCATCCCATGGAACAAGTGTTCTAGAGTAAACATTTGGGAACCAGCGGTGTGGTCAGTAGAGGCCTCCCTACCTGCCAGGCTCTAGCCACCTGCGGGTGGCCTGTGCCAGAATCGTCGTGGCACCAGTCCTGTCCTACTGAACTAGGATCCTGGGCCCGTGGCCTGGAAATCTGCATTTCCCCCCAAGCTCTCTGGATAATTCTTAAAACTCACTGATGTTTGAGGTCCACTAGATGATAGAGCCGAGACTCCACTTTACAAATACTATGACTTGATGAGTTTCCCCCCGGGTAGCTCCTCCCGGCCCCCTCAAAACTCATTTCTCTCGTCGCCCTTTGGTACCCGGATAATTTCCTCAGCTCTGTGCAAGGCAGCTTGCATTTGTCTTTATTGCCGCTCTGTTTATTGATTTAGGTCCACCTCTGCAATTCGTCAAGCTTGGATTGTATTTTAATCTTGTCCTCCAAAGTAGCTAAGATCCCTTCCAGCTTTGTATCGTGTGGACATCTGATTAGCTGGGTCTCGATTCCATCCTTCAAGTCATTAATGAAAATATTAAATGGTCCTGGGTTAACACGACGGTCTTCAGGGGTCTCGGGAGATGTATGGCTCCTCTCTCTGCCACTGGTCTCTGCTCAGTGCTGTCAGAGCTGTGGCCACCACGGCCAGCGTTACGGTTTTAGGTTATTGCCGCCTTTATGAATCCACACGTGGAATGCAAATCTTTGTAGAGGAAAAGAGAACCTCTTTTTTTTTTTATTTTTAAGGATTTTATTTATTTATTTATTCATGAGAGACACACACACACACACATAGAGAGGCAGAGACACAGGCAGAGGGAGAAGCAGGCTCCATGCAGGGAGTGTGACAGTGGGACTCGATCCAGGGTCTCCAGGATCAGGCCCTGGGCTGAAGCCGGGCGCTAAACCACTGAGCCACTGGGGCTGCCCCAAAAAGAGAACCTCTTAATTCATTAATTAAGTCCATAAATGTCAAGCCACAAATGTCTTTAAGGCATATGATGTTGTTCTTACGTCAATGGCATGTTGGCCATAGGGTGAAGAAGCGTGTCCCAAGGTTGTGCATTAGAAAGATCATTTTTTAAAAAATATTTTATTTATTTATTTGAGAGAGGTAGAGAGAGAGAGAGAGAAGTATGAGCTAGGGGTGGGGTAGAGGGAGAAGCAGGCTCCTGGTGCTGGGCTTGATCCTGGGACCCTGAGATCATGACCTGAGCCAAAGGCAGATGTTTAACCAACTGAGCCACCCAGGTGCCCCGGAAAGATCATTTTTTACATTAAAGGCAGCTGAGATGTACTGTCCCAGGCTGATCCAGACTCACAACAAGCCGCAGTACGTAGTTAATGCAGGAAGCGCTCGCTTTTCTGAAGCTTTCCTAAGACTAGCCACTGTTCTCACCTCTTTCCAGCTGTTCACGCACTGGACGCTCAAAACTATCTTCCGATGCTGGTGTCATCACCCTTTTCTGGATGGGCCGTGGGAGGCCCAGAGAAATTGGATAACACGTAGAAGGTGCCAGAGCTGGCGAACGTCAGAGCAAGGAGTCTGACTCGGGCAGCCTGGGTCCTATGCCCCGACTCGGGCCCACCACCCTGTGCAGTTGCAGCCGTGACCGTGACCCAGTGAGCCCGTAGCTGGGCAAGGCCTACCCAGGGCCCAGAACTGGCCTGAAATTTTCTCCCATTCAGCAAACACGCTCACCCACCCCAGGCTGGGCCCGGCCTCATTCTGGAAGCTGAACAGACCAGCCCTGCCTTCAGGAATACCAAGTGGAGCAGACATGGGCCACCGTCCCCACTCACCCTGACCCGTGGCAGAGGCGGAAGCGGAGGTGTCACCCAGCTGTCACCTGCTCTGGGAGAGGCGGTGGGACAAGCCAGGCTTCTGGCAGAGGGCGAGAGCTGGGCCTGGAGGTTGGGTTCCAGTGGCAGCTGAGGGGCAGGCGGGGGAGGGGGGTCCCCTCAGGGGACCCCTGGAGAGCCCTGGAGCGGCCCCCAGGCGAGTGCCTGCCAAAGCAACAGGCAAGCCACATCTTCACCCCCGTCCTCAGACTCAGCCCCTGGCCTCGGCCGGCCCTCGGCAGCTGTCTCCTGGGCAGGTGTCCCTCTCCTCTGTCCTCTGTCCATGGAGCCACGGCAGCAAAGGCCAGGGCCCCCAGGATACAAACCTGTCCCCCACATTCCCTGTGGCCGGTGGAGGAGGCCCGAAGACTACGTCTTTGTTCTCCCGGTCTGCTAGGACGCACTTTGTTCTTCGGCCACCCGAGGGCGACAGTCGCCCGCACATGGGCTATTCCTGCGGACCCTGGAATCCACCTGGTACGTGGGGGGCGGGGGGGGGGGCTGTGGAAGATGACTTTGTTAAGGCAGGTTGGTGGGGACTCCCCCCCATTCCAGGAGCTTTGGGGCACCTTCAAAGCTATTCCAATCCCAGGGACAGCCTAGTTTAGGGATGGCACCTTCGGAAGCGGGGTGCGGGGTGCGGGAAGTCCAGAGGACTGTGCGCTCTGACTGCCCCCCAGCCTCAGTGGCCTCGCCTGTAAAATGGGGAGGTTTACACGGCAGGAGGGAAGTCGAAAGGACCCGGTGCGGGAGGACAGGAGGTTCCGCTCAGAGCTGCTGCCGCCGGAGCCCGTGCCTGGATCCTTCCTGCCTGTCGAGGAGCAGGAGCGGGAGGCCGAGGGGCCACGGGTCCTTGGGGTGCCACGGAAGGGGGCTGGTCTGTGGCCAGGGCGCCAGCCACGTCCCTACGTCTGAGAGCTCAAGGGCAGGAGGGCGAGGGCAGGCGGTGCACGGCCGGGTGAGAGCTCTGGCCCTGGTTCTTCTTCTTCTTTTTTTTTTTTTTTTAAAGATTTTATTTATTTATTCATGAGAGAGAGAGAGAGAGGCAGAGACACAGGCAGAGGGAGAAGCAGGCTCCATGCAGGGAGCCCGACGTGGGACTCGATCCCGGGTCTCCAGGGTCACCCCCCGGGCTGAAGGCAGATGCTAAACCACTGGGCCACCCCGGCCACCCTCTGGCCCTGGTTCTGACGCCGCCGTGGCGTGACCTCTGCAGGGATCGGGCGATGGGCTCTCTCGGGGTGTCCCCTGGCCCGCGGGCCTCTGAGCAGTGTTGAGAGAGAACGATCACGGCCGTGCGAATCGGGAGGAGGGGGCGAAGAATAGTCTCTCTCTTTGGACTCCGAAGGGTGGTTGGCCTTTCCTGACGGCCCAGCCTGGGCCTGCGTCTGACTGCTCACAGCTTGCTGCCCTCAGGGGAGCCCAGGTACCTGCTCAGGAGAGGCCAGGCCTGGGGCATGGGGAGCAGCCCCCTGGAGTGTCCCCGCCCTGGTGGCCACAGTCTCCCCAGAGCTGGGGGAGCCAAGAGGTCGGACCCCGGGACATCATAGAGCACAGGCCGAAGGGTACGGTGGTGAGGGAGGCCGGCAGGACCCCTGGCTGCTGGTGGCAGCTGGGGGCCTCTGAGTGGCCGCCCTCGGGCCTGCAGGAATCCTGCAGCTCGTCCAGGGAGATGGGCTCCCCCTCGGGAGTTCGTGTGTGCTCGCTCACCTGTTCCACTGCCCATGTCCCCACAAAGAATGGGAACGTTCTTTTCTTTCTGTGGGCCTCGATTTCCTCATCTGTGGAATGGGCAGGGTGGACTAGGTGATCTCTAACCATTGTCTCCCTCTCACCCCGTATCAGTAAATACACAGAGTCCAAATCGGTGCTAAATTGATTCTGATTCCATTAAACCAACAAAACGCACCTCTGCCCAACCTGGCCGAGTGTCAGGGACAGACACCCCGTGGTCACATACAGCGTCGTCCTGGATCCTGATGTCCTCACCCCTGCCACCCCTCCTCCTTGCCAAACTCTCTCCTCTCTTGGTGTCCAGCACAGCACGCTGGTCACAACGAGTCGTTTTGTGTCTGGCATCTTCCCTTCTGTCTCCATTCCCAACCCTCCTACCCCAAGTCAGGAAGCTGCCCACAGCTTTGTCCTCACTAGTCCCCGTCCCCGGCACATGACCCACCCGCAGCCCACGCTGGGGACATAGGAGCTAGTCTATAAACAGGAACTGGATGAATATTTAAAGGGAAGTAGCAAGTAGTATATTAACAACTTACATGGATGTTGTAATGATCCACAGTGAAATATTCCCTCACCTCTTTGCGAAATTATCATTCCGAACCACGGAATACATTAGATTTTATGATCTACTCGCTTCTTTGGGGAAATATAAATCCTGAAACATCATCTTCATATGACAGGGCAAAGAGCCCCCTGGGACTCAAGATGTTTAAGAATGTTAACCGAGAATCAGAAATAGTTTGCGATTAATATCGGGGTTTTGTTTATGGGCACAAATAAATCCCTGGTGTAGGGCTGACCTGTAAAAATCTGTCCAAGATGAAAACTCTGATTGCAAATGATGGAATGGGAAAACAATCTGAATTTAAAGAGGTGATTTGGGGTGCAGGGTGGCAGTGTTTAGGAGCTAATATTTTCTGACCGTAAATTTGTATGCTGTTCAAACATTCCTAGTCACCGACTAAAATAAATATTGTGGAGACTAGGAATTTATATCAATGGTCTACAGCCACCCAAGTTTTGTTAAGTAGATCATGTGAAACAGGGCAGTTTGTGTTCCAAGGGTCATTGAAAGATCCTCCTCAGACCTCTTTCACCGTTAAGGTGAGGCCCAAATGGTGATGCTCAATGTGAGGCAAAGGAGACCACCCAAGCATTCGGGGCGTTGGGTGACTGGAAGTAGGGGATCCTCCTGGGAAGAGGGCTGCTGTGGAAGTGAGAGAACCCACATGTACCTCCCCCCGCCCCCCTCCCTGTGCAAGGCTGGTCAGGCCTCTTTGTGTAAAACCCATCACAGACTCCTCATGGCTTCTGGAGTGAAGTCTAACCCTCAGAATCCCTAGCCTGGCTCATGAAGTCCTCTGGGATTTGACTCGGCCCCTCTCAGCAGCCTCTTTCTCTTCACACCAGGCTTTGGGGACTCAATAGGTGCTCTCCACCTCTTGGTCCCTGAACTTGCAAATTCTACTCAGAGTATCCCTCCTCCTGGAGCCATTTGGTAAATAGCTGTTATTTTTTAAAAACAGCATAGAAGTCATCTTGTCTCTGAAGTCTTCTCGAAGGCTCCTGGCAAGAGAGAGCTTTACCCTCCTCCTAGTTTCTCGTAAATCCCCGAACATGGCTCTCTCCCGGTCTTGTGACCTTGCCACACACACAATGAGAGAACATATTTCCCTGCCTCACTGGTGCTGGACTCGGCAGAGGGGCTTGATTAAACCAGTGGGATGTGAACGGACGAGCCAAGGCCTTAAAAGGCAATGTGTTTGCATGTTCTCTAGCGCTTCTTTGATTGTCCACGGGAAGAATGTGTCTCTGACAGGTCCAAGGAGAATATAGAGTCATGTGGGCTAAATGGGAATCCAGCCCCAACCGGGAGCCCACCCCCGTGGCCCTAGGCCTGGAGCAGAGCTGCCCCAGCCAAAGCATAGATGCGGGAGTGGGAAAAAAAAATAGATGTTAATTGTTGGATGCCACTGAGTTTTGAAGTGGTTCATTATACAGCATTAGTGTGGCAGCAGCTAATACCCTGTTCCACTGTGGGGCTGAAACTCAGAGAGGAAGTGCATGTAGATGAAATTCCCTCACCTGCTATTCGGGGGAATTAAAAAATATTGGGCTGGTGCTCTGAGGCCCTCAGAGAAGTCCACCTTTGGTGCGGCCTGGGAGTGGTGATGCAGCACTGCCCAGAAATGGGCAGAGGAAGTGCCCCTGGCTTTGTACGTGATTCTTGGATAAAGATCAAGGAATTCCCACCACGTCCAGTAGGGGGTAAGGAACATCTGGGAGAGCTATTTAGTTTATATAGTTTAGAGATTCATGCAGGGGTGCTCTAAAGGGCAGGCCCTCGGGATCTCAGGCTACAGAAAGTCTTCAGTTATCCTCCTGATCACATAGGACCGGCCACCCTGGGGAAGACGCCAGCACAGGGTGCCCTATGGTATAAGGACATAACCATGGTGGAGAATAAATATGTGTTGTTTTAAGCCATTAAATGTGTGGTGATTTGTTACAGCAGCAGCAATAGAAAACAAACACAAGGGGTGCCTGGGTGGCTCCTTTGGTTGAACATCTGACTCTTGATTTTGGCTCCAGTTGTGATCTCAGGGTCGTGAGATCGAACCCCACATCAGGCTCCACACGCAGTGAGGAGGCTGCTTGCCCCTCTCCCTCTGCTCCTCACCCTGCTCTCTCTCTCTCTCTTTCTCTAAAGTAAATAAATAAATGAGATCTTTTTTTTTTAAGAAAACCCAAACTGGAAGCAATGTAATGATCCAACAGTAGAGGATTGACTGAAGAATCTTGTTTTTGTAAAGAAATGACAGAGACGGTTCCTAAATCTGCACCTCTGCAGGAGGCCGCAGCCAGACCCGTGCTGGAAAGCATGTTTTGCAACTAGTGTGACAATGATGCCACTTTTTGGAGCCCTCAGGGCAGGACGCATCAAAGTGAGGATGTGATGGGAACTGCCAAACAAGGCTCAGCCACAGTTGGTCTCAAATCAAAACCCCATGCAGTGTTGGTTGCATTGAAGAGAGCACAGTCAGAGCTTGCGGCCCATCAGAAGAAAATTCTCCATGTTGATAACCATATTGGTATCTCAGTTGCGGGACTTACTGCTGTTGCTAGACCGTTATGTAATTTTATGCACCAGGAGTGTTTGGATTCCAGATTTGTATTTGACAGACCTCTTCCTGTGTCTCGTCTTGTATCTCTAATTGGAAGCAAGACCCAGATACCGACACAACGATATGGCCGGAGACCATATGGCGTTGGCCTGCTTATTGCTGGTTATGATGATACGGGCTCTCACATTTTGCAAATCTGTCCATCTGCCAACTATTTTGACTGTAGAGCCATGTCCATTGGAGCCCGTTCTCAATCAGCTCGTACTTACTTGGAGAGACATATGTCTGGGTTTATGGAATGCAATATGAATGAACTGGTTAAACATGGTCTGCGTGCCTTACAAGAGACACTTCCTGCGGAACAGGACTTAACTACAAAGAATGTTTCCTTTGGAATTGTTGCTAAAGAATCGGGGTTTATGACTGATGATGAGGGTGATGTATCTCCATTCCTGGAAGGTCTTGAAGAAAGGCCACAGAGAAAAGCACAGCCTGCTCAACCTGCTGATGCACCTGCAGAAAAGGCTGATGAACCAATGCAACATTAAGTCACAAACCAGTCTATATGTGTATTATTAAATACGTAAGAATGCAGGAGTCCATACTGATGACAATAATCTATGCTTTGAACCAGAAGATTCAGTGTGGTCTTATGGTATGTTTTAGGAATCAGTCCAGAGGTGTTATTCCCAAACAACTTGTCTGAAACCATATAATGGTGTGCATTTTTCTTTGAGAGGGCCTATATAATCATTTCCTAGAAAGTATAGTTATCTGTACTAATGTTTTTATATGAAGAACATAGTGTCGTTGTGGTTTTGAAGACAATTATGAGATAAAATGGTTTCACCTGGAAAAAAAATGACAGAGATTTATGGGACAGAGTGTAGTGCTATGGTTACAAGTTTGGCCTCTGGAGGTAAACAGATGTACAGGTCCGATCCCGGTCTCACACTTCCCAGCTGTGTGATCCTGGGCAAGGGACCCTCTCTCAGCCTCGATTTCTTCATCTGTAAATCCCATATTCTCATATTCTTGTGCCTGCTCCATAGTAACCACCCACTAAGTGGTAATATCTATCATTATTATTATACAGAAGAACCTATAGCAATGTGACAGTCATTTTTTGGGGTGAGGATGACTTCATTTTCCTTGTCCTTGATTTCTGATTTTTCCAAAATTTCCTTTGGAATAAGAGAAAAAGCAATAGCACATGAATTGAAACAGTGAAAGAATCTGAAAATGTTTAATAGAATTTTTAAAACGTCTGATTCATTCTTTTTTTTTTTTTAAGACACATTTATTCAGCGTCATGATCAAACTATTACATTTAGCAATCAACAGCATGGGTGCAAAAAAAAAAATCTACATTAAAACCCTTTGTTGGAATGCTTTCCACTTTCCACAGAACAGAAACTAAAATAACCTGTTACACAATTAGTCGCAAATACAGTCCTCAAGTTTTTTGCCCATACACCTGAGTATTGTCTAAAACATGTCTTCTTTGTAGCAGCTAGGCCCTGTCACCACTGTGCTTGGCTGGGTTCACAAATCTGTTGTAACCTGTAGCTTCCCTGTCACTTCTCTGGCTCTCCTCTCCTGCTAAACTTTGTTTCCTGACAGTAATTAAAACCTTCTGCCACTGCCATAGCTGCTGCTGCTGCTGGAACCGCCATAGCCACCTTGGTTTCGTGGTTTGGCAAAGTATTGGCCTCCACCACCATAGGGGCCAGAGCTTTTGCCCCCAAAATTTCCTCCTTTCATGGGTCCAAAATTTGAGGATTGATTGTTGTAATTGCCAAAAATGTTATAGCTTCCGCCACCTCCAAAGTTGCTTCCATCACTACCAAATCCGTTATAGCCATCCCCACTGCCACCATATCCACTACCACCTCGACTGCCACCGAAGCCACCTCGACCACTGAAGTTCCCTCCATGACCAAAGTTGTCATTCCCACCAAAACCACCTCCACGACCACCACCAAAGTTTCCAGAACCACTTTGGCCTCTTTGGCTGGACAAAGCACTAGCCGTCTCTTGCTTCGATAGGGCTTTCCTTACTTCACGGTTGTGGCCATTCTCAGTGTGTATTTTTGAATGACAATCTTGTCTACAGAGTCATGGTCATCAAAGGTCACGAAAGCAAAACCTCTCTTTTTGCCACTGCCTCGGTCAGTCATGATCTCAATCACTTCCATTTTCCCATACTGTTCAAAATAATCTCTTAGATGATGTTCTTCAGTGTCTTCCTTAATGCCACCAACAAAACAAAACTGGCTCAGCAGTTGAGCACCTGCCCCTGGCCCAGGGCATGATCTGCAGTCTCAGGATCGAGTCCCACGTCGGGCTTCCTGCCTGGAGCCTGCTTCTCCCTCTGCCTACATCTCTGCCTTTCTCTCTCTGTGTCTTTCATGAATAAATAAAATCTTAAAAAAAATGTACAACACATGTGCTATTTTCCATTGAACTGCTTTTCCCACATGGTTTGTTCTCAAGATGTTGCCGTGGAAGGGACCCTAGTGAGGGCGCATGGGATTGGGAGAAATGCATAGGGGGCCGGAAGCCAGGTCTTCCGAGAATGCAGGGTCCAACAAGAGCATCTTGGGACAGAGGACAAGTGGGCTCTTGCTTGACACTAGACTCTGGGAGGAAAAAAAAATCAATGTTCAATTGTGATTTTAAGGAGATTATGTTTACTTATGAAAGCCATTAGTTGTGGGTATTTCTTTGCAAACGGCTTGGAACCGTGTCTTTGCTTAGCTATGCAAATGTTAGCAGGTAAAGGGGATTTTATTTTTAATATGAATTCACCAAATATATCAAGTGCCCGCCATGTGCCCGGTAGACTGGAGAATGGATTTGGGCAGGGAGTAGTGAATGGATGGTGAGTAGATGAAGAAAAATGGATCTATCAAGGTCACCAATTTCAATGAGCTCATTATCTACTTTAACACTTCCCCATATTTGCTCTATCTTGCTTTCTACTTCTTTTAAAATTGTTTTGCAAAGCCATTTGAAAGTAATTTCCAAATGTCATGACTCCTTATCCCTACCTACTTCAGCATAAATCTCCTAAAGATAAGAATATAGTCCTGTATATATTGTTATTACTAAGAAAATCAATAAAAATTTTATGTCTATTATTAAGTCTGTATCCAACTCTCTCTCTCTCTCTTTTCTCTCTCTTTTTTTTAAAACCTGTTTTGTTGGGCAGCCCGGGTGGCTCAGTGGTTTAGCACCGCCTTCGGCCCAGGGTGGGATCCTGGAGACCCAGGATCAAGTCCCACGTCAGGCTTCCTGCCTCGGCCTCTCTCTCTCTCTCTCTGTCTCTCATGAATGAATAAATAAAATCTTCTTTTTTTTTTTTTAAGATGTTTTGTTATAATCTGCATTAATGCTGTTTTTACTTGCCTGGAGTGCAAATGACCTTTGCTCAGTGTAGCCAATGGCACTGTGTTCTTCCATAGCACTGGCCTGCATTGCAGAGTCCTGTTTGAAAGAAGTCACAGGCTCTGCAGGGCTTGCCTTTATGTGACAACAAATACCATGTGTTGTGAGAAAAGCTGGCCCCTTTGGACTACCTTTTTCAACTGTACTGGGAAGAGCGTAGGCTCTCATCCCAGAGCGAAGGCTCAGAGACATACTTTGCCCAGTGTCACCTCCTAGAAAGTGGCAGAGGAGAGACTCAAGCTCTGTGTTGTCTAACTAAAAAGCTAGAGCTCTGCCCCCTGCCCTTCTGCTGTGCACAGGGCCACTGGAGTGAACAGCTCTGATACCTAAGCAGGAAGTAGACCCCGTTCAGTGGAGGCGATGTCTGTACGATGGCGATTCTTCTCACAGCATTCCACAGAAACCATGACAGGAGCTTCCAGAAAACAAGATCACTGCCAGCTCTAGAACAACTCCCCCTGAAAACCTGTCTGCTGTCTTAGCTCAGGCTGCCATAGCAAAACACCAAAGATGGGGGGCTCAGACTATAGCCATCTAGTCTTTCAGAGCTCTGGTGGCTAGAAGTCCATGACCAAGGGGCCATCAGGGTTGAGACTTTTCTTTTTGGCTTATAGACATCTACCTTATCATTGTGTCCTCACATGGCCTTTCTTCTGTGTGCACTAGAAGGAGAGAGAGAGAGAGAGAGAGAGAGAGAGAGAGAGAGAATATGCTGTTGTGTCTTTTCCTCTTCTGAGAAGGACCCAGTCCTTATTGGATTAGGGCCTATTACACACTCAACCTCAATTACCTCCTTATTACCTCCTCCAAATACAGTTACAGCGTAGGGCCTTGGCATGTGGATTTTGGGGAATACAATGCAGTCCATTATACTTGTTCAGTGATTTTACTAAAAACAAGTATTTTGGTCCCATCTACGTTGGGTTTAGCCCTGTGTAGTTGGATCATCCATAACCTAGATCCTTCCTTCTCTTCGATAGTGATCCCCATCTTAACTGGGTTCCCTTGGCTTGTCCCACAGACCCAGTGAAAGGAAATGCCAATTTATCAACAACTTGGAGAAAAACCCAGCTCAGCCCTCAGACTCATCCTGAAGTCTTGCTCTCACACCCTCCTGCTGTAGAAACTGAAAATGCGGGCAAGTGGGTGGCTCAGTCAGTTAAGCATCTGCCTTCAGCTCAGGTCATGATCCCAGGGTCCTGGGATCGAGCCCTGCATCGGGCTTGCTGTTCAGGGGGCAGTCTGCTTCTCCCTCTCCCTCTGCCTGCTGCTTCCATCCCCAGGCCCTTTCCCCCTCTCAAATAAATGAACAACTAAAATCGTAAAAAGAAACTGAAAATGTCAAATACTCGCTGCCATGTCTCCTTCCTACAGAACAGGACCATGACCTGGGCTTGGCCAAACCTGACTCATGCCCCTGATTTGAATTGCAAACTACCTGCAGAAGCCATTCTGGCAAGGTATCGGTGGCAGCCGCACCCACTTCCCGGGTGGCAGATCGGGTGGCTGCATCCGAAGCTGTGCCATCCCAGGGCAGACCATGTAGACCGTGGAGCATAAGCGACTGCAGGTGGGTTCCTGGCATCAGCAGTGGGGTCTCTCCAGGGCCGGTTCTGCATGCCCACCCTGTCCCAGCCACATGGCCTCTGAGGCCCTCTCATATACTCCGTGTGCCACTCGGTGTCCTACAGCACAGTCCCCCCACTGCGGAAGTTACTCAGAGTACATTTTGTCGCTTGCAGCTAAGAACTCGGGCTGTGACCTGCACATCGGAAGGCCACGCAAGCACAGTCCATTACTAAAAGGAATAGTCTTGCTATGAGCTTGCTACTGAGCACAAAAGGTGCTGCAAACTTCCTTTTTTCCCACATAAACTTTATCTTAGAATATTTTAGACCCCCAGAAAAATTGCAAAGGTGGTACAGTGTTCTTGTACACTTCACAACCAGTTCCCTCTCCTACCAGCATCTTATATTAGGACGGTACAGTTGTCACGGGTAATAAATAAGCCATTGCTGATATGTTATAATTAACTCAAGTCCAGACATTATTCAGATTTCTTTGTTTTTATCCACTTTACCCCCCTGTCCACTTTCTGTCCCAAGACCCCATCCACTATACATTACATTTAGTTGTCACGTCTCCTTAGGCTCCTCTTGGCTGTGACAGTTGCTCAGACTTGCCTTATTTTTGACAATTAATTTTTTAGATTTTTAAAAATTTATTTATTCATGAGAGACAGGGAGAGAGAGGCAGAGACACAGGCAGAGGGAGAAGCAGGCTCCATGCAGGGAGCCCGACACAGGACCCAATCCCGGGTCTCCAGGATCACGCCTGGGGCTGAAGGTGGTGCTAAACCGCTGAGCCACCCGGGCCGCCCAACGATTAGTTTTGAGGAGGAGGCATCAGAGATTTCGTAGAATGTCTTTCTATTGGGACTTTCCAATATTTTTCTCATGATTAGACTGGGGTTCTGGGTTAGGGGGAGGAAGACCACAGAGGTAAATTGCCCTTCTCATCATAGTGCATCTGGGGTACGTCCTGTCAACATGACTGATCACTGTTGCTGTTGACCTTGGTGATCTGGCCCAAGTAGTGTTGGTCAGATGTCTCCACTATCAAGCTACTCTTGTTCCCTCTTTCCACAGTGTAGCCTTTGGAAGGAAGTAACCATGCAGAGCCCCTAAGTTAACACATAGGGAGTTATGATTCATCTCCTTAAAGGTGGGATATTTTCTGCATGAAAAATTTGTTTCCTCCCCCCCCCATTTATTTATTTGTCATTTATTCAGATCACTTTGGACTTGTGGATATTTATTTTATATTTTGGATTACATTCCAGTACAATTGTATTTATTTTGTTGCTCCCTTGTCCCATTGACACAGCCCCCTTATCAGTGTGGGTTTTAAATTTTCTTTTTTCCCTTTTTTGTTTTTTTTTTTTGCACTTTCTTTCTTTTTGGCATTACAAGATGTTCTAGGCTCATCTTGAGCATTTTCTGGGATTGGCCGTTTCTCTAAGAAGCTATGTGGTTCCTTTTACTGGAGAATGATATTAGAAACCATGGTTCAGGTGCTAGGTGTACCTGTTGTGACCAAAGCGTTCTGGCCATTTTCTAGGCCTCTCCGCTGAGAAGACAAGGAAATGTATGTGTATACACTAACCGGTGTATATATACATACACATCTATATGTATTTCTTTATTTTTTAAATTTTTCAAAAAAGATTTTATTTAGTTACTTATTTGAGAGAGAGAATTGGGGAAAGGGCAGAGGGAGAGAGAGAGAATCTCAAGCAGACTCCATGCTGAGCATGGATCTCAGGTGGGGCTCGATCCCACCACCCTGAGATCACAACCTCAGTAGAAATTAAGAGTCTGACACTCAACAGACTGAGCCACTGAGGCGCCCCCATACTATTTCTGTGTGTGGCCGTCTGTGTCTATAGTAAGTTAAACAGGAATTCATAGTGTTGTCATCAATTCCAACCCCTTGCTGCCCTCATCATACTCACCTATGAACCCCCATGCTGACAATGAGGAACCCATTCCCACCATCTGCCGTCCATTTACTTAGCTATCCGATTTTAGTGCACACACAGAGTAGTTTCAGAATTAACCTTCACCCCCATGGGCAACCACTTTGTCAGCTAGAGTAAAAAGCTTCCATGTCATTCCTTTTGCCTTTAGTTTTACAGACACCACTCATTTCCAAAGTTACTGCAGGCAGCACCTTCTTCTCCACCCCTTTTGGGGAGATGGTTTCATACATTTGGGCAAAATTCATTTTTTTTCTCCTGTTAGGCAGATTTCAGCCCATAAGGAGTCAGCCTGAGATAGTCCCTGAGATCCTTTCTTTCTCCTGACCTTCCTTTCTCTTTTTTACCCTCTGCCCTCTTCTCCACCAAAACTCCTTTCCTCCTGCTAGCCCTTTCTCTGGGGTAGTCCAGGGAATATGTGCCTGGTCTCTATCCTGAAGGAGCAAAGGGGAATTCTTAACAATCAAGGGGTGAGTGTCCCATAGACCTCCGGGGGATGAGGTTCAGTGTCCCAGGTCCCCCAGAGGATAGATACTATGAAACAAGAAAAAATTTCTCTTTCTAGTGTTCATGACCTCTCAGAGCATTGCTTCGGTTTGTTATTTTTCAAACTTAACCTCCATCCATAGAGGTGAGGATGGAAAGGAAGGAGAGTGGACCGGGACAGAGAACAGTCTGTCAGAACAGAACTCCCGCCACATGGGAGACTGCGGACCAGCTACAGGGCTGGGTGGGACCAGTCATGCCACAGTTGTACAGCAGAAAGATTTTCCAAAATCAAATCATTCATGGAAACAAAATTTCATTCGCTTTTAAACATTATGTTCTTCAAATTTCTGTATCATGTTACTTTCAAAAAATCATCAGAGTATTGAATAATTTGAAGACTCACCCACTCCTCCCCAGAAGGTGATCTAAATAGCATTGTGTGGCTCTGTCCTGGGGTGGGGGGTACCAAGTTTGAAGTGGTGTCCCTCATTCTGTCGCTGGGGGATGAAGAGGGAGCCTGACAGCTGATCGCTTCTTGCCTTTGATAAGCACCTTCCTTATTCTAATTACACCTTTCCCTAAAGTAACTTTTACAGCTTCACCCCTTACCCCACCCCTTATGCCCCTGTTTAAAAGGAGCCTATTCAGACAGCTTGCAAACAATGATGCTCTGGGATGGTTTAATCGGGGAAAGGAAACCTGTAGTGGGCCTTATCTGGGGTGAGTGTCTCAAGCGTCCAAGATTATCTCCCTGTCACCTCGTGACCCATCTTCTTCATGCCACCTTTTAATTTTGGTAGCAATTACAGTGTATCTGGATAATGCCCATTAGCATATTCATGGTCATCTCTTCACATTTATTGTCCACACAACTCATTAATCTTCATCTACTTTGTGTGCTTGACAGCTCAATCTATTTTGCAATCTCTGGGAAGCAGCCATAGCCCCCCAAAGCCTTTGTTTTCCTGTAAATAAACTGTGTTGGGGACCAGAGGACAATGGTGCATCTCGTGGTGATTGACACCAGCCACGGCTACTAATCAGGATGGGACTTCATCGCCAGCTGAGTCGAGTGCATTATGGGGCCATTGTTCCGACGCTGCCAGGGCAAGAACACACACAGCCAGTCACCTTCGCAAGATGGGTTGATTGTTCTTCAAGATTAGACCGAGTTGCCTTATTATCCGTCCCAGACAACAAGGCATCTCACCCAAACAGACGCATTTGCGGGAATGGCCAGTGCGCCGGGCAGATTTGAATTGCTAATGTATAATCTGCCCGGCACAGATGTGCAATGAATATTTGGATGTTGTTTTGCCCGTCAGTCGAGGAGGCTGAATTGATGAGGTGATGAGTATTCAGTGATGGGTCCTGGACGGTGGCCAACGGCAGAGTTAGAGCACTTGCGCTGACGATAATCAGATTACCCTCCAAGGTACCTCTGCCGTAATGGGGAGGCAAATTCTGTTCCAGACTGGTTGGTGGAAAGTTCCCTTTTCTTTCTGGGGCAGTGAGATGTTTTGTTATGTGTTTCAGGCTCGGAAAAGGTAGAGAAGCTGTCTTTATTGTGCTCTGACCTGCCGGCTCTTAAGGCTGTAATGCACAGCTGCCTGGTTGGGTTTGAATTCATCATTTTCTAGCTTGCTTGTTTAAGCTCATTTGCCTCGGTTTTCTCATCTGTTAAAATGGGTTGAAAAATTCCACCAACCGTATAGAACTGCTGTGAGAATCCAATGAGTTGGCAGACATCGGAGAAGTCCTAGAACAGCGCCTGGTTCATAGTATGTCCTCAACGAATGTTAACTACTACCGTGTGATTGGTCATTTGCTTTTTCTCAATATTTCGGTGATCAAATAGCTTGGATACACTGAAAATAAAGTTAAACCATCTTCGTTACCTCAAGAGGTCTCCTGGCCTTTACTATGCTGCTTCGTCTGGCACAATTCCAGGTGTATGGAACATTACCCATACTTATGTGATCATGGAATCTTTTCTCCTGAAGCATCTTTCACAGCTTATTTTCCCCAGAACATACTATAAGGAAAAGCTACCTAGAATATAACACAACATTTGTAAAGCTTTGAAAGAAAAACATGGGATTCAATAATTTTATATACAATCAAGCTATTTACATGTGAAGACAATGGGAATTAATTTCGCAAATGCGTATGTTCTCTCTGAAAAATAAGTCATATAAAGGTGCGTTCCACATGGAGGAAACTCAAGGATGGCCGATAAGAACTTGTGGGAAATAGTGAGACCAGTTGATTGCATTGAAATAAGTCTAAGCAATCGTAGCAAATATCTTGTCAAACTGACATCAAAAGATTTAAGTATTTGAGAGAAATCATTTCTATTAAAAAAACAGGATGACAGCATAGAACAATGCAGATCAAAAGAATGAAGAAGGGGGGTGAATGGGTGACGGGCACTGAGGGGGGCACTTGACGGGATGAGCACTGGGTGTTATTCTGTATGTTGGTAAATTGAACACCAATAAAAAATAAATTTATTATAAAAAAAAAAAAAGAAGGGGGCAGCCCAGGTGGCTCAGCGGTTTAGTGCTGCCTTTGGCCCAGGGTGTGATCCTGGAGACCCTGGATTGAGTCCCCACATCGGGCTCCCTGCATGGAGCCTGCTTCTCCCTCTGCCTGTGTCTCTGCCTTCTCTCTCTCTCTCTCTCTCTCTCTGCATCTCTATGAATAAATAAATAAAAAATCTTTAAAAAAATGAAGAAGGGGAAAGCAGTGATTTTTTTTATTTTAAAGATTTTTGTTTATTTATTTGAGAGAGAGTGAGAGCGAGAAGGATCACAGAGGGAGAGGGAGAAGCAGATTTCCCCTCAGCAGGGAGCCTGATGTGGGACACGATCCCAGGACCTCTGCAATCACGACCTGAGCTGAAGGCAGATGCTTAACCAGCAACCACCCAGGTGCCCCAGCAAGTGATTTTTTTAAGAAAAAAAAAGGGGGGGGGTAGAAAAGATATCCATTTCTTTCTATTTAAAGGTAGTAATAAGAGCAATTCCAGTAATCTTTCATAAAGCATTAAGACCAATACCTAGATGTAGGGGGGAAAAAACCCTAAATCCAAGGTTTCTCTGCTTATTTTTTAAAGATTTTATTTATTTATTTTTGAGAGAGAGAGCATGAGCTGAGGGAGGAGGAGAGGCAGAGGGAGAGGGAGAAGCAGACTCCCACTGAGCAGGGAGCCTAATGTGGAGCTCAATCCCAGGACTCTGAGATCATGACCTGAGCCTAAGGCAGACACCCAGCCAGGGCCCCGACCCACCCAGGCGCCCCTGATCTGATGTTTTTAAAGGAAACTAAGGCTACTTATTAAACAAACAAACAAACAAACAAACAAACAAACAAAAAAACCTTCTAAGTTAAAATATGGGTAAAATATGGCTATTCAAACATGAACAAAAAGAAAGTCTAGTCTGGGAATATTAATATTGAACAATGCAGAATTCTACAGCTTAGAGAGTATTAAATGTTAACAATTTCATTTATTTTTTAAAGATTTTATTTATTTATTCATGAGAGACACACACAGAGAGAGAGAGAGAGAGAGAGAGAGAGGCAGAGACACAGGCAGAGGGAGAAGCAGGCTCCATACCTGATGTGGGACGCGATCCCGGGACTCTAGGATCATGCCCTGGGTGGAAGGCAGCGCTAAACCACTGAGCCACCCAGGGATTCCCAACAATTTCATTTCTTTATTCCAGTCCCTTGCACTAGATAGGTCCTAAACAGATATCAGCAAGCTTTATTATAGAAGTGGAAGCAATTAGCAAAAGGTATGCTGGAAGGGATGGCTTGTTGGCCAGGGCCCCTGGAGTGGAATATTTTAAGGGACCCCCATTCTGAGTACTGGAGAGGACACCTATTTTGTCTGCCCGACTCACCGACTTCTAACCTCCTTCCTCTTGCTTACCTTGGGGTCCCTTCTCTCAGCCCCATGAGTCCTGCTGCTGTCAATCCTGGATCCTGGATCCTGGCCACAGTCCACGGGAACCAACCTGGGCCTGGCAAGCTGTAGAACCTTGGCCCTGACTTGCTGCATTCATTTAAGAGAAGGGTCCATCTCAGGATTTCACTGGTATCTCTCCAAAGTCTGAAAAAGAGGACCTGATCCTCTCTGGTGATACAGACAGTGGATGGAGGTCTCGGCTTCTACTGGTGACCATGTTTCCTGCTACGAGGGAGAAACTAGTCTACAGGACAACAGTGAAGTCTCCTGTAAAAAGAAAATGACATTCTGGTGGCATTTGAATTGCTGGTTCTGTTTGAACCTCAAGCCTAGCTACATCCCTGCACTTGTCCCCCGTCAGGTGTGCAACTTTTCCTGGAATGACATCATCTATTCCTGTAGCTTCCTAAAAATTCCCTTTTCTGCCTAAGCTAGAATTGGGTTTCTGTCACTTGCAAGGGAAAGAGTTCTAATTGTTAAGGATGTTAAATAGTGGTACATATGTCCTGACACAGGATATTGTATTGCTCTATTGAGTTGAAGTGTTAAGTTAGGTTTTCAGGTTCCACAACACAACAGAGGAATAACATTTGGCTGAAAGTAAGTTGGCCAACATGGTGATTTGGTTTGAAAAGAAATATCATCAGTTAGTGATTTTTTTTTTTGAGAATTGTGTTTTTTTTTTTTCTTTTGGTGTACTGCTAGGCAGTTTGGCAACCTTTTCATATGTCCATTTTTGGGATGCTTTTGCTTTTATAATTTCCTTTTTTTAATAATTTATTTATTTATGATAGTCACAGAGAGAGAGAGAGAGAGAGAGAGAGAGGCAGAGACACAGGCAGAGGGAGAAACAGGCTCCATGCACCGCGTGAGATTCGATCCCGGGTCTCCAGGATCGCGCCCTGGGCCAAAGGCAGGCGCCAAACCGCTGCGCCACCCAGGGATCCCTATAATTTCCTTTTTAAAAGTTTAAATATTTGCTTTTAGAAACTCAAGTCCGTTTTCCTCTAGGCTACTCATACTAGCCAAAAGGTAGAGCAATCTTAACATGTAATAATAAGGGATCAGTTAGAACAAACTATACATCCCCAAGAGGGCCACAAATATCTAAAAACATGTTGTGAAAACATAACTGACCATTAAGAGTATTTTATACTTTATGTTCGATTTTCTTTTATTTTCTTATGAGAAAGTCAGCTCATGGAATTTCAAAAAATAAAAGCAAACAGAAGAAAAATCTAATGCATTTTGATAGTTACACTCACCTGGGGATGACCAAAGCTACCACTTTGGTATATGTTTAATTAGAAACTTTTATAATTACATATGCACATATACTCTTGCATTTCTTCATTTATAACTTCTTTCATTTCCTATACAGATGAAACTACAGCACATGTGCTTTAAAAAAAAACTTTATGGGGTATGATTTACATACAGTAACATACATTCCATGTAAGCACGTATTTTATTAGTTCTGACAAATTCATCCATCCTTATAACCAGCATCATAATACATAGAACACTTCCATCACCCCAAAGTTCCTTTGTGCCCTTACCTAGTGGGTCCCTGCCTCACCCTGGGCTGCAAGCAGTGACTTGCTCTCTGTCACTGTAGATTGGATTTTTTTCTCTGAAGTCTCATATTAATGGAATCATACAGTAGGAGTTCTTTCGTGTCTGACTTCTTTCACTGAGCAGGCTTTTGAGATTCATCTAGGTCGTTGTGTTTATCAGTTCATCCTTTTTTTGCTGAGAAATATATCATTGTATAGAACCACATTTGGTTATTTATTATTCACCTGCTGATGGACCCTTGGATTGTTTTAAGCTTTTGACTATTTTTTAAAGGATTTTGAATGAGAGAGAGAGAGAGAGAGAGAGAACACAAGCAGTGGGGAGGCGGCAGAGGGAGAAGGCAAAACAGACTCCCCGCTCAGTGGGGAGCTTGACATGGGGCTTGAACCCACAATTTGGGGATCATGACCTGAGCCAAAGGCAGAGGCTTAACTGACTGAGCCGCCCAGGTGCCCCTCAGCTTTTGACTATTAATGAGTAGAGCTGCTGTGAATATTTGAATAAAAGTCTTTGTTCAGATATGTCACTTATTTTAAGCAAAATACCGGCAAGTGCAATTGCTCGTTTGGATGCTAGGTGTCATGTTTAACCTTATAAGAAACTGTCCAACTGCTTTCCAAAGTGTTTGTACTTTTTTGTTTGCCCACCAGCAATGGGTGAGAACCCTTGATGTTCCATATCCTTGTCAACATTCTTACTCAGAGCCTCTCATTTTATGGGTGTGCAGTGGGCCTGTGCTGTGGTTTTAATTTGCAGTTTTGCAGTTCCTTGGTGACCAAAGATGTTGAGCATCTTATCATGTGCTTATTGGCTATGTGTATATTTCCTGCGGTCTTTCAAATCTGCTGCTCATTAAAAAATGTGGGTTATTTGTCCTCTTACTCTTGAGTTCTGAGAATTCTTTACATATCCTGGCTGCAGGTCTTTATCAGATATGTTAACTATGAATATTTTCTCCCAATCTGTGGCTTGTCTTTTCATTTTTTAAAAAAAACAGTGTCTTTTGAAGAGCAGCTGTTTTTAATTTTGAGGCAATTCAGCTTATCAATTTTTCCCTTTGGGCTTTGTGCTCTTTGTATCCTATCTAAGAAATCTTTGCCTTCCCCAAGGTTATGGAGATTTTCTTCTGTTTTCTTCTCTAAGTTCTGCACTCCAGCTTTTACGTGTAAGCCTACAATCCCCATCAAGTGTATTTTTGTATATAATGTGAGGTAAAGGTTGAGGCTCATTTTTCCCCCCATACAGATATCCAATTGTCCGAGCACCATTTCTTGAAAAGACTATATTTTCCCAGTTGAATTACCTTAGCACCTTTGGCAAAAATCAATTGACCACATATGTGCAGATGTATCTTAGAATTCAATTCTGTTGGAGTGATCTATTCATCTATCCTTACATTGGTACCACACTGTCTTGACTATTGGTGGACCTCCCAATATTGAGTTAGGTAACATTCAAATGAGAGGGAAATACTCCCATTGGGGTGGTTTAAACCGACTACCCGTTGCCCCATGGTGTGACTTTCCCTGGCATAGGCAGACTCCCAACGGTACCCTTAGGGCAATCCAGCCCCGTGATGCACTGCCTTCATGCACACGTGGTGCAGGGAGGGGCAGAGGGAGAGAGAGAATCTTAAGCAGCCTCCATGTACAGCTGGGAGTCTGACATGGGGCTCGATCCCAGGAATCCGGGATCATGACCTGAGCTAAAAGCAGATGCTTAACCTACTAAACCACCCAGGAGTCCTTTAGCAGTTTGTTCTAATTGTGCTCGCCAACTTCTTGAGTGAGTGGCAGGTCACAAAGGCAAGTCACATCTATGTTATGCTTGTGCGTCTCCCCCCCAGATCCCCAACACACACACACACACCCTGAGAGACTTTTATATTTGTCTGAAATGACGTCAGTGGCTGGCTAGTGATAGTGCTGCCTACAAGATATTTCAGCATTTGCCTATGTTCACATCTCTGGGCCACAAGGACAATTCACCCTGATTTCGAACCCTACTCAATCCTCTGATCCTCTTGACAAGGGCAGAGTGCTGGCTCCGGCAGCTCCTGGGCTCAAGAGTCAGTAGGCTAAGACCCCTCCCTCACTTCCCTCCCGAGGAGGGAGTACAGGTTTGATCAGAGCACAGGTTGGAAATTGAGCTTGTCATTTGGAAAGCTCCCCACCCCCGCGGGCAGGTGTGGCACTCGTGTCTGGATGGTGATGGTTCCTCACAGGCTGTTGGAGATGGAGCTGCAGGGGCTGAGGTTAGGGGTGAAGGAGTAAGGGGTTCTAAGGAAGTGGCATAGAGGAGGGTTTAGTGCAGGGGACCTGCGGGGCTTCATGAAGAAGTTGAGGAGGCCTACAATGACCCTCTCTGACCTTAAGCAGGTCTCCTTCTCTTGGCGGGCCTGCTTTCCCACCTATGTAGGAGCAAATTAGGCCAGGTGACCTCTAGGGTCCTATTCAGCTCTGGGCGGATTTGATGCTGGGAGTTGGAAATGCAAAGAAAGGAGGTCACAGGAGAGTTAGTGATATTGGCACAGGCGCACTGGTGGCAGCAAGCAGAGAGCTGGGCGGCGTTCCTTCAGGTGCCTCATTTTCCTTGTGCTGGCAGACGTGGAGCGAGGTCGCACAAGAGGAGCTGGGAGTGGGGCAGGCTGAAGGCGGTGAAGCATTTACTGAAGAGGCTTCTGTTGTACAACTGACACAACTGCTGACCTGGCATCAGACGGCTAGGTTGGAGTTACAGCTCCAGGGCTTCCCGGCTGTAAGCCGTAGCTTCTCTACTGTGGACTCAGCTACCTGGAATGATCCTGTGAAGAGCAAATGAGACAACCTGGAAAGAGCTTTGCGAACTCCCAAGTTCGTGATATTTATAGTTACTGAAGGGGAGTGGGCTGAGAAATCCTGGCGTGTGCAGTTCCGGATGGATCGGCTAATTACTGCTGAATCCTGGTTGGTTCACTTTTCAACCCTTGAGCAAGCCTTTCATCTCCCTGAGCTTCCTTGTGGGTACAGTGGGGGGATAACACACCCTTTTCACAAGATTACTCTGAGGCTGAAGGGGGCAAATGACTCGCAAGACCTTTCCAGCCCCGAAGACCTCAATAGGCCCACCGGCAGGACCGTAGAGGGTTTCACGGAAGAAATGCCACACCAGTTTGGTTGGGGTGAAGGCAGACTTGAGGGGAGAGTGGTTGGACTTTGCAACTGGAGGGCTTTGAGACTGCCCATCCCTCCAGGTTGTGTGACACAGGCAAGCTGCTTAGCCACACTCATCTATAAAGGGAAGTTCCTCATGGAACTCTTGGGATAAATGAGCTGTTGGCTGTGCATGTCGTATCGTGCCCAGCACACAGTCATTGCTAGAATTACTACTGGGAGAGTCCTGGACAGCTTACTTCAGGGTGCTATGCTTCTCTTCTCCCTAACTTCAGCTTTGTTTAGGAAACTGTGAACAGACCCTAGAGGCAAAAACTCCATCCTAGGTCTCGGAGCCAGGAGTTAATCCATCAGAGGCTGGAGGCTCAGGGCACGCAGGGTTCTGCATCCCGCACCCCCCCCCCACCACCACTAGTTCTGTGGTCTTAGTGTCACCTGCTGGGCCTTAAGACCATGAAGGGAAGCTAAACTTAAGGCCCATGAACCCCTGGAGTCCATTTTGGATCTGCATAAAAATGGTCAAATAGGCAAGTTTTAATGCTCTGAATGGTGAGGCACCGGTTACGGGTTAGGGATCTCAGTCTGTCTTAAAGCCAGGATCAGAGCTACCAGGCCTTTCTGCACAGGCTGTAGTTCCCTGGAGCAACACACCCATCAAGCCACAAAACACAAACCCCACAAAATGGGGATGACCTACTTTCACAAACTTTCACCACGACAAAGAAAAGCAAACTCAACTCTTCTATAAAAGACTTAATATATTTGATTGCTTTAGAGAACTCCTTTCCGGTACAGATGTTTCATTTCATGAAAATGCTGCGATATAGATTAAGGTGATAAATTACAACCTGAAATTTCATTCTGTAAAAAAAAAAAACCCCAAAGAACAATACACAAGTGCAGCATGAACCCACGTGGAAATTCTGCAGGTTTTCAGTCTCCCCAAATTATAAAATAGCTAGTATCTCTATAGCCCATACCATGTGCCAAGTACTGTTTTTAAGTACTTTACGTGTATTTTTGTGATGTCACAACTACTCCATGAAGAATGTAAAATATTACAGCAGATGAAGCAGCTGAGGCACAGAAATTAAGTAATTTGCCTAAGGCTGTTAGGCTCTCAGGTCTGTACTCTCAGAAGTGATGAATGTGGAGCCTTTGGCTAGTGATCACTGATTGCTTTTTTTCAAAAAAAGAATTTAGCTTTTGGGTCACTGGTTGGATTAGTTGGTAGAGCATGGGATTCTTGCTCTTGGGATTGTGAGTTTAAGCCCCAAGTTGGGCTGGAATTTTTAAAAAAGTGGTAAAAAAAAAAAAAGAATTTAGCTTTAAAGATACATTGAAAAGTGCTTTATGTTTATTTTACTTAGGCCAACAAGTAAGTAGGGAACTCTAAAACTGCTCAGTGCCACAAAAGGGCTAGGGTACATGGAAGAGGATCACACACAGGCTGGGGAGAGGAAGGTGGGAGGAGGGTCAAGGAAAGCTTCACAGCCATGGCATGGAAAGCAGGACTTGAAGGACACACAGTAACTGTGTCTAACAGGTAGGAGGAGCTTAACAAAATAACAATATGAACAAAGCCAACGACTCAGGTGACATGAAGAAACCAACCATACAGTAAGACGCACACCCACGAGTGACAATGTCCCATTACTTCAACACCTGGTTTACTGTTTCAGGCTTCAGGCTTGGCTGTCCACACTCCTAACAATACCAAACAGAACCCAGAGGCCCTTTTCTTTTCCTAAGATAAACATCTTTTATTGTCACATCTCATTGTGCAAAAATATAATAAATCATCTTTGTGAAGAAGTACAGAACATTCTTCTATGGATCCAGGCAAAGGTATGACTAATAAAAATTTCCTAACAGAGGATAGTGAATGCTTAGGTGCATTGATTTTGCGAACTACAGTGACCCTGTTCTCATTATGCGATGAACCCAAATTAATCAACTTTAATGATAATACACTTAAAACTATCAAAACCAAGTAAGGCACACGAGGACTCAAAATTTGTAGGCAAAGCAACAATAGCCTAGAAAAAACAGAATTGAAAGATTCTGGTGAATATGGAATTGCATCATTTTTATATATTAACACTGGTAAGACATGAAATAATTAAAGGATAAACAGGATTTTGTTTTTCTGAAAAAGTAGATGGGAAGGTGTGGTGCATAGGAAAGTGGCTCAGATTCAAGATTCAATTGTATTTTTCTTTTAATTGCTTCCACAATGGACTCTAGGTTTCTTTTTAGGTCTCAGAAATGAGTCTGCAATCTACAAAAAATGATACTAACGAATACAGCACAAATTCCTTTAAAAAAAAGTCTGATTATACCAGCAGTTTGGTGACATACTGGTAGAGCTGTTCTGTAAAGGCTTCCGAGGAAAACTTTGCTTTCACCCTGGCTCTCCCAGCCAGTCCCATTGTGGCTTTTAAAGAAGGTTCATGGATGAACTTTTCCATTGCTTCTGAGAAGTGCACTGGGTCAGGCTCGCACAGAAACCCTGTGACACCATGGGTGATGGACTCCAAGGGCCCACCCGAATTAACAGCGATGACCGGGCACTGCATGTACATGGCTTCCAAAGGGACGATGCCAAAGTGTTCATGGCTTGGTGTGTAAAGCACACAGGTACAGCCGTGGAGGAGTGAGATTTTCTGTTTGTCTGAGAAAGACCGCAGGAAGGTCACACACTGTGCAAGGTCAGACTGTTGGACCATTTTCTTCAATTCCTGATAGTGGTCCACATTCTCCAAGACTCTTTCATCATAGCCACCTGCCATGATTAGATGGACCTTGTCCCAATCTTGGGATGTCAATCTCCCACGCAGTTTTACTAGGGCTTCCAGTGCCAAAGTCAGATTTTTCTTCCTTTCGTATCTGTTGATGGAGAGGAACAGGAACTTCTTCCCCTCGGGGACGAGGTCATCGAGCTTTTCGGGAGCAGTGGAGTCAAAGCTGGTGACATTGAGAGATGGGTAGAGGACATCGGGTTCTATGTGAGACAGCGACTTGAATGTTTCCTTAAAAATGGCAGCGGTAAACCGGCTGTTGACCAAGATGCAGTCGGCCATGCCTGTGGTGTATTCCTCTATCCAGTCAATCGGGGCCCTGTATAGGCGTTTCAGAAAAGAATCTCTCCTGGTGAGAAGCAGATCTGGGAAGTGACAATAAAACAGGATCTTCTTGCGCCGTCTGGCCAGCTTGAGCACTGGGATGCAGGCAGACACCTGGCCAAAGCAAGAGTCAACAGCAGATACAGACTGGTCAACTTGACTTCAACCAAGTCAAATGTACAACCACCCCCCTGCCTGCTAGTCTGTGGGCTCATTGTGGGCAATGCCTGATTCTGCTTTGTGCTCCCCTAGACTCACCCAGTACAAGGCCTGGTGTAGGGAGGGCTTGCAGACATCTGCTGGCTGTGTGCTAAATATTTAAGGCTGCAAGTCCAATGGTTTCCCTTAGAACAGCACTGTCCGATGGAAATAAAAATCTAGTAACCATATTACAAAGATTTTTAAGGGTGAAGTTTTAAAAAATATTTATCTAAAATATTATCATTTCAGGGACATCTGGGTGGCTCAGTGGTTGAGTGTCTGCCTTTGGCTCAGGGCGTGATCCTGTAGTCCAGGGATCGAGTCCCACGTCCGGTTCCCTGCATGGAGCCTGCTTCTCCCTCTGCCTAAGTCTGGGTGTCTTTCATGAATAAATAAAATATTTAAAAAATTGTATTATCATTTCAAAATGTAATCATTATCAAAAAAGTTAACGAGACACTTCACATTCTATGTTTCCACATTAAATCTTTAAAATCAGATGTGTATACTTACACTGTATCTCAGTTCAGACTAGCCACATTTCAAGTGTTTAATAGCTGCAGGTGCTTACTGGCTACCATACAGGGACAGAGTAGCTCTACTAGGTTTCTCCAAAAAGGAAGTGGAGCTCAGGCTCTGGAATCAAGACTGCTTGACCATGAGCAAGTAATCTACCCTTCTGTATGCCTCAGTTTTCTCTTTTATAACATGGTGACAACTGCAGTTCAAAAAACCCCTGTATTGTTTTGTGATTACTAAATGCACAGGGTACATGTAAAATGCTTAAGAAATTAGCACATAGCATTACTCAATAAATGTTAATCGTATTCGTTACTAAACACGAACTATGTGCCAGCCATTACTAGAGACTTTCTTGTTGGGTAATCTTTACAAGTTACTTAATCTCTAGCTCACTTACCACCTTAAGATTTATAGAAAGATTTATGCCAAGTTTATAGGGAGTTTCACAGTTATAAAGTAGCAGATTTGGAACTAAACCCGGGTCTCCTACTTCCAAACTCTGGTTTTTTTTTTTCTATTCACCATAGTCTCGGCTGCCTCATGCTTAATGACTAGTGACACATGCAGGATGTTTGGAAATGTCCATGTCTTAAAAAAGAAATAGGTTCTTAAACCTATTTCCCTTTCAATTTGCAAAGATTAAAATGGTTGATAACATCCACTGTGCACAAGAGCATGGAATTAACGGGATACCCTGTGGGAGAGCAAAATGACACAACCTCTTAGAAAGGCAAACTTGGCGATACCTATTGACATTTAAAATAAACTCTTGGACAGCAACTTTATTTCCAGGAATTCACTCAAAGGGCACGCTGACAGAAGTAGAAAAAAGGTACAAGAATGTCCATTACAATACTGATCTATTTGCAACACGCTGGTCACAAGGAGTGTTCTTTAACAGGTGAATGTATAAATTATGGTGCTTTTAACCAAAAGCAGATTTTCCAGCAACCATTGAGAAACATGAAATGAACCTCCAATATTGATAAAGATGTCCCGAACAGGAATTTTGGGTGGAAAAAAAAAGGGGGGGCGATTTATCAAACAGTAGGTGTGTCATCCTCATTACTGCAAAGAAGATGCATCTGAGAACAGAGGCGAATGCGGGGGCGGCCACAGGCAGTTTCCGGGGGTTTACAGGAGAAACTGCTAACAGGGGCTACCTTTGGGGAGTGGAACTGGGATGGGACTTTCACGTTACACTCTCTTACACTATTTGAATTTTTGTTGAGTAAATGTTACTTTTAAAAATAAATTTGCTTTTTTTTCGGGGGAGGGGGGCGGGGAAAGCACAGCATCCAAAATAGCTAGAGCGCAGATTCAGGCGGGCATTATTACTGACTTCCTCCAAGACTAAAAGGGAGAGCAGATGTAACAGGGCAAGGCAAGTCTCGCCTGCTCTCAACACAACGCTGCAGAGGAGCGGAGTGGCCTGTCTGCAACACCTGGAGGCAGTGCGAAGGATGCATGTGGCCTGGAGGTCGAGTCAAAGGAAATCATGCAAAGAGGCGAAGACACACGGGTCACCGAGAAGTAAAAAGTGACTCTGCATGGACGTGTAATGCTCGCGTCCCTAGGGCGAGCCCCAAGCCCCGTCCACTTGGGGGCCGCGCCAGGATCGCTTCTGCGGGCCCCGCAACCACGTGCAACCTTAGCGCGTCCGTAACGTTCGAGAACCAGCGTCGCTCCCGGAGCTCGTCTCCGCAGGTCAGCCCGGGGGGGGCTCGGCTCCGCACTCCCCGCAGGGCGCCCTCCCCGGCGGGCCGCGCGGCCGCCTCACCTGGTCGCACACGACCACGTCGAACTCCTCGTCGCCGAGGAACAGCACGTAGAGCGCCAGGAAGACCATGCGCACGTAGGCGCACACCGCGGCGCCGCGGCCGCCCCAGCCCAGGCTGCGCGGGAGCCAGTCCCCGGCGCAGCGCACCTGCAGCCCGCGGCTGTCCGCGAAGCAGTGGCCGGGGTCGTAGTGCGCCGTCCAGAGCTTCACGCTGCACCCGCGCGCCTGCAGCGCCAGCGCCGCGTCCAGCACCAGCCGCTCGGCGCCGCCCACGCCCAGGTCCGGGTGCAGAAACAGCACCGACGGGCTGGGCCCAGGCTCCGGGTCGCGGCCCCGCTTCTCCGCCATGCTCGCGACGCCGCGCCAGCGCCCCGCCCCCTCCCTCACGGCTTCCGCGCATGCTCCTTCCGGGCCCCCAGAGGGCCTCTCTGCGGGGGCCGACCACGCCTCGCGGCGCTTGCGTGGGTCAGGCCACGTCAGCGCAAGCCTGCGGGCGCCCAGTGTGTCTGCCGGAGGAAATTTCTCCCCTGAGCGTGGCTGTATATTCCGTTTGGTGGGGATCGGACTCTATGAAGGACGCTGCGACCCACAGGAAGGAGGCGGAATGTCTGTGCCCCCCGCACAGGCGGCTGACGGAGTCGCCTGTAACAACATTTGTACAGGCATCTGGTGGGACAGCCCAGGCGTCCCTGGAGCCAGCGAGGACCCTGCGAGGGGCCTGGGGGCGGGGCCTGAGCCAGTTTCTCCGGCCGCCGGGCTTTGGAGCACTTCAGCGAGCGCTCGTTCGCCGTCGGTGTCAGCGTCGGGCGCCGTCCAGCCTGCAGCATGGTACGGTGGCCCCAGCCGGCCCTCCTTGGCCGCGCCTCCCCGCGTCGCCCCGCGTCTTCCCTTCCCTTCCTTGCGCTCCTCTCGTGGTCTCCTTGCTTTGCCCGGTCTCCCGTGCAGGGGCTGGGTCTGGGGGCGGGGGGGCGGGGGGCGTGCCGGGGCGCTCACCCCGCTTGTCTCCGCGTGTCTCTCTCTCTAGCCTGGTCCGACCCCCAGTGGCACTAACGTGGGCTCGTCGGGGCGCTCTCCCAGCAAAGCAGTGGCCGCCCGGGCGGCCGGGTCCACGGTCCGGCAGAGGTAAGGATCCCCGCGACCCCCCTGGCCGTGGGCTCGGAGAGGCGGGTGGGGCCCAAGGATTCGCTGGTCCGGAGGAGGAGACCCCGGGGTACTACGAGTCACGGGGGCACAATGAGCCTCAGGCGACGTGGCCTCAGGTCTTTGGTGTCCCGAGGGGGAGGCGGTGTTTCCTTCCAACCGCTCTTAGGAAAGGCAAGTTGCCTGCTTGGAGAGAAAACCGATGTCGTCGAACCGCGTGTGCCTGGACCTGAGCTCTGCACTCCCTGTTTTGGCCTGGAGGACCCGTCGCACTTGTCAGAGGCAGAGCTCCTCTTTCATCTCCGCTTCTGCTCCAGTTTTCTCTCCCCTGCTGCTACCACGCATACTCCTTTCCCAGCGCCAAAACTTAAGGGTCATCGTGGATTTTTTTTTTTCTTTTTTTTCTTTTCTGTCTCTGTTTAGTCATTTGCAAGATGGGACGGCACTCCAGAAGGTTCTCATCAGTTGTTTCCTTTCTCGTGTCCATTGTTCCGGTTTAGCCCCAAGTTCTCTCATCTAGACGTTTGCATTTCCTAAGTCTTCGCTCAGGGTGATTTCCACTCCAGCCGGTCCTGCCCTCTGGTTCTCTCAACACATCTTCTTAGGTTCTCAGTTTCTTGTTGCTGAACTTTAAAACAAAAAAAAGAGAAAGGGTGACTACTAATGCTCTAGTGTTTTTTCAGCCCTGCTGCCTCTCCTCTGGTGATGCAGCAACCTGAGCTAATTACCGTGGAAGCCCTAGACAAATCCCGCCCCCCACCCCGTTTCTATTTATTCTGCAGGACTAAGCTGGGGGGTTCTTGGGGCCTTCCCAGACCTGGAAAGCAGCAGGAGCTGTGAGGCTTCTCTTTTGTTCCTGGAGGATTTTGTTCTCATGTTTCCATATTTTTCTCCTTCGTTAGATATTGACAGCAATGGCCCATCATCTCCTGCTATGTGGCCTGACACAGTAAATGATGAATGGTTGAAGGAATCAAGCCACTCTCTAGTCTTGGGAGTTTTGAAGGAACCACAGGCTATAGGAAGAGGGAGGCAGTTACACTGTGGCCAGAAAGAAAGGGTAAAATAGACACCTAATAGAAATCGAGGAGATTAAAATGGGCTCTATTAACTTCTTCCTGGCTCTCCAGTGGAGGGATGGGAGGTATTTTGAGTACATTTGGTATTTCCAGGCGCCCTGATTATTAGGTACTCTGCATTGTTCCACGTGCCTGCAGGTATAAGAAATCTTTAAAGAGCCTAGACTGATTTCTTTGGGGCTCCTGTAATTCCAGGAGACTTTGAGAACACGCACTGCAGTTGGGAGGTTGTGGGAAAGCGCATGGGTCCTTGACCTGGCTCAGCTGATGATTTCTGTTCACACTGGGTTTACCATTTAGCTCAAGTTCTTTTTATGAACAAGGAGGAAAATATCAGGTACTTATCCCGCAGCTTAAATAATGTATATCCTTGTGTGTGAAGGCTCTTCTAAGTGTATGAATTGATTTGTAAATCCTGGTACTATTATGTTTGCTATTTGCAGTCAGTTTTCTCATAGAAACAGCCGTACAGATGGATTTACGAATTTCCAGGCCACCATGTAGCCAGTAGTCAATGTGTCTGCACTAGAGTTTGGGGTAAAGGCCATGGCAAGGTGAGATGGGGATTAGGATCAGAGTTGGAAGCACAGTGAGAAAAGTTGGTGGCACTAGGGTTTTCACTTCGGGTTTCTGACTCCATGCAGTGGTCGGTGGCACAGTGCTGTTTGGCTACGTCTGTGTGCCAGGGCTGCCTGCGTCACTCAGCTCATCTCCCAGACCTTCATTCCCTTGTGAGGGACACGTTCTGGTTGGGTGTTTCCCCACATTTTTTCACATCTTATCTCTGCCCAAGATCTATGGCCAGTATATCGAAATAGTGGAGACAGATTACAAAATAATTTTTTTTAAATGTATACTCCCATTTTAGGACCTGGATTACAGTGAAAGCTAAATTGTTTTTTATCTCTTTTGTAGCATATACAGTAACTTAAAAGCATTTTAAAGGAGTCATTTTAAGATCAGATTATATGGATTCAGGGCTTTTTAAGCAGGGGCTTATTACTTGACTTCACAAAAATACATGGGAAGAGAAACTGAAATGCATTGTCCAAAGGAGGCACCCGTATGTGTGGGCAGGTGAACGAGCTCTGGAGTCAGAACCGGGTTCACTGCCTAGCCTGGCTCCCGGCTGGTTGCGTGGTCCTAGGCTCTTTACCCTTTATGAGCCTGTTTTCCTCGTTTATAGATTGGAATCGGTGACTACTTTGGGGTGGTTGTATTCATAGCATATGGCAGGTACTTATCTTAGTGGTTATCATGATCAGTGGAATAAAAGCAAGAATTTGGGGTGCTAGCAAAGAAAAGTTTTTGTATTTTGTGGGCTGTTTTGTTTTTGGTTCTTTAGTAGCACAGTAGTAGCATATATTATAATGCTGTTGTAAGGGCTTCCCAGAGCAAGCTGTTTGTAATATTTCTTTTCTTACAGAAAAAATGCCAGCTGTGGGACAAGGAGCGCAGGTCGCACCACCTCAGCGGGCACTGGGGGCATGTGGCGATTCTACACGGAAGACTCACCTGGGCTCAAGGTGTAAGTCTTGGGGAGCAGACCTTGTGTTTCTTTTTGGCCTTTTTTTTTTTTTTTTTTTTTTTTTAAGATTTTATTTATTTATTCACGAGAGACACAGAAAGAGAGGCAGAGGACACAGGCAGAGGGAGAAGCAGGCTCCGTGCAGGGAGCCTGATGTGGGACTCGATTCCGGGACTCCGATCATGCCCTGGGCCAGGCGCTAAACTGGCTAAACTGCTGGCTAGCAGGCGCTAAACTGCTGAGCCACTGGGGCTGCCCAGACCTTCAGGGTCCCACAGCTATTGGGCAGTTTGGATGGGATTTACGGTACATAAGAGTTTTGTTTGTGCTGTGTGGGCTCGTTTCGGTTTGCCTGTGTATCAGTTAGTTTAGAGCCTGCAATAACGGCTTTTCATGGATTGAGTGAAAGCAAGGGAAGATCTTTGTGTAGCTGTGTCAGAATAAGTGATGGCAATGGAAAGAACTCGAGGGAAAACTGCTTAATTAGGTGAAATTGCTCTTCATTTGGTATTCTGGTCCCACACTGAGATATAGGAGTAACCAGTTGACTTGGAGTTGGGTGATTTTTCAAAGCTCTCCTGGAGGCTCAGGCCGATATTATTACAACCTAATGGGAGTTTCTGCATTAGGCTGTGTTACCAAAAGCTCTTCGGCCTCCTTGCCTTTGGTGGGTGGTGGCTAGATCCTGGAGGGTGAACTTAACCACTTCGTAAGTTCTTCGGTCCGGGAGTGCTCAGTAGGTGATGGGTGATAGAAGATGGGTATCCAGGGTCTCCAGGCCTTGCTCGCCTTACTTTCCCTGGTTTCTGGTACCGTGTGGCAGAGCTAATCCTGCAGGTCTCTTAGCATGAGGCTCTAGAACACCACGGCTTATGCCATTTGCTGCTTAAACCCAGTGGCTGAGGAATTGGAATAATGATGCACTCCTGTTTGCATAGCGCCTCTGTTCACAGAGGCAGTTATGTGTGGAAGCCAGACAGCAGGGGCTGGAACTATGTCTTCTGACTGTTCAGGCCCATGCTCTTTCCATACTGCTTGTCTGGTAGAAAGACAGACTTATTTGGATTAATTTAATTAACTTGACTTGTAGCTTGACTTGGATCACAAACGTAGTTGACGAAGACTTCCCTAGAATTCTTGAGATTTGGTTTTATTCATTGATTTTTTTTTTTTTTTTTTTAACTGTTCTATTGAAGACTTGTAAGGTGAGGATGAGTTTGAGAAATCATTCCTGGGGTTGGTGTGTGTGCATTAGTGGCATTAAAAACCTTTGCTCTTTGTTTCAAGGTAATTTTTGTGGGTTATTCAGAGAGAAATTTTGAAGCCCCTTGTTCTTCAGGGTCTCCAGGGGCCTACTTTACACATTTCTCAAGAGGTTGGTCAAACCTGTTCTCCTGGGGGTGTCTGGCCTATGCCAGCTCTTAGCTTTTGTGCTCTTGAGCAGCCAGGCAGGCTTCCGCTACTTCTCGAGTCCTCCCAGGGTAGAAGCTGTTCTTGAAGTGTCCTAAACCACAGTTTATCATCAGTAAGAGAGATGTTTTTGATGAAAAGACGCTGTGGGAATTTATATCTACAGACCTACATGTTGGAGCTTATTGCTGGTTCTTAGGAGTTGAGATTTTTTTTTTCCGCTGATAATAGGATCTCCTAGGAGATTACTATAAGCTTTCATTGTGTTTGTATTAACTTACTTAATACCTCAGCAACCCGATGGGGGAGGCACTGAGATTATCCCCATTTTAGAGATAAGGAAAATGAGGCTTGAAGAAGGCAAGTAACAGGGCCACAGTCACCGCTCAGGGGTGACGGTTGGTTCCCAGACTCCAGCTCTCTGGGAGCTGCACTCCCAGCTTCATGCTCTGTGTCTCATGTTGCTCTAATGTTGCACCAAAGTAGGGGTGTGATGAAATGTAACTCGATGAGGATTACTTCCCATGTACTTTTAAATTTGTTTATTCCCACAATTGTACAGATTTTGGAAGAATAGAACAGTGTAGCAAGGACTTTGATCTCTGTGCGTTGTTCATCGGCCACTAGTGGACTCTGTTACTCCACTGCCTTCACTGTAAAGATTTCTGGGGTCTTTTCCCTTGTCTGCTACCCAGTTGTATCTGAGAGGTGCGGTGACATCTCGAATTTTCCACCTTGGTGTTGGCAGGCAAGTCACAAAGGAGGGACCATAACGTTTCATCATAGTCAGCATCCATAGGTTGTGTGAGATCAAGGGGTTCTCTTTTTAAGAAACCCATGTACTGATTTCTCAGCTTGAAAAGCAGTTGATTTAGGGAAGGGCTGATGAGTAAAACCAATTTCCTTCCTGTATTAAACTCAGAGATACAACCAGATGGGAACCTTAAAGAGAAAGAGTGAGCAATATGTATCAAATCAGAAAACCCGAGTTCAGGTCTCTCCTTTCTGTTCTGGCTATGTGTTCTTAGGCAAGTAATAATCTCTGAGCTTCAGTTTTCCTTGTTGATAAAATGAGGTTAATATTTGTTTGTCCTGGGTCACGAGTTTGTTTATCAAGTGAGTTTCTAACTTACAATGTGATATGTGTCTTTGTATGCTTAGTGCCTTCTAGCTAGACAATGAAGGTTGTCCTTGTTTTATTTATTTACTTATTTATTTTTAAATGATTTCATTTATTCATTTGAGAGAGAAAGAACATGCGTACAGAGAGGGAGAGGGAGAGGGAGAAGCAGACTCCCCGCTGAGCAGGGAGCCAGGGCCCTGGGATCCTGACCTGAACTGAAAGCAGACACTTAACTGACTGAGCCACCCCAGTGCCCCAGTGAAGGTTTTCTGTAAATAAATATTCATTTGAAATCATAGTTCAGCATTTGGGTTATTTGCACTTAAAGAGTCTGGAGAATTTTTCTTGTTATTTTTTATTACGGAAAATATCAAATATGTGAAATTAGAGACACTAGTGTCTTCAATACATCAAATCATTTTATTTGTATATTTTTTAGTACATTCTACTAAAAAATAAGGATTTCTCCTTTCTGAGTAATCACAATGCCATCCCCACAGCCTCAAAATACCCAGAATAATAATTTGGAGAATATTATTAAATGTCGTAAATGATACCCCTTAGATGAATCTTAGGTACTCCCTCTGTTTTATCCCCTCAGCAATCTTTATTATTAACAGCTATAATAATGTATTATTAATAAAAGTAAGCATGCCTTCTCTTCTTACTTCCAGTGGCCCTGTTCCAGTATTGGTTATGAGTCTTCTGTTCATCGCTTCTGTATTTATGTTGCACATTTGGGGCAAGTACACTCGTTCATAGATTCGGCTACATCCATCTGTCTGTCATCTGAAGAAGAAGGAAAAAAAACTCAACATATCTTGGACCAAAAGCATAGTGATTTCCTGTTAGTGAGAAAGAAATATTCTGTTAGCTTATTGTTTTGCAAGGAACTTAACACGAATTGGTTTTAAGGAATCAGTTTTTTTCTATGGCTAATAAACTTTTTAATTCATTTATACGAAGTCTCATTGCTGATACCTAACCACCATGTCCCTTAGTCCCTCTGCCTTTAGATTTACCAGTGAGTATGGAGAAAATGTGTTGGGGTGATTGTTTTCTTTGTCGGACTGACCATTCCTTGGGTGACCATGCAGTCACTCAAGTCCAACATACTGTTACTGGCCATGGCTTGTTTTCTCCTAGGTACTTCTGTCCTGGTGATTGTTATCTTGTGTGTTCTGTGGTTGTTAATGAGTGTGTCTGTGACTCCATCAGGGAGATCTGTGTTGAGTGTCAGCTGGTACCCAGGGAAAGAGACGTAGGGATCATAAACCAGATATCTTGGATAAAATGCCTGCTCATTCTGTTCTTTGTCTCTGAAACTGTAGATAATATTTTTGCCCCTTCTCTTTCTCAGTTCTTAATTCTGAGAGAATTTTTGAACTTCCATTTTTAATTTTTAATTTCCATTTTTGAAATCACTATAGTTGCTAAAACGGTTTTGAAAGAATTTATTTGGTAAATCGGATTTATTAAATAAAATTTTGTTTTCATTTGGAAAATTAAAGACCTTGATAATCAGAGTGAGGTACCAGCATTTTTAAACTGAGTTGATATAATTCCAACCCAAAGTAAAAGAGTTTAAAGTTTCACTTAGCTTATGTTGCCTTTCTGGGTATAAGCATTCAGTCTCTGTAGACCCTAGGAATCGCCAAGAATAGCTCAGGGCGCATACTGCAGGAGCCTAGGACTCTAAGCCAGAATTTCTGAAGAGTAAGAAATGCCCTAGTTGTTCAGCAGAATCACAAAATGAAGAGGTGTATTAGTTGAAAAATAGATAATTTTAAAAACGTCTTTCTCAAGTCTATTTAAGGAAAACTTCCTAGAACAGTGAAGCAGCTTCATAAGTATATTTCTTGACTTCTGGCTGCAGGGTAATTTTAGGTTGGGATGTATCTTAAAGAGTATGTATCTTAAAAAAGAGTTTCTAAGGCAGTATATGGGTTAGTGTGCTCTTATAAATCCAAACAAATGGGAGATTATTGGGGGGAAATGATGAAAAACTGGTTCCTTTGGATCCTGGGCACTGCTCATTGCATAAAAATGCAGCAGCCGTCTTCATTTTGAAATTCAGGGGAAAAAGTTTCACTGGGAAGAAATTAAAGACTATATTATCTTTAATGGAATTTTTTTCTCTGATATTCAGGTTGATGGTTCCAGTAACAGCTAAAAGTTATGTATTTAATTTTCAGAAGAAATCTGTACCTCAGTCCAGAAGAGGGGTCTTTTTCTTCCCTCTGGGGGAGATGCTGAAGCCACTTGGAGGAGCTATTTGATGGTGAGGGTTACGTCCTCTTCACTGCAAGATGCTGCCTTTTAGCCCCATCTGCCTCGCAGGGCTCCAGTGGGCTGGTGGCTGAAAGTCCTGGGATTTTCTGAGCTAGTGAATTATAAGAAAATGCTAGTTTTCAGTGGCAGAGTAGGAGATGCTTCATTCAGCAGAAAGAAAATTGGTGGTTGGGCATAAAAATATACAGCATCTATTATGTTACAAGGCTACTGTTGGCTCTGATAATACAATGCTAATACCATAACTGAGAATCTCAGTGTTCAAGCTGTTCCTTTCTCTTTTCTTTTTCATTTTTAAAAACGGGCAAAATACACATAATGTAAAACGTGCCACCTTAACCATTTTAAGTATGTAGGTGCAGGTATTAAGCACATGCATGTTGTGCGACTATTGCCACCATCCGTCTCCAGAACTCTTTTATCTTGCAAAACTGAAACTCTAAGTCCCTCAAATAAAAACTGCCCTCTTCTCTTCCCCTCAGCCCCTGGCAACAGCCATTCTACTTTCTGTCTCTGAATTTGACTCTCTAAGCACCTTGTAGGAATGGAACCATAGAGTATTGTGCCCTTTTATGACTGGCTTATCCAATTTAGTATAATATCCTCAAGATTCACCCATGTTGTAGCATATGTTTAGAGTTCTTTTTGTCAGCCTTTTTTTTAAGGCTGAATGACGTTCCTTTGTGTCTATATACCACCTTTCGTGTTCCTTTCTTTTAAAATCGAGATTTCCAAACTGATGCTTCTTGAATCCTAGGGGACCATGAGCCATTCATAATTCTGAAAGCCTAACAAATTAGATCTTTATTTGTATTAAGTCTACATTGGCCCAAAGAATTCTCAAATCCCCTTCACTATGGGCTCTAATTCTAGTCACTTCCGAATGATTATAAGCCACTGCATGTTAAGCGAAAGGGCTGAGTGATTGAAACTGGGAAGATGAATTAATAACTGCAGTTTGGGCTGAGCCTTTTAAGTTATTGGGGAAAGGGCCCAAGAGTCCCTGAGACTGAGGGATTGAAAGATGAGGATCCCTGGGTCCACTAGGAGCCTGAGAACACATTCCAGTAATACTGGGTGAGAGATCTGTTCCTGGGAGAGGGAAAATATGCCATAGCTTTTATTTTCGCACGTGGCTCAGTCTAGACTCTAGTTTTTTTTTTCCAGGTGCTGAGGTCCTCATAGAATTGAAAAAGATGATCTGAAATGTTACAAATGTTGGCATCAAGATAAAAAGGACCAAAATGTCTATAAAGCTGGCTTCATTCAATAGAAAATCCTGTACAGTATGTGGACTTTCTCTGGGCATGGTGTCCTGCTCTTGATTCCTGCAAAGTGCTATTATCACCCCTCACTTCACGTGCTGTGGGAGGAGGGTTCAGGCCAGGACCAAGTTTGTTCGTTTCTGGGGCCACTACTAAGACGTCCCAAGGTAGTACACTTACTACCCCATCTTGCAGACTTGGAGGTGTACCTGACCTGGGTTCAACTCCTACAGTTAGCCCTACATTTTATCAGTTGTGAGGTCGTGCTTGGCTCCCTTCTTTCCTCTGCCCTCATTTGTCTCATGTAAATGCCCATGGGTATGATGATTCCCAGCAAGATTAAATGAGAAAAGATCTAAGAGCGCCTTGTTAATTTGTTAGCTAATGGTTAACAAGTGCTTATTTTCAATAATTTCAGAGATGTAGGTTTGAGGGTGATGGAAGGGAACCACAATAGAGCTTCCACAATATAGCTTTTAAAAATAACGACTCTTAAGACCATGCCACACTATGATTTAGTGTTATTCTAGGCATTACTTAGCTTTAGTTTGAGGTTTTCGATTCTGCGGAAGGAGTTGAATTCTCAGGAATTGCCCTTCTAAGCTTTGTTCGTAGTATGGAACTTTTGTGTTTGTGGAGAAAGCATAGTGTTTATTCACTCAACAAACATTTATGGATCACTCTGTGCCATGCTCTTCTATCAGGGTTTTTGAAATAACCTGTTGAGGTCACTCTCAGTTTAAAAGGGCTGAGCATTTGGATCCTTGCCCCATCTGGGGCTATGGACTCTAAATAGCTCTGTGACTCCAGAGAAACCAGACAGGGAGCTCTATATCAAAGCCTGCTCTACTATAGTTTAAGAAATGCTCGGGGTTTGTGGGCAATCCTGCCAGGGGTCACAAAACTCACTGCCTCCCAGGAAATCCATCCTGGCTGGTCACTTGTCCAATAGAAGGAAACCTGGGAACCCTGAGAGCCCCTAGCCGGGTGGCTGAGAATTCACTGTGTCCTCCTGTGCAATAGAGGAGCCTGGGGCCTGGAGACCAGGGGTTGCCCCAGATTGTACAGCAAGTGCAGAACAGAGCAGAGGACAGTTGAGGCTTCTTGAGCCCCAGGCCAGGGCTCCTCCTTGAAACTGTGTTGTGACGCTATGTTGGGTCAGTGACCTGTCTCTAGGGACTAGGCACTGGAACTAGGTAAACGGAGTGGTGGGTTTTGATTAGTGGGTAGTGTTAATCAAAGGGGGAGGAGTGAAGCCAGTTAAGGTCAGCTAGTAAAAATAAAATGAATTATGTTAGTAAATTTAGGAGACAGTCAACAGGTTCATAAGGGGAAGCAAAATCAGGAGAAGCAGCCAGCAGAAGTGCATTTGTCTGCGTTCTTGGGACCACGAATGTCGGGTGAGCCCAGCACGTAGAGGATTGACTGAGCAGGGTCAATGTAGAGGCTAACTGCTTAAATACTGTTCCTGGCAACTCAGCCTCCATTCCATGCCAGAGACATTGCAGTAAAGTAAAAGGTGCAAGTTTACTGAACAGGAAAAAGGGACTAGTCTAGTCTAGATGGTTCCATTTTGGGGAAAGGTCTAGAAGTTTGTATCTCAATTTCTAGCAGCAATGAAAGCACATGAAAACATGAAGGGAAGAACTCAAATTACAAGGGAAAGGGTTAAATTGGTCCTGCAAACATGCTGGTGTTTCTTCCCATAGGCTCTGGTCCTAGGCAGTGCAGAGGATAAATCCTACACTTGCAGCTCATTCTCCTAGAACCCATCTACGTGGGTTTGGCTGTAGAATGGAAATCAGTGGTTCTCACCTCTTTCTGTGTGTGTGTGTGTGTGTGTGTGTGTGTGTGAGAGAGAGAGAGAGAGAGAGAGAGAGAGAGAATTGCCTGGAAGGAGTCTGCTCCTGCCACATGGCTGATCCGGCTGGCAGCAGCCTGGGAGGGTCAGCTCTCCAGAGCAGGAGTCACAGTGTGGGCTCAGGGGCGCTGGGCCTGAGGTTTCTTCCAGGCCTGTCACTGGCACAAGAGTGTTTTTTGTCCCCCTTCCTCTTCTTTTGAAGCTTCAACCATGTTCCCATTTGCTTTGCAGTCTCTGCACTGTGCTGGGAAATTCACCCTGCCCTGTGGGGTTTTGCATTTTGTGCACTTGCAGCCCTGTGGTGTGCGTAGTCAGCTGGCCGTGGAGCTGGGAGGCCCTGCAAGGCCCAGGGTCCTGCTTCGCCCTTCAGTTCTCTCACTCGGTCTCTAACAGCACCTCTTTTTATAGCCGTGCTGCCTGAAGGAGCAAAATAAACCCTTGTCAGACTGCTCCTTGCACTGGGACCTGCAGTTGGCTCCAGGAGGCAGTACAGGATGAAAGGGGCGAGTGTGTGATGATCATGGCTGGGCAAGGCTTTCCTTCTGAGCGGGCCGTCAGATGGCTGGTGTGGCACCCCCCCACACACACCCAGGGGGACCCCTGAGGTGTCATCGGTAGGGAGCTCTGCACATGCCTCCCTGTGGGAGAGTTGCTGTATCCACGTGAGGGGACACCTCCGTGAGACACTCTAGAGACCCGTGAAACATTTGTGTTAATGCCACATGCAGCCTTTCCACTGCTCATTGGTGGCCTCTGCAGTAAATCAAAATCAAATTTAGGTGAGTGGTGATCTGATGCTGGCACAGGCTAGGTAGTCTGACCCAGCTCACTGCTCCTCCTCTTCTCCTCCTGACCCCGCTCCCCTTCCACCTTCCGCTTGTTCTCTTCTGTTTTATACAACTGAGATCCCTGGGCTATTGCATTCAAAGGAACACAGTCCTCCAATGAAAGTTATTAAAAAATAATTCTGATTTGCACCTATACTTTTCCAAGTTGTAGTGAGGTTGAATTGTGTCACCCCAAATTTGTGTGCTGAGACCCTAACTCCTAGCACCTCAGAAGGTGACCTTACATGGAGATTGGGTCTTTGCAGAGGTCGTCAAGTTAAACTGAGGCCTTTAGCTGGGTCCCTAATCCCATATGACTTAGTTCTTTTAAGAAGGCCAGATTTGAAAAAAGTGATTTGGATGTAGAGCCATACGGGGAGAACGTCATGCAAACTTGAAGGCATCCATCAGCAAGCTGAAGACAGGCCTGGACCAGCTCTTTCCCTCACAGCCCTCAGAAGAACCAAACCTGCTAGCACCTTGATTTTGCACTTCTAGCCTCTAGAATTGAGGCCCTACCACCGCCCCAGTGGTGCTGTTTTGTACGGCAGTGCAAGCAGACCAATACACAAGTATCTTTTTATTTTATTTTAAAAAGTTTAAAGATTTTTATTTATTTATTTATGAGACAGAGAGAGAGGCAGAGACATAGGCAGAGGGAGAAGCAGGCTGCCTGCAGGGAGCCTGATATGGGACTTGATCCCAGGACCCCAGGATCACGCCTTGAGCCAAAGCAGACGCTCAACCACTGAGCCACCCAGGTGCCCCAATACAAAAGTATCTTAAAGGGGAAGCCGATCTGTAACTCAGAAATGCTTTTAACACCCTCCTTCATATCTTCCTGGCCTTTTTGCATCTGCAGCATCTAGGGAACCTTTCTGAACTCTGAAATCCCTTCCCCACTATTGACCCGAGCGACTTATTTCTCTAATACCTCCCAACTGGGGAGCAAAGAAATCCATGGGCTCTGATTCACTCCTCTGGTATCCTAATCTTGAGGAAGGGGATGCCCCAAATCTGAAGCACAAGGCTTTTGGGTCACCAGCGGTGGGTATCCCCCAGTGTCAGCAAAAACCTGGCCCCTGTTTATGCACAAGGTGAGCACTGCTTCATCTAGCTTATTCCATCTGGACACTTGTTCATCTCACAATGAACCGAGAAAAACCCAGTGTTCTGACTCAAGAGACCAAGCAGGAGATCTAGGCTGGTGATAGATTCTTGGCAGGAATTGGGTAGTGAGCAGAGCGTGTTCAGCAGAGTGGGTGGCGTTCCTTCACCAGCAGTAGAGGCTGGACCAGTGGAGTCCTGGCCCCGCCGGCGGGGATTTGGTGATGCACACAACAGCTCGGGATCTAGATTCAGGTTTTCACTTACATATATTCTCCTTGCATTCCTGGAATGGACTCCACTTGGGCACTCGGATGAGAAGAGCTAGCACAGCAGGCCAGACACAGAAAGGTCTGTTTGCAAGGTCGGCCGTTGACTGGTGGTCTGGACACTCGGCATTTGAGCTGTTCCCTAACTCATAAGGCTGGTCGACAGGCAGTAGATGACTATGACACCACTACCGACCTGATAGGGTCCTTGGCACTGAGTCTTTAATGGGCCTACCTGGACTGAAGCATTGCACGCATTCCTGCATCCTTCGCGGCCAGAGAAAGGAACGCGCTCACAGGAGGAACAGAGCATACGAAGCCTGCCCATGGATTTCTCGACTACACCTGTGTCTTTTTTTCTCTGATGAACCTATTGTGTATCCTTTCACTGTAATAAACCTTAGCTGTGAGTACAACTATATGCCGAATCCTGCGAGTCTTTCTAGAAACTCTGCAAACATATGGGTGGTCTTAGGGAGCCCTGAAACAGTCATGACGTATTATTTTTTAATGAGCTGTTGGATTGTGTTTGCTAATACCAATCCTCCCCAGTTCAACTCCCATTTTCCAAGCTTTTCCTTCATGCACATTACCCTAAACATCTTGGGAGATGGCAACTTCTTTAGTCTTCGGAGGTACCATGACAATGCATTTTACAGGTGAGAAAACTGAGGCCTACAGAGATGGCGTGACTCTCCCAAAGTCACGCAGCTACTGACCACCTAGCAGAGCTGGGAACCCTGGGCTGTCTGCCTCCGTGTTAGGGTGACCAGCCTTCCTGGTTTGCCTTCTACCGAGGGGTTTCCGGGGACATGACGCTTTGAGTATGAAAACTGAGATGGTCCTGGGCAAACTCAAATGGTTGGTCACCATACTTTGAGCCTATCGCTGTTTTTTACTTTATCTGATTGGCAACTTCAGTGTTCCTGAAGGAGAGCTCGCCCCCTTTGCGAGGTGGGCATATTTAGCTCTGAAATGGAAGAGCCAAACACCTGGTCTCTCAAGAATAATTTCCAAAATCTTTTTTTTTTTTTAAAGACTTTATTTATTCATGAGACACACACACACACACACACACACACACACACACACACACACACACACACAGAATGAGAGAGAGACAGGCAGAGGGAGAAGCAGGCTCCATGCAGGGAGCCCGACATGGGACTAGATCCCAGGTCTCCAGGATCACACCTGGGCTGAAGGCAGATGCTCAACCACTGAGCCACCAGGGCATTCCTCAATTTCCAAATTCCTTTCTCTAGGGCCAAACAGGGGCCCTCCCAGCCTGCTCTGCTGGGTCTGCTCCTTCCTCTTCTCCACCAAACCCCCCAACTGGTGCTCCCTCCCCAACCCCACTCTGCCCACCACATTTTTCAGCATTACTGGTTTTAATTTCCTTTACCATCCCCTTTGCAGAAACTTCTTTCCTGATTTAATTACTATGTCTCTTAATTCAATTTCATTCTCTTGATTGTCATTAAACTCCCAGAGTTGTTTCTCCAAAGAATTTAAAGGCGAGGCCCTCTGCTTAGAGATTAATTGTCATCATTTTGTCTTTAAACACAGGTACTTTCTTACCTGTCTTCAATTATCTCCCAGAGAAAGGAGAGTGACCATCCTTCTTCTCAGGGCCTCTCTGAGAACAAACACTGCTGGGGGCTACCTTTTCAGAGAGAGAGAGAGAGAGAAAGAGAGAGAGAATAAAGAGAGAGAAAGCGAAGTGTCTTAAATTTTCTTCCACCTTCTACTGACTCTAATCTCAGGGGCTCAGGCTGTGAAGAGGTTGGGGGCTCTAGGAGAGGCAGCCTAGGCTTGGGAAATGATGGCTCTTGTCAGGAGGGGTGTGAAATGGTGAGGAGGGGCAATGCAACGCTGGCTCTGGCCTCAAGCATCCTGGCAGCCAGGGTCTCTCAGAGGAAATAGAGCTGTAGCTTAAGATACAACAGAAGCACCTCAGGCTAGAATTTTCCTTCTTTGGAGCGTGGGTCTCAGGACATCAAAGCCCCAGTGCCCCTTGCTCTCACTGTTCCCTTGTGTTCTCAGTACTGCAGCCCTTTGACCTTTGAGACACCCCCTCAAACTCTATTTTTGCTAGCGCTGTCACTCCTGAATCTCCTCTGTCTTTGTGCACAAACCTTGAGAAAGAGGAACGATTCCAGGTAGGGCTGGGCCAGCTTCCTGTAGGATCCAGTTAATGCAACTCCTGCCCCTGTGGGTGAAGCCCCTGAGAGGTAGAAGGTGTAGGTTCCGGGCGGTGGGGGGCTTAGGCAGGGTTCTGAGTTGCTGTGTGCTCTCAGTGCTCGGCTATCCTGAGCCTCGGTGCCCTTGTCTGCAGATATTCAGGCATCGTACCTTATAAAAGGATCTAGGCCTGCCTCTTCCCTTATGTCAGGGTTAAATGAAAGAATTCAAGTAAAGCATTCAGCACAGGGCCTGCCACCGTAATAAGCCTTCAATAACAAGTAGTCATATTCACAATGAGTAGCATTTGGTCCTATAGGTTGTAGAATCAACAACTTTTAGTACTGAAAAGAAAATTCCTGTTCCAAGCTCTAATTTGTATCTGACATATTCTGTTCAGTCTCTGACTCTGCTTGGATACCTCTTTTTTTTTTTTTTTTAAGATTTTATTTATTTATTCATGAGACCCAGAGAGAGGGGCAGAGATATAGGCGGAGGGAGAAGCAGGCTCACTGCGGGGAGCCTGTGGCAGGACTCAATCCCAGGACCCCTGGGATCATGACCTGAGACAAAGGCAGACGCTCAACCACTGAGCCACCCTGGCACCCCTGCTTGGATACCTCTTGTGATAGGGAGCTCACTGCTCTTTGGGAATCCCTGCCTTCTTTGGGCCATTTTGTAGATGCCAAATAGGAGCTCTATTTACAGGTCTGATGTATTTAAACTCTCCATTTGCAGGGAACAAGATGTCTTTCCCTATTCAACAATAGTATGGGCTGCCAGAGAATAGGACCAAATAATTGTTTGGAGGGTAATTTAGCAAATGACTCAATGACATACTCATAGGGTGAGGGTTTCAGACTCCAGACTCTTCCCTTATCTGGTTCCTGGGACTTTAAGTCCAGCTGAAGATGAGGTTGGGGTTGAAGAGGAGCTCAGCTAATCCGGGCACATTTTATAGACAAGGCCTTAAAGATCCCCACGGAATCTTTGAAATCACCCTTTTCTTGGGTTCACGAGCACTCATAAATGATACCATCACTTCCTGGTTATTCATGCTCATTAAATGTAAGAATAAAGAGTATAGAGCTCACGAGGGGCACCATCCGCTTGGCTGCATTTATGAAGAGAAGGCGCTGGGATGTTTAATGTAAGCTACCCAGTTTGTCTAATAAAATCCTTCCACGGCTGATGTTACCAGCTTCGTGCCACACATGCTTGTGCTATTGGGACAGTACTAGCGTGTATTCAAATTCCCATTGTGTCTATTTAGTTTTTACTTAAAGGAAATGATTTTCACCATTTAAGGTAGATTTCCTAATGTAAATATACCTATATACCTAGGTGTGAGGAGTTAGAAATGTGCTGTCACATGTATCGAGACGGCAAGGGAATGATTTAAGGATAGCAGAGAATAGGAAGGAGCTACTACTCATTCATGGCTCATTTAATTGTAGATCCATCCTGTTCTCCAGGGACTTATGATTTGTGCAATGGTGGATTCGCATTGCTGGGTTTACATAAAGCTGAATTTATTCTCATTTAATGCTTAATTGATTCAATCTTATTTTAATGACATATTTATATGGACTCCTAGAAGGTTTGGATTGGGCCTCAGAACTTAGTTTGGCCAATCCTTCTTGTTACAGGTGAAAACATGGAGGACCAGAGAGGTTAAAGGATTCGCCCACGATCACACTGGTAGTAAGCGCAGGGCTGTGATTCCAGCTTAGATATTATTCATTTGTGAATTTTAACTTTATTTTATTTTAGATTTTATTTTATTTATTTGAGAGAGAGAGAAAGGGAGAGAGGAGAGTGAGCACTAGGAGGGGGAGCAGCAGAGGGAGAGGGAGAAGCAGGCTCCCTACTGAGCAGGGAGCCCAATGGGGCTCGATCCCAGGACCCTGGGATCATGACCTGAGCTGAAACCACCCAGGTGTCCCTCAGCCTAGATTCAAATGTAGTTTGAATGTTTTCTTTTTCTATAGTAATAGGAATATCTATCTATCTATCTATCTATCTATCTATCTATCTATCTATCATCTATCTATCTCTATCTGGCTTTCATGTACAACCCCATGTGGGAGGGAGGCGACAGGCACACATAAATATATTTATGGGCGTCTACCTGTAACCTGTGTCCGCATTGACCACCAGGATTCACAGGGTCTAAGCCGTGCTTCCGTGGCTGTTCTCTTGCCTGCCTCTCTTGAATCCCATGTATAGCTGCGGGGGAATAAAAAACCGACAAGCTCTGAATTAGAACAGCTTGCCCTCAAGCCAGCTGTCACTTGACCTCTCTGGTCCTCTGGTCCTTACTTTTTCCTGTAACCTTCATGTTAACTGCAGTATCTGTCACATGGATGCGAATGGGATTGGTTTAGAACTCACCCCCGGGTGTAGTGCGATGAGCTGCTTTAGTGATGCTAACGGTTCCTCATCCTCTAGCTCCCAGATCCTGTTTATTTTGAATCAATCTAGTTGATGGAGCAACTTGCTGTCTCCCAGGTGTGGCCCCTACCTTGTGCACATTGATGAGGAACCACAACCCCCTTCCCTGAATTTCCCTTCACGTGCAAGGAAGGCATCTACACGTGCGTAGCAGACTTTATAGAAAACTTGAGAAAACAGAGGGGTCTATAAAATCATGTTGTTGTTTTCCCTTCTTTTTAAAAATACTCTTCTGTAGGGTTCATCCCAGACATTTCCTCTCTCACTTCACAACACAGTATTACTTAGCTCATCAATTCTCTATCATTTAGGACTTACATTTTGCTTCCATGGCGACCTGTAGAACAATGTCTTAAATATGGTTCAAATTTTTCTCCCAAGGACTTTGGAGAAAAGACATCCTAAGGCTGGTTTGGTAGTGCCATAATCTCATCAATGTCCTAACCTTTTGTCTCTCTCTTTTGCTATTCTTAGCCCAAGCCAACTGTCTTCAATCAAGATCACCTCAGGACTACAAAATGATTGCCATAGCACCAGGCTTTACATCCATGTTTCAGGCAGAAGAGGTTGGAAGACCAAGAAGAAACCTGCCAACCTAATCTGATTTTCAGGAAGCATTTCCAGAAGTCTTATCTATAGTTTATTCCTTTATACCATTGACTGGAAATTGGTCATATGGCCACTCTTATCTGGAAGAGAGGCTGGGAAATCTAACTTTTCAGGCAGGCACATCACTACTTCCAACAAAATCAGGGCCCTGTGTAAGTAAGAAGATAGGAATAAATTTTAACCATCAAACCATCAAGTCTGCCACAATCCCCAACTCCGTTCTGGACCCCCCTTTGCATAGCCAATGATTCACCGCATTAAAATGAAGAGGCCATCAAGCAGCTGAAGGAAGGGAGGTGGAGTTAAAGAAATGGTTGGATCTTTCTTTTTTTTTTAATTTTTTTATTTTTTATTTATGATAGTCATATATATATATATAGAAAGGCAGAGACATAGGCAGAGGGAGAAGTAGGTTCCATGCACTGGGAGCCCGACATGGGATTCGATCCCAGGTCCCCAGGATCAGGCCGTGGGCCAAAGGCAGGCGCCAAACTGCTGCGCCGCCCAGGGATCCCTGGTTGGATCTTTCATCTGCTGTCTCCACGAACAGTCTCTGAAAGTGGAACGGGGAGGGGAGAGATTTCTTTCTTTCTTTCCCCGGCCCCGACCCCAATATGGAATTGACCACCCTGCTTAGAACAGAAGAGGTTACGGCTGCCTTTGGTTCCTTGCCGTGCCACCCAAGGATTGCTGTGAGCGCCAAAAGACAGATATGAGAAAGCACGTTATAACCTATAGATGCTCTTCAGTGACAGAGATGATCGTTTCTCCTTATTCCGAGTGTGGTCATGGCTCCTAAGGCTGTCTGCTCAGCTGAAGAAAGGGGTTTCTTGGGGCGCCTGGGTGGCTCAGTCCCTTAAGTGTCTGCCTTTGGCTCAGGTCATGATCCCAGGGTCCCGGGATTGAGCCCTACATCAGGCTCTCTGCTCAGTAGGGAGCCTGCTTCCCCTTTTCCCTCTGCCTCCTCCCCACTGCTCATGCTCCCTCCCTCTCTCTGTCAAATAAATAAAATCTTTTTTTCTTTTAAGAAAGGGGTTTTCTTTTTTTAGAAGATTTTATTTGCTTGCATGTGCCATTGGCAAGAACAAAACAAAACAAAACAAAACAAAAAATTCTCTTCTTTCTTTCTTTCTTTCTTTCTTTCTTTCTTTCTTTCTTTCTTTCTTTTTCTTTCTTTCTATTTATTTATTTAGAGAGTGTGAACAGAGGGAGGGACAGGGGGAGAGGGGGAGGGAGAAAGAGAGAATCTCAAGCAGACTCCCCGCTCAATGTGGTATCTGATGTGGGGCTTGATCCCAGGACCCTGAGATTGGGACGTGAGCTGAAATCAAGAGCCAGAGGCTCAACCGACTGAGCCACCCACGAGCCCCAAGAAAGGGGTTTTCTGAGACAGCAAGAGTGAGAGCCAAAGAGAAAAGGAGCCAAAGGGGAAGGAGAGATAGAAGGGGGTAGAGGGGATAAAAGAGGGAAGGGGAAGAGTGGAGCATCTTCTAAGGTCCAAGGCAGAACAAAATACATCGACAGGATTGACGCCCGTGAGTGACCCAAGGGCACATATGATGGTCTGGGAGCCGGCATCCCCGGTCTTTATTCCAGTCTCCCTCATTTCCAAGCAACATATGTATATTGAAGACGATGTGAAACATATGAAAAGGCAGAAGAGAGGCTTTTAAAAAAAACTGCTTTCTTGGTGTATAATTGACGTACAATAAACTATCCATATTTAAAGTTTATGATTCGATACATTTTGACATAAGTATACACCCATGAAATCATCGCTGCAATCAGCAATCAGCATAGCATACCCATCACCCCCAGAACTTTCCTCATCTCCTCCCTCCATGCCCCTGCCTGGCCACCCACCTCCCCACCAGGAATCGCTCACTGGTCTACTTACTGTCACTAGGGATTACTTCGCACTTTCTTCAATTTCACACAAATGTATGTGTTCTTTCTTTGCCTGGTTTCTTTGACTCAGCATAAAAATATGAAAAAAAAAAACCCCAATCCCAAATCAAAGAGAAATATAGTTAATAATATAACATAGACCTGCCAGGATTGAAAATAGTTACTGTTTAGTCCTGTTTGCTTCAGCATTTTTCCTGGTTTTCTTTTTGGGGGCGGGGGGATGTCATTTATACAAAAAGTTTTAAAAAATCTGTACATTTTAATGAACAGTTATAAAGCAAACTGCTGTGTAGCCACCACGCGGGTCAAGAAATGGAGCCTTGTGCGCACCCTGCGTCACCCCCTGACAACTGCACCTCCCTCCCCATACCAGGTCATCACTGACCTCACTTTGGGGAAGGTCATTTTCTTGCTTTTCTTTTTGGTTTTATGACCTAAGTATCCATCCCAGTATAGCAGAGTTGAGTCACCTGTTTGTGAATTCTGTTTGACTGAGATCATCCCGCATGTCTTCTTCTGTGACTTGCATTTTCGTTCGTTCTGTCTATGAGATTCACCCCATCATGCCGGGTGGCTGTGCTTTGCTCATTTTAATAGCAGTGGAGTATTGGGTTGTATGAGTCCACCACTGTGGGGCTGGCCCACACCAGCGAGAAAATTCCTAAGTACCATCAGGCAGTTTGGCCCTGCCTTGGCCCTTAAGCCTGGTAGGCAGCAGTCGTCCCTGGACAGAAACAAGCAAAAGGTCCCCCCACCCCTGCAGCCCACCCCCCAACTCCCACCCCATGTCCATGGGAGGTTAACCATAAATATTCCCATAGGCAAATCATAACTATTTACAACATTAGCTTCTGCCTGACAATATCCTTCTGAAGAAACAAGCACCAAAGAAATTTTTTTAAAAAGATTTTATTTATTTATTCATGAGAGACACACAGAGAGGGGCAGAGACATCGGCAGAGGGAGAAGCAGGCCCCCGGCAGGGATCCCAATGCAGGACTCGATCCCAGGAACCCAGGATCACTCCCTGAGCCAAAGGCAGATGCTTAACTGCTGAGCTGCCCAGGCGTCCCCAAAAGAAATTTCTTTTAAAAGAAATCATGACCTTTACGTCATTGTATTGGTCGGCTCAGGCCACCATAATGGACTGCCATAGGCTGGGGGCTTACATAGCAGGAGGGTTTTTTCATAGTGCTGAAGGCTGGAAGTCCAAGATCGAGGTGTCGGCAGGTTCGGTTTCTCCTGGCAGCTTCTCTCCTTGGCTTGCAGATGGTTGCCTGCTGTCCTCATGAGATGGTCCCTCCGTCTCCTCACTGTCCCCTGTCTGTGCTGCTCTTCTGTGAAGACCCCAGTCAGACTGAGTTAGAGCCCACACTAGTGGCCCCTTCTTACCTTACTCACCTCTCTAAAGGCCCCATTTCCAACCACAGTCGCATTCTCTCTCACGGTACTGGGGCTTAGGTCTTTGACATATGGATTTTGGGGGCAAGGGCACAATTTATCTCACAACAGTTGTGTTGATCTTAATACAGCGAGTTCTAGTCTCCATGCGAGAAAGAAAAAGCAGGACAAAGTTGGAGGATCTTTTTCATTTTTTAAAGATTTTATTCATTTATTCATAAAAGACACACACACAGAGGCAGAAACATAGGCAGAGGGAGAAGCAGGCTCCTAGCGGGGAGCCCAATGTGGGACTCGATCCCAGGACCCTGGGATCACGACCTGAGCCAAAGGCAGATGCTCAACCACTGAGCCACCCAGGTCCCCCAGAGGATCTTTTTCAAAAGGCTGCTCCCCAACTTCCAGTATCTTCCTCTGGCCTTCACTCCACCTGGCTCACTGCACCTTGATACTATAATTCACGTGCTTCTTTAAAAGATGCTCTCGTTATAAATTATATAGGAAATGCAGGAAATCAAAACCTAGTTTTATGTTTCCTCATGTATTGGAAACATTATAGTAAGAGTCATTGAAGTCAGTGCTTGGAGTCTGAGACTTAAAAAATAAAAGGGTCCAAGGGCACCTGGGTGGCTCGGTTAAGCGTCTGCCTTCGGCTCAGGTCGTGATCTTAGGGTCCTGGGATCGAGTCCCACCTTGGGCTCCTCATCAGCGGGAAGTCTGCTTCTCCATCTCCCTGTGCTCCTCCCCTCCTCACTCGTCTTCTCTGTCTCATATGCTCTCTCTCTCTCTCTCAAATAAATAAATAAATAAATTTTAAAAATCGTTCAGTGCATTATTCAAGTTAAAAAAAACAATGATTTAGACCTTGGTCTAGCCAATGGACCACATCGCCCCTCCCCAGCCCTCTCTCAAGATGTTGTTTATTCTGTGATGACCTAAGTGTCTGCCGGCCTGGTCCTTTCCAGGCACGTTCTCACATGGTGAATGGTTAGGTCCTAATCACCTCCCAGTGAAGGAGGGAAATAACTTTAATCCCTGTTGTACGAAAGAGATAACCAGACAATGAAGATTGTGTGAGATTTTCAAGATCACACAGTGGGAAAGTCACAAAAGCAGTTTCCATTTCCCAGTCTAGGTAAATACGGACGCCAGGTTAGCCTTGTCCTCTGCAGGGGAGGCCCATCAGCACTGTTCTGCTGGAAGTGGGTGCAGTGGTGGTAGTCCCTGGAGCGGGGAGCCAGTGAAAATAGCACGATGGCCCAGAATGATCAGTAGGAAGGTGAGTTTATCAGGAGGGGGGAAGACCGGCCAAAGTTGGGGAGCTAATCCTCTTCTTCTGGTAGCAGGGTATATATTCTGCTTTGTCACCAGCAGGCACACTGGGTCCTGTTCGCTCTTTGTCGTCTGTGTTTTCAAGGCTTCCTTTCTCTGCTGTAATCCAAACTCATGGATTTTGTTATTTCATACTTTGTCTGACAGTTGCCATGAAACGTTAGAGAGTCCCCCAGGAAAACCAATCTGGAACCTATAGTTTCTTTGTGGGAACGTTTAAAAACCAGTCATTCAAGTTCTTATTTTGTTATAAAACTGAAAGGATCTTCCATTTCCTCTCAAGTTAGTTCCAGCCAGTGTGGTAGGTGGGGCCAGGGCAGGCTTCGCTTGAGTCAGGCGGCCGCTGCCTGTTTTTGTAAATAAAGCTTTATTGGGACACAGCCATGCTCGTTCCCTTACGTACTGTCTATGGCTGTCTTGCTACAGGAGTAGAGGTGAATTCTTGTGACACAGACTGTGTGGTCTGCAAAGCTTAAAATAGTTGCCCTCTGACCCTCTATAGGAAACCTTGTCAATTCCTAAGCTTGATTATTGTTCCCAAATATTAGCTGACCCTCTTTGGGAGACGTCTGTACTTCCCCTCACTACTGACTCTAGTATTGGTCATGTGACGTGCTTTAGCTAATTAATGAAAGTGATATATATCACCTCCAGGCAAAATCTTTAGCCAGCACGTGATTTGCTGTACTCTTTCTTTCTTTCTTCTTCTTCTTCTTTTTTTTTTCTCTTCTTTACCACTGGCAATGTTCCAGAAAGAGGCTGCTTCATTAGCTTGGGTTTGAGGGAAGATAGGCTGGAAGCTGATTTGGATGGATATGTCCATGGCAACTTTTCTGCAAACCTAAACTTACTCCAAAACAAAAAGCTCTAAAAAAAATAAAAAATAAAAAAAAAAATAAGCGAGCTGTATAACCATGATATATGTACTTAGGGTTCCAAACGTGAAAACTTTAAGGACTAAACGCAATGTGCTATCTTTTTTTTGTTTGTTTGTTTGTTTTTGCAATGTGCTATCTTATATTGACTCCTAGAACAGGATAAGGGCATTAATGGAAAAACTGGTAAAATCTGAATAAAGTTGGTAGTTTCATTAATAGCAATGTTCCAGTATCAATTTTGACAAATTAACCTTTTACAAATTAACATTTTGCACCACAGTTATGTAAGATTTTAATGTCTGGGGAACCTGGGTGAGGGCACACAATAAACCTTTGTACTATCTTTGCAATATATTTTTAAAAACGTGAAATATGCAGATACCCTAGAAACGTTTTTTTTTTTTGAAAAGATATGTGCACCCCTATGTTTATTGCAACATTATTTACAGTAGCCAGGATATGGAAGCAACCCAAATATTCATCTATAGATGAATAAAGAAAAAGTGGTATATATACACCATGGAATATCTCTCAGCCATAAAGATTCTGCTTTCATGTGCTTTGCAGATTTAAAAAAAGGATAATTTTGAAGATAAGAAAAATATTAAAACTGAAATTCTAAGCTACATGATCAGTTTGCAGAGGGCCAAATAAAGCCCAAAGAAGGAAGTTGGTCATTTATGTATTTATTATATTGAAGTATAGTTGACACACAATGTTACAATAGTTTCAAGCACAGAACATAGTGATTCACAAACTCCATACACTAGTGGGTGCTATGTTCATAGTGTAGGTGCCATATGTCACCAGTTACATTGTCATTACAATACCATTGACTATGTTCCCTATGCTGTACCTTTAATTCTCCTGACTTATTTATTCCATAACTGGAAACCTGTATCTCCCACTCCCTTTCACCCATTTAAAAACACTTTAAATAAGAGCACCACTCGGAGGACAAAGCTGCCCTTAGTTGTAAGCAGGCTTTGAGCAGCTGAAAGGGGAGGGTTGGAAGCCAGGTCCATTCTCACTTGGGCTTATTCCACAGGTCATTGACACTCTTTGTAATTTTGAAAGTTCGTTTTTCTCTGTGTGTTTCATTTTGCATGGATTCTCTTTCTACAAGTTCACTATTTTTTCTTCTTCACTCTCTAATCTACTGTTCATCCAATGCGTGCATTTTTCATTTCAGATGTTGTGGTTTTTCATCTCTACAAGACAGATTTGGGTCTTCTGCATATTCTCCGAGTTTACTTACCTCTGAACCCTGGGAGTACAATTATAATATCTACCTAAGGTCCTTCTTTGCTGATTCTAACATCTGTGTTAGTTCTGAGTTGGTTTCAACTGATTGATTGATTGGCTACATTATTGTTTTCCTGATTTTTTGCATGCCTAGTAAGCTTAAATTGGATATCAGACGTTTTACATTTAACCTTGTTGATGTTAGATATTTTGCAAATCATGAGTATTGTTCTGGGTACAGTTAAGTACTTGGGAAACTAGGATTCTGTTGGTTCTTATTGTCACGATCTTCTAGGCAGGTCTGGAGCAGAGCAGTCTAGGGGCGCTTGCACCCCACTGTGGAGAGAGGACCTTCCTGAGTGCTTTGCCCCATGCCCTGTGAATTATGAGTTTTTCAGTCTGACTGCTGGGTCTGGGTACTGCTCCCAGCCTGATGTGGGCCTGAGGCTTTGTTGTCTCTTATCTTTTCGGATGGTTCCTTCTTCCATCTTAGGTACTTTCTCCTCCTGCATGTGTTATTGGTAGGTACGCAGAGGGTCTTATGAGATTTCTGAGTTTCTATCTCCTAGTGACCTCACCTCTTGGTCCTCTGTGGTATAAGTCCTTGCTGCTTTTTGTCCCCCTGGACTCACAGCTCTATCTGGTCAACTCAGAGCGTCTTCCACGTTCTGTCTCAGTTCCCTTTCTATGCCACAGCCGGAGGACAATCATAAGATGCTGAACTGGAGCAACCACAGGGCTCCTCTCAGGTGCTTCTGATCTCAGGCATGTTTGCCCTCTGCTGTGTGACCACCTGTGTTCTGAAAACCACTATTTTATGTCTGTCTTTCTCTTCTTTCGTCCTTCCTCTCTTTCTTTCTCCTTCCCTCCCTCTTTCCCTTCTTTTCTTTATTTCTCTCCTTTCTTTCATTTTCTTGTTTCAAGCAAGAGGGTAAATTGATACCCCATTGCTCCTCTTGGCTGGAAGCAGAAGTCTCCATATTCTTTTTTTTTTTTGGTTTTCTATATTTAAATGAAATGTGCTTTCTTGGTCTGTTTCAGGAGATTTCTGTGGTGAGGGCAAAGAGGGACCAGGACAGCTTTCCTGGTTTCAAAGTGCAAGTCCCTCTTCCTTTGTTACCACAAAGAACTCAAAATGCAGCCTCTCTGTGTAGCCATTTACTCACCAGAGCTAAGCTTTCTGCTTCTGATCTGTGTTTCTCGGAGCTCTACCAGCCTTGTGTTCCAAGGCGGATGGCACAAGTCTTTAAAAGTAGTGAAGACAATAGTCTGTGTTGAAGAGCAAGCTCATTTGTGAAATGGCAGGGCTGAGGGAGTTGCCAGGGCAGACACAGAGATGAGGTGGAGGCAGAAGTTGAGGTCACAGAGATGAAGAAGCCAAAGCTGGGGTTGAACACACCATCACATGAGAGCCATGTTCAATAAAGGTCCACGCATTCACATGTTCCATGTCTGGGGTGGGTGGGGGGTGGTGTACAGAATAGAAGTTTGCCAAACAGAGGAAAAGCCATGTACGAGAAAAGGCCCACACTTGTCTGTGTAGGATGTTGAGCATTTGAGAAGAACCTTGTTTCTGAAACACCTACGTGGCTGAGGTAGCTGGTTCCCCACTGAAGATAAGAACTTCCTTTGCCAGCCTCTCAGAGTTGTCACTGGGGAGAGGTTGCCTGCTTGGGGACTTGGTAGACGTGTGACTTAGGGCCAGACTATAGAAGGTGAGTGGTGGTGATGTGCATTTCCCATATGGGCTAATCCATTTTGCCCCACACTTTGGCCCATGTGTGTGCATATTGGGTTACTTAATGACCGAAACGTGTCCAGTAATGCCCTGCCCTTCCTAATGTTGGGAGTCTAACAATGCAGTTACACATCTGACTCCTTCATTTCATAGATGGACAGAGACCCCTATAGAGACACGGGGCTCCCCAAGGTCACGATTTAAAAGTTGCAGAGTTGGGTTTCCCCACATAGAGTTGATTCAAAGACTTCACAGGGCCCCCCTCCCACTCATCACCCCCATATTCACATTTGAGCTGCTGCACTCATTTCCCCATGAGTCAGCAGACACCAAAGGGCAGGCCTGCAGGGAGACAAGCCCCCCATCACTGCTCCGGCATCACCCAGTGCAGGGAGAGTGACACGGCAGAGGCCTTCTTGCACACCCCTGCCAACACGTCTACTCCTGGTTTCGTTTTTCAGGGGAATCCCTCCTGCCTTCAGCCAGGGGCCTCATGAGGCAAATGGCTTGAGTCACCGTCGGCGCAACCCTGGGATGGTGACCACAGACAGTGACCACGGGGCTGGGGGAGCTGGGGCTGTCTAGAAAGTAGTTTCCCTTTGAATGTCTGTCTGTCTAGAGGTTACTATTCACGTATCTCCCAGGTCCCGTCTACCTTCCCCATGCACCTCTCAGTTTGATTGTTCTAAGCTACTGCTGGTGAGCCTACAGAGTGGCATGCAAATTCCCCAGTGGGGCATTCGGAGAATCTCTTCAGCCCACTATGGCTCCCCTTGCCTCCATGAGTCCTACACGGAAGGACACCTTTTTCTTTCCAGAAAGTATCAGTTGCTTTCAGCCCTCTGTGCTTTTGTACAAACTGTTTCTTCTGTCTAGACTTTTCTCTGCAACCTGGACTGCCTGGAGCACTTCCACCTCATTATTTTGTTTTAAAAAATGATTTATTTTTAAAAATTGTGGTGAAATGGACATAACCTAAAATTCACCATTTTACCCATTTTTTTGTGTGTGTGTACAATTCAGTGGCACTAAGCACCCTCACATTGTCATGCAGCCGTCACTACCATCCATCTCCAGAACTCTTCATCCTGCAAAACTGAAATCGTGTCTTCATGAAGCTGTGGCTCCCATCCCCTCTCCCTGCAGCCCCTGGAAACCACCATTCTGTCTCCATCTCTATGAATCTTCCCGCCGCAGAAGCCTCATAGGGGTGGAATCATACAGTACTGGTCCTTTTAAGACCGACATTTCACTTAACCTAATGTCTTCAAATTCCATCCATGCTGTAGTGTGCGTCAGCATCTCCTTCCTTTTAAAGGCTGAGTAGTATCTCATTATATATATATAATTCTCTCTCTCTCTCTCTCCCTCTCTCTCTCTCTCTCTATATATATATATATACCCACACACACACACACCAGATTTTGTTTATCCGTTCACCCATTGATGGGCACTTGGGTTGATGCTACCATCTTGGCTATTGTGACTTAATTTGTGGCCCGCCCGGAAGGAGGCCCTATGTGTACTTGAGGAGAGTGTGTGTGCTGTTGTTGTTGGGTAGAGTGTTCTGTGTTATGCCTGTTGTTCAAGGCCTCTAGTTCCTTACTTTTCTTCTATCTGGTTGTTCTACCTATTATTGAGACTGGAGCGTTGAAGTCTCCACCAACTGCATCACTGTAGAAATGTCTATTTCTTTTCCAGGAACCTGAAGTTCAGTTCCTTTTTCTTAGGGCCACCCCCTTCAGACATGCTCCTGATAGACCATCAGCTGGGATTTAGTGACAGGAAAAGTACTCCCATAAGAGGGCATCACTGGGCTGATGGAGAGAAAGACTTTGGAAGGCTCTAGCTGTGGCTTCCTCAAGTGGATGGGTATCTGGCTGTCAGATGGAGAGCAGAGGGAGGAGGAGAAGGAGGCAGAGGAAACAGAGCCCTGGTGTGTGCAATGAAACAGAAGTGGAGGCACCAGGCTTCCTGTGGGCCAACTTCTTTCCAGCATGGACTTCCTAGGAGGCTCCAGTTCAGGTGAGCCCAGCTGGCCCTGTGCTGGTTGCAGGTGAGCCTCCCTGAGGGAGTGCTGGACATTCACAGACTGTTCCTCTTCACTGGTTGGAGAGGGGTTTTGGATGGTGTTTAACAGAGTCCATAATGTGGTCCTTGGGATTTTGGTGACCTGGAATTCTGTTTGTGGCTCCTTTCCCTGTTCCAGGGGTCCTCTAGAGACGGGTAGCTTTACTGGTCCATCAACTAGCCTTGACAGTGAAGGGAAAACAAGGACAAGGGATAACTAGAGAGGGTCTGATGAGGGCCTTTAGGTTTATTTTCTTGTACATGATGATAATATTTGCCCTTACCTTATGGGATGGCTGTATATGTTTAAAAAGGCAATGCCCATGAGTGCTCTGCTCAATGCCTTGCGCCAGAGAGTGCAAGGACTGGAGTTGCACCTGGTACTTGTCCTGTGAAGGCACCTGGTGGCTCCTAGAGATGTTTCTCCATCAGGCTTCAGAGGGCCTGGGTGAAGTCTGACACTTCCATGCTCTGGAAGCATTTGTGAGCTGAGACCTGGCCAGGACAGCAGGACCGGATTTCAGCCCTATATCTAAATAGCTGTGTGACCTGAGGGCAAGGCTCTTCCCCTCTCTGGGCCTCCGCTTTCTTTTGCACCAAGAAGGCCTTGAACTAGATCTTTGGCCCACAGGAGCCAAAAGGGGTGGGGGTGGGGGGGATCTGGGCTATGGGCAGGGTGTTACTTTCTGATGCTCTTGACTCCTTCTCAGGAGAAGGGCACCCCCCTCTGCTCCACTAACCCTTTGCTGAGAGGTCTGCTGGTTTCCTAGGCAGGCCCCACAAGATGGCGTGCTGGAGACAAGTCTGGAACTAGGGGTTCTGAGGCCAAGACTGTCAGTTCCCTGGCATGAGGGTAGAACCTGAGCTGGTGTCTCCCTGCTGAATGCCCTGAAGACACCCCGAGGGAAGGGGTGCTGCCTGGATTACCTTCAGGGCTCTTGCTCCCCCTGCCCTGGACAGCCCTACCCATGTCCTCAAGTCACGGGGAGAGTTCACTATGTCCTGCTATGACACATGGCCAGGGGGCAGTAAAACTCAAGCCCTCCTGGCGGGCAGGTGATCCTCCCGGAGTTAGCCAGGCCTGACTCAGAGCCTCGGCCTGCCAGCCCCCGAACCAGCTGTTCCCTGGGCCACTACACAGAAATCACACCATGGGGGATGGCATCAGGCTGCAGGAAAGCGTGTCCCTGGCCCTGGGGCCAAGGGGAGGAATGCAGTATCAGCCTGGCACCGACTGGCCTAAAAGAACAGCTGACTCTCTGCAGGGAAAGCTGAGATGAAGTCCCAAGTTCAAGACTGGCCTGGAGCCTCAGGACGGGGATTGCTGATGATCTGAACCACCGCCAAGGAGAGAGCTGGACTGGACCCTCCGAGGCCAAGCTCCTAATCCCACTCCCCACCTGACCGCGTGTGACTTTCACTTGGCTCCTGGCCTTCTTCTGGGCCCGGCTCCTCTGTCTGGGGTGCATCTGAAGGCATTAAGAGAGTAAGAGAGTAAATCTTGTGGTGTCTTCACTTAAAATTTGGGGACCCTGTTCCTTCAGCCTTTAATGGAAATGTTACACTGAAGGCTAAGTCTGTGCTGTGTAATTCTCTGCTCCAGTGCACATTCTCCTTCTTCACTGCAGACTCCCCTTTCCTCACCATGTCCCAATGTCCGGGCTGGACATCTCACATTTTCTAGAAGGAAAACTGCCTTCATTCTGGATTAATGGGGAATGACAAGCTGGACATTTCGATGTATAGCTGAACAGATCTGGACCGACCAAGAAGGTCTTCTTTCTAGTTCTGGCTCTACTGGCGGGGTGTTGAGCAATTCTCTGCTCCTTCTGGCCTCAGTTTCTTTCTGTGTAGTGTGAGGTGTTCCTTTCCAGTTTTTGTCTCAGGGTCTCTAACTTCCCTTTGGAAATTTAACCTCGTTTCCCCCCCTTTCTCTCACAAACGGATCAAAGGGGGGAATATCTGAGAAATGAAACATTTTGGCTGGAGGACAATGAGACCTCTAACCTCTCCTGTGGAGGGCAGTTAGAAAATTGCTGTCCCCACCCTGTTTGCAAAAAAGGTAGGATGCTTAGGGTTCCTTTTGCACCCGTGGTGAGGGATTTTCACAAGTGGTCTCTCTCTCTCTCTCTCTCTCTCTTTCTCTCTCTCTCTCTCTCACACACACACTCACAACACACACACACACACACACACACACACACACACCAGTGGGGAGGTGCTGGGTGAGCAGGGGCTTTAGGAGAATGTCCCTGGTTGAAAGTGAGGCAGAAAAGTGTGCTTGGCACCAGGCCCTGCTGGGATTATCTTCATGGAAGAGCCATAATTTATTTTTCCACGGACTTCGAGATTGTTTAAGGGGATTCCAAAAACTTCATGTGAGCAGTGGGGACCTGGTATCCTGGGGCTGCGGGCCAGTAAGGCGAGCTCTCCGTGTGGGCTGCCACCACCTGCTGACTAGGAGCTGGCTGCAGCCGCCGGGGGCTCTCATGGCATCCTCGGTCATGTGAGAGACTTATCGGGAAGCCAGTGCTCATCTCTCAAGCATTCGGGTGGGAACCTTCGCCAGGGAGCTGTCAGCATGCCTGTGTCAAATGGGGTTCACCTACATGTGCCAGTGGAAGGGCCACACTCCAGGTGGCCCTCCTGGCTGCCCTGTCACCCTGCTCTGTGGCTGACAGATACCCACAGCCCCATCTCTCATCCGTGCTGCCAACTGCCTGGATGCTATTTGAGCAGCTGGGCATTTTGCTTGCTGCTGGAGGGAACCCTACACTTCGGCCGCTTGTGCACTCAGCTCTGATCAGTGAGCAGGAGAGCAAAAGGAAGCAGAATTGCAGGGAGAGATTCATAACAAATTTGAATTATATGAATCAAACCAGTTTGCCTAGACTAGATCAAAGGTTCCTCTGCACCTGATCGCAAACCTGTGATGATTCGTGAAGAACATTCACCATTCATGGCAAAATGGGGAAAATAAAGGCCAATAGAATGAGTTTTAAAACTAATATAACTTGAGGATCTTGTCTTCATTTTAAACGATAGCCTTGCTACCTTTTAATGTTGTTTTTCTCCTTATGAAATGTTAGTGATATTAGAGGGCAGTTGGTTTTTAAAAACATACCCACCAGACAACCTATGCCAATCCTCTGTCATTAAGAAAATTACTTTTACTGATGGATGAATTCCAAAAATCTAGGAACCAATGTACTCTCAGGGGACTCATGAATAAAGAGTAATGGAAGAAAGGGCAGGAGACAGAAGGCCTTGGTCTGTAGGCAGTGGGCAACCATGTCTGTTTTGTTCACTGGGGTAAGCTTAACATGCAGCACACGAGTCAGTAAAATTTTTTTCTGTAAAGGGGCCAGCACTAAATATTTGAGGCTTTTTGGGGCCACACTGCCTCTGTCGCAACTACTTGACTCTGACCTCATAGCATGAAAGCTTCCCTAAATGATAGGTAAATGAGACTGGGCCTGTGTTCCAATAAAACTTTATTGATGAAAACAGGTGGCAGACCTGATTTGGCTCAGGGGTCATGGGTGGCTGACCCTAGCATCTAGCAAGTAGTCAATAAGTGTTTCTAGTGTGCAACGAGAAAACACTGCAGGGGTCTGATGTAGGATTTCAGAAAGATCGCTGTGGTCAGCTGTATAAAAGCTCGGCAGGGGAGCACCAGGTGGAGCACGGGCCTGGAGAGCTGGGGGCTCAGCCTGGAGCAGGGCGGGAGGGAAGGAGTGAAGATATGTGAATGACTGAGCCCATGTGATGAGGATGTGTTTAAAGAGGGAAGGAAAAGCCAGGATGGCTGGAATGAAAGTCCCAATTCCTTTGACTCTGCTTCTCATGCCGCAAACCATGCCTCTAGAACTCAGAGCCTATTCGATCTTAAAAAGCTTGGCTCTTCCAAACCGCATTCTTGGCTTTCAAGACTGTTTTTGCTATGACTTTCCAAAGCCCACTCCAAAAGCCAAGAATTTGATTCTTTGCTTTCTCTTTACATTTCAGCGATGCCAGCTTTGCTTGGAGGCAGTAAGTCCTGAATGTCTTAGCCTTCTGATTTTACTTTAATGGGAGAAGGGTGTGCGTTAAAAAAAGAAAGACGAGAGTGAAGATGTACTTGTTAACTTATTAAAGTATTTTTCTGCCATATTTGGTATTAAGAAGAGTCAAGGAAGTCTGGGGAGGGTGCTGCTCTTGGGGAAGGCATGAGGAGTCACTCTTGGACATCTGCGGTGATAGGGGGATATTCAGTTGAGATATTCAGGGGCACTCAGATTGCTGCCCAGGCTCACGCAAAGGGCGAGTTTGGCTGGAGAGTCGTGGAGGGAGCTGCCCGTAGAGGAATTCTCTAACAGTGGGAAGAGCCAGAAAATCTGAAATGTAACCTTCAAAACATGCCATCGTTTATCCCCTCCAGCCCTGGGCAACCATCAGCCTTTCTTGTCTCATAGACTTGCCTGTTCTGGGCCTTTCATATAAATGGAATCATAACATATGTAGTTTTTTGTGTCTGACTTCTTTCATTTAGCATGAGTTTCCAAGGTTCATCCATGTTGTAACGTCTATCAGCAGTTCATTCCTTTTTATTGCCAGTGCTAAATAATATTATATAGATAGATTATACTACTTTTTCTTTATCTCTCCATCAGTAGATGGACATGTGGGTTCTTCCCACTTTTTGGCTATTATGAGTCATGCTGCTATGAGGATCGGTGTACAGGTTTTTATGTGGAGACATGTTTCCAATCTTCTTGATTATACCTGGGAATGGGATTGTGGAAGGATGACTTCTCTGATCTTACATCCTGCACCATCCCTTCACACCCCCTATGCTATGACCACACCCCCTATGCTATGACCACAGCTCTGCACCTCCACCTCCAGCCCATATTTTAGTCCCCTGATACTTTGCCCATGCTGCTGCTCCCCCTTCCCTAGAGTTCTTCTCTTCTATCATTTGGGGCCCAAATCCTATGTATTATTAAAGGCCCAGCCCAACTATCACTTCCTCCCCAAAACCTTCCTCCAATATCTCTTTTAGAGAGTCATGCAACTTCACATGTCGACCTTATAAGATTAGGCTGTTTGGCTTTGGATTACAGTTATTTTGTGCCTAGGTCTTATCATCTTCCTAGAGTATATACCTCCTAGCTTCATACAGTCTCTGGTTTTAGATTTTCTTTAATATTCCAAGTGTTTTGCACACAGCAGACTCTGTATAAATGTTTGAACAGTGAGGATTCAATGTGTTCTGTTATTTAATGATTTTAAGATGAAACCTCTACAGCCTGTGTGACCATCAGGACTGAGAAAGCCCTTCCCATCTTCTCAGAATGAAGATACATTCTCCAAGCAGCACCTGGGGAATAAGGCTGAGCTGCCTTCTGTTCCTCTGTCCCATTCCCTTGCCTCCATTCTGATATGGACTTCTCAGTCTCTTCCTCACATTTCCAGCTAAAATCTAATGAATTACTCTGAAAAATAGGGTTATGCATTTTGGATTCTGACTTCTTTGAGCATTGCTCATGACTTTGAAATTTATAAACATAGACATCTGTCTTCCCAGATGACCTACCAAATCATATTCCCCTAGAAAGCAGAGCTAAATTAGATGTTAAAGGGATCAAAAAGTGAAATGGACTAGATGGTTTCCTGTCCTGCACAAGGTGGGGTGCAGGCCTGACAAATGGTCATCTGGTCTTGGAGGGAACATTTCCAATAACAAGTGTATACCTTGTCTACCCAAGGCCACCTGGGGCAGGGGGTAAGGAAGTTTTTCTTTGCATGGAAGTAAAATCTTCCATCCTGCAGCTCTCAACCATCATCGGCCCAGCCCCCTGGGGCCCCTCAGACCACCTCCACTCCTTCTGTTCCAGCTCAGCCCTTCAAGTTTTAAAATAAGACTGTGGCTTCTGTGTTTGTTCTTACCCAGATAGAATAGCTCCAGTTCCTTCAGGATGCATTCAGTACTAAAACAGTAGAAATAATATAAATCATAAACAATCAATTAATAATAATGCATACTTTCAAGTAAGAAGCATACTACTAATATTGCAATAAAAAGTGACAATATTACAACTGTAGTCTTTGCTACGTGATGACTGAGCATTTAGCATATGCTGGGCATTATGCCCATGAGATTAACTCTCTCGGCCTCGCAATAGCCATGTGAGGTAAGGACTACTATGATTCCCACCTGACAGATAAAGAAAGTGAGCCTCGGAAGGACTAATTACCGTGATAAATGTCCCATAGCTACTGATGGAGGTGGGCTTCGAACCCAAGCACGACTTCTTGAGCTCAAGGCCTACCATCCACCGGCACAGCATTCCAGCAGGTTCCTATGGGACATAGTGACCTATTCTAGAGGGCTGGCGGCTGGCCATGTTCTTCTGTGGTTCAGAGGAAGTGCATGGGACAGAGTGTCAGGAGATAAGGGTTCCAGGGTGGTGGGAACCTGCATGAAGTCCCCTCCTCTCCTGAATAACGGCGCCTGCAAAACAAGGAAGTTAAACTAGATGGTCTGTAAAGTTGCTGTTGGCTTGTGATTTGAACTTTCCAACCTTCCCTGAAGGTTGCCCTAATCTCTCACACTCCTGGACCTTTGAACCTCCAGTCTCCTGGCCTGGAAGTTTCTTGCACCTTCTACTGCTTGACTAATAGGAACTCATCTTCTGCTAGTGGAGAGCTGGTTTGAGTATTGCTTCCTCTGCGTGGCCTTTCTGGAACCCCGGCGAAGGTCAGCCCGGCTGCTCCCCTTTCCTCCCTGTCCCCCTAGACGGTTGCATAGAAGTCTGTGCTCCAGAACCCCGGGATGGTCTCCCCAGGTGTACCGGGAGCTTCTCGGGGACAATGACAAGGTCGCCCGCGGTGACCTCCGCGCTGAGCCAGCGCAGCGGGTGCCCAGGGCCGGCCCGGGGGCTGCGGTGCCGTGGCACCTGCACACCTGCTAGGTGGCGCTGCAGCCCAGGGGAACGGGGCCCGCCAAGCCGGGAGACCGCTTGGCCAGCGGCCCAGGAAAAGTGCAAGTCCCCCCCACACTTGCACCCCCCCCTCCCGCGTCTGCTGAGTTGTGAACCGCTGGGGCCCAACCCTCCGTGGTTGCCTCTCCCTGAGGGCTGGGAAGCCCGAGGCGCTCCCTCGGGGCAGGGGAATTTAGACCACTCCTTTCCTCTGCCTTTGGACGGTTCCAGGTTTATGCTCCGCCCTTTGACCCATCTGCTCCTCCTTGCCAGGTGCATCCTTACCGACTGACTCCTGGGACGGAAGGAGAGGAAAAGATGCCTGATGATATTTCTGGGCCAAACGAACTCGTCTCTCTGATCCTCCTGTGTGTTCACACCCATTTGCTTTTGGTTTTCCGATTTTCCTGTATCTTCTTTGCACAGCACACCCCCAGCACACCCAGGCTGAGCAGGGGGGCAGTGCGGTTAAAGACACGGGAGCTGGCTTGCCTGGCTTCGATTCCTGCCCTTAGTACTTCCCTGTCTGACCTTGCACAGCTTGCTTGACCTCTGGGTGACTCAGTTTCCTCATCTATAAAATGGGAATATGAATAGTACCTCCCCGAAAGTTGTGAGGGTGAGGTGAGTCCTTAGTGCTTTAGGGGCGGAGAAGCTCTAAATGCTTATAGAGAACTGACAATTGGAAATTATTTGTTCAGTACTTTGTTGTTGTTGTTGTTAGATTGAGAGTCCCAAGAAGGCAGGGGTTCGGTTGGGCTTGTTTACTGTCCTATCCTTAGCCTCCAGAGAGTGCTTGGCATATGAGAGAAGCTTAAATAAGAATTTTGGAAGAACCAGGTCTCTTTTCTCTGATGATAAAAAGGAACTAAAATTATAATATATAATTGTTTGCCCATTTAAATTGGTTAGGAGTTATTTTCTCAGACTTTTATTTTTCTTAAAAATGAATTGGTTAAGATTTAAAATCAATAGCAGCATTGGCAAGGGCATAAAATGGGTGCTTTTGATTATTTCTGGTGGAGTGTAAAATGATATAACGTGTCTGGAAGGCAATTTGACAATATGGAGAAGCCTGAAAAAAGGTCAGTCAGTAATTGCACTATCTTTTTTTTTTTTTTTTTAAGAATTTGAGTGTTTAGGTGTGCACAAAGTTTTAAATGCAAGGGTGTTCATAACAGCAGGATTTATTCTATTAAAAAATCACTAATGATTGAATAGAAATACGAAATGGTTAAATAAACGGCATGCCCATGAAATGAGATCTCAGGTAGCTATAAACGATCTCTTCTGTGGGAGAGTTACTGATGTGGGAAAACACTCCTGAAACCAGCTTAAATGATAGAAAGTCATCTACAAACCTGAGTATACAGAATGGCTACATTACTTAACCTCTTTGGTCCCAACTCCCTTATCTGTAAAATTAAAACAATAGTGGTGCCTATCTCTTAGGATTTTTACAAGGCTCACAAGTGTTTGTTTTAAAGTCCAAAATATTTTATTTAGTCTGAGCATGGGAGTAAGGGCTCAATACATGTTAGCGGCTGTCATAGAACCCATCAGAAGAACAAGACTGGAAGGAAACACAGCAGAGCATTAATAGTAGTTAATCTCGGGTGATGGGATTAGAGGAGTTTTAGTTTTCTTCTTTATAAAATAAAATATATGTCAAGCAGCTAATAAAGTGTTGGACCACAGTAGGTGCTCCATAAAAGGTAGCTGGCATTATTCTATTTTTCCCTATTCTCTCTCTCTTTTTAGTAATGAACACATATTACTTTAAAGCTGTGTAATATGGCCTCAACACCAGTTCTTTTTATTTGTTATTAATGAACAAACCATGACTTCACATGCACTCTCCTCCAGGCTTTGTGACAGCCACTTCGGCTGTATGGCCAGGGGACTGACAGTGACTCTTTTACTCGTCAGCTGCTGGGAGCCCAGTACCGCCAACTCAATTCTGCTTGCATCATCTGCTTTTTAAGACTCTCCCTAATACTTTCCCTGTAGCCATTGTTTCTGTGATAACGCATTCCTGCTGTGACTCAGTAGTTTATTCTTGCCATTCCCTCCTCAAACTTTCCTTTTTCACAGCAAATTCCATGACTGTCCTAACTGCCTTCCCCTGATGTTATCCCACACCACACTCTCCTTTCCTAGCCAAAACAAATAATGATTCTTCTCTCCCTTGTAAATGAAGTCAAGATTGTTGATATTAATCATTTCAATCTCTTTTAAGTCCAAATAAAAGTATATGAGTAAGTTGGGATTACAAACCAGAGAGGAAAGGATGACTAATTTGATGAAAGATATTGAGAAATGTAACCAACTATTTTGGAAAAAAAAAATGAGATTCCTATGGCATACCGCACAACAAATAAATTCCAGATGCATTAAAAAGTCATGGTTAGGGAGACCTGAAGAAGATATTGGTGAATATCTCATCTCAGGGTGGGGAAAAACTTTCTAAGGACTTACATTATGATATACATAGGCATACATCTGTGTTTAAATAAACATAAAATCTTTTCTGATTCAACAAAGCCCAAAACAAAATGGCAAACACAAACATATTTGCAAGATTGGTGACAAAGATAGATATCCTTAAGATAGAAAAAGTCCTTATTGATTAGTGGGAAAAATATGACGGAGTCAACAGAAAAATGGGCAAAGATAAGCTGAAAGATAAATGACTGGCCATGAAAAAAAGACTGTAGTGTATAAAACAGATCAAATATTAATCAAGCATTAATTGTTTAAAGCGCTCCTCCAAATCAATATGAAAAAAGACAACTCAAAAGAAAAACCAGCAAAATCTGTGAACAGGGACATCACCAAGGCAGAAATAAAAATGACCAACAAAGAAGTAAAAAAATGCTCAATCTCACCAATAGCCAGGGAAATGCAATTCTTAAAAAAAAAAGTCTCCTTCCTACCTAACAAATTGGCAAAATTTAAAAGTTAGAAATCATCAAAGTTATAGTGGATATGAGGGAAGCACTCATTCTTATGCACTCACTGCTGAGAGATATAAATCAGTGAGGTCTTTAGGAGGGCAATTTGGCAGTAAATTTTAAAAATATTCATCCTTTCTGGTGTAGTAAGTTCAGCTTCAAGAGATGTATCCTCAGAAATACTATACATGTGCACAGAGATGTGTGCAAAAAGGTGGTAATTGCTTACTGTAGTAAAAAAGTTAAAAAAAAAAAGGATTCACATATTGCAGAGAATGCTAATGGAAGTACCCACAAATGTATGCATGAGAATTATCCCTGTAGTTTTGGAAGGACGTAGAAATATCTCAGATGTCTAATAAGAGCAGATAATGTAAATAAATTATGTGCATCCACTTATTGGAATACTACTCAGCTTGTAAAATGAATGAGGTCGATCTATATGTACAGATATGGAAAGATGTGCATAATAATAAAAAGCAATAATGTCCATAATCATTACTTTAAAAAGCAGGTTGCAGGATTTTAGGTGACATCTGATCCCCTTTATGTAAATGAGGCTATGAACCCTGCAATCCTGTGTACCTGCACTTGGGTGGGTGGAGGCCCTGCTGATGAAGGCTGAGCGGCAGCCCCAGTCCTCATCATGCCTTGCTTTTCACAAGTCACTATCAGGGGAGGGCTCTTGTCTGAGCCTTCTTCCTCTTGCCAGTCTCCTGGGTGGACTTCAGATTCCTTTACCTTCTTAAACGGGTTTAAGGTAGCACAAGATCCTATTATCAAATTCTGAAGGTTTCTTCCTAGGGAAAGAATGGAATGGCCACTATTTCTCCATGAGAGAAGGAGGACAAACCAGTTTTTAAAAGCTCCCAGAAGACCTGGGGCTCAGTGCCAAGAGAACTTGTCCAACAATGATAGTGGATTATCAGTGGCCCAGCCGAGAGGACCCTCTGTATCAGAAGGAAGGAGATCGACTGAGCATGAGTCTGTGAGATCTATTTGGACAGCCCTTCCTCTCAAGATCTTCTGCCTTCTGGGAAGAGGAAATCTGCTTTTTTGTGCTTGTATCCTAGATTCGTTGGGATAAAGCCTTTCCTTCTAAGGAGAACATCTTAGAAACTCAAAGAGAGTGTCCTGTTTTCTCTTGTGTCGGTCTCAAGGCATAGAATCCCCTTGTCACTTGAGGGGTTCAAATAGAGGCCATAGTGCTGTTGTTAGAGAAGCTGATAAGGGAACCCTCATTGGTGAGAGGCTGTCCTGGTTGATCCCATTTTAACCCATGGTTCCTTAGAATTCTCTTAGATTATTTGAATCTAAAATTTAGTCATGAAGATCCATATTTATTTTCATTATCCACTTATCCTTGTGGCCTTTTTCTCTGTGAGTTGCCTGAAGGTCTCAGTGAATGTGAATACAGAAGGAATCTGTAAATCAATGAGCTTTGGAGAAATGTGTTGCAGTTCAGGGTAGTAGGAAAATGTGAGATCCTCAGTGCCTTTGTGGTGCTTGACCTTAAAAGGGGACTAACTCTTCTGAATGATGATCCTCATGGAGAGAACTTTCCCTCTTTTGGGTTGGAATGAGATCTGAATTTATAGGAGTTTCTATAAACTAGGGGTAGAAAGCCACTAGTAGGGACTTTGTAAGGAGTCAGGTGGCTGGGGTGGCCATGTGGGTGATGACCGAGGACCACAGAAGTCTGGTTCACTGTTAGTTCAGGGGTTCTACTTTGAGGAAAAGGATGGCACATCATCACACAAATGTTGATGTCTTATTTTCCATTTGGATTTCCTTAAGTTATTCAGAAGATAAAGGATATTCTAGAAAAGTATACCAAAAACAGTTTTTTTTCTCTAAACTACTTAAATTCCATTTTCCTGAATAAATAATACTTTCCCTCGGGTAACATAATTTTTGTAGATACTAGGTTACATTGTTAAACATGTTTCATAGTAATTGAATAATTTTGAGGTGTGAAGAGAGTAAGAGAAGACAATATATATGTAAAGAATATTGTAAACTCATAATTTTATAAAATTGACCTGATCCTTTTAACAAAACAAAACAAACCAAAACTCCAGTTATTTACTGTACAGCCTTGGTAGACATTCAGCCCTAAGAATTCTGAAACACAGACAAAACGACCCTTTTTTTCCCCTCCTTTTTTGAGCCCATCTCCTCCTGCCTTCTAAGCAACTATCAGTAAAATGATCTTTCTTGTGTATTCAATGATTCTGTCTCAACTGGATCATGCCTTTGGTGTGTAGCCAGGATAAACGCCTTCCTATTTAAAAAAGCATCTAATGCTCCACATCCCACACCAGTACTGCCCATATCCGTCTCCTCCTTTTGCAGCTAAGTGCTTCCACAGAGTTGTGTGCACTTGCTGCCCCATTTCCTCACTTTCCACTTGGCCCTCAACTCCTCTACTTTAAATTCTGTCCCCATAAAATTACCAAAACCACCCTTACTAGAGTCACCAGGCATCTCCACTGCTTTGTACCCAGTGGACATTTTCAGTTCTTGCTTGACTCCTCAGCAGCACATGACATACTGACGACTTTGTCTTTCCCGAAACCCTCCTCCGTGATTTCTGAAGTGGTGCTTTCATGCTTTCTCCTTCACTTCTCAGACTGGCAAGCAATTCTATGCTCCCCACGCTTTCAATCTTGGTATCCCTCAACCTCTCCTCTGAGGCTCTTTTCTTCCTTTTCATTTCATACTATCTTCCTCAGTGACCACATTTATCAATCTTTAGAAAAGCAATTCTAACTTATTCATCCCCAGCCTGAATGTCTCCTTTGAGCCCTGGATCTGAATATCCATTGGCCACTTGCCTTGACTTGGATGTCTTAATGGTTCCTCAAAGTCATGTGTCCATGTGAACTCAGGATCTTCATCTACCACCCTTAATTTGTTCCTGTTGAGGTGAATGCACCACTAATCCATGCACTCCCACAAGTTAGAAAACAAGACTTCATCCTTGATATCTCCCTTTGTCACTTTTTTCTGTGAATATCTCTTAAAGTGCCCACTTCTCTCCATCTTTACTACATTACACATATAAAGTAAAAGGTGATACTTTTAATGAGATTGAGCTCACCATTGTTGGTGGTATGCTAGCAGAGACTAGTTGGTCACTTGGCTAGAGTGATATAGTAGGGGCTAGATGCCTACATGACTATGAGTGTTCATTCATCTTTTCTCATTTAAGTGTAGGGTGAGGGTTCAGCCCTCCATTCTCTTAGACTTCTCTTTGTCCTGCTTGTGTAGCCACTACTCCATGAAACCTATAGAGCTCTTAGACGCCATGAGGCCAACTTCTTTTTTTTTTTTAATTTTTTTTATTGGAGTTCAATTTGCCAACATATAGCATAACACCCAGTGCTCATCCTGCCAAGTGCCCCCTCAGTGCCCATCACCCAGTCACCCCAACCCCCTGCCCACTTCCCCTTCTACTACCCCTTGTTCATTTCCCAGAGTTAGGTGTCTCTCATGTTTTGTCACCCTCACTGATATTTTCACTCATTTCCTCTCCTTTCCCTTTATTCCCTTCCACTAATTTTTATATTCCCCAAATGAATGAGATCATATAATGTTTGTCTTTTTCTGATTGACTTATTTCACTCAGCACAATACCCTCCAGGTCCCTCCATGTCGAATCAAATAGTGGATATTTGTTGTTTCTAATGATGAGGCCAACTTCTAACCAAAGTCCCTTTTAGGAGAGGCCTGAGTTCCTTGGAGCTCCTAAAGTCTCCAGGAGGTATCAGTTCAGATGGGGAAGCTGAGGCTCAGACAGCAGGGTAGGGACATACTCCAGGTTAAACAGTGAGCCAGGGGCAGAACTGAGGCTAGGAACCAGCTTTCTGCTTTCCAATGCTTTGTCTTTTCATTATCCCCTGCTGGCTCTCATCAGTCCACTCTGTCTCATTTAAGGCTGGTGAGTAATAATCTGCACCAGACTCTGTCAGATGATAAATTATACCTCTTAAGTAGGAAAGTTGCTTCAGTGCTGCTCTGGGCTAGGATGTCAAAAGACAAGAGCTATTTGTTTGAGACACAAACAAGGAGACTGGCCACAATGTAGGGACAAGGTCTCAGTGGATGCTTTATTTGTTCACCCTCATACCTGAGGACCTTAAGTTCAGATTTGTAACTGTGGGATGTCTCCTGGGGTGGGGGAGGGCAATACTAGAATCTGTGGGTTGAGAGGCATGCTTCTTAAAAAAGCATATTCAATATTGTCCCATAATTTTGTCTGGAAAACACAAAATAACTAACAGATTCTTAGTGAAAACTCCAGGGAATAAAGCTTGATGAAATCTTCATGGTTGATAGGGTCATACGAAAGATATGGTGTTCTAAATTAAAGCATTCTAAATTAGCCCAAAGGGTAGCTAAGATGATGGCCAAAAAATCTGAATATCTCAGAAACAACACAGAACAAGAAAGATAAATAAAACCACGCAAAGTCCATGTCTTCAGCAAAAGTAAAAAAAAAAAAAAAAAAAAAAGAATGCACACGTTTCAGATTTACCCACATTTAGGCTTAAAGAAACACCAAGTTGTAGCAAATTAACTCTCATACTTTGCCCACTGGCATTCACAAAGAACAAGGACAGCAGGAGAAAATGCTACATGAAAGAGTGAAGAGGGTAGATACTGATAGGCTCATGCTTGATCTAAAATCACTGCCAGAGAGGGAGAGTCTACCCTAAGAGTTCTGGTGTATTAGAGGATCTGCTATAAGAAAGGAATATAAAATAGTTTTACATTTAGATTTAAGGGAGCAGTTTTTGGGGCAGCCCTGGGTGGCTTGGCAGTTTAGTGCCTGCCTTAAGCCCAGGGCCTGATCCTGGAGACCAGGGATCGAGTCCCACATCAGGATCCCTGCATGGAGCCTGCTTCTCCCTCTGCCTGTGTCTCTGCCTCTCTCTCTCTGTGTCTCTCATGAATAGATAAATAAATTTTTTTTAAAAGGGAGCAGTTTTTGAAAATGTATGGCTTTGATGGAAAAGAATGTGAAAGGGTAGAGAGAGATGGTTTTTGGAAATTTGGTGGCAATGGTGAAAAGAAGTGAAGGAGAAATTTTAGTCTTGCAAATAAGAGAGAACCCCAAAATTGGAATACATGAAATTTCTTCCCCAACCTCAAAGAATAAAAGCCATCTTTAAAGGTATTATGCACTGATACATGGACACAAAAGAGAACCCTTGAATTAGGAATCTAAAAGAATTGATTGAATTCAAGAAAGAAATGTAAGCAAAAGACAAAATCATACCATAAATCAAGACTGGGTGTCCTTTTAAAAGGTGGCCAAGAAAGAATGGACTAAAATGAAGTTTGAATTAGGGAAATTGAAGAAAGGCAGGGAAATGATTACAGAATAAAAGCAAGATAAAATTGGGGTAACTGGGGTTAGGCGTTAAGGAGGCCACCTGAGGTAACGAGCACTGGGTGTTGTAAGCAACTTGAGGTATCATTAAATTCTACCTCTAAAAATGATAATACAGTATATGTTAATTAAAAAAAAACAAGATAAAGTAAGAAGCAAAAGGGTCAAAGAAAAAGCAGGTAAAATAGTAGACAGGCAAAGCAGAAACAATATACATATAATTGGAGTCATTGAAGAGGATAATTATAGAAGACTTTAAGAAAATAAAAGATCAGGATCTATATATTGAGAGATGCTTGGGTGGCTCAGTGGTTGAGCGCCAGCCTTCAGCTCAGGTTGTTATCCCGGGGTCCTGGGATTGAGTCCCGCATTGGGCTTCCTGCAGGGAGCCTGGTTCTCCCTCTACCTGTGTCTCTGCCTCTCTCTGTGTGTCTCTCATGAATAAATAAATAAAATCTTTTTAGATAAAGGATCTACATATTGAAAGGGCACACTGGGTACCTGGGAAAATTTACTCATAAACATCAATTCTATTACATAGTCTAGTATAACTGTTAGACTTTAGACATAGAAAAAATCCTTACAGCCACCAAGCCAAAACGATCAAAAGATGTATAAGAATAAGAGAATTAGAATTGGAATTCTTTGTTACACAGCAACAGATTAGTAACACATGGATTTTTCCATATTGCAAAGGAGAAGTGCAGCTTCCTTATAGTACCAGTAGTTTAAAAATGAAGAACAAGTATGCCTTGGGAGTCTCTCAAATTGAATAACACTACAGTAAAATCATATTGACATAATTAAAGAGGCAGTGGATTTTCCTGCAAGCTGGATTTTCCTGCAACACATAATATTGGACTGGGAATGTACAAAAGTGAAATTGTGATATGAAGTGGCTCATTTAGCCACAAAGAATGATATTAAATATATTCATCCAATGGAGACATTTGCCTCAATCTTCCATTTGGAATACTGCCAAAAATGATTTGCAGATAAAATACTGGGATTTTTTTTCCTTATTCAGTTCTATACTCAAGTGTCAAATAAGGTGTTTGTTGAGGAATTAAACTTCAAGTCTTACAAAAAAGCCAATCATACCTCATTTTGTTTTTAGTTGTGATGAATCCACAGAGGATAAGGATTGAGTATAGTTTATTCCTTATGCGTGATATATGGTTAGAGATACATTTGAATCAGAAGTGCTGTTTTTTAAAGTGCTGAAGATCATCATTGAAATTGGTGATGTCCTACAAGCTGTGCCAAAATTAGTTGAGGTCAATGAATTAAATTGGGAAAAAATACTTACAGTGTGCCCAATGGTGATCCAGCAATGCTGAGTCTTAAATCAGATTTTTTTTAAATGGAAAAACATTTTTAGATTTTAATCTGCTTTTAGGATATATGTGGACATTACTGAAAATCAATTTATGAGAGGATTTTAATCTTTCTGTCAAGAGAGTCATTTTTTGTTTGAAAAATTGGGTAGAAGCATCAGATTATTTGCTTTGCAAAAAAATTACATGTGAATAACCAAGTTCTATTCTACATGGGGGTCTTTGACTGTCATTGACTCTATCTTTGAAATTCTAGAGAAAAGATCAACTATGTCAATTTAAAAATGGATATATTTATTTATAAGATATATTTGGAACATTGAATACATTGAAATTGAAGGTTGAAGTATATATAATTATTATTCATTATGTTATACTCCAGGCATTTATAATTTCACTTCCCCCAAAGACCTGCAATGATTTCTAAGGTGGATGCTATTACCCATGGTAGAACCTTTCAGAAAGAGAAACAGAGTTTCCGAATGAAGGCATGCAGGGCAGTCCTCAGAAGTTCTCTGGAATCTCCTCCTTCGTTGTTTTTATAGAGATGCTGATTCCTGGGGAGAGATAGGAACTAGCCTACGGAGCAGACTAGACTAGATGCAGACTAGACTAGAGGAGCAATGGCTGGAAGCAGATGGCCTCATTCACACTGGGGCCTGACCTCTTACTAGGGTTTGCGACCTTGGGCACATCACCAAACTTCTTTACCCTTGACTTCCCCTACATAAAAATGGGGGAATGGGGCACTTGGGTGGCTCAGTCAGTTAAGCGTCCGACTCTTGATCTCAATTCAGATCTTGATCTCAGGGTTATGATTCAAGCACCGAGTTGGAGTTCAAGCACTCCACACCAAAAATTTAAAAAATGAAATGAAATAAAACATAACAAAAGGAGGAAAACAATAGTACCTACCTCAAAAGAGTGTCATACAGGTTAAACGACAAGTTGTTAAGTCCCTGGTGCTGATTAAGTGCTCAATAAAATATGCTATTATGTCTAGACAATTCTCCTGCCCCCAGAGCCCTCCAACTCAAGGAAGCATCTATAGGGAAACGTCTCTTAGCCCATGTGGTTCTTCATCTCAGCCACGTCTGCAATCTCACAGCTGGCTGTTGGTCACCTCTTGCCAACACTGCATCATTTTGCCTTGCATATGGATCAGCTGCCAGCTTGTCTGTCTTCTCATGAAGCTGGTATCTTGCTGAGAGTTACCGGGGGTGGGCTTACTTTGCCTCTCCCCTCTCCCAGCACATAGCTTGGCACAGGGAACTTCAGAAGAACTTTAGGGGAACGGACGTCTTTGATTCCCAGAATTTCTGATTTGAAGGAACTTGTAGGTTGTCTAAACCGATTGTCCACCCGATTTCTGGAATTCCTCATTAGACCATTAAGTAGATATTTTTCCAGTCTCTACTTACATACCTCCAGTGGTGAGAGACTCACTATTGCTCAGAGCAGCACATGTTACTTTTTAAAACAGTTCCATTTTTAGAATTTTCTAATTTTAGTCAATAGGATGAATTTTTCCACCATCTGCATCAAGTTGTGGTTGGAGACTTGCAGAGAGAGCGAGAGAGCTGGTAAATGAGAATTGTTCAGGATTTATGGCTGAGGTTACACAACAGTAAAGAGTGACAAAGCACACAATATAACTTTAATAAGCTTTGCTCAACTAGTCAGAAACAAGCTCTCAGAAATGTCTATACATTTCTGCCTGCAGTGTTTACTGGGAAAATCCTTATATGGTTGCTATTTACAAATCCAGACAGGAGTTTATAGAAGGTTTGAAGACAGCAGTTTATAGACAGCTTGACATATTTGTTTGCATGCTAATCTTCTAAAAGGTCTTTTTCTGCTCCACAATTGTGGGAGCAGAGTTAAGTTCTGAGGGTGCTTTGGAAAGCCCTGGTAAGAAAGGGATTTGACCTTCTGCTCCTAAGATAGTTTTGCTGCCTTCTGGAAGGCGTGCTAAGATCTTAGGAGATGCCTCCCAGATACCCAGAATGCTCTGTGGAGTTTAGCCAGAACATCAGCTTCGAAGAAGAGTGTGCAATGACAGGTTGGTGTGAACTCAAGTCCTAGCCAGAAAGTTCTTAAAGCCTCCCTATGGCCAAGCTGTCTGTAGTGGGCTGAAGCTTCTCAGAAAACTTCAGAGAACTGCTCCCCTATACCTTGCACTAAGAGCAAGTATGCTCCCTTCACTTGAGGGAGAAGCACGGTTTAACCGAAGGAACACCAGGAAAGGGAGTTGGTGCTCTAGGGTTAGATGTCCATTTGCTGCTAACTCAGTTTTTCCACGGAAAGTGAACTCTAACATGCTGAAAATTTAAAACAAACAGAGTTGGTCACAATGTGCTCCAATGACATAGAGCTTCATCTGTGCTTACTTTAACTCGAACCTTCCCAGCACCCCTGGGAAATAGACAGGATGAAGATGACAGTTTCCATTCTATGGATAGAGAAACCGAGGCTCGGATTTGATGATATGCCAAGGTCAAACCCTCAGGAATGGGTAGACCTTGGAGTTTGGATCTTTCTCCACCCACCACAGTTGTGACCAGGCCTTCTGACTCCAACAATCCATAATTATTTGGTCAGCCTTGATACAGCAAGTCATCTCCTAGGGGAGGTGAATAGTTACATGGTAAATGTGACTTTTATGTGGAAGATGTCTCAATACAAAAGCGTTTTTATACAGGGAGACAAAGAATAGGGGCTCAGACTGTCTCTGGGATAGCGATCTTTTGTCAGTTTATTAAATTCAGATTTATTGCTGACTCCCCAGCCAAAAACATAGCTGTTAGCAGTCCATAACATGGAGCAGAAATATGAGTTCTCAGTGAATCCAAGGGAAAAAAAAAAAGAGAAGAAACCTTAATGACCTGTCGCTTGGAATAAATCTTAGTGGCCACATAAACTGGGATGACAGGAATTTATATTGTTCCTCAGCACTTGAATGACTAATGTGGTCAGAATGGGGAGCCACAGAAATTATTTCTCTTAACAAGCCAGCACCTGTTTGCAGGCTCTTGAAACTATTTTGATGAAGCCCAGGAGTGTCACCTTGGTGTCCCTCAGTCATGCTCTCAGTGGGCAGCAACCTTTCCACACAGCTCAAAGCAGAAGTGGTATTTCTGTCCTATCCTGAGACCCTTCACTTAGTTCTTCCCAGGTGGCTCTGGAAGGTTCTGAGTCAGAGGAGTACCCTCGAGAGGCTAGAGATAATCATCTGTGAAATATCGACACTTGCCCAGCAGGGACAGCCGGAAAGGGTCCCAGAGGGTGTCAGGGTGTCAGGGTGGAATTCCCAATTCCATCCCTATCCCGTGCTGGGATTCTGGGTTCTGCAGCATCAGCATTAGTAGGTTAGAGCTAGAAGTGTGCTCAGAGATCATCTAGGTCCAATTTTTAGATGAGAAGTCTGAGGTTTACGGATGAAAGTAACTAGCTCAGAGTCACAGGGCAAGGGTGTCTGATGCAGAACGAGAGCTCAGATTTCCAGACTTCCGTCCATCATGAAGCTTCTGTGAGTGTGACAACAGTCCTTCCCTATTTGAGCCTGAATGACTGTAAACCTGAACACCACTAATATCTAATAGGTAGATGTTCCACTTTCGGTGCTGGAGATGTGATCCTCAATGCAAAGAATCCCATTAGGATGCTCCTCATGAGTCATTACTGACCCTGGAATCCCCCCGCCCCCACTGATATACCATGTGACCATCTACACCACGGTTTCACATTTTTCTTCTTATGTGATTCTCACAACCATACTGAGAAGAGCCGATAGGACGGTCACTTTTAGTCATTGCACAGTTGAAGCGGAGGCTCCTACATTAGGCTCACAAGGCTGAACTTTTATTTTCTCAAAGGAGCAAGAGTCTGTGGAACCAGCGAAATCCCAAATGCATTGAAATGAAGTGTATTAGTGTGTATAGTCAACAAACATTGCTGACGTCATTAAGAGTCCACAGAACCCCCAGCTCTGACCCTGACATGACACGTGTTGCAATCTACTGGGAAAAGAAGAGGTCATCAAAACCCCTGATGTCTTTGGGGCCGGGGCTGTCCTAGCCTTCCCAGAGTCCACATGACCCATTCCTGGAGGTTCTGGTTAATGAAACCAATGTCATTGTTTCTAGAAATAGTTCATCTAGGATGTGATCTTTTAAAAAGGGTTTCTGTCTCTGATTTGGTGCCCTCATCTCTTTTTTTGTCATTAAAAAAACCCATTTTAGCTATTTTAAAACTTGTTCATCCTAAAGCACTTCTGGGGTAAATTTTATGCTTCTATTCATTTATCAAATTTGCAGCATTTTATGAAGATGGTATTTTTTATCTATGCAGGTGTCTTTTCTATTAAGAGACATAAAACTATCTTTTCCTCAAAGTGATATGTATCTAGCAATAAATATTTGCATTAAAAACTTGAGTTCCAGTCAATTGTTATGCATAGACACACCCGATCCTGTCTTTGTAATTACAGATGATCTGTACCAATGTTGGGTATCTTTTATCTTGTGCTTCATAATCAGCTATTAATTTATGAACTAAAATATGGAGTCTATATCCCAGGTAACCCAGAATGAGCAACTGCAGATTTGATTGATTGTGATCTGAGAATGTGCATTAGAGGTCATCCCAGTAACACATCGAGAACACAGGGGGACGCCGCCAGCATCTGGAGGGGAAGGGGCCTTTGAACTCTGGCAAATACCACCTGTGTGGAAAGATTGACAGGAGTTCTAGCGCCTGGCATTTGAGTCCATTTAGATCTTAAAAAGGCTTTTAAAATGATGACTCTAATAGTCATTTCTTTTCTTCCTTCATTCTACCAATTGATGGAATATTCACGGCGTGCCAGGCACTAGGCTTGAGTCTGGGGACACAGTTGTGGGCATAAACACACATGCTCCTTGACCTCATGTAGCCCATTCTCTAGTGAGGGAGACACACCTTAAGTCACTATCACACATCTGGGCCCTTTTCCTTCTTCTTAATAAGAGAATCCTGATATAGTTTGGGGTGGCAATATGCTCAACTGAACAGCCCCACTTCCCAGTCTCCCTTGCAGCTGAGGCTAGCCAGGTGACACACTCTGGCTGCTGAAATGTAAGAGGAAGCCTGTTGGAAGCAGACAGGTTTCGCTTTCCTGATGTGGGTGCTGTTCCTTCCATTTTGTTCCTTCCTTTCTTCCTTTCCTTCCCTCTGGAACTTGAATCCACATTCAAGTGGCCTGGGAGTGAGCAGCCATCTTGTAGCTCTAGTGTGGCCACGCAGCATTGTTAAGTGAGAAAAAGTAAGCCCCTTCTCTTTGGTTAACCACACAGTAACCGACTGTAAGTGCAGTCCCTACTGATCAGCTCAGCTGTATCTTCCACGTGAGACGGTGAGTCCAGAATTCTCTGAATGGGAGCTAGGAGCCTGGGAAAGGTGATCCCAGCAATGGTCAACACCCAGGACTCCTGAGTTATGCCTGCAAGGGTGGGCCAGACAAGTAGGGTCTAGTCCTCTGTGTTTCAAGGGCTCCCCCAGGGGAGGCGGCATGGGCCGTGGGTTACAACTATTCCTCCCATCTTCCATTCCAGGGCACTGTATAGTGGAGGGAACTGCGCCATGGTGTCTACATCACAGGGCTTTCACCTATGCAGAGGCGATGGGAGAGTGTGAGTGGCAATCTCTGAAAACTAAGGAGGGGCACAAAGGTCAGTTAGCTTTCTGCTAATACCAGGCTGTCTGAAATTAAAGCTAGCAAGGCAGGAGATAGGTACAGTGAAAGCCTAAGGAAGAGGATTTTGGACTTTGGATTTTGGACTGGGCCACAAAGGGTGGTACCCACCATGCTGGGTCAGATGCACAAGGGCAGGCAGCTGGGAGTCCAGCATGGCCAAGGCCAGGCAGCGGGAAGAGCTGAGAACAGTAGCAGAAAAGAGCCAGACCAGGACCCACATCCCTGCATGTGTTAGGGAATGGATTGGAAACCAGTGCAAATGACCCGTGACAAGGGGTAAGGAGTGCACAGGTTCGAGTCTTAGGGTTTTGGGGGAGAGAGAGAGGGGCACCAAGGTGGAGGTCCCTCCAGTAGCCCACTAAGCTGAAAGAATGTGGAGCCTCGGTGGAATTTTTGGAAGCAGTATTTCCGAGGCCTGGGGGCGCCCAGAGTGGCAGCGAGGCTGCAGGACAGGCCGAGAAGGCCAGCCTCCCCCCACCCTTCCTTCCCCAGAGCTGCCCACCTACTGTTTGAGACGCACAAACCCGGGAGCTCTTTCCACGAGGCGTGGCGGGGCCGTGGAGAGATCGATCCCCGGTAACGAGACAATTAGCTCCTTGCATTCTTCCTGCAGGAACAAATCTGGGCCCCCGTGGCATCTGTCCCCTCCTGTTCCTCCAGCTGGCCTCCTTGCCACGTGCACACCCTGCTGGGAAGCCAGCCCCGGGGCGCCTGCGGCTCCGGGGGCCCCACTCGTGCTCCCCGGAGGGGTTCGGGGGAGGCTGGAGGAGCAGGAAGGAACCAGAGGAGGCTGGGGGCGGGGGGTGGATCGCGCGCGCGCGCCCCTGAACTCCTCGTCAAAAGTTCTCCTGCAGGGTTGGCAGCTCCTTCTCGAAAGCTGCTCCGTAGCGGAGGTGGCATATGGACTGTTGACAGAGCAGCTGCCGGGGAAGGAGACGCTGAAAGGAAGCCTCGAGGGATAAACAGAGAAATCCGTGGCGCTCGGTGGGGCCCGCGGCGCGCCCGCCTCTCGCAGACTCCCCTTCCCCATCCCCTTCCCATCCCTTCCCCATCCCCATCCCCTTCCCCTTCCCCTTCCTCCCGCCCCTCCCCTTCCCCATCCCATCCCCTTCCCCTTCCCCTTCCTCCCGCCCCTCCCCTTCCCCTCCCCCTTCCCCTCCCCTTCCCCATCCCCTTCCCCTTCCCCGTCCCCATCCCCTTCCCCTTCCCCGTCCCCATCCCCATCCCCAATCTCATACCCATTCCCATCCCCATTCCCATCCCCATCCCCATACCTATCCCCTTCCTCCTTCCCCTCCTCTTCCCCTACCCCTTCGCCTCCCCTTCCCCATCCTCTTCCCCATCCCCTTCCCGTCCCCGTCCCTATCCCCATCCCCTTCCCCTCCCCCGCCTGGAGAGCGGGTGGGGCTGCTGGGCTCCGGGGCTCTCAAGTGGGATCCTGACGACGATGTTCCCCTAATGTTCTTGAGCGCTTGCTACCGCGCCCAGCCAGTTCGGGTCTCTACTTGAGGTGCCTTATTCCAGTTATTTCTGCAGGCCGCTCGGGGGAGAGAACCCCGGGGCCCCATTCTGCAGATGAGAACACTGAGGCTGGGGAGCTGCGGGAGATCGCGCTGCTGGGAGGGCTGGTCAGTGGCCCAGGCACCACCGCGGAGCCTGTCCCCCTAAACATTGTGGTGGTTTCCCGTCGCCAGCACTTAGAGCACCAGAACAGGGGACTAAGGTTAAGGAGCCCGGTGGCTGGTGCGTTTGGCAGCCACAGGGCCTTGTTCTCAACTTTGCACCGGGAGCGGGAAGGGGCAGCTTATAGCTTCTGGCACAGCGTCTGGCCTGGAGCTGTACAGTGGATTTAGATGAATACTACACTAATGAATCTGCCAATCTTGAGGGAAGCTGCATTCACACCCATTTTGCAGGTGGAAAAGTGGGGTCCTTAGAGAGTCTTGCCTTAAAAACATGGCAGAGAAGAGACTGGAAGTCTGGTTTTCAAACCATGGGCCTCGGCCTGTGTCTGGCCGCCTGGAGTGCTTCAGATTAAGAGTGTGTGTGTGTGTGTGTGTGTGTGTGTGTGTGTGTGTAGTGGGGGTGGAGTTGGGTTGGGTGGAAGGTGGAAGGAAGAGTGAGAATAGAGAGCCATGAGCGTGGTTTACTTCAGAGTCAGTTGCTGATGTGTTAATAGTCCCAGGTCTAGAGAGCTAGGAGAATATTGTTTGGAGAGCATCTAGCTTGGGCAGAAAGATGTCAATGTTGTTTTTTTCTTGTTGCGGGAGCTCTGTCTGTAACCTGATCCCCGGGGAGCTCTGGGTGGGTCTCTGTCCCTCTTGTCTATCAAATGCTATTTCCCCGGGGGGATCAGTCACCCCAGTTGGGAATCTGGCCCTTGCAGACATGAAGACAGAAACCAGCAGCCCATTCATCACATTGAAAGCTGATACCTGACAGAGATTCAATCTCATCTTGAAGCTGGAAATTTGGGAGATAAATGGGGGGGACGAATTTTCTCCAACTCTGGAGGGAAAAGTTCACAAGTATCAAAGGCGGCATTGGAAGCCACACCAGTGGCGCTACTACACAGCTTCCCGTCAGGGCGTGCCAACTCATGGCCTGGCTGTTGGCATGAGGACAAAGTCAGAGCCTTGCCACATCTGGACTGCAAACATTTTTAAAGGTCCACTGAGACCACAGGCACTTCTTCTCTACCTGTGAGGTATGGGAGTCCCCGAATGGGTCCCTGTGGATAGAGAGGAACCGGGCTCCTAGGTCTATTTTAGTTGACCTCCTTCCTTCCTACCTCTCCAGCCTCTCCCAAATCCTCTCTCTTCCACCTCACCTGGTACCCTTTCACCTCTGGGTATTTGCATAGGCTCTGCCTGGAGTGCATACCATTCTCCATTCACCAAACTTTTTAGCTCAAGCCCCATGTTTTGGACTCTTCCTGGCAAAATTGATTAATTTATTCTCAAGATTTCCACAGCACTTTGCATATTCTTCTACTATCCACATTCTATTGCTTTTTTATTTCTCTTTTTCTTTAAGGCCCTGTTTTCTACACTGGGCAGAGACAGGAGTGGCCAGCCCCATTCCCTCCCAGAGACCCAAGGACCTGGAGATTTCTGATATTTGCTCGCTGCTCCTTTTTGAATGAATAGTAAACCATGACATCTAACCCATTGGCTATCTCTTTGGTACTACTTATTTTGTACAAATTCCCAAAGGAGCAACTTGGAGGACTCCTGAGATGCAGAGGCTCCTGGGATTTTGCCCATTCTGAGCTTCTGTCCAAGCAGAAATGTGCACCCAGAAAAAAAATGTCTCCTGGGGCCAAACCTGGGTCCCAGGGAAGGGGAAGGCTGAACGGAGACAGTAGGTCTCAGCCTCACAGATCTCCATGGGCCTTTGACACCACAATGGCCCCCTGTTCAGTCCTTCCAGGTCCTACCAATGTCATTATCATCTGAGGCATCCAGATGGCACCTGGGGATTTTGTGCCGGGCAGTACCTCCACTCCCCAGCCCTGCAGCTAGGGTGAGTCACCTAGCCTCCATTCCCTAGTGTGGCTAACAAGGACGCTGACTGCTGCGCAGGATGGTTACAAGGATGGAAAGAGAGGTTACTTAAGAGTTTTTTATTGCCATACAATGAAGCACCTGAATCTTAAGTATAAGCTTGATCATTGCTTTTACATTTGCATGTCGTCAGGTAAGCACCACCCGGATCCAGATAGGGAGCTAAATGAGACTTTAGAAGCCAACATAAGCTTATAAACTGTAAAGTGCTGAAGAAATGTTGGTTTTGAATATTACCAGGAGGTGGAGCCTCTTTCACATTAAATTCCTCTCCTCCTACAACTCCTAGGTTTCTAGAAATCATTAGCATCCTTTGCAGTCGCCCCAGCAAGTCACAAGTCACGGCAGGTGCAGGAACTCAACATCTCAGCTATGCAGAGCGGCTTGGAGACAGAGACCCGCCCACGCTGCGCACACCCTGGGCTCCCAGCACCGCTGCTCTGACCAGGTCACTCCTGACCTTACTCCCTCAGACACTGCATCATCCCAACAAAATGCGACCGGGGAAAACATAGCTGTTGTGTAGTTTCACTTTGATGTGACTTGATTTAAAAGCTATGCCCTGGGTGGCTCAGTCAGTTAAGCATCTGCCATCGGCTCAGGTCATGATCTCAGGGTCCTGGGATCAAGCCCCGCATCAAGCCCCAATGCCACTGCTCAGTGGGGAGTCTGCTTCTCCCTCTCTCTCTACCCCTCCCTCTCTCCCTGCTCATGCTCTCACGTTCTCTCTCTCCTTCAAATAAATAAATAAAATCTTGAAAAAAAAAAAAAGACATGTCAGGCCCTGGGCAGAGAAGGGGAGAAGGAGCTTCCTGGGCTGGCCCTCCAAGGGGCTCACGGAATGCAGGGCTGTGGACATTACCAGGTATGTACCTGTGAAGTCGAAGCCCAGAGATCTATCATCCATCTCTCCCCTGGGACGGACTTCCTGAGGTTCCCAGACCTCTTTCTCCAAGCTGCCCTGGGTTTCAGCCAGCTTCTTCACTTTATCTGCTAGGTGTCTCCACCTGGCTGCTCTATGGCCCTTCAAACTCAGTGTGTCCCTAAGAAAACCCATTTTCTTACTTCCGAAACCTGGCTTCTTCTTCCTACTTTCCCTCCTCCCTCCCTGAGGCATCACTCACCCCCAATCATTCAATCAAAGCCATGCCTGAGGGTCAACTTGACCCTTGCCACGTTCTTCCTTCCGGTCTTTCACTACTACCATCCCTGTCATTGATCCTTCGGAAACCCTCAGTCTGTTGGGAGCCTCCTTCCTGGCTCCCTGCCAAATCTTACCCAACCCTCAAGACCTAGGAAAGTGCCTCTGCCTCTAGAAGTATCCCCATGTCTTTTAGTTCCACATCACTGACCTCTTCTGCCTGTTGACTACTGCCACTCTTTATCTGAACCTCTTTCGGGGCCTCTGGATGCTTTCTACCTCGTCTCACTCATTTATGTTCCTGGCCCCTGGTACCAGGCATGGTGTCTGGCCCTGGGTGCTGGTGAATGAATGGATGGATGCTGCGTTAATGACTGGGTGGCATAAGTAAAGGCAAAGCTGCTGAGCTATTAATCATACTTTCAGAGACCCAAGGCTTTTAAAAAAGGCCAGGATATGCTAATTCAAGTGGGGTGTTTGAGGGTCTTCCTTCATCTTCTCCATCCCTGACCCCTTCGCCTAACAGAAAAGGGCAGGCTCCTGACATCTCACAGTCCTCTGTGCTTGAAAATGCTGAATCTGGAGAAACTTTGTCATAATTACCTCCCTCCTTGAAAGTACAAACTACGTAATTTGCCTTTAAGTGATCTTAAATTAATATAAATAATGAAGTATGCTCAGAATGCTCAAGTACTGGTATATCCAATTGAACACAATTAAAATTAAGATGGATTTATTAGTATTGTGACTATTATTGATTAAAATGGTAATGATAAATAAGGAGAAATGTTAAGTACAACAGGGAATTGGTAATATTTCTTCAAAGTAATCATTTTGCTGTGACTACCCAATTATTAGTACATTTAATGTGTTATTCAGTGCAATTAATTACCCACTTTGCTTCTGGGAAGGCACTAGGAAAAAAATTGCTTTCTGCCTGGAGTAGTGGTTGCTTGGGAGAGACACTGGGAAAAGCCACTGCTTGCTTGCACTTCTGTGATGAAGACCGTGCTCTTTGGGCATATGGGTCCCCGCAGCTCTGATAGAAGCTGCCGGTGCCCTTGAGGAAGATGAGACAAAACAGAGACCAGGTTCTTAGTCTTCATAGTCAGTTGCTTTTGTGGCAACTGTGGGTGGTGGTGATGAGCAGATGGGGTGGTGGTGGTGAATCAGATGAGGTTACCTGGCTTGAGTCTTGACTGGGTCACCTGGCTTTGGAACCTGAGTTTACCCACAGCACCTCTCAGGCGTTCCTTTTACTCAGCTGTAAAATGGGAGTGACACGGTCTGCCTGCAAAAATCTGTACATGAAGGGATCTTTCAGTGGAGCAGATTCGCGAGGCCAAAGTGATCGCCTGCTGAGAGACCCAGGATGGCTTCAGCCCTCAGCTAAAGCTGAGGGTTTGCTTCTGGTTCCTGTGGACCACCTCTGGGCGGTGTCTGTCGCGGGCTACAGGTCCTTGATACCTCAGTGCAAAGTGAATGTGGAGGGTCACACATTTATCCTCCAGCCCCACTTTGTTCCATAGCCCGTGACTGGCTTATGCTGTCCATGTGCCTCCTTGCCGGGAAGGATGAGGATGAGTGAGATGATAGAGTGATAATTGTTGGACGCTTCTACAAAGCTCTTGCCTATTCATTTTCTATTTATCTGTACAGCCATCCTATGAGGTAAAGTAGGTTTTATTAACCTCCTTTAAAAAACAAGGACGTTGGGGTCTAGAGAGGGAAAGTGACTTGTTCAAGGTCACAGAACTAAGTGGTAGCTTGGGGACTTGAACTCGAATCCTCTGACACCAAGAACCATGTGCTCTTGCCTCTTTAGCCTTCCGACATTATCGCTACGTCTCTTTATCCCTGGAGTCCTCTGGCCCTCAACCCTCCCCAATGCCAAGGTTTTATCGTATTGTTTCAGGAAGCTAATTGCTAGTTTTTACATAAAGGTTTTATTTTATGAGCTCCAAATTGCCCAAATTAGATTTTATTAAGCTCACACATATGATTTTCCTTGTTTTTATTAAAATTAAGTTCACTCATTTGCCATTTGCAAAGGAGTTTGAAATTAGGATCACTTTGTATCCACGGAAACACAGGGAGAATCTTATATGTGATCAGACTTTTACGCGCAGAATGGGAAAAAAAAAAAGGCAGCTGGTAATTAGGTGCGTAATTCATAGGCAAACTCCTGGAGCACAATGGGTCTGCTCTTCTGCTTTCTGGCTGACAGGTTACGACAGCTCTTTCTGTCATGGCTCTGTGGGAGTGGGGTAGGAGTGTGGTGGGTGGGTAGGATGGAAGGGTTCAGGGAGCTGGATCGGTCCCAGCCCTGCCTCTCGCTCAGTCTGTGGCTTTGGGAAAGGCGTATCTCTTGTTTTGGGTCTCAGTTTCCCCATCGATCAAATGTGGAATTGAGGGAGGTAGACCTAGAAAAAACTTTTATCCCTTGTCTCAATTCTGATTACTGGTAGTGAGTGGCCATAAAGCTGTGATGGGAAGGGTTTTAATGCCATACCTGGACTCAGCAGGAAAATGCATTTGTTTAACTGCCTCGGTCAGCGACTGTTAGTTGAGCAACTACTAAGTATACTAAGTACCAGAGATGGATTCTTCTAGTCACTAGGGATGGGTGAACACATCAGAAGAGGCTCCTGTTTTCAGGAAATAGCCACAATTACAGCCACAAAAACAGACAACCAAATAAATTAAAATTTAAAAATGATGATATTACAGAAGATAAATCAGAGAAATTGATGGGGGTGGGAGAGGTCAGCAAAAACCTCTGTGAGAAAGTAATCTTTGAGCTGAGACCTGAGTGACAAAGGAGGTCCAGTCACAGGGAGATCTGGTTGCAGCATGTGTAGGACACAGGTGGGATGGAGGTGGGCACGTCCAAGGAACAGAGACAAGCCAGCGTGGCAGGTGAGATGGAGGTGGCCTCGGAGGGGGAGACAGTGGCTGGATGGTGATTGATTACTCATGTCTGCTATGGGCACGGGAGGGAAGAGGGTGCTAATGTGTGCTCCCTACATGCCATCCCTGGTCTAAATGATATTCCCAGTAATGGGAATATCGTTCCCAGCAATGATATTCCAGGAGTCTGCTGGCAAAAGCTCCTTCCAGTACAGGGGGTGGCTCCACTTGGGTGAATGGGGGAGGGTCCATGCAGAAGGAGGGGTGACATTTGAACTGGTCTTTCAAAAATGCTCATTGCCATACCAGGGCGGGGGGGGGGGGTGTCACATGCCCCTTTCTGTGGCATCTGGTTTTGTCCTGTCTGTCTGCAGTGTACTTCTTCAGCAACTTAGGCAAGATCTAGTCTGTTTTCCATCAGGAGGCCTGTCCGCGGAGGCAGAGAAACTGGATCCAAGCCCGTGCTCTGCTGTTTGGTGACCATGTGACTTGGCCCCCTGGCTTTAGCTTTTTTTGGAGCCACAGTTCCCTCATCTCTAAAATGGAACAGTAATAAAATTTACCCCTCAGAGTACTGTGGGAAATTTAAAAGATAAATGAGCACATAGGGGTTTATAAAATGTGATGTCAGTATTTTAATATTTATAATTTATATATTCGCTATATTTATACTATGGAATAGTGCTATGTTTTACAAATTGTTATTCTCCTTTGGAGGAAGAGGCCTCCTGACACCCACCCCTCAAAAAGAATTTGATGTTTTTCCTTGAGTGTAAATTGTCACAGCTTTTGTGGGAAGTAATTAGCAGTATGCAGTATGCGATGGCCTAAAAAAAATGTTTTGTTTTTTTTTTTTTTTGTCCGGGAATTCTACTTCTTAGAATTTAACAAAAAGAACTAAGTGGACTTCTGCTTCTGGCTCTGATGGAGTAGCTTGAAGCAGCCTGCTGCTCCTGCTAAGGACTAGAAATGCTGAACAGGATACAAAAGAAAAGTTGTGGATATTCACCAAATAGAATAATATGCAGCAATGGAAACGAATGAAGGACTGCAAGGAGCAGAAACATGAATGGATTGGACAAACGTAATGCTAGGCCAAAGGAGCCAGACGCAAGGTCTGTACAATTTTATAATTGAATTTTATATAAAATTCAAATATAAACTTATATATAGATAATATATAAATATATATCTAAGATATAAATGTACATAAGATGTACAAATACAAAAATATAAGTAAACATACAAATATATACTTATATAATAGAAATAAGGAAACATATAAATATATGTTTTATATACTATATAAATACAACTTATAAATATGGTATTTTATAAATATTTGCATTTATATGAAATTCAGTCTCTTGGTGTTAAAGATTAGGGTAATGTTACCTGGGAGGAGGTGTCGTGATGGGATATGGGACCCAAGAGGAGTAGGGGTTCTGGTGATCTTCTATTTCTTGATGTGGGCGGTGGTTCTCTGGGGTATTTGCTTTGTGAAAAGTCATTAAGCTATACACCTTTGATTTATGTGCCTTTCTATATGTATGGTTCACCTTAATGAAGAAAAAACTTAATAAAAAAAGGAAATAATTAGGTATATAGACAAAGATGTGTGAATAAAGATGTTTATTGCAACACCACATATAACAGTGAAAATAGAAATAATATAGCAGTCCAAAATGGGAAATACTTCTTTAAAAATGTGGTAGTGATACTGTCTTTATTAATGATGCTTTCAAAGAATCTTTAACCACGTGGGAGCATTTTGATGATAGGGTGTTCATGGGGTAAAGTACTGTGAACACTGGCCGGGAGTTATGGCCGGAAACCTTCCTAGCCCTAGAGGGTGAAGGGGGGTGGGAGAGGCTGAGTGTGGGGTGAATCCCCTTCTGCTCTGCCTCTGCTTTTCCCAGATTCAAGGGCAGGTAAACAGATTTCATGTCCTGATCTGTCATAAAAAGCTCCCTCATCTCCTAGCAACTCCCTTGGAATCTCTACAGTCTTTGAGACTCCAGGCAGGGAAGGGGCCTGTCCTCCCTCCAGGGTCACTTCCTTTCCTCAGTGGGGCTCTCAGTCTGAGCCATCTGGTCTGCACAGCTCCTCCCAAAGGACCCTCAGACTCAGTCCAGATGTGAGGCATGGGGAAGAAGGGACACGTTTTCCTACCTGCCCCATAGTTTAACAGAACTGCTCCTGCCCACAAAGTTGTGAGTGCTGCGTGTCATTAGTCAAGGTTTTTTTAGCAACTTTCTCCACCCCTCTCATCGCTTGGCTGCCCACCCTACCCCAGACCAGTCGTTTTGGGTTTAGAGTGCCTGCCCCCCATAAGTACACAAAGAAGCGGGAGAGGTTTTGCCATCATCATGTGCAGGAGCCTGATTCTATTCCCATTCAAGCTGCCTTCCGCCTCCATCTTCCTCCCTAAACAATGGGAGTGGGGAGGGGGGATGCTTTCCAAATTTTCTACAATGGGCTTTTATTACTTTTATTATAAAAATTATTAAATGATGTTCTTTATCTCTAGGAGTGCTCTAGAGCAGTGCTTCTCGAATGTTAATGTGCTTTGCCTAGTAATCACCTGGGGAGTTTGTTTAGATTGTGATTCAGTAGGGCTGGGGTGGAGTGGGGGTGATGCTGCATCTCCAGATGATGCTGCAGATCCGCACCCGCTCTGGCTCTGAAGAACGAAGTGGTTAGAGGATAGTTGGGGAACGGGTGCAAGCTGTGACCTGTCGCCTTTTCACTGCTCCCCCTGACCCCTATGTTTCACAGGTCTTCACATTTTGCTGAACGTTCAGTGTAATGAATGATGGCTTAATAAGAAGTTTCCAAGAAAGTTGGAATCTACATAGGTACCTGGGCTAACCAAAGCACTGTGGAGTTTAGTCCTTTAGAGGACAGGTTCTCAGATTTGAGCTCCCTTACTCCTCAAGCAAATACAACATGGTGAACTCACAGCAAGGGCCAAAGTCAAGAGGCCAGGGACTTAGACATAAGCCAAGAGGCCAGGACTTTAGCCCCAGCTATGCCTGTGACTCAGTTTCCCCCAGTTTAGTATAAAGTGTGGGTAAAGGATGATTTTCATGATCCTGTGAAAGAGTTGTCATGGAATTAGGGAGTACTCAGTCACCGAGTCCTCATTGGAGGCTGGAGGGCCACTTACTGGGGTGTCGTAAAGGGGATTTGAGCATCAGAGGGGAAGGTGGTAGAGAGACCTGGAATATCCTGACAATAGGGAGTCTCGACTAGCTTTCCCTTCCCAGTTCTATTTCAGATCAAGTCTGTATTATGTCTTCTTGGAAAGGGGAGTAGGAAAATTTCAGAGCTACATTTGTGAACTATTTGTTTTATTATTTGAAATTGCAGAATCAAGCAGTGGTTGGAAAGGATACTTTAAGACCCCTAGTCCCACCGCTCCTGTGAGGTGCTCTGTGGGAGCCCTGGAGCTGTGGTGGGAGGGGGCTCCCAGATTCGCAGGGGACCAGAGCTTCTGTGATGCACTCTGGAGCCTCCTGGTGGGGGTGGGAGGGTAGCTGGCTCTGGTTGTCTGGACTGCAGACACCTCCAGGGACAGGGGATGACCCCAGGCAGCCTTTTCACCACTAGATGGGCCTGATTGTTCATGAATTCTCTCAGGTGAGCAGAAATCTGACTCCCGGTGGCCTTCATCCATTGACCCGAGGTCTAATGCAGGTGTTTCCAAACTTCCCTGATGACAAGAATCACTAGGGAGGTTTATTTAAAATTCAACCCAACTCCAACCCTCACAAAACAGATTCCCAAGCCCTTCCTGGAGATTCTGATTCACTGGGGTTTGGAATTTTTTTTTTTTTTTTTTTTGTTTCAATAGCCATACTTCCTTCAGGCATATGAAATCAGTGAGGGAGGCATTTGGATACAAAAACTCATTCCTTTGATGCAAGGAGAAAAATCCATTACTGAAAATGGCACATATAGGCTGACTTCTTTATTTGATATTTATCATATGAGCTGGTAGGTGATAAGTTGTTCTCATCTGAGCTTAAATATGAATCCTTCTAAATGTTTTAAAATGCCTCCTTCTTTGTGATTGTGAGAAAGATAAATGAGGCTGTCTTAAGGCAGATAAAACTGAACAAAGGATTGACAAAGAAAATATAATACGAAAATAACCACTAATGTAATTAGTAGTAGCAAAATCGAATCAATGTCCAATATTCAGGTGAGTTGGTTAAGTTTGTTAGTCAGACCTATGAGAAGAACTAGAAAGATGCCTGTGTCCTGCAACGCAGTACTTTCCTTCCTAGAATTTTAAAAGAAATCACTAAATAGAAGGTAAGGAAGCCTTATGCACCAAGATGCTCATCGAAGCATTATTTATAATTCCAATAAAATTCTGAACAAGTTCAGTGTTCAACAACAGAATATTAAGCAAATTTAGGTATAACCATGAATGAAATATTATACGGCAATTGAAGTGATCAGAAAATCTGTATATCAATATGTATAGATGCTTATTATGTTCAGTGTAGGTAGAATAAGAATTTGGTCCGTGTACACTTTTTTTTCTTGGTCTCTGGCTGAGGATTAGAAAATGACATGGGGAAAGCACACTTCAGTTAAATAATTATTTGCTAAATAAATTATATTTAAAATAGTGTCATTGGGGTGCCTGCGTGGCTCAGTTGGTTAAGCTACTAACTCTTGGTTTCAGCTCGGGGCATGATCTCAAGGTCATGAGATATAGCCCCGTGTCTGGCTCCACCCTTAGCACAGAATCTGCTTGGGGCTCTCTCTCCCTCTCCCTCTGCCCCTTCCCCCTGCTATCTCTCTCTCTTCCTAAAATTAATAGATAAATCTTTAAAAAACATAAAATAGTGTCGCTAGTATAATATTGTGACTATAAAGCCAATGGACAACTCCATTTAGAAGAAGTAGAGGGTAAGGCCTGGATAAATATCCATTGAAACCAAGGACCCTAAGATCTTTGAGGTGTCGAGGGAGAACCTTAGGGTCAGCTGGTTCAACTTGCCAAGCTTTGTAAGGTTGCTTATTTTAGTAACCTTGACAAATCCTCCTTGACTTCTGCAACTGGTAAGCAGCCCAAGAAGTTTTCCTCAAAGTTCGCGTCTACCTTTGGGAGACATCCAACGTGGTGGGGAGGGTGTGGGGAGAGGCAGATGCTCAAAAGAGCAACTAGGAAAGCCAGACTTCCCATCTCAAATTTTGTTTTTTTCAGACCAAAATTCTTTTGTTCAGAACAGATTGGCACCAACGTCTCAAAATTTGCATAGGAGAACAAAGATTCATGTTTGAGTAAAAACAATGAGAATAGCACAGCTTGTGTCTCAAAGGTTCCTCCTGCCCCCATCCCACCGCTCAGATTCTCTATTTCTAGTCTGTTAGGGGCAGAGAAGCCCAGTGAGTCAGATGAGGAGCAACTTCACTGAGGTGAGGACCTCTGGAATCTAGGGTGAACCCCAGGGTGAGGAGCCTCAGAGAGCCGCTCTGGGGGCTGGTGCAGGGGCTTCAGATGCCCTCATTTCTGGGGTAGGGACAATGCTCCTGAGCATTAAGTTTCCCAGGATAGATCCTGAATAAATGTGGTAGCACTGGTTATTTTGGAATGAGCGGGACTTACGTAGAAAGAGCATGTATTTTAGAGTCAGAAAGCCTGTATCCAGTCTTTGCTGCCTCTTAGTAGTGATGAAGTTTTGGGCAATTACATTCCCTTTCTGGGCCTCAGTTTCCTAACTGATGAAATAGAAAAATAATCCCTGTGTCGTACAACCGACAGGGCTGGTGTAAAGATCCTTTAAATAATAAATTGGAAGTACTTGATAACCTGCAAAATATTATGCCCGCTAATTATTTTAATACGTAATAATGGTTACAGAGGCATTGCAATTCTGAATTTTATTTTGGGGTCCTAAGTATTGAGTCCCACAGGCTCGTGATTATTTAAGGGCTGATTTATGAGCTGCCATGTATTGAGGTTGGTATAAATTAAATTTTTTCCCCATCTGTGCTCGTGCAGCTGGGGTTGCAGGTGGGGGTGGTAAGCCAGGCAGTCAAAGTATCTGAGAAAGGCACCTGCCCTGAGAAAGCCAGACCAGATACCTTAGTCCTTGCTTATTCAGAATCCTTGAGTTATGTATAAAGAGGGTATGCAGGCCAATGTTATCATGATAGGAAGGCATCTTGATGTCCCTTGTGAGAGTGATGAATGGTGGAGGTGTTGGAGATGGCTCAGATTGCCCACTGACCAGTGACACTGAAGCAGAGCCACCCAGCACCCAGGGGACACACAGTGACCAAGAAGTGGGCACCTTCCATGTGCGCCCTCTCCACACTATTTGTATCCCTTCCTTCCTTTCTTCCTCTCCCCAGGTCTGAATCTCAAGGTCAGGGACCCTAAACCCTGAGAGATGAGAATCAGCATTTCATTCCTCCGTCTTCCCTTTTGTCCTGTCCTCCCATCACACAGTAATAGTGATGATGCCTAGTGCACGTTTCCAGACATTACTCAAATGATATAATAATTCAAATGTTTTTTTGGTAGAAGAGCCAAATGACAGATGTGATATATAAGGAGAGTGGAGCTCTCTTTTCCCCGCTCCTCCCCACCCTAGAGGAAGCGTGGTATACACTCTTCTCTCCTCTTGATGCATTTACACTCGTACACATATTAATCACGTATCATTTTGTTGCTTGCTTTTCCCACTAAGTAATATATTTTGGAGATCTTCCTGTTGCCATATCTCTACTGCACTCTGCTTTTTGAGCAAGGGATTTTCTACCATAATTTACTTACCTATTCTCCTTCCTATTAATAGTAAATTAGGTTTTTGGTGTTTTGCTACTGTACACAATCCCATGATGAACATTCTTGGATCTATGTACATAAATTTGAACAATGAGTTGCGTGGGGGCACACAAACAACTGCTTTTATTCTGGAAAGAGCCCGAGGAGGGGAATAGCTGGGTCATTTGATATGTACATTTGAAATTTTGATGGATGTTCTCAAAAGGCCTTCATCAAGTGCCTTCATCAGTTTATACATATAGTGTATATGAGAATGTCTGTTTCTCCACATTTTTACCAACTAATCTTTTTATTTTGCATTAAATAATTCTCTTTTCTCTCACTAATACAGCTCTTTATGACTACTGTGTGTGAATTATTAATTTTCCGTAAATTCCCTTTTATTTCCTTTACAAATTTTTATAATTGACTTGTCTTTTTCTTTTTGCTTTGTTAGAAACTCTTTACGTTCTGGGTAGTAATCCTTTATCTAAGTGTGCACTTTAATTTTTTCCCAAAAGGATAGCTAATTGGTCCAGTCTCACTTGTGGATTAGTCTGTTGTTTCTCTACTAATTTGAACTATCAACTTGATGGTATACTTAATTTTCATAAACACTTGAGTTTGGTGCTGGGTTTATTATTTTGTCTCGTTGATCTATTTCTTAATATCTGCACCAATACTTGACCATTTTACTACAAAAGCTTACTGTGTGTTTTGACATCTGGTAGGATAAGACCCTGAATAAGAAATGCTGTTGAATGTAGAAATTGCATTGATAAATAAATATGGGGGGAAAATGGTGTATTTTCAATACTAAATCTCTCCAATTAGGTTTACAACTTCATTTATCTAGGTTCTTAAGTTATTTTATCTTCAAATAGATCTTGCATACTTAAAAATTATATTTGTGGGTTTTGTATAAATTGAATTCTTTTAAAAATTATTATTCTGCTAATTCTAGTATATTGGGAAGCCATTGGATTAAGTATATAGATGGGTCTCTCTATAGTTTTGAATTTTCTTACTAATTCTGATAGTTTTCTTTTGGTTCCCTTGGATTTTTTTTAGGTGGGCAGTCATATTATCTGCAAAAAGTAAAAGGATTTGTTGTTGTTGTTGTTGTTGTTTTTCCTTTCTAGGATTTAAGTCTATTCTCCTTGCCTTTTTGACTTCCTGGGCAATAATAACTAGTATCAATGACTCCAATTGGTTCTGTCTTGTGCTCATCTTTAGTGGGAATGCTTCTGAGACCCCATCACTGAGCATTTAATTACAGATGATTCCTGATTGATACTTTTTTTTTCTGTTGCTGAACTTCCATTCCATTTCTGACTCACCAAGATTTTAAAAAATTAATTCTGAATGCAGAATTTTATTGAATGCTTCTTATATTTATTGAGATCATTAATATTACTTCAACTTTGTGGTGGATGACGATGAATTTCTCTAATGTTGAGTTGTCCTTTGCCCCTTGGATCTGCTCTCCTTGGACACAATGTATTCTTTAATACACCCTTGGATTTGATTTTTTAAATATTTATAATGTAAAATGTTTGCTTCTATATTCCCAAGTGACAATTGGCTATGCTTTTCTATGGTTCATACTCTCCTTATTCTCATCTCTACTACTACTCTATTGTTAACTGTTTTCTATGGCCACTCCAGCTTTTGTACTCTTCTTAAGACACTTCAAGGCCAATATACTCCCTGTTTCCTCAGACCCAGTTGTCTTCCCCAAGAGGTTTGTGCGGCTGGGTGTTGGATGCTTATTAACACTCAGACACCTGGCCAGATATCGCCACCTTATCTAAACTAGCCACCCCCTCTACCCCTTTAGCCAGTTTTATGTCCTAAGTGCCATTTCTATCAGAAAGTGTATTATTTACCAATTTGTTTCCTTGTTTATTATCTGTTTTTTTCCTACTAAGCTGTCACCCCATGAAAACAGGTCCCTATCCTGCCTAAGCATGCCACATGTCACAGAATAGATGCTCAGAAAGCAGTTATTGAATGGAGACATGTTTTTGTTTTTGTTTTCCAGACAAGGGGCCTGGGAGACAGTATTTCTGTCTCTAGCTTGGGAACATGTTGAATTTTGTCTTCTTCGTTGCATGTGAGTTGGTTGGCACAGGATTCTAATATTTAAGTGCCAGCCCTGGCACATGCAAAATGGAGACAATGAAGGTACTAGTGTCATGGAGTTTTTATGGGCACTAAATGAGAAATGTATACAAAGTACTTCTCAGGAAATGCTTGCTATTATTGCTAGTCCCTCACACAACATGGAGGGGCCTCCCTGAATCTCAGTTGCTCCTCAGTGTCTGAGGCAGATGGTAATTCCTGCCCTGCTTAATCATAGGGTGATATGAGGATCAAAAGACAGCATGGCATTTGACAACAGTAACGTGTCATGAGAATATTGTGATTCTGTCCTGCCATGTCCAAGAAAGAGCCCCTTTAGTTAAAAGGAGCTGGGAAGCAGTGTGCCCTGTAGGCAAAGCACAGACCTGGAGCTGGACCACCCAGGGCTCAAATCTCCACTCTGGTGTTTATCAGCTGTGTGACTTTGGGCAAATCACAAGCCCCTCTGATCCTCATCTTTGTTGTTATTGCTGTTCATTCTGACAAGTGATAATAACACCTATTTCATGAGGTTACTGTGAGGATTAAATAAAAAGGATTATATAAAGACCCACTTTAGCAGTTTTTAAGGAAGTGGGTATTTAATAAATGATACCTATTAATATTATATCTGGATGAAAAGGATTGGCAAGCCATGATTTAGAACATTCTCTTTCCAATTTCCCATCATCGAAATAATCACACTTCTCACATCCTCGCTGGCAGATTTCACAGCTAGTGCATTCAGTAAAAGTTATTTATTTGAATAACAAATTCTTTGCCCATTCCCCAAACTGCACATTCGAGCAGGAGTTGTTATAGGTGGGCAGCGTAGGGTGGATGGAAGAAATGTGGTGATGGTGGTCACAGAGCTAACATGTGTGGGGTATGAGCTGTGTTCAGGTACTTTCTTATTCATCTTCATCTCACAGATAAGAAAGCAGAAACCCAGAGAGGCTAGGTAACTTGCCCAAGGCCACACACTATCAGAGGCAGAGACCAGACCTGAGATAGCAGCCTATTTTCAGGTTAGTGTTCGGGTTAGTGTTAAAATGGAACAGAGGTCTTTGGGGATAGTAGCTCTTCACTTGTAGCTTGCAGAACAATGGGAGAACTCTAGGCCTCCAGTATGTTGTTTTTCAGGGCTATAGATTACTTGCTCATAGTATGGGCTTGACTAATGCTTTTTTAATGAATGAAGAATCAATGAACAAATGCATAAACAAATGTAGTCTTCCTCTAAAGATCCCTGTAAACAAAACCATATGAGTATGCTATGAGGCCATACACTTATAAGAGTGTAAGAGTGTGCTGTGAACAAGACTATAAGGGACCACAAAGACAACCATGTCATTCACTTTAAACCCAAAACTCTAGGTAATGATCACTCTTAGCATCTATTCTTGGCATAGGTTTCCTCCTAATAATTATACTAATACATGTGGCAGGCTGGCTAACCACTCACCAAACCTAGACTGTATTTCCCAGCTTCTTTAGCATCAGAGTGTGCTATGACATGGATTCTTGCCAATGGGATATGATGAAATGATGAGTATCACTTTCTGGCTGCTGTGACTGACAGGTAGATGTGTGTGTTTTCCCTCCTTCCATTTGTCTCATCTGCTGGCTGAAGGCAGAGTGTCCAGAAACCCCAGAGGGCAAGGACAGAGCCACAATGTGGAAGGTGCCCAGGTCCCTGGAAGACTGGTCGCCAACCAGCAACACCTGTGTTGGATGTTCACAGGAGCCACACAACATTTCTTGTGTTAAGCCACTGAAATGTGGGGATTTATGACAGCTCTGAACATAATTTTACTCAAAACTCTGATTCCTTTTAAATTATCAAATCTCCTTAGAGTTTTAGGTATATAGATTGGTTTATCTTGTTGATAACTTGTGAAAGCATAAATAATTAACAAAAAGTATAAATGTAGGAAGAATGCCCTAGAAGTTCCTTCTCCCTGTCTAATGAAGGTATAGAAATAGTCCTTACAATTTACAGAGCAGTTTTACCTCATCATCTAACCCTCATAATTTAGTGGTGTATTTGTTATTAAACAGAAGAAAAGATTAAAGCCCAGTGAAGGTGTTTCCCTCGGGTCACCCAGATGGCAGTTTAGGGGCAGTGTGGGGACTCAAGCCATGTCTGCTTGGCTGTGCATCCTCTCTTCTTTTTTGTCCCAGTGCAGTAATAAATGTGCTCTCCTCCGTGGATAAATTCCTTTTCAGTAAATACGGTGTGTAAGATAGTTCTGACAAGCGCCTTGTCCTTTCCTTCTTTACACCTTTGTCTCTGCCAGGGTTTCTTTGGGATGGAGTGCCCAAGGCTTGTGATTAGAAACAGCTGCAGAAACAAGAGGAAAACATCTTCTAAAAATAAGTAGCGCCTTGGAACACAGTGTGCCAGGACTTGTAGGAGGTGGATGGGGATGTGAGATCTAGAGCGGCCACAAGGAGAGCTCTCATTCTCACACACAAGGTGACTGTTTCTGTTGTCAGCTGCTCCCAGGAGGCTCTGTGAATTTGATCTCGGGACCAGGGGCAGAAAAATTGGACTCATCCTTCCACTAAGGAATGTGAAGACTTCCTTCAGGAGTTCAAACTGCTTCTAAGGTAGGGCCTAATTAGCCCATGGAGATAATGTTATTTAATTATATGGCTGGTTCAAAAGTATTTAATGATACAGGAAAATGCTCACCAGAAAAAAAAATCAGGTCATGAAATAATAGGATGCAAAATGATATAATCAAGAATTTATTAAAATTTTATACAGTTGCACACACACTTGGCAAAAAAGACCAAAAGAGAATGTACCTCAGTGTAGCAGGAGTTATTTCTGGATGATGAGAGATTAAAGTTGAAATCTATTTACTTTTAAATTCCTTTCTGTCATTTTTAATTTTTGTAAAATAAACATGCACTATTTTTATAATCAGAAAAAAAACATTGTAATACAGAAGTAGAGGTTAGGTTTTCCTGAATTGATTTAATTTTAAGGTTTTTGCTCATTTTCAAATTACAGCTTTGTTGGGAGATAAAAGAAAATTAAATAAGCCACAGAATTTTTGCCAAAAATAATAAATTGTTATTAATGTTATAAATTATAGAATAAGTTATCAGATTAAAATGGAAAGCCAGCATAACAGGTTATTCATATAATACTCCACTTCAAATGTTCCCATTTGTTTTGAATTGCCTAGCCTGCTTCACAGAGTTCAGATAACATAGAATTTGTTTCATTTTGTTGTTGTTAGGGTTTGGGTTTGGTTTGATTTTCCTAAAAACTTATACAAACAAGCAAATCCAACCCTCCAGAGGGAAAATTAAAAAGCCAACCAGATGACCAAAGACAAGTAGACACTTTTGACAGAAAGTTAACAATTACATTTTCTAAAGTATTATTTATAAGAAAATAATCAAGTTCTTACTATAGGTAAATGAACAAAGGCCATAAGCATATTTTGCTCAATAAAAATATAACAAATGACATAACAAATGGATGGTCACCCTGACTAGTGAACAAAACCATCACAATATACACACAACTATGAGAAGTCCCAAATTCCAAGAATAGTTGTGAAACTGGTCAACTTCTGACAGCCTTGCTGGTATCTCTCTAGCGATACCCATCGAGAGACATCACTACTACTGTGACCCTTTCAGTTGTCTCCATTGGGGAAGTCAGCTGTGAAGATAACTCAGCAGAAGCAAAGGCTAAAGGAAAACAAAGACTAATTCCAGTATTTTCTCTGAGTGTAAGGAAAAAAGACCTGAAAAAAACCCAATGACTGACCGAGTAGGAATGAATGGAAAGTAAGTTCTGGCACTCCAGCTTCATGGAATGCAAGGTAATGATTTAATCACAATTATGAGGACCACATCAAACTATGAGATATATTAATCATAAGATACCAAATGTAAAAGGATATGTAATCCTATTTCTGCTATGATTGTTGTGATTTCAGGGTAAAATAATACGTGCCTATGATCAGGGATGGAAGGGAAGAGAGAATGACAGCAATTGCATCTTGGTGAGGTGATAAATGATCCTCCTCCTTTCTTAAGCCTTTAAAAATATATACATTGTTTTGAGTGTGTGTTTCAATGAAAAGAAAGAAGATTTACATTTCTGCTCATCTCCGTAAATAAAAATCTTCTAAATGTGAGATCCTGTGAAATTTGAGTTGATTTAATTCTGGTTTAGAAATAAAAAATGATTAAAAAATGACTGTGATCGGTTAATTAAACAAATATTTGTTGAGATTTGTGTTTGTTGTCTATGGCCGTGGTTTAGAAATCACCACAAACTGAGTGGCTTAAAACAACGCCTATGCATTATTTTATGGTACTGTAGGTCAAGAGTCACACAGGGGCTCCCTGGCCTAAGATCAAGGTGCCAGCAGGGCTGTGTTCTTTCTGGACTCTCTGGGGGAGAATCCGTTTCCTTGCCTTTCCCAGTATCAAGGGGCTGCCTGCACTTCTTGGCTTGTAGCCCCTTCTGCCATTTTCACAGGCAGGTTGAGTCACATTACATCACTCTGACCCTCTCCTCTGCCTCTTCTTCTACCTTTAAGCACTCATGTGACTAGACTGGGCCCACCATGATAATCTCCCTATCTCCAGGTCAGCCAACTAGAACCCTCATTGTATCTGAAACCTCAATTCTGTTTTGCCAAGTGAGGTCACCTATGAATTGTTACTCTACCCAACAGAAGGTCCTATTCAGTTCTAGAGGTGGTGCTGGCAGATGTTGGGAAAGTGGGGAGAGGGTCCAAAAATGAAGCTCATGGTTAGGAGTTGAGAGTAGCCATGTAAAAGCAGAGCCTACAATACCCCTTGGGCAGTGATTAGGGTCGTGGTAAATTAGCACACAGACACTTGCGAGGGGAACTGGGTCTCGAGGGAGGTGTGTGGTGGTCTAATATTTGGGCTGAGCCTTGGAGAAAAGGGATTTGATACAGAAAGATGGCAGAAGAAGCCAATGGTATTTCAAGTAATAGATATTGAATCAAAGCCAATGAAATAGCCATTTTCGTAAGGGAAACATAGTCAAATATTGACTTTCTAGTTCAACCTCATACATCAAAGCCAAAGGCATGGAGGCAAAAGGCAGCAGTACATGTCACAGGAAACATTCAAAAGGCCTCTTCCACCTCCTGTCTAACTAACTTGGTCAGAACTTCTTGTTCACTTATTTGTTTTATCAGCTGTTCATACTCTTATTTTTCCTTACACAGCTTCCAAGGTGCCAGTTATGTAGTTCCGTTCCGAGAAAAGTAGCCTCTTAGCAATTTTTTATGGCTTACAGAGCTTTAGGCTTTGAGCAGAACAACTTCTGCTGTTTTGATTGGACCAGATGGAGCTGAAGGCTGCCTACCAGAGAAAACTTCTATTTGGATGCCTATGATCCAGCCCTGTCGCATGGTACCTGCTGAGGGCAGTTGAGCAGGAAAGACCAAGAGAAAGCAGACACTGTAGGGGAGAGGCGGTGGGAGGTGAAGGAGGGAGGGAAGGAGAGAGAATTGCTATTGCAGTGTCCTTCCAATATGCTTCCATTATTGAAGGTTTTCTGAGCATGTATCTGTGTCTTGAAGTCAATGAAAATAGTGTTTGGGATGTTTTATGGGGGAATCACTTGGCCTCACCAAACCTCTGAGTCTGTTGTGCCTGTAGGTTATTTTGGTTATTAAGATTTCCAAGTTGATTTGATTATCTGTGAGCTGAAGACAGTCCTTCGGGTAGCCAGGTGCTTCTCTTTTGTACCTTATCACTTGTAGCTCTTCTTTACTGATTTTCAGATAATTAAATTACCCATAGAGTTTTTTTTCCTTCTGGATAGATTCTGTATCATATTACATCATATCACTTTATTGGTCTGGACTCTCAAGGGTGAGGATGCTCTTGTACCCCCATGTCTCAAATCCAAAGAAGATAGCACCTAGCGGATGGTGATATAGCCATGGACTCAGCCTCAATAATCAACTCTCTATGGCAAAAATGGAAAGATATGGTTAGAATGAATTACAAGCCTCTGCATTCACATTTGTCGCGTTTTTTTCCTCTCCAAAAATAGAATGCTATTAAAATTCAAAGCAGAGGAGGAGTCATGAGGGCCGCTGAGTTACAAGGCAGGCAAACCCCTAAAGAAAGAAAATAGTAGACTAGTTAATAAATTAATTCAGGAAAGGAAAAAAAAGGTGATTAAATGAAAACAGACACCTCCAGATGGTATTATTAGTAATTACTGTGATAAGATGGAATAAAATGGAAGAAAACAGGAAGGATAGAGAAAAGAAATGATTCACAAAGCATGTCTCAGAAATTCAGAAACAGGGAGATTTTGGATCAACCCCTTTTTATAATCACAAGCTTCAAGGAATTATAAAAAGGACATCAGAAACAATAACCAGCAAACTGGAAATTATTACCAGCCAACAGGACGAAAAATTAGGTTCACAGAAAAGAGGGTCAAGACAGCCAGAGCCAAGAAATTCCACAGCCTGGCTTTCAAACAAGTGAGGGCCTTGAGGATTGGCAGAGGAGAGATGTTCCCCAAGGCATAGGTAAACTTGAAGGAAGTGAAAAAAGAAATAAGAAGAAAACACAGAAAAATTCCTGTAATACGGTTCCCAAAGAACTACAGTAGAAACAACTCAAGAATGTCTGCAAAAGGAAGCCTCAAAAATAAAGATGCCCCCAGATAATTAGTGGCCGAAAATTCCTGAAGTCTGCGTGGAAAGAAAAGATCTTAACAACATATGGAAGAAGAAAAAAATGTCATCCTGTACAGCTCAATATAATAAAAATATGCCATAGTTAGCAACAGCCACTCCCGGAGAAAGCAAAATGTATGATTCCCGAGTATATACACCCTGGTAATACATCAGCCCAAATAAGAGCCCAGCCCCAGGTCTGGTTTCCAGCCAAAATACGTCGTCCCATTTAAAGAGATTTTCACACAGCTAGAAAGTCCACAAAAATTAATCAGTCTTGGTGCTGAAAGAAAACATTCAAAGCTCAGAAAAACATGTTATTCTCTTATTCCTGCCGGGGGTGGGAGGGGGGTGTTGTCAAGGCATGGACTGTACTAGGTAAGGTCATCAACCATCCTGGTTAGGCTGGGACAGCAAGTTTCCTGAGATGTGGGATGGTGGGTTCTCCCCAGGTCTAGTCTCTTCCACATGACAACCCAGGTGAGCTAGTTGGGCTCAAATGGTCAGTAAAATTAAGATAGAGAATTGTCTAAACTCTTGCAGTACTGCAGTTTGGAATTTGTTGTTTTTCTCCTGCCTTCTAGGAAAATGTTCCTAAAAGATTCAGCATTTGGTGGTTCATTCACTCATCCAGTTAAATATTGATTGTGTGCTTTTGCATGCCTTGGGCTGGGTATGGAGTTACAATGACAAACAAGCCCCTGCCTTCATGGGGCTCAGAGGCAAAGTGGAGGGCAGGGTATGAGGGAAACAAACAGCTATGCATGTAATTGGAAATGTGATAGGTGGACTGAAGGAGAAAGACAGAGTTAATATGCTTGAGAATGCCATAGAACATGTAATTTCAACCCAAGGAGGGGAGTTCTAGTCAGGAAAGCCCCTCTGAGGAAGTGGTCTGAGAGCAGAGACCTGAAGGATGGGAGCGGGGGAGCCAGAGGAGGAGTCGGGCTGCAGTGGGGAAATGTGTGAGTGTGTGGAGATGGAGGGCAGAATGTTCCAGGTGGAAGCAGAACATGCAAAGGCCCTGAGGCAGGAAGGAGCCCAATGAGTTGATGGAGTTGAGGGAAGGCTGGAGTTTCTCTTCTGTTAAGGGGAAAGAGAAATGCTTTACCCTTCAGCTGGAAGAGCCAGGAGTACCGGGAATGATGGTGATAACAGTGGGCCAAGCAAAATTGGCAAGAGAGAGACAGAGACAGACAGAAGGGATGGGGGAGAGACCCAAAAAACAAAGCCTAAATATCAGTAGATGGTGACTTTGTGTGTGTGTGTGTGTGTCTGAACTCTTCTTATAACATCTAAAGAAATCAATATAACTGCCCTGGGGTCTCTCTGATGAACACACAGTATAAAAAGCTTTGGGACACAGATGGGAGCAGAAGCTCTGAAACAGAGCTGAAAACAAGAAATGACAGAGACTTAGGAGGATGAGTTGTGGAGGATAAAACCCTACTTAATCTGAGATTTGCAAAAAAAAACAAGGAGAAAAAAAATTACAAAGGCTGTTTCTAGTTATGCTAAGCGCCAGAAGAAGGGGTATTAAAATATGAGCAACATTTTGTCTAGCAGATGGTCTCGTGCCAAGAAGACCCAGAAATGCCTAAATATTGCTTCACGGTCACCCTAAGAGGCCCCCAAATGAGAGACACCTGAGGGACTCTGACACAGGAAGGCGATTTCTTGCAGAGCTGCTTCTTCTGCTCCTCCTCCTCCTCCTTCTTCTTCTTCTTCTTTTTTAAAAAGCACAAAGGAATCCATAACTTGTTAATTACTCAGGCTGAACCTGTAGGGCAGATTTTTCTATGCTTCTAAATTCCATCTTTTGACCTATTGAATGTTCCAAGCAAAATCCCTGTGAAAATGTTGAAAATGCGTTTTACAGTTTTGAAGATGAAACAAAAGTGGGAGTCCTGTCTGCAATACTGGATTACAGAAATTCATAATCACATTGACAGGCTGGGAGGATGGGGTTTAGGGATGATAGGAGGAGCCAATGCAACCAAGAGGTGCTGGAAGGGACTTTTCTGGGCAAGAGCCCGGGCTCTGGCTGGTGGTGGGGCTGCCCAGGACCAGAGGGGCAGCCAAGGTGTGGGCGCAGACGTGGCCTCTGCCTGGGAGACGGTGTCCTGCAGTCCTCCAGCAGCCACTCCTCTACGCGAGGCTCATGTGTGTGCTCCCTGGGGCTGCAGGCCCGGGGCTTGGGGTGTAGGCACTACTCCAGGTACTCATCCTTGTCTCTTCTGCTTCCAGAAGGTGCCACACAAGGTTCCATAAAATAATGACGAGAAACTCTCATTTCTGCCATTAACCGAATCTCTGGGTGTCTATGTGCCAAACAGCACGGGGAAACATTTAAAGGAAATGCCAGTTTCTAAACAGAAAAATTTCAGAAATGATTTTAAGCCCAAGGAAGTCAATATATGGTGTGGGTTTTACAATGTAAGTTGAATGATATGGGAGTTTTTTTAAAATCCCAATTCTTGCCATAAAATTCCCACTAGGTTTTTAAATTTTATGTGCTTGAAAGAAATGTCATTTCTTGTGGTTTTATGTGGCAAGGAGGAATAAACAGAAAGCCACTGATGAAATCAAAGACCAGAGAGGGGTGAGATTTGTCAGCATTATTGAAAAGCAGCCTGGGTCACATGGTGTTAATGTTAAATAGAGCAGAGCACACAGACTTTGGAGTTAGAAAGACCTGAGTTTATTTAATTTTTTTAAAGATTTTATTTATTCATGAGACACACACACACACACACACAGAGAAAGAGAGAGAGAGAGAGAGAGGCAGAGACACAGGCAGAGGGAGAAGCAGGCTCCATGCAGGGAGCCCGATGCGGGACTCGATCCCAGGACTCCAGGATCAGGCCCTGGGCTGAAGATGGCACTAAACTGTTGAGCCACCAGGGCTACCCCAGAAAGACCTGAGTTTAAAGCACACTCTGTCACCTAGTGTCCTGGTTGGTGTTGTCATATGATAAAGGGGTTAGTGATACTTATTTTAGGAGGATTAAATGAGATGATGAATGCAGAGCATTTAGCACAGGGTCAGGCATATAATGAATCCTCAAATTTATGATTATTGCTGTTATTATTATTGCTATAATTTTAGGATGCATGAAATCATGGTGAGAATCCTCACTATCAACTGATTAAAAAAATCACTTTAATAATAGACCCAACAGGCAACCAAGCCGTTAAATTCACAGGCCTGGTAAATATCTTGAGAAGCCAGCCAATGAAGTAGCATCTAGTCAAATCATCTTTGTAAGTCCAGAGATGATTTCAGCATCAAACTAAAGTGTTATGGACTGAATCTTCGTGTCCCTGCCCTCCTCACCCCATGCGCATGTTGAAATCCTAACTCCCGATGTGATAGTACTGGGAGGTAAGGTGAGAGGTTCCACCCTCATGAATGGGAAGAGTGTCCTTATAAGGAGAGATGGGACACAGCTTGCTTCTCTCTCTCTGCTCTCTGCCAGGTGAGGATACAGTGAAAAGACAGCCCATCAACAAACCGGGAAGTGGGTCCTCACCAGACACTAGATCTGCCAACGCCTTGATCTTGGACTTCCCAGCCTCCAGAACTGTGAGAAGAAAATGTCATTTAAGCACCAGGTCTGCAGTAATTTCTTATAGTAGGCTGAACTGACAAAGACACTAAGACAGTAGGAATCTGAAAAATAAGAAGACAACAATACTGGCCCAGTTGCTTAGAGGTGATAAATTTATGCAGTATTTAAGTATGTAAGAAACAACACTAGATAATATCACCTACTTAGAATATGCAAAGCTAGAATGTCTCTGCCAAAAGGCAGACAACGACGAGGTTTTAATGAAAAGAACAAATGGGATAAGATGACAACAAGGAAAAAGAAAAAGCTAATAATAGATTAAGAATTAATCTCAAAAAAGATGATGTTCACATAAAAATAAGCTAAAAAATGCACACTATTTTCACGACCAGAGAAATTAAAATAATTTATTAAAAATATCGATAGCATCTAAAATCCTCCATGCCAGCAGAAGACATGCATGGGAGTATTGACAAGATTATACTTTTGAGAGATTTTTTTAAAGCCATTAACAAATAATAATAATAATAAACACAGAAACAATGTGACTAATAAGAATGGCAATCTCAAAAAAAAAAAAAAGAATGGCAATCTCGAATGTGTGGAAATAGGTCAGAAATGCACACAAATAACAGACATAACACAGCATATGTACCCATTTCTTTTTCTGTTTTGTTTTTTATACGTACTCATTTCCTAAGATGTACTTTTGTAGGAATTATGAATCCCAGAATTCAAGACAGAAATATAAAACCAAGAAAATGGATAACATTTGCAACAAGTTGGGTGGTGGTCTCTTTGGATTCATGACTTAATAAATTGCAGGCATTTTATCCTTTTGTTTGTTTTCTTTTGTTTTAAAGACTGCAAGACAATGACATAGAAATCTCAATATAAGATTTATATTGAGAGACTTGCTCACCTTTCCATTTGAAATCTGAAAGCTCTCCAGTGGATGCAGAAGAAAGTTTAAACTCTGAGGTTCACTGCTCGTCTCTGGCTAAGAGCAGATGCTCTGAATCAGGTTGCCTGGATTGAAATCCAGGCTTCATCACCAATGAATACTAGTTGTGAGAACTGGAAAAAGTTACTCTTTAATCCTTAGTTGATTAATCTATGACGTGAGGACAGTTGTGTGTGATGACACAGTGCTTGGTGCATGGTGGTTGCACAGTCACTACCGATATCATGCGGTCCTCTCTCTGTGTGTTCAGTCTTCTTCCTGTATCCTTCTTTTAAAAATCTTTTAAACCATTTTATTTTTTATTTGATGGGGGGCAGAAGAAGGGAAACAATCTCAAGCAGATGCCATGCTGAACAAAGAGCCAGACATTGGGCTCAGTCCCAAACCTGAGCAGAAATCGAGTCAGACGCTCAACTAACTTACAGAGCCACCCAGATGCCCCTCTTCCTGTATCCTTCTTCCGGAAGAATAGCCATTTTCTGAAAACACTCTATCATCTTGCACCTCTGTCTTTAATCTGATGTATGTATGTATGTATGTATGTATGTATGTATGTATTTTTAAAGATTTTATTTATTTATTTGAGATAGAGCGAGCGGGAGAGAGAGAGCATGAGCAGAAGGGTGGGGGAGTGGCAGAGGGAGAGGGAGAAGCAGGCTCTCCCCTGAGCAGGGAGCCCCATGTGGGGCTGGATCCCAGGACCCTGGGGTCATGACCTGAGCTGGAGCCAGACGCTCAACCGACTGAGCCATCCAGGCCCTACTAATCTAATATTTTTAAAGGAAACTAAGGCTTTATAGGATCCCAAATACAGTAAGTATCAAAACCTGGATTTGAACTCAACTGTGTTGGATAGCTGACTCCTGCTTTACACCACTTCATATGCTCTTATACTCACTTCCACTTTGATGGGCAAGCTTGTATCACAACAATCCTCTTCCAAGAAAACTAGGGGAAAATACCTATTTAAAATTGTTGACAAGCTACCAAGAAACCAGGATTTGAAGTGTCAACGCCCTTGAAAGAAGGAAGACTCATTGAGATGAGCCTGTCATTCCGCATTGCTTTTTCTCTTGAAGCATTTGCTGCTTCGTAAGAGAAACTAAGCAAGTGGAAGCCTATTCCACATTCATGGATTAGGAGACTCAATATTATCATTTCTCCACAAATTAGTTTATAGATTATTATAAGCCTAATCAAAATGTCAGCAGATGTGTGTGTGTGTGTGTGTCTGTGTGTATGGAAATTAACAAGCTACTTCCAAAATTTATATGAAGATACAAAGCACAGAAAATACCTAAGAATACCTAAGGCAATCTTGAAGAATGGAATTAGAAGATTTACATTTCCAGCTAAAACTATAGTAATTGCAAGTGTGTAATATTGGTAAAAGATATATAAACACACCAGTAGTATAGAATAGAAAATCCAGAGACAGACCAACACTCGTTGTCACCTGATTGATGACAACAAGAAAAAAATTATCTTCGATAAATGGTTCTGGAAGAATATTCATATGGAAGAAATTTGAATCTTGTTACCCACTTTACACTTTATACAAAAATTACCTCCATGTGCATTATAGCTACAAATGTGACAGTTAAAATTATAAAGCTTCTAGAAGTATGACATAGGAGATTATACTAATGACTTTGGAGTAGACAAAGAGTTCTTAAATATTAGGGCTGAAGCAGCACTAAACAAAAAGGAAAACATTAGAAAATTGGACTATAAGAAAACCAAGAACTTCTGTTCCTCAAATATACTATCTAGAAAGTGAAAAGCAAACCATCAAATGGGAGAAGACATTTGCAATAAATGTATTGACAAGGAACTTGTGTCCAGAATATAAAAGCAACATGCATAGGCAGTCCGAAAAAGAGAATTCAATGTTTTAAAAATGCAAGAAACCTTGAGTAGAACTTAAAAAAAAAAAAGATATGCAAATAGCCCAATAAGAATATGAAAAAGGTTCAGGATTATTAGTCATCATGAAAGTGGAAATTAAAATGAAAGAGAAAGAACACTGCACACTCACTAAACTGGCTAAATCGAAAATACTGATAATATCACACTTTGGGGAGGATGTGGAGCAACTGGAACTCTCACACGTTGCTGGTAGAGGTGTAAATTGGAGGTGGAGCCATTGAAATTACTACTATTCAGCTTTCATTTGCAAAAACTATAATTTCCTTGGGTTCGAGTAAATACAACCACTTTGGAAAACTGCTTATCAGTGATTGCTAAAGCTGAATATACACAGTTTGTGACCCAGTGGCAGTTTCTCTCTTAGGTATAAATCCAACAGAAATCTGTATAAAGCAACAGAAATGTGCTTCTGTAGTAGCCCAAACCCACAAACCACTCAAATACCTATCGTCATTTGAACAATGACCACCAAAAAAAAAAAAAAGTAGAGAAATTGTGACATTGATTCACTAGAATACTCTCCAACAATTAAAATAAACTATAGATATGGGTGACAACAGAAATGAATAGAACATACATAATATTGAGTGAAAGAAACCAGACACAAAAGAATGATGTTGAATAAAGTTCAAAAACAGGCCAAACTAATGCATGGCACTAGAAGACACAAGAGTGGTTACCTCTGTGAAGGGGTTCTGGGGTGCTAGGAATGGCCCATTTCCGGATCTGTGTAGATATGAAAATCCATCCAACTGTGCGTTTGTGCTTTGTGCATTCAAAAAATGAATTAAATTAATATTATTTAATTACAAATCAGGGCTGACAGAGAGCCTAGATAAGGCTGTAGCCCCAGAACAGTGGGGGTGGGGACGGGTGCTCCAGTCATGGTCAGGGCCTCTGGAAGAAAATGGCCCTATGGTTATTTTGAGCCCCACAGGTCCACTATAGAAGAGTAGATGTGGACGCAGGGCGAGTTTAGGCAGAGAGGACTGGAGGAAGCAGTGCACCGTCCCTTCCAGCTCTCCATGCCTGCGTGTCCTTTGGAGGAAAGGACACGTGCCCCTGAGCTCCAGTGGAGGATTCAGAGCTGCCAGAAAAAGCCACGTTACTTCCTGTTCTTACTCGCATCCTGCATTCTATCTGCTCAGGTGGATGCTAAAAACTGAGACCTCTCAACAAACAACCAACCAAACAACTGAGCCCTCTAAGATTCGGCTCTTTTGAACCCATACATTTTTCTCCTCCACCCAAAGCTTTGCTTTTGTAAGTGAAATTCCTGATTCTCCAGTTTTAAGATCCTAATTTGGGAGTTAAAGGTTGAACTAACATCTTTTCTATTTGCATTCCAGCTTTCACAATCCTTATCCTCCTCAAGGCAATGGCCCTCCGGTTGAAAAGGACAAATCTGATGTACAAGGATGTGGGGAAAAGCAAAGCACAGTAAAACACTTTACAGCATTGTGTTGGCACGTTAACTTTCATTTTCATCCAATAATAAGCGGTGATAAAATAAATTATAAAATAATTTTTTTAAACAGCTATTTCGGAAAGTTAACAAGACAACATAAATAGGTGACATTGAGGATTGTGTTGTCCAGAACGAGGAAGATCATCTACTGTTTTTCCATTGTTCTGTGGCCAGATTTTGGGTTCATACTCTAAGTGGATCATTTATGATCCTGAGAGGTTCAGGTACAAAGAATAGATAGATATTGTGTTAGTCTGTTCGGGCTGCTATAACAAAAATACCATTGACTGGGTTTCTTAAACAACAAATAGTTATTTCTCATAGTTCTGGAGGCTGGGAAATCCAAGATCAAGACCCTGGTAGATTTGAAATCTGGTGAAGACCAGCTTCCTGCTTGGTACATGGTGGCAAGGGGAAGGGAGCTTTCTAGGGTCTCTTTTATTAGGGCAGTAATCCCTTTCATGAGCCTCCACCCTCGTGATCTAATAACCTCCCAGACAGCACCTCCAAATACCATCACATTGGAGGTTAGGCTTTCAACATATGAATTTTCGAGGGACACAAACATTCAGTCCATAACAGGTAGTGACACCACAATGTGTGGGGTATGGTTAATAAAGCTGTGTGTTTAGTTAAAACAAAACAAAACAAAACAAAACACCCAATACCAATAAAACCCAAAACCTCGGGAGATTTTATCAGTTGACTTCAAATATCTACAAGGCTTTCTTTTCTCAGTATTTTAAATTACACTTCACATGTGTTTTGGGTTGTATTACTTCATGTACATTTTTGGATAAGGATGGATAGTAATACATTTCTAAGCAAATACAGTTCAGTTCTTTATGTTGATCAGATTGACCTGTTCAACAAACTCCTTTAAGTTACAAATTTGTATATTTCATTTCCAAATAAAATTTCAAATCAAATAGAAACAGAAGCTCATTTTATTAAGGCAACTATATGTGTATTGCTGAAGAATTTATTGCTGAAAAGCAGATTACAAAAGCTTGTTTGCTTCTTTAAATGACTTTCCATAATAGTGGTTTTCTGCCCAGCACAGAAAATACATCCTTAAAATTTAATATGTAGAATTGGAGACCATTCACAGTCCATATTTGCTTCAATCAACTTTGGAAAATAAAATATCCACATTGAATTTTTTTGATGAAGTTGCAAAGTGGATTGGGATAAAAAGACAATAAAAGTCCATGAAAATGTGCATTTATATGATAAAAATAAAACCTTTATCTATCTGAATCATGGAAAAAAAGAATTATGGTTCTTTTATATGGAAATAATCTCCCTCTTATAGAAAGAAATGTGTATTGGTTACTTGCATTTGTCTGGCTAGTGCTTTCCCTCATAAAATTGACCAGGTATAGATCAAATTCTCCAAGTGATCACAAGTTCAAGGATAGGACAGAGACCAACTTTGGTGCATGTTCAGTTGAAGTTATTAAAACTTAAAACATCTTTAAGTTTGGCTTCACAGACTTTGCACAAGAACCTTATGTGAATCTCCATTTAGCTACTTAAATAACACCCACCCTGATGTCCAATTATTTGCAGCAAAATTTCTAATCAATACTTTAGTAGATCACTCAAAAATACCTGTAACACTTTCTTACAAAATTCTTATGTTTGAGAGACAGAAGACACACGATGCTTTTAAGATGTCATCTGAGCATAAAGTCTTGGCATTTGATGTTTTTATCATTATTTAGCACAGGTGTCCCAGTTCCATTCTGTCTGTCCCATTCCATCTCATCCCATTCCAACCCTCTCTACTTTGTCCTATTTGTTCCATTAAGAGTCACTGATCTCTGGCCCTCTACCGTGCACATTGACATTTCAGCATGGAGTTCTCTCTTCAATAGGGAATTATGGGTCAGAGCAGTGGCAGTGCTGGTGGTCAACGTTTCTGAAACTATTTCATCAGGAGTAGTGTTCTCTCTACTGGAAACAGTTTTATGGCTTATCATTCAAACTTCAGTCTATTTGATTTCAGGTAAGAAGACGAGTCTCATTTAGGGAAGATAAATCTGTTTCTTGTCAAAACTCATTCACTCACACAGCCACACATTTTAAAGTTTAGTCTTTTATTTTAGAGACTAATATAATTCTGAGATCTGGAAGGTCTCTGGGTATCTTGGTAGCAGTGGCTTTAGAAAGAGGCTTTGAGCATGACATTCTTTCATTCACTCATCAATACGCTATTATATGAGTATTTATTGTGCATCGGACACAGTGCTAGATGTGAGGGAAATGGTGGTAAGACACAAGATCTCTGATCTCTTCACCATCCTTTGGGTGCTAAGAACATTTCCTTCCACTTTCCTCCTTTTTCTTTTGTTTTGTTTTCAGCCCATTTGTAGTTTTCCCCAATTATCAGCTCTTAACAAATGAGTAGAGGCCCAGATTCCAATTCCGTGCAAAGCACATACATTGGGTGAGACTAGCCATATGCCTCAATTGGCACATACTCCTTTTTTTTTCAAGAAAGAATTTTGTTATGTCTTTAATAAAGATTTAAAAAATAGATGCAGTTTTTATTCTATCACACAATGGAAATATTTCTGCAGTTCATTAGGGAAAATTAACATGGGCCATTTGACACTGAGTTGGGGCATAGGGATGCCAGATGAAATATAGTATTTGGGACATACTTATTAAAAATTTGTCGTTTATCTGAAATTAAAATTTAACTGGGCATTTCCCCCCCTAAACCTAGCCATATTATTTGGGCATCCTAAATTTTATAAAGCGAGTCAGGTCCACAGTTCATCTTTCAGTAAAATCCAGTCCAAACACTGTTAAATAGAATTGGACATAAAAAAAGGGCTGGAGATCCTTTAGTATCTAAGAAAATTCTGTTCTGACCTTACCAAAAAGTTACCAAGATTATGTCAAGATTAGCAGACTCTAACAAGAGTCCTTAAATGGAGAGTAACACAGGCTTTAGAAATGAGGTAAAATGGCCAAGAACCAGGGGCCTTCTGAAGGCCTTCCTACATGCGATGCTAGAAAGGAATTCATAGATGTGAAGCTGCTCTGTAGAGGGCATGATAGTACTTCAGGTGAATCCCTGGGTTCACGGCATAAACACTCCTTTACATAATGTTTATCTCAGAGACTAGAACAGTTCCAAAAGAACTTCTCTCACTTGCCAAGAAAGATCTATTTTTAAAAACCCTTATTATAAAAAAAACCCTATTTAAATATCATGGCAATAATCCCTGAGGAAAGGTGTAGTATTATAAAGAAAATTGTAAGATAAAAAGATTTCGGAAGGAACTCTTAGGGAAAATTCTCTCTTCCCAGCAGAGACTTTCTGAACTCACATACCCGAATAACTCCAAATAGATTTGCTACTCAGTATTTTTAAGTTATTTGTACATGAATATTTTATAGTGATTTTAAAGAACAGATGTTCTTGTATTTTCCCCTCTTACAAATTTTGAAAATAATCTTTTAAAATGTCTTCAATATTCCAAAGTGCTTAACCTTTGCTCTGAGGTAATTACAGGTAAACATCTTGTTACCCAGTAGGTGGGTTTTTCAAGGATTTCCTAAATCATCTATGAGTTGTGTTCAAATGTTTCTGGCACCTGGTAGAGTCTACCAAAGAGTAGGGTGAGGATCAACACAAATGTCCAGCATTGTCACTGACAATAGTTGATACTTCTTTCCTAATTCCCTCATGACCCAGCTGCGCACTAGAAATAAATTGAAATCAGCCATAGATGAAAGAGAAGAATTGTGGGACGGCTAGGCTGCAAAAGACAGAAGACAAGAAAGCTTCATCTAGGCTCTGAAATGCTATCAAGAGGAAGAGATTAGGTTGGTTGTGTGTGGCCCTGGAGGCTAGAGCTAGGATCCCTAGGAGAAACTGAGGGAAGGTAGATTTCTCATCTGTGCTGTAGAAGAACTTCTAATGATGAGAGCTTCCACTTCTTTGCTCCATCAGAGGGGACTGAAATGTTAGCAGGATTTCTAGATGAAGGTCTCCTTTTTGATTCTATGATTCTGGGGTGGATCACAAAAGTCAGCAACAGTGAAGCCAGAATGTGCTCCTTCAAATCTGTACATTGGGGAATCTTCTTTGAATCTGAATCTCAGCTCTAGCTGAGTGACCTTGGGTAAGCTGCTTAGAATCTCTATCTACTGCAAAACATTGTGGGAATTGAATAGCATATGAATAATGCCTGGCATATACCAGGCACACTGTAAAATGCCCAGTTTTTAAAACAACAACAACAACAACAACAACCCCACATCCCTAAACAGCTACATCAATAAGATGGTTTCACCTGGGCTGGGCTTTTTCTGAGGTCTGGGTCTTTTATGATGAACTCACAAACACCGATGGGAGAAAAGAGTGGACTATCCCCAAAGTTTAGTGGGGTTGAAAAGGTAAGTAGCCTGGCCCTTGGTGGGTTCCTTGGAAGAAGCTTGCAGTTTTCACAAGCTTTCACAACCTAGGTAGAGCCTGAACCATCATGACCTCCTTTCAAAGGGCCTTTTTGACCTGCAGAGCACTGGGCAAGTAAGACTTTTCTGCAGGAAATAGCAGCCCACAGATGGTGGGATACCTGGTATGGATGGTGGAGATACTGGATGGATTGGAGGGGACACCGGGTAGATGGTAGGGGCCACTGGGCAGATAGTGGGGATACTGGATGGATGGTGGGGATCACTGGATAGATGGTGGGGATCACTGGATAGATAGTGAGGGTTACTAAATGGAGGTGGAGGACACTGAACAGATGGTAGGGAGCACTGGATGGATGGTGGGAGACACTGGGTGGATGGTGAGAGACATTGGGTGAATGATGGAGGACACTGAACGAATGATAAGGAGCATTAATTAGATGGATGGTAGGGAACACTGGACAGATGGTAGGGGATTAGTTCCAATATCCGTGCAAAGGGTTTCTTTCCTGTTCAACAAGAGTTTCTAAATGTATGAGTCCTTGGAGTTTTCATACAATCTAGGGGAGGGGAGGGAGCCATGAGGATAAGACACTGGACCTTCTGCTTTTGGTAGACAGGGCCATGAAACATCTCTAATTTAATCTTCAGAATAAATTAACATGCCCTTCCTTGCATCCTTAGTGAGTGGAGCACCCCTGCTTTTCCCTGGTGCTTTCCCATATCAGTGCCCAGTCCATGCCTTACTCAGTCTGGAGTCTCTCAGAACACTCTCTTCAGACTGCAAGCATCTACCTTGGGGCTACATTTCTGTACTATTTTTCCCTTTGTTTTTTCAATGTTAGAGTTATGGAGACATCAGGGAGGAGATTTCTTGTTTATAATACTGACTGTTTGTCTTTACATAGTTCAAAAAAGTAAACTGAGTAAAGCACTTTGCCTGCTATCTTCTTGAAATGCAGGGGTCAGAATCTGTAAGATTTTTCCTAGTTCAAAAGTCCTGCAATCTTTGATAGAGTTGGGAAGTTCTATTCGGTCATATTTGCAGTAACAGAGACAAAAACAGAACTGCTATGATACATTTGGGTATTTCCATTTCTGTGGCTACCACTCCCATGTCCATACTGACTGTGGGAAACGGGCGTGTTGTCCTTGGAGAGACACAGGCTCCATTCTCATACTCAGAAGCACCTCTGGAGAAGCTGGTTTCTAACCTCAAAACGCCTAAACACAGAAGTTCAATGTTAGCCCTTACCTCTCAGTATGTACTTTCTTGGAAGCCTTATTCAAAGGCAAATATTAAAACATTTTGACTTAAGAAGTAATCATCAACAGTGTAATCACTCTAAAAATACTCCTATGGTCCCTTCCATTTTCTACCAGAATCCTCCACATCTTTCTGCATAAAATCGAGGTGATTGCTTGTGTGATTAATTGAGACAAGGTGTAAATGGTGCCTTCCGTGGTTGCTGTGAACAGAGAGGTTCTTGAGTACAGTCAGTGGCAGTCCTAATAGAAGGTATTGATTGCTCTTATATTTGGGCTCTTACGTTCGCCATTTCATTCACACCACTGAGAGGTCAGGACTTCATTTTTGCTCCTATTGCTCTGGAAGGATCCTGAAAGTATCTTTTATGAGGAATCAGATTTTCCAGCTGTGAACACAACAAATCCAGGGGAATTGTCAATCTAGTGATCCATCTCTTTGGAACTCTACTTGCATGATTTTCCATATTTAATGACATTCCACTAGCAGGATAAACATACATGCAAGGTTGAATCATTGTTTCTTTCCCCTTGGATCAGGAATCCAGGAAAACAGGTGCAGAAAGCAGGTGGGAACTCTGGTGAGCAGGCTGCTTCTGCCATTCTTATGCTGTTCAATTGCCCCATGGGGGATGTGGGTGGAGGGAGTGAGAGGACTCTTTGGCTGACTAGGGGTTCACCTCTGTAAAATATGGCAGATCTGCACAGAAGGGGCAGGGTGTGGGGATGTCCAAAAGTGGTTCTCCTAGAAGCCCTTTCAAACAAGACTAGAAAGAGGCAGTTTTCATGGCAGTGGTTGCGAGAGTTTCGATGGGAACCACATCACTCTGGAGGTTTGTTTAAAGATCTAGGGCATAAGGCCTGGCCATGAAGGAAGAGAACTAATTGTGTCTCTGATGAGTGCCATTTGCTCTCCTGGCTAGAGGAAAAGAGAAAGGCTTCAAAAAGTATCTCTTTTTGACCTCATTTAGAGAATAGAAGAGTTTCCAGATTGGATGAGAGAAATGACAGAAGAGAAAATGAAAAATGAAAATACTTCCAAAGAGATGAACAGACATCAAAGTTTAGAGGGACAAGTGGAAGAAGGAGGCATTTTAAAATTTACATGTGTATTCCTCACCTTATTCCACAGCAGGCTTGAAGCAATTTGCAGGACACAGAACACAGAAGGGTAAGAACTAAATGAAAGGATTTGGGCTTCCAAAGGTGAATTCTGGTGAAAGGTGGTAACATAAAGGCATTGTTAGTTCCCCTCCTTTCCTAGACACCCACTGAAAATGAGTAAAAAAGGGGGGGGGTGGGGAGAAGGAAACCCATCATCTTATATAAAACAAGGAAAAAGCCACAAATTGTGATGCCTACCTACCAAATACTGTGAAATCTGGAGGAAAATGGGAGAGGATTGGAAACCACCTCAGGACTTGACCAAGCAGGAGGCTTCCTAAATGTGAGGATTCCCACCCTGACAGCAAACTGTGATTAGAATGGCATGGCCTAGGTTGGATGAGTCATCAGATTAATTGGAATGTCTCTGTAGAGGACAACCTGCCTCCCTGAGAGCAACTGCAGAATTGGTGCTGAAGGCAGAAATCACAGACTTCCTCATACCCATTGTCTGAGACCGACTCCTGGTCCAGGAGTCAACTGGCTGAGGTGAGGTGAGGTGCGGGGAAAGAGGTTGAGGAAACTGCTTTTGCTATTTGCCAGACAGCCTATGGCTTAAAAGTCTTTGTTGTGAACAGTGCAGGCCAAAATATGAAAGGAAAGAAGCATCCAAATGCAAAGAAAATAATGGATTTGATGAAGGGAGGTTTTGAGACCAGAATCCCAAACCCAAGTTTCAGACCTCGCCAGCTCACTTCCCCTGCCCTTCTCCAAAGGAAATTCCAATAAACAGCTGATCTCCAGAAGAGTCAGTAAGGAGCATAAAAGAACCCACAGATAACTTACATATAGATCCTGCAAAGAAAGAAGACATATGACTAATAAAGAGAGGCAAAAGCATAAGAGACATCTTGATTATGTTTGAAATATCCAAGATTATTCACTCTGGTGTGTCTGGTGATGCCAAATTAAAGTATTATTTCTGTTGTGAAAAAAATAGACTTGGTCGTGGACTTGAGTTAGCCAAGTAAATATTTTCTTGGCAGTGTACAACATCAGTGCAAAATGCCTATTTATGCATAGACTATAATTATAGCATTCAATTAACATTCTTAAGTGATTCTTATTTCTGGCCTCCTGGTGGTTGGGACTTGGGAGATAGAAGTTCTGCCTGGCATCTTCGCCTGGAAACCACCGACTGATACTTGAGTTTGGAGATTTGAAGTGGACATACTTGCATGGAGGATAGAGGGGGACGTATGAGCTGGGCCACGTTCACATCTCAACTTGTTGCAACTTGGTGTCCAATCTTTGGAGTGAAATGGATCTTACTAAGGTGAGAAAAAAGGCCCAGTTTCCAATCCAATAGACACTTTTAAATATTAGTTTACTTGACTTACTTCCAGGGTACGCAGCATGTCCATCATCCTTTTCCCAAGGATTAGAAAGGCAGCAGAGAATACATTATGCCTCCCCTGTACACAGGAGGCCAGTGGTTTATTGAGTGCCTATTATGAGCAATCTGCAATTATTTCTCAAGTTTACAGTCACCCTGAGTAGAAAATGGCATTGTTCCCACTTTACAGATGAGAACACTGATTTGGAGACATCAAGTCATCGGTTCAAACTCACGCAGGCAGTAGTTGGAGGAGCGGAGATTCAAACCCAATGGTGAGAGAATAAGTATTCGCTTCAAAAGGATCATGGTAATGAGCATTCCCCAGTCAGAAATGTTTCTTAAAAGAAACCTACCTAACTTAAAAACTTTGGTGGGATATAAGATGGAATACAAATATATGCATTTTGCACCCCTCTCATGCAAAATGTCATTAAAAGTCCAAAGGAATGTAGTGTGACGGGAAATGTGCAGGAAAATGGGGAAGGATCTTTCCATTTGCCAAAGACCACAGGTCCTTTCTGCAGGATTCAGCGGAGCCATACATGTCTGGACCCAGCAGGGTGGTGCTGGGGGCTGATCAGGAACACTGGGTCACATTTCAATACCATCTTCTGGCTCAGTGCTGGGCTGGAGATGGGAGTGGACCATGGAGCTTCCAGAAGTTTATTAGAGCAAGAAGGCTACCCAGATGCATTCTCCAGCCTCACTTGACCTTTGTGGTGACCGGGCAAGGCGAAGATTCTATTTTTCACCAGCTTCTAATGCAGGCTGTACCTGACCCCGGCAAGTGGCAGAGTCAGGGCTTGAATCTTCTCTGGGATTCAGCACATTTACACTTGCGAGGCTGTTTGTCCAGTGGGCGCTGGGGACACTGAGATGAATTCAGTAAGTCCTTATCTTCCACGAGTCACAATCTTTTGTGGGATGCAGAGTACACTGAGCTATGACAAATGACAGGGAAACTCCTAAGGGCAGAGAAGGGAGAAACCGTGATTGGAAAGGGGCTTCCTTGCAAAAGATGACACTGAGGTAGACTTCAGGGTTGATGAAGTAATTTTTAATCTAAGGTGAAGGCATCTCTGAATGAATGGAAGTATATGAGGAGGAAATGACCGCATGGAACAGTGATAGCAAATCTTGGGAAAATGGAAGAGATTGGCCAAAACACCCACACTCCCGCGCACCTCTAGGGGGCCCACTTCCAGGCCTATGAGGAAAGTTTGCAGAGAGGTGCCTAAGCAGGAGAGTGGGCAGGGCTTTGGAAGGTTCTGTAATAGTCCTGTGTGCTCTGGCAGGGATCCCCATGGGGGTAGTTCAGAGAAGAGGTAGGGATTGCTGCTCTTTATGGCGGAAGGAGACTTCCTACCAGAGCGGGGAATAACATGACTTTGTACTTGTATCTAAGGTAGAGCATTTGATTATGGCACATCTCTGGGTCTCAACAAATAGGACTGAGAAGCAAAATAGTCACACTAGTATTGATACTCACTGAGCATCAGTGTCCCCATCTGTAACCGGGGACATGTAATAATTCCTCCTTCATTCTTCTCTGTGTAACTGAGCCTGCCACATGCAGTATAAGCTCTGGAAGCTTAAATGCAATCATTATTTTTCAGAGTTATTCCTGTTCCAAATCCAACACTTCTCCTAGTCAACAATGGCCTCTTATGGAAAGCAAACAAGCAGAGAAGGAAGCACATTTAAATTTCATTTGTAGAACATCTTAAAATTTGCCAGTTTCCTTCTTTCTATGTCTTTGGCCATGCTTTTTTCATGCCATCTCAGTCCATGGCTCTGCACACGTTGTTCCTTCAGTCTGAAGCATCCTTCCTTGTTATTTCCCCAACTGACTTACTCTTCAACACTCAGCTCAGCCATCGCTTCTGCCCCTGCCTCTACTCTACGTGTCCCTCCTATGACACACCTCTCTCATGGTGTACCTTCAATCCAGATTACAACCACCTGGACGTTTGTCTTCCTTGATAGACAGTGTGGTCCTGAGGACAGGGGCTGTTTTAGTTCTCCTTACCTAACACCTAGCTATGTAGTAAGCCTGACTAAATGTTTGTTGAAAGATTGTCTTGAAGCAGCATCCATAAAATATTGGAGGAAAATGCATTTTTTAACCACTTGGCATTGAGTTATTTGTGTGTGTGTGTGTGTGTGTGTGTGTGTGTGTGTGAAAGAGAGAGAGAGAGAGAGAGGGGAAGAGAGAGGGAGAGGGAGAGAGAGAAGTTGTAAAATTAGATAAACTCTCATGATTCATTAATTTAAACAATTTTTCCTCGAGGACTCCTCTATCTGGCATTGTTCCAGGCTCTAGGATACAAAGGTGAGTAAGAGAGTCAGTTTCTGCACCCACACTGAGTATGATGTCAGAGCTCCACATCAGGTATTCCGGAGGTGGAGCCGAGGATGTCTCAGCACGGTGGGGTGCTGGGATTGTAAGCTGCTACCTGACACCTGTAGCTGTCCTCTGGTGCTCTATTAAAAACAGTTGGTCTAGTAATGAGATAAGGAAGCATGGAGCTGTTGGATTCAGGCCCCCACAGTAGGGGTAGAAATAGATGTGGAAAGAGCAGCAGCGGTCCAGGGGGACAAGAGAACGGGTTCTTGTGTGAAGTTTGCCATCAAAGGTTGCATGACTTTGGGCAACTTGCTCCCTCTCCTTTGAGAGAGAGCTTTCAAACTTTTGTAAGTTTCCATTTACACAAAAAAAGAGTGGGATGAGATAATCTCTAAGGTTTCTTCCAGGAAGCTTGGATCTATGACAGCTTGAAGCAGGCTCTGAAATCCATCAGCAGGAGCACTTTGATTGGGAAGATACCCCACAGCCCACAAATTGGGTCTTCCCTCTTCCCAGCTGTGTGATTGGCGTCTCACCAATATGGTCACAGCATCTGGTTTAGAGAACCAGCGCACTGACTCGCAACTCTCAGAGCCTACTGTCCATCGGTTAAAGTCATCTTAATGTCTAAATGCAAGTCCATGAACTAGATTAACCAAGTGACCTCAGAAAGGAGGGAGTGGGATTCTGAGTGTAGAGAGGTGAGTCTGTTTATTTTCTAATTCTAATTAGAGAAAGGAAAAGAGTGTCAGGAGTCTTTAGTGATTCACATCTTAATAGCCTGGTTATAATTTATTAATCCCTTTCATCAAATTTTCAGCATCTCTTTCCCCAGGAGTCTAAGACTGACTCAAATGTATTTATTGTTTCTAGGTGGGGTGTCATTAAATATTTGGCATCTCCTAAAGCTGGTTGGGAAACTGGATTATATATTATGTGAAGGCACAATTTCTGAAGGGAAAGGCATGAACTGATGAGACATTTTTAGGCAGAATGAGTGATATATGCGTATACACATATGTTTATTTTTTAAAATATTAATGACTTCATATTTATCTCCAATACTTACAATGCAGGTCTGGCATTTCACTTTTTTCCTGTACTTTCCTTTCACCAGCAAATTCAGTGGTTTTCCTTAAAGTGGAATATCAATTGAATAGTAAATATGTCATGCTTTTAAAAATTTGATATATGTAAATGTTGTAAAATGATTACCACAATAAAATTAGTTAACACATTCATTATCTTGGGCAGTTACCATTCACGCGCGCACGCGCATGTGTGTGTGTGTCGAAAACATTTAATACCCACCAAATTTAATACTCAATAAATTCCAAATATGCATTACAGTGTTGTTACCTCAGGTCACCATACTGGACACTAGGTCCTCAGAACTTATTTATCTTATAACTGAAAGTTTGTACCTATTGACAAGCATCTCCTCATTTCCCCCACTCCCAGCCCCTGGTAATTACCATTTACTTTCTGATTCTATGAGTTCAACTTTTTTTAGATTCCACATATCAGTGAGGTCATAGAGTATTGATCTTTCTCTGTCTGACTTATTTCATTTAGCATAATGCCCTCAAATTTCATCCCTGTTGTCACAAATGGTAGGATTTCCTTTTTTTTTTAATTTTTTTATTTTTTTATTGGTGTTCAATTTACTAACATACAGAATAACCCCCAGTGCCCGTCACACATTCAGGATTTCCTTTTTTTATGATTGGATAATATCCCATGATATGTCTGTATATACATACATATACGTAGATACCATATATATACACCACATATATACACACACACATATATATATGCACACGCATACATACATCCATATATACACCATATATATATCTGTATCTACATGTAGAGATGTATATGTATGTTTGTACATCTATAGACCTATATGACTCTGTATATACATTATCTATCTCTATCTAGGGGTGTGTGTGTATGTGTGTGTGTGTATGTGCCTGTGTCTATCTCACATCTTCTTTATCCATTCATCTGCTGATAGACACTTAGGTTGTTTTCACATCTTGGCTATTATAAATGATGCTATAATGTACATGAGAGTGTAGATAATCTCTTCGAGATAGTGGTTTTGTTTCTTTTATATATATTCCCTGAGGTAGGATCACTGGATCATGATAGTTCTATTTTTAATTTCTATAAGCACCTCCATACTGCCTCTCATAGTTCACATAACCATCAATAATGTACAACAGTTCTCTGTTTTCCACATTCTTTCTAATACTTATTATCTCCTGTTTCTTTGATAATAGCCATTCCAACAGATCTGAGGTGATATGTCATTGAGGTTGTGGTTCTCATTTCTCTGATGATTAGTGATATTGAGCATCTTTCATTGAGCATCTTTCATATCTATTGGCTATTTGGATGTATTCTTCGAGAAACATCCCTTCAGGTGATTATTTGTTTTTTTTTGTTTGTTTTTTTTTGTTTGTTTTTTTTTGCTGTTGAGTTGTATGAATTCCTTATATATTTTGGATATATAATATATATATATATATGTTATATATATAGAATATATATATAATATATATATATATATTCTTATCAGATATAAGGTTTACAAATCTTTTCTTGCATTCCATGGGGTTGCTCTTTTATTCTGTTGATTTTTCCATTGCTGTGCAGAAGCTTTTTAGTTTCATGTAGTCTCACTTGTTTACTCTTGCTTTTGTTGCTTATGCTTTGGGGATCATATCTCAAAATATCATTGCCAATACCATGGCCAATTTTCCCATTTGCTTTTTCTCTAAGAGTCATGGTTTCTCACATTTAAGTCTTTAATCCATTGTGAGTTAATTTTTGTGAGTGGTATAAGAAAGGAGTCCAATTTCATTCTTTTGTATGAATATCCAGTTTTCCCAATAGTATTTATGGGAGAGAGTGTTCTTCCCCCATTGTGCATTTTTGGTGCCCTTGTCAAATATTAATTGGCCTTATACGCATGGGTTTATTTCTTGTCTCTTAATTCTGTTCTATTGGTGTGTGTCTGCTTTTATGCTAGTACCATACATATTTTGATTACATAGCTTAGTAATATAATTAAAATCAGAAAGTGAGATGTCTCCAGTTTTATTCTTTTTTTTTTCCTAAATATTTTATTTTATTCACAAGAGACACAGAGAGAGAGGCAGAGACACAGGCAGAGGGAGGAGAAGCAGGCTCCATGCAGGGAGCCCGACTTGGGACTCCATCCTGGGACCCCAGGATCACGCCCTGAGACAAAGGCAGGCGCTTAACCACTGAACTACCCAGGTGTCCCCAGTTTTATTCTTCTTTCTCAGGATTATTTTGGCTACTTTGGGTCTTCTGCGGTTTTATATGAATTTTAGGATTTTTTTTCTGTTTCTATGAAAAATGCCATTGAAATATCGATAGGCATTGCTTTGAATTTATAGATCACTTTGGGTAGTATGGACATTTTAACAATATTCATACTCCCAATCCACAAGCATGAGATATCTTTCCATTTGTCTTCACTTTTTTTTCATAATTGTCTTATAGTTTTCAGTGTATAGATCTCTTAGTTTCTCAGTTGAGTTCATTTGCAAGTATTTTACTGTTTTTTGACACTATTGTAAATGAGATTGTTTTATTTCTTTTTCAGATAGTTCATTGTTAGTGTATAGAAATGAAACTGATTTTTGTATACTGCTTTTGAGTTTTGCAACTTTACTGAATTTTTTTATTAATTTGAACAATTTTTTGATGAAGTCTTTAGGGTTTCCCATGTATAAAATCATGTCATTTGCAACCAGATGATTTTACTTCTTCCTTTCTGATTTGGATTTCTTTTATTTACTTTTGTTAATTCTTCCAGCTATGTTCAATAGATGTGGTGAGAGTGGGCACCCTTGTCTTGTTTCTGATCTTAGAAGAAAAGCTTTCAGTTTTTACAACTGGAGTATGATGTTAGCTGTGGGCTCTTCATATATGTTTTGGTTAAGCCATGGATATGGCCTTGGTTATGTTGAGGTACATTACTTCTAGACCTAATTTGTTGAAAGTTTTAAATCACAAAATGATGATGAACTTTGTCAAATCCTTTCTTTTTTTTTTGGGCATCTATTGAGATGATCATAAAAATTTTATTCATTATTCTGTTAATGTGGTGTATGTATCACATTTATTGTTTTGTGTATGTTCGACTATCTTTGCATCCCAATAATTAATTCTATTTAACCATGATTCTTTTAATGTGCTGTTGAATTCAGTTTGCTAGAATTTTTCATCATATTCACCCCAGGATATTGGCCTGCAATTTTCTTTTCTTGTAGAGTTCTTATCTAGTGTTGATGTCAGAATGAGGCTGGCCTCAAAAGAATTTGAAAGTGTTCTCTCCTCTTCAAGCTTGGAAGAGCTTGAGAAGGATTGGCATTAATTCTTCATTAAATGTTTAGTAGAATCACCAGTGAAGCTGTGTGGCTCTGGGATTTCTTTCTTTCTTTCTTTTTTTTTAGATAGAAGGTTTTGCTTACAAATAAGTAAGCTAAATAGCTAAAGAGCTAAATAAATAAATAAATAAATAAATAAATAAATAAAATCTCCTTACTTGTTACTGACCTGTTAAGATTTTGTATCTTCATGATTCAATCTTGCTATTGTATATTTCCAGGAATTTAAACATTTCTTCTAGACTACCCAATCTGTTGATGTATAATGGCTCATACTAGTCTCTTACCATCTTTTGTATTTCTGTGATATTTGTTGTACCATCTCCTCTGTCATTTATTTTATTTATTTGAGTCATCTTTCTTTTTCTTGGTTAGTATAGTTAAAGGTTTGCTAATTTTGTTTGTCTTTTCAAAAAACAAACTCTTAGTTTCATTGCTCTTTTCTATTCTCTATTTCACTTATTTCTGCTCTAATCTGTTTCTTACTTCTATCAACTTTGGGTTTAATCTGTTCTTTTTTTTTCCAGTTCCTTTGGTGTGTAAAGTTTTTTTTTTTTATTTGAGATCTTTATTTTTTCTTAATGCAGTTATTTACAGCTATATATCTTCAATTCTGTTAATATTTGCTTTATATATTTAAGTGCTCTTTATAATTCTTTTATCTTCCTGATGGATTCACCACTTTGTGCCAATATAATGATTTTTTTTCTCTCTTGTGATCATTTCTGACTTTAAGTATATTTTGTTTGATATAATTATAGCCACCTCCTGCTCTCTTTTGGTTACCATTTACTTGGAATATCTTTTCTGTTCCTTCACTTCCAGCCTATTAATAGAGTGAGTCTCTTATAGGTACATATTATCAGGTCTTGTTTTTTATTCATTCAGCTATTCTGTGTCTTCTGATTGGAAAACAAGTTCAGTTATGTTAAAATAGTTATTGGTTTTTATATACTTACTACTGCCATTTTCTTCACTGTTTTCTGACTGTTTTGTAGTTTATTTGTTTCTTCCTCTCTTGCTGTTTTCTGTTGTGATTTGATATTTTTTTCTTGTGGTTTGCTTTGGATTTCTTTCTCTTAATCTTTAATTTTTCCACTACAAACTTTTCCTTTGTGGTTACCATGAGACTTACATAAAATATCTTATAGTTGTAACTTCCTATTTTAAGTTAATAACAACTTAACTTTGATTGCATACAAAAGCTATACTTTTATTTCTCTTGGCCTTCAGTTACTTCTTTTACTTCTGTCTCCCTCACAATTTAGATTATTGGTGTTATAATTTACACCTTATTTACATTGCGTACCAATAGCAATTATTAAGTTATAGTTATTTTTAGTATGTTTACATTGTGATTTGAAAGTTTGAAATTGGTTTACATATCTCCATTACAATATTAGATAATTCTGACTTTATTTATATATTTACATTTACTGGTAAAAAATATTTTAAAATGCATTCATATATTGTTAATTGGTGTCCTTTTCTTTCACCTTGAAGAATTCTCTTTAGCTCATTTTATAAGACTCAGCTTTTGTTTGTCATATTTTTATTCATTTTGTTCTTTTCATTCACAATGCATCAAACTATGTGGCAACATTATGAAGGGTCTATTATTATCGCAGAGCAGGAAAGGTACTGAGAAGTCATTTTAAAGATCTGTAAATTGAAGCCTGGAGTGGTGAAGTGACTCAAAACCATAATTCTAAAGATGAAAAGGGACCTAACAGATCTATCCTCTTTTGAGGCTGTAAAGTCTTCTACAGCATTTCCACTAAAAGTTGTCAGTTCTTGGCTAGTTCCTCTCCAGAGACAGAGAGCTGACAATCTTCAGAGGTAGCTTTGCTATCAAGGAAAGCTTGACCATTAGAAAGTTCCTCTTTATTCAGCTAAAATATTCCTCCCTCTACCTTCTCCTCTGTGGTCTTCAGTTTGCCTTGAAAACATCCCTTGCCCTTAGTGAGCAATGGCCGAGCAATGGAAGAATCTTTTTTTTTTTATTTTTATTTATTTTTATTATTTTTTTGCAATGGAAGAATCTTAAGGCAGGGACAGCCAAGCCTGACACTAACTCCAGCAACCCCAGGTGCATCTATCTCAGATGGGAGAGTTCTCTGGATACAGTGAAACATTATTCATATGGCTTGTCCTGATTAGGAAAAGGAATCCTTCCACATGGTCTAGCTCGGCTTCTTAGAATTCTATAACAGATTTTAATTCTAAAGCCTTAGCTGACAATGTCTTGTTTTGGTGCTTTTGAGCATAAATGTCTCCTTTGGACTCCTTATGGGGAAGAAAGTGATTGGGAGTTTAGGCAGAATTTAGGATATACCTCGTTCTCCCAGCCATATCCCATTTTCTTATCATCTTTCAAATGTATGATTTCTTATAAAGTGAACATTGACATTGTATGCCCTTTGGCTCACATAAATTATCCTTTTAATTCATACATCCTTAGGCTTAGGCATCCTTAGGCTTACACTGCACATTCTCAGACTCCTTTCCTGGCTGCCTATATTTCTTTGGCCCCATCTCATGGTGTCATTGATGTCTTTGGGCCTTCCGCTTTTGAGTTCCTCCTCTTCCTGTAAAACTAGAAACATCTACTTTTAACATCTTTAAGCCAACATTTATTTACTTAGTTCAGAGCCTGGCAAGCACCCCCAGATTTCTTGTCTATAAAAGTTTTCTGTAGAGAATAGGGCCTTCAGCATCTTTATTGGCATATCTTGAAAGCACACAGAATTATAACATGGCCTTTTTCCTTCTCTACCAATAGGCAGCTTATAAACCTAACTGACCCAAATCTACAAATCCCATATTTACATTTGTTCTTAATAATGTAAACCACTTCCTTCTCAAAAGCTCTCTCATCCACACTGTCTCATGGTAATGGCAAGGTGACTACTTTCACAGAAGGAGCTAGGACACATCCCCCCTGCTCAGCTTCTAGCTATTCTGAAGACAGCTTGCCAGGGGGCCTCAAGGTTTCCCAAATGGTTGGATACACCACATTTGGAGTCTGTGAGCATCTCACATCCAGCCCACTGATGAGCAAGTATTTTGTGGGGAAGCTCACCCTGGACCTCTAGAATGTTTTTAAAGAAAGAAATAATGAAAACCTCTCAACGTACGTACAAGTCCTAGGAAGCAAAGTGACTGACATAAAACTCTCCATTATATTTGAAAGCATTCATTTGAACAATAAGGCATAGGATGGAATTTGTGTTGAATTTCTTACTAATGGATCTTTGGAGGAGAAATGCACTGTCTGCTGTTGTCCAGATATTTTCTCGAAAGAATTACCCATCACCACACTACATATCACTTTGGTCAAAAATAAAATCAGATGAGGAAAAATTTGGTCTTCAAGTGACAATCATTATTATAATAATAATAGTAATAGCTAACTATGTAAAAGTTAGCTGAGTTGTAGGCACTTTGTATATATTATCTTTAGTCCTTACATCTCCAGGAAAATATGAATTATCAGTAGTAGTGATAAGATGGCAAAATGTTTTGCTGAGATCCAAATCCATGAGTCTTTTATCAGCCTCCTGCCTTCTCTGACACCAGCCTTACCATCTCCATGGGCAATGTACAAATGGACAAAGGTAGGCAGAGGAAAACCATTTATAACTATAGAGAAAGCTGTGGCACCAAGTCTTCTCACCTTGGGGAGAAAGGCTAGACTGGGTCTGATTCATAAGGGCTGACTCTGTGCTCCTGGATGGACTAAGACCTACATGAGAAACAATCCTAGTTCTTTCTGAGAGCTATCATTCCCATGAGCAGAACCAAGGAAGGACACACCCAAGAGAAAAAGCATAAAGGGAAAGAGTGTTTTCCTATGATTTAGTGCAATAGCTTTCAATCTTCCACCCTATCCACCTTTACAAGATTAATGGTAGAAGGGGGCAGCCTCATAAACTAGGGGAACTCTTCTTAGCCAACTAGAATTACAGACATAATTATTTCCAAAATGAAAAATGAATCCATTAGGGTATACTGTGAAGAAAGAAGAATTTTATTTTATTTTATTTATTTATTTAGAAAGAAGAATTTTAAAAATTCTTTTTTTCCTCCTACTAAAAGCTCATCTTGTTAGTATAGAAATGGCAAAGTACTGAGATGAGTGCAGATACCCTCAGCTCCTGAACCATGGCCAACATCCTAAATCAATGATGGCCCTCATTCTTGCCAAACCTAGAATTTTTCTCAACATCATGTCCTAAGCAGCTATATTAGATGACTAAAATTGGCAAGTGCTTAAAATCCTTTTACCATCATTATCTTAGCACCCCAGTAGAGCACTGCCTATCACCCATGTCAGAAAATTTCTGTTTATGGGTATGGTATGTGAGAGGTGCTTTAGCTTTCCTCCCCAGAAGTTGTAATCTGCAGCCAACATACCCACTATTCTGATCTGTATTTTTTACTCAGAGATGTGGCTTTGGGCCACAAAAATCAAGAGTATCAGAAAAGTCTTGCTTGATTCTTCAAGAGACCTCTTCTCCAATCCTTGCCTCTTCTCTTATGTTTAGTTTTAGAGTTAATGAATGAGCAGCTCAGCCTATTTTCCTCATGGTTACCTGCTACTTAGATCCCCTAATCTCACCTGTTCTACCCTTCATTTAGAAATATGCTTAGCCACTTTGATAACCAAGTTCACCAGACAGATTTATACAGTGTGCACCAGGGAATGCAGTAACTCCCACAAAAATAAAAAGAACATACAAACATCCTGGAAAAATGCTAAAGCAGATGGCAAGTGAGAGCAACAGGCATAAACTAGGACTTTATTCAGTGAATCTGAGTGTAAAGCCACCTTAGTCAATAGCATCTGTAAGAAGTGCACAATAATAGTCCCATACCCAGAGAATATAGAAATCACAAGCATATCTCAGGATCAGTATGACTCCACATTTATACCTCAGCCTAATATCTAGACTTGATACAGACCAAGTAACTCTCTGGTCCCATTTTCTTACTTCCCAAATGAAAAATACCCTGGGATATTTTTTTTTTAAATACATATGGCATGTGATACACCTCCTCCACAAGTAAAACAGGGCTGCTCCAGAAATGGAGATAAGATGAAGTGAATTCTGGCCATTTAGATGCTCTTCAATCTCTAGAGGTAGGCTCTAGGGAAGAGTTTTTAAATTCCATTTAATTCCAGGTCTTTTATGTCCTAGAAACTGGCATATATGGATGGCATTTGGCTTTGGGGTCTGTATTTTCCAGATGCTGCAAGTGAGTCTTAGTGTAGCAATTTGTTTTGTTGACCCTTTGGAACTTTGGAGAAGTGGAACACATTAGAGAGCTGGCATTGAATGGACCAGCTGGGGGACATGTTGAAGTTGCTGAAGTAGAAGATGCCATCTGTAGCTACTGAAGAAGAGATCTAGTTTCTGTCCCAGCTCCTTTGGCTCCCATGGCTCCTACTGCTGGGATCAAGCAGAACAGGAAGAGAGAAGGTACACACACACTCTTACATTTACTGCTGCATTATTTACAATAGCCAAACTATGGAAGCAGCCCAAGGGTCCACCAATAGATGAATGGATAAAGAAGATGTGGCATATACACACACAAGAATAATACTCATTCATAAAAAAAAAAGAGTGACATCCTGCCATTTGCAATAAGTGGATGGAACTGGAGAGTACAATGCTAAGTGAGATAAGTCAGTCAGAGAAAGACAAATACCATATGATTTCACTCATATGTGGAATTTAAGAAACAAAACATATTAGCAAAAGAAAAAAGAGAGAGAGAGAGAGAGACAAACAAGAAAAAGACTTTTAACTATAGAGAACAAACTGATGGTTACCAGAGGGGAGGTGGGTGGGGGGATGGCCGAAATAAGTGATGAGGACCAAGAGTACACTTATCATGATGAGCACTGAGTAACGTACAGAATTGTTGAATCACTCTATTGTACACCTGCACCTAATAGCACAGTGTATGCTAACTATACTGGATTTAACATAAAAAACTTAATTTTAAAAAAGCATATTAAAAAAAGAAGAAGGTTCAAAGGGAGCTTCTGACATAATTTGAGAATTTGAGAAATTAGTTTCTCCTTGGCAAAGGGGGCACTGATTAAAATAGGAGGGTTTACACTACAATAACTTGACAGTGTGGTGGCAAATGTGGGTGTTTCCGTTGCAGTCACAGCTTGTTGCTCTTGGATGTCCATTATGTAGTCTTCCTTCAGCTTGTTAGCCTTGTGGTGAATATGAGAGAACACAACATGTAGAGAGAATGTGGGGCAGCATGAAAAAGGCATTTGTAAAGCCCTTGGGAACATGAGCTCCCATCTCAGTGGTCTCATGAAGGGCTGAGTAGGACATGGGAGTAGTGAAAAGGATTAGAGATACAGCACTGCCAAGATACTACTAGGGCTTTTCTGATAATTCATGATTTTCTCTCTAGCTGGGGACATCTCTGCCTCTGGTGGGTCTGGTCCTGAGCGCACTGGACTAACTGGTGATTAACAAAAAGAATGGCCTCTAGAGGGCGCGGTAGGTTTCACCTGTGGTGGAAATCAAGTCAAGGGCACGCTTGGATTAGAGTTCTCCAGATGAGAGGCAGGTTGAAAAATTCTGGTATCTGAGTAGCAGGTTCTGCTTAGACCCTCTTCCCTTTGCATCTTCTGTGTTGAGGATCCTACTTTGAGCCTTCTCATCTCCTAAATAAAGAGTGGCTAAGCAGCCAGCCACTGTTTGCACTTGAAAGGCCAGTGGGAACTGAAGTGTGGCATATGTAGTTTAAAAAAAAAAAAAAAGCGTGGGTAGGTGGCTTGTTCAGGCTGCCCTAACTTCAGAGAGTGGCTAACTTCCTGTCCCAGAATTAGGGCAGAGGAAAGTGTACCTTAGAGCGCAGTTAGCCTGCTTCTGACCAAGGATTTAAGCCAAATGGAATTCCAGGCTCACATATCATCTACCCCAAACTACCAAGACATTTATTAGGGTTTGGGGCCATGATTAGTAATGAAAAGCGTGGGCATCTGCCTGCCTTCGTTCACCCTTCAAGGACCTCACAGATCCAAGAAAGCAGCTATGCAAGATGCAGAGGTCCGATGGCCTCTGGGCGGCTCAGTTAGTTGAGTGTCCAGCTCTTGATTTTGGCTCAGGTCATGATCTCATGGGACATGGAATTGAACCCTACATCAGGCTCCATGCTCAGTGGGGTGTCTGCTTAAGGATTCTCTCTCTCCCTCTCCCTCTGCCCCTCTGAGCTGTCTTCTCTAAATAAATAAGTAAATAAATAAATCTTTAAAAAAGAAATCTTAAAACAAAACAAGCAAACAAACTCACAAAAGATCCAGAGGTACGATCCTGGTTTCTTACAGACACAATCGGCCATTATCATCTTTAGTGTACAGATGAGGCCATATGGCTTAGGGGTAGCAGGACGAAGCTTGACCCTTCCCTCAGACCCTCCTTCCCACTGCATCCCTGGTGTGGGAGTCAGGACACACACATTTCAGCCCTATCTCTGCCTCCTTGAAAGGGACTCCAGGAAAGGTGCTCTCTGAGTCTCAGTTCTCTCATCTGACAAATGTATGGCTCACACTAGGCCTTCTTCAAATCTGACATTTAATGATTTGCCACATTATTACAGCTCTTACTGTTTTGATTGAGGGACTTGGCATTTTCATCTTCTTAAAAAAAAAAAAAAGGCATCAAATCAGGAATTCAAGCCTGCAGCCAATGAACTTTCCGCCCCCGTTATGAGAAACAATCCTCAGAATCCCAAGGAAACCGAGGTCCAGGATTTCCCCTGGGGGAGGACTCTGCATGCGCACAACTTATTTTGCCTTGTAAAAAACAAAAACTCTTGTGACGTCCTTCTCCCCAGTAAAGTCAATGACTTTCAACTTCCCTTCCCTTTCCTACTCTTCTCCGAGTCCTAGGCAAATTAAAGCAGGAGCATTTAATCTTCTCCCCAGATGTTTTGATCACAGAAGGGCCACATATGTGCACAACATTCCTGGATATTTTTAGATATTTACAGGCTCCAAAGTTCGAGCTGCTTTCTTGCTCTGCGCTTTGTGGCCGCTGCGGGTCGCTCTGCCAGAGCAGCCGAGGCAGGGCTGCCGGAATAGGGCCTGGCACAGGGAGGTTCTGGAAGCCTCTCTGCTCAGCCAGGCTCCCAGAAGTTGCTCTGAGCGATCATTGCAGGCTGTAAGGCTGCAGGCCCTGAGTCCTCTCTGGTCACCAAGAGCAAACAGATTACTGCCATTTAAGAATTATGCGTTACACGGACTCCCTCCTGGAGTGTTCTGGCTGCAAGTCCCCCCCAGACATACCAAAACCAAATAAAGAGGTAGCAAGGTGGACAGAAGGTCAGGAGATGTGCTTCTGGTTGGCTATATGACCAGTCACTTTTCTTTACTGGGCCTTAGTTTCTCTATCTGGACAATGGGATGCATTATATGTGCTGCACAGAGGTCTGCAAACTGTGGTCTACAGATTGGCTGCCTGTTTTTGTGATATAGTCATGTTGGGACAAAGTCAGTGCCATCCTGTCATGTATTACCTGTGGTCAAGCTGACTGGTTGCAACAGAAACCACATGGCCCACACATCTAAAATATCGACTCTCTGGCCCTTTAAGAAATAGCTTGCTGACTCCTGATGAAGTTCATCACTCTGGGTTGTGCCAAAAGCCCTACTGCCAGCAGCTGGGACTCTCCTTTCTCTTGAGGGTGGGGCTGATAGAAGTTAATGCCCCCAGGATCCGGAGCAGCCCTTAGCCAATGACAGATGGAAGTTGGTGGTGGTGGTGGTGGGGGGGGCTGTAAACCATCCCTCCTTCCTTACCTCAAAGGTGGGAAAATCCTCTGATGGGTTTCATATTGTCTTCTAGATGTTCCCAGTAGGATGGCCCCCCAGATACCTACAAGAGTAGCCTCCTCCTCACTAGACCCTGGGTCAGCTTCCTTCCTTTCCCAGTCCTCTCTCTCCTATCCTACTGGTGCTGCCGGGGTTCCATTCCCCCAGAGCCCCTAGTACTCAAATCATGGACTCAGGCTCTGCTTCTGAGGGTATGCAGCCTAAGTCAGGACATAGGTCTTGTGCACCTTCTTCTTTTTCTCCCTTAGCTGGCATCCCACCAGGTATATGCTGCCTGTTGACTTCTGGCCTTAGATAAAATGCCACAGAGCAGGATGTGGGCTGAATTTTCTCAATGGCCACCACAGTGCTGGATGACTCACCCTGGAAGTGTAGTTTGTTCTCCATGGGGTAGACCTTGACCATAGGAGGAAAACTGACAGACACATGTCCCCTACTGTCCTTTGCCTTGGGCTTCCGTCAAGTGTGTCTTCTCTTTGCAAAACTTCTAGGGAAATTCTGTGTGCTGAGAAAGCATGCTTGCCAAGAGACCTACTGTGTTTCTTTGGTGCCTTGTTGAGTGGTTGCGTGGCAGAGAACCCGTGCATCTTCCCTCGTGTCACTTCCTAGTTTTTTCCTAATACTAACCACCCTGTGTTTGCACTTCCCAAGTAAAGTCTCAGTACTAAAATCCTTGCCTCAGGCTCTGCTTTCCAGAGGCCTTGAGCCAAGGCATGGTATTGATTTAAATAACTCTAAGGACTCTTTCAGTTCTAAAGCACTAGACTTGCACTAAATTCCATTCTTTACATACCTAGGGATTAAAAAAATGCATATCTACCTTTCTGTCCATGAAACACCATTTAATTCCCCTAAAGACTAGTTTCTGAGGTATGCCAGGGGTCTTGATAATTACAATTCAAATCAGACCAACAGAAGGTGTTATAATAATAATTGTTTATAATAGTTTTCAAGTTCTATATGCTAGTTTTAAAGTATTTGATCTTCATTTAAACCTTATTGGGTTCTATTATTACCCTCATTTTGCACAAAAGGAAAACGAAGTCGGAGAGAGTAAGCCACTTCATCCTAAGTTGCTCAGTAAGTGGCCAAGCCAGGATGGGAAACCATGACTAGATTCCAAGGGATATGGTCAAAATCAGATGCTTTACTCTATCTACTAGAAACAAATACAATACTCTTTCAAAACTTCGTCTTCGAATAGACACTCCACCAATGAAAATATATGGATGGCAGATAAGCACATGGACAGATGCTCAACGTCCTTAGTCATTAGGAAACATAAAACCACAATAAGCTATCACTACACCGCACTAGGATGGCTTAGTTAAAAGACAGGCCATACTGAGTGTCAGTGAGGATGTGAAGGAACTGGATTCCTATACGCTGCTGGTGGGAAGGTAGAGTGGCACAACTAATTTGGAAAACAATTTGGCAGCTTCTCAAAAAAAATGAAACATAAACTGACCATGTGACGGAGGCAATCCACATCTAGGTATTTACCCAGAAACAATGAAGACATATGCTCACACAGAGACTTGTCCATGAATGCTCATGGCTACTTTATTTGTAATAGCCCCAAACTGAAAACGACCCAAATGTCCATTGGCAGGTGAATGGATAAACAAATTGCGGTCCCCTATCCATAAAATGGAATGCCACTCAGTAATAAAAAGGAATGAACTTTTGATATATGCAACAACCGGGACAAATCTCAAAATAACTATGAAAGAAGCCACATAAAAACGAGTACATGTACATACTGTATGATCCCATTAAGATAAATTCTAGAAAATGTAGTAATAGCAGGAAGTAGTAAGTCTGTGGTTGCCTCTGTGTGTGTGTGTGTGTGTGTGTGTGTGCAAGGAAACTTTTAGGGGCAGTGGGTATGTACACTGTCTCAAGTATGATGGTTTCATGGGAGTGTACATATGTCAAATCTCATCAAATCCTGTGTTTTAAATATATGCAGTTTATTACAGGTCAATTATATCACAAAGCTGCAAAGAACAAAAAGCCTGTGGATAACTGAACACTGAAGATATGGCTTTGGAGAAATGCTCTTTTAAATTGGCTTTTGGGATTGTCCATGGAACTCAAACCCATGGTGAAGGAATGAGCTGATTGATCTTGTCTTGGCTGACTCAAAATGGTGCGGCCCAAAGAGAGAGGGTGGGGATGCAGTACTTTACCTCTGTGAGCCTCAACATCCTCATAGATAAAATGGGAATATCTTCAATTGCCCTGCATTCCCCATGAAACTAATTTGAGGAAAAGTAAGTGAGTTTGCTTTCAGGTGTGAATGACCAAACTTCTTCATCCATACACCACGCCCCTGCCAAGCACTTGGTGGCAATCCCAGTCCTGGGTGCCACTGGCCTACCCTGGCGGTGGGGGGGGGGGGGGGGGGGGCGTGCGGCAGTGTGCTGGGACCTTACAGCCCCCGCCTCTGGAATCAGCACAGATCATCTCCCTTTTAGTCTCTCAGGCTGACTGCTCCTCTGTGACTGTTCCCAGACCCTGTGCAGCTGGTCCCTTAGGACTCATTTCATGTCCTTGCTTCCCAGCTGCTTTGATGGCCCAGTTGGCCTCACATCTCCCTCTGCACATTCTCCAGTTCCTCATGTATTTTCTGCTGTTGAGGGCCAATAGGCTGGACCTGCTCACCCACCTAAGAGTGGCTCTCATTGTTCAAGGCATCCCCAGAGCCTGGGCAGACAGACCTGACACTAAGAGAACCACAGTCTGGTGGGAGAAACAGACACAGGTCTACTGTGCCAGCACCTATCCTGTGTGATGCTCTACGGTAGAGGTGCCCTGTGTCGTCCCAGGGACAGTGGGGTGGGGAGGTGCAGGGTAGCAATGGGCCTGGAGGGGGACTCAGATGAGGAAATGGCTCAAGTGGACCCAGAAGATTGGGTGAGGACTTTTGAGATGGAAGTCAAAAGACAGCATTTCAGACACAGGATGTGGGATCCCCTTCCACAAGGACAAAGGTCTTGGGGTATGGGAACCCTGAATAGTTCGGTGTTACTAAGACCCAGCAGAAGGTGAGGCTACAGGGTAAATGAGGGCCAGATCCTGGAAGGAAGACTAGCCATGTGTGCCCAGAGGTTTGGGTCCAAACCCGTGGGAACTGAGCAGCTGCTGAAGGACTCTGAGCCTGAGGGTGACAGTCACAATGTACACTAGGAGGGCAGAAGTGTTCGTTTGTGAGTCCCTGCTCAAATCCTCCCCAGGATAGTTAGTTTCTCTCTATAATGGAGTTTCTATTGGCATTTGGGGTTGGATAAGCCTTTGTCATGGGCGGCTGCTCGGTGCCTCGTAGGATGTCTAGGAACAGCTTCTCTGACCTCTACCCACTGGATGCCAGTAGTGCTCCTCCAGTTGTGACAACCGAAAATGCCTCCAGACATTGGCCCTGGGGTGACAAATTGCTCTCTATTGAGAACCACTGCTCTGAAGTTTTTTTCTCATTTGTTTGTCTGTATTTGAGTATGTTTACGGATGGCCCTCCCCGTGTTTGCCCTCTTCCCTCCTCCCAACACCTGGCTTCCAGCCTTTCCATAAGGTACACACCTGGATGGTGCTCTTGGCTCCTCGCACAGCCTTGTTTTACACCTTGTCTCCAGTGGCCCAAGCTCCCTGTTCGTGGGGGCTCTGGTTGGGGCTGGCTGCAGGATCCGGCTGCAAATAGCTCCATCCACGTCTGCAGCCGGCCAGTGGGGCACCTACTTCTCAGTGGGGCACCCCACGTGGTGTGGAGGAGACTACTGGATGGGGTCCCACCTTCAGGTCAGCTAGGACCAGAACCGTCCAAGCCTGTTGGCCCTGAAACCTCGGTCCCTCCGTCCTGCTATCTGCCAAGCTTACAGCCTGGAGGGACAAGGGAAGCCGGCCAGGGAGAGGGCACTGGGCTGGGGACAGAGGGCAGGTGGTGGCAGCTGGAGGCCATGTGACCGCTGGAGGCTATGTGTGTCACAGGGCAGAGCTGGGCCACTGGCTCGTTCCTGTGCTCAATCTGAGAAGGCCTCACATGACTTCTCTGTGGGAGCAGGCAGGCGTGTGGGGGCGGGAGAGGAGGTGGGAGGGAGGGGGAAGTGATTTTAGGATCCACGCTGGAAATACAAAATACATTTGTGAATCACAAGCAGATATTCATCATATGACCCCATTGGCTTTGCCAACGCAGACATCAGGCTAAAGGTACCAAAAAATGCATCCTACCCCCTGCTCTGTGCAGGCCACGGTAGCCTGGGGGGTAAGGGGGGGCACTAGCATTAGAATAGAAGATGAAGGAGCCAGCCAGGGGACTCGCACTGTCAGCAAAAGCAGGCACAAATCAGCCCCCCAATTCTGAGTCTTTCCATGCACTCATTCATATGTTAATCTCACAACAGCACCCCCTTCCCAGTGAGAAAACCAAGAGCAGAGGATTCCTCTACATTCCCTTTTCTCCCTTCCTCAGAACTTCCAGGGTTTGCTCTGGTTTTGGTTTCGGTTTTGGTTTTGTACCCCCACCATCAGCTTCCCTACCTCTCACCACGATGGCAGGTCCTTCTTGTTGACAGGACGAGGTGAGGCCCCCTAAAATCACCGCACCTCCGTGGAACAGGCCTCTGTGCTGCTGGGGTTACAGGATCCCCGGCAGCGGGGTCAGAAACGCAGGAGACTGGATTCAGGCAAGTTCTGGAGACAGGGCGAGAATGCCCTGGAGGCTCCCCCACCCCCACCCCAGGAATGAGGGGAAAGCCCCAGGGCTCCTCCAGCAGCCCCACCTCCAGGCCCTCGGTACGCCAGGAGCTTTATTTAGTTGCGCTGAAACCCCAGGGCCTGGATCAGGACTCCTAAGCCTGTGTCCTTACCGTCAGAGAGGACAAAATCTTGTGAGCAGGCTCTGTCCCTCCGGGCAAAGAGCCACCTCTCTCGTGCTTGCTGAATGTTTCACCTCTGCGCTTATCACTTTCAAGATCATATTTAATAGATTTAATCTGATTACATAAGCAAGACATGTTCAGTGCAGGATATCTGGGAAACCCAGAAACGTGTAAAGAAGGAGATTAAGAATTCACCACCAGCTCACCAATCAGAGACCGCCTCTTCGAAAATGTTGGTATATAGCTTTCTCATCTATTCTTGAGTCCTGGGTATGCCCGTAACTATAAAAAGTAAAGCCAGAGTAATAGCTTAGATAAATTTTTTAAAAAAATATTGAGGCCTAACATACATAGTAAAAGGCACAAGTCTTTTTTAAAAATATTTTATTTATTATTTATTTGAGAGAGAGAGAGGCAGAGACATAGGCAGAGGGAGAAGCAGGCTCCATGCACCGGGAGCCCGACGTGGGACTCGATCCCGGGACTCCAGGATCGCGCCCTGGGCCAAAGGCAGGCGCCAAACCGCTGAGCCACCCAGGGATTCCCAAAAGGCACAAGTCTTAAGTGTACAGCTCAATATATTTTTACATATTATTGTACCCATGAAACCATCACTCAGATCAAGACAGGGAACATCTCCAGATCCCAGAAAACTCACTCCTGTCCTTTCTTAGTCAATAATTACGCTCTGCTTCCAAGATGTAGCCAGGATTCTGAACTTCGACCCTTCCAGATTAGACTTGCCTCTTCTTGAGTATCCCCGGAATGGGCTCACATAGTATTTATGCTCTTGTGTCTGGTTTTGCTCACCCAATCTGCAGCATCTACCACAAGGCCTGGCCTAGCAAAGGCACTCAACGCTGGCACCCGAAATGGACGTTGGATGCATGTGAAGTCATTGAATGAGTGAGGAAATAGGCTTTGGTTATGGGGTAGTCTCCTGTGTGTTTTGGTCACCATGTGGTGGTCTGTGTGGAGAAAGGAGAGCAGTCAGGTGGCTGGCGTAATTATCCTGGTGGGATTAGATGAGCCTGAGCTACAGGGGTGGCTGTGGGGAGGGGGAGGAGGGAGCAGGTTGTGCATGCTTGTCTGCTTGGCACTCACGAGGGTTGGGCCTGTGCCCTGTGAGCAGCAGACCGGGAGTATTTTTAGAAACCCCATCACAGCAGCCACTTGACTTGGTGGCTGCCTCACTGTCACAGTGTCCCATGGCTCTATGTGGAGCGCCCACCCTGGGTCAACCCCCAGTGCTGTGAGTCACACAGCATAGTAGTGTGCTACTGCCCCCAGTTGGGAATCACACTCAGCAGTGGCTTGAGGTGATGAACAAGAACATGGCAAGGGGCCCCAGGTGTCCCTGAAGAATCCTCCCCTGGCAAATGCAATTACGTGGCTCCTGAAGAAATGGGTGCTGTGGTCCTGCACCCCAAGGAAGAGATGTTTACTCTCTAGATCAGAATCATGGCAGGGCTCCCAGTCACTGTAGCCCCCTTTATAATTTCAAGGCCTCAATATTAAAAAGGATCCCTCTCCTGCCCCATGCCCCATGGGAGGCTTGAACCTTTCTTCTTCTTTCTTCTTCTTCTTCTTCTTCTTCTTCTTCTTCTTCTTCTTCTTCTTCTTCTTCTTCTTCTTCTTCTTCTTCTTCTTCTTCTTTTCTTCTTCTTCTTCTTCCTCTTCCTCTTCCTCTTCTTCTTCTTTTTGTTAAATATTTTATTTATTTATTCGTGAGAAACGCACAGAGAGGCAGATACCTAGGCAGAGGGAGAGGCAGGCTCCCTGCGGGGATCCTGATGAGGGACTTGATCCCAGGACCCCGGAATCATGACCTGAGCCAAAGGCAGATGCCCAACCAGTGAGCCATCCAGGTGCCCCTTCCCAACACAAGCTCAGCTCCCTTTGTGCTTCTCTGCAGTTGCCTCTCTGGGCCCATCCACCATCATCGCTCAGCTGCCTGTGCCAGGCACCTCCTTCCTCCATCTGCTCCACGTCCTGCTATCTGTTCAGCTCTGCAGCCAGGGGTCAGGCACTCTCCACAGCTGTGGCCTTGACAAAGTGGCTGGAAGCCTCAGGAGAAGGAGCAACATCAAACATTACTGGGGAGGCATGGAACCGTGGTCACAAGAGAGAGCTGCTGGGTCATGCGGGTGGGGGAAGGACTCAGGTGTGGCTGGGACTGAGAGGTTGATGGGGCAGGCCAGGGTGGGCGGTGCTGACCGGACATGGGTGGCCTGAGACCAGGCAGGATTTGACTATTTTATTAAACGTTGACCTTGGTTCCTTTCCTTGGGCTTGTGGGGTGTGTGGAGATGAGGCAGGGGGAGGTGCTAGGTTCTTCCATTTTTTTTTTTCTGTATCACTGGGGAGATGGCAATGGTTTGGAAATGTAGGAAATCGGTTTTCCATGAGCTTATGAACTATTGGGGTGGAAGATTGTCATGTTATAAACTTAAACCACAGACAAGCAGGCCTTGAACAAGCTGTTACAATCAACAGAGTTGATGATTAAGAGTGTATAGCATGTGACCTGGCATGGCTGTGATGCTGTCCCCGAGAACAGCGACATTTCAGGTCAGCAGTATTTGGGGGTTCTACTTGGAGACAACGACCCCTCAGCTGACCGGTGCTGTCCTCGTCCAGTGATTTAGTGGTCAGACTTGCTCAGCTGAAGGGGAGCAGGGTCATGACAAGGCACCTGTGCCCATCTGCCAGTTCAGATGAAGGGCTGAATCACAGGGTCAGTAAAGCCTCCTGGCCAGGGGACATGAGCCGAGCAGCTGTCCCCGACATGCTGGCCAGGAGAGGTCCTCTTACCAAGGCGACCAGGTCACCACGGGGAGGGTGAGTCCCCTGTGGTCAGAGGGGGTATGAGTGGCAGGGCTATGGTCAGAGGGAGGCAGGGAGCCTGTTCAGCCATGAATCCAGAAAGCTGGAAAGGAGGCCTTTAGGCCGGGATGGAGGACAGCCTGGCACTCTCTGTGGCCAGAGGGGTGGGTGCTTGGTGCACACATGGGGACAGCTGGGAGAAGGGACTGGAACCCAGTGTGTGGCAGTTAAGTAATTCCTAGACTGCGGAACATCTCCTGAGCTTCATCTTCCTCTTTTGTAGAATGCATAAAATGAGATGAGGGGTGCAAATTCCCCATAAGTGGAATGGTTTTATATAAATCTGGGGCATTATTTGCCCCAGAAATTTTTGCATTTAATATTTTTATCAGCAAGTTGGAGGAAGGAACCGATCCAGGCTTCTCAGATGGGTACAGAAAATAAAGCTGGGGAGAGTGGCTGAGACAGGTAAGGGAGACCTTGAATGGCAGGATCTGCATCCCTTGGTTTCTCTCCCCTGACCGCCCCCTCTGTGTGACCCTCAGAAAACCCAGTGCCCCTGAAGGAGCTCCACTCTTTGGGATATGGCCACCACCTCTCTCTAGCTCAGGGTTTCCCAATCTTGGCACTATTGCCATCGTGAACTAGATCACTCCTTGCTGTGGGGGCTGCCCTGAGCGTTGTAGGATGTTTAGCAGTATCTCTGGCCTTCACCCACTAGATGCCAGTGGCGCCACCCCTCCTCCCCCTGTGACAACCAAACGTCCCTGGGGGACAAAATCACCCTGGTTGAAACCACTCCATTACCCTCAATCCTTGCACATCCCCGCGTACATCAGATGTGGCTCTGGTCACACCAAAGTACACGTGGCTCCTTAAATAAAGCTTCTCCACATCCTTCCCACACCTTTGCATACACAGATCCCTCCCTCCATCATCCCTTCCCACTCCTGCCTTTGGAGCTTCATAAAATCCAGCTCATCTTTGAAAACTCATCTTAACTATGTCTCCTTTGAGGACACTGTCCTTGAGGCTCCCGGACAGCTCGTGGACTCACAGCATAGTTCTTCTGGAGCCCTGGCTACACGGATGTTCACGTTTTTTTTGGCTTGTGATTGTCTCTCCCATTGGACTGTAAACTTCATGAGGGCAAATCCTGGATCTCGTTCATCTTTGCTCCCTAGTGCCTGGTACATGGCCTGGCACAGCGTGGGACTGGGCAAATCCTAGCTGAGTAATCTCATTTAATGCCTTGCTACTTGCTGGCCACAGGATGTAGAATGCTGCAGTCCAAATGGGAACAGTTTCTGGATCTTAACAAAGCAGAGTCTAGTAGTGCATCCTCAGGCAGCACAACACAACCTTCCTCATCTCTTATGCAGAGAAAAACCAACTTATTATTGTTTTAATCTCCAGGATGCTAGAGAGGTTTGGGGGAGTTGCCTCCTGTGACTCTACCCTTAAGAAGACACTGGCGTGGCTGCAGGAGGTAGCACTTTCCCTTTGAAAGATGCTGAGGATAGATGCCAAGCCCCGCCAAACTTTTCTCCTTGCTTCCCTCCAAAGCAGGGGACTCCATCTCATCTTTCTTAAATGCAAATTTGATCCCTCCTGTCCAAGAGCTAAGCCCCGCCCTGCGGCTCCCAGCACCCTGGGCTGCGGGACTTTCTCCAGCTCTCCCCTCTGCATTGTCAAAACGGAAACAGACTGCGCAGAAGGAACGCGTTTGGTGCTGAGACCAGAGCCAGGGCAACAAGCGGCAGATCCAGACAATCTGCTCCGCTCCTCCCAAGGAGAGAGGAAAGGTTTTTATTCCTTTGCTGACAACCAAGTCAGCGATAGGAAAATCTCTGGGTGACCAAAGCTAAGCAAAGCAAGAGACGCACACCCTACGTTGGTGCGCCTTGAAAATTAAAGAGCCTCTGGCTTTAAGTGGCCAGGCTTCACTGTGTGTGTGTGTGTGTGTGTGTGTTGGGGGTGGGGGTGATGTGTATTACTAAAAGCAAAGTCCTGGACCATCTTGATATAAAAGCCATCAAGTGCCCCTTCCACCCAGGAGGGGACTGCATTGATGATTCTCCTCCCCACTTGCACACTCCCGTGACAGGGACCTCTCATGACCCTAGCCAATGTTGGCTAGCTCTAAGAGAAAGCTTTTGGTCACTCTGATGGTTCAGCCTTTTGTTCTAAGTCCAATTCTTTGTTCCACCTGGAGTTTGGTCAATGCTTCTTCCCCAGGAAAGATGTTCAGGGGCAACTCCTTTACCGCCCAGATCTGTTCTCCTGGAGGAACAGGCCCAGTTCTGTCCGCTGTCCTCTGCGTGGTGCAGTTTCGTCACCTCTCTTCCCGACCACATTTTTCTTGTTACCACGGTGGGTCACACAATACCCCAGTTTTCTGCAGTTCTCAGAGCGTGTTATTTGGGATGACAAGTTTTCTAGAGGGCTGAGGTGGTACCTCCTTAGCAACAAACTTTGGAAAAGCATGACAGCAAGAGTTGGAGCAGACAGGATACAGGTGCCTCTTAGAGTGAGCACAGCCCTGCCAACTCGCTCTTCGATGTTTCTCTGATGAAGTCCCTCTGACTTCACTGCTTGCCAGTTCTTCCATTGCCTCCCAGCTCCTCTGTGCATCGCCCCCTCCAACCCCACTGGACATCCTGTGCCATCTCCGAAGGTTACCGGGGCCAAGGAGAGGCAGCCACAAGGAGTCAGATCACATAGGGCTGTGAGAAGCGCCTTCCAGTGGTTGTGCAGTTCAGACCTGGGAGGGGTGACACCCACTGGGAGCAAGCTCTCCATCTGAAGCAGAGGCACATGGCGGGGTTGTTCCTGAGGGGCCTCTACTCACTGGTCCGCTAAGGTTTGGACGAGGGGCCTCATAGTCTCTTTCAGCCCTATGATTTGTGCTGTGGACAAAGAATCCACGGTGGCGTTGAATGTGAAATGAGGGCTCCTGGGTGTCCTTGTGACAGTGGGAGGAGAGGGATAGAAAGCCAGTCCCTTCAGTTAAATATCTGTGGGGCAAGATGGAGCAGGTCTCAGCCCCAGGTTATGGCTGAGGTGGGCTCTTTGAGAAGAGGGACCTGCACACACAGTGTGGTGACAAACAAAAAGAAGGAGGCCGTGAGTCTGTCCCCAGTGTTTAGAGGAATAAGGCACAGGGGTTTGAATGTTTCTGGGTCAGTTCTTCTTCTGGCCCTCTCTATGGGGCTGGGAGGTTCCTAACTGGTCCAGGAGGATGCACTGTTCTGAAAAGTACAGGGGTGGAGTCTGGGACAAATTTGGTGTCCAAATTGCTGGACACCAGAGAGGCCACTGGGCTTATCATAAATGTGAGATGTCAGTGGTTTTCATGGGATTTTGGAACTCAGACTTTCATGCTCTTCCAGTCCAGACTCTGTCATCCAGCCTCTGCCACAGCACCCCAATGTTTGATTAAAGGAGGTGATCAATGGAAATTATCTGCCCCTGGCAGGTGGATAAATGTCTTCCTTCCCTTTTCTTCCTTTTGATGACAGGGAGCTCACTCACTCCATCTTTGGGTGGCTTTGACCTGTAATCTGTTTAGCTGGGTGCTCCATAGGACGTCTTCTTGTTAATCTTGTGTTATCTGGGGGAATCAGAAGTTATTTATTACTATTGGTTATGATAATGCTCATAGCAACTTCTTAATAAGTACTACCTTGTGCCAGACAGGAGGTTAAATAGTTTATAAACGAAACACAGATGTCTGGCTTATGGAAACTCCAAATCTCGCCAGGTCTCAGCTGGAAGAGCCAGAGGCCATTTAATCTAGCCTTCATGTTCCAGAGTGTGACATCTTAAGCCAGCAACACAAGGTCTCTCATGGGTAGGTGAAAACAGTCTCCTTAAAGAAGGCCATAGTTACAAAGATTCTTGGACATCTCAGTCTTCCTCCGAGTTTTCCAAGAAGCCAGTCCTGTAGTTAAGGTCTGTGGCTCCCCCGCCAGGGTCACCCAGAGAGCCTCCTTAGAACAGCCTGCCCATCCAATGCAAAGAGAATGGGCCAAAGACAGGTATTCTCCAGGGAAAGTGGAAGGCCTTCCCTGGCCACCGAGGACAGCAGGAAGAGGCAATGACAGTGTCGAGTCAGGTTCCCTAGAGGCAGAGCCTGAGATAAAGTACCTGTGGCTTATTGAGGGAGGGTCTTTAAAGAAAAATCAGCAAGGGAGGGAGTGGGGAAGCAGGAGAAGGAGAAGGAAAGAGATGAGCACAGAGATGTGGTTGAGGGTAAGGCTACCATATAAAATAGAGGATGTCCAATTACATCTGAATTTCAGATAAACAACAAGTAATTTTATTTTTTTTTTTACTACAAGTATGTTCTAAATATGGCGTGGATGTACTTATACTAAAAATATATGCTTTGTTTATCTGAAATGTGAATTTAACTGGATATCCTGGATTTTTATTTCCTAAATCTGGCTATCCAATCAAGGCTGACCAACTGGCTCCAACTACCCAGCATTGAAAGGTTTCTGAGACCTGGGACCTTCAGTGCTAAACCGGCTAGACAGCCTGGGATGGGAGGGCCCCCTGAGTTGGGGCCTCAGGTAAAGCCTGATCTTGGCCCGATCCTTGGGGAGGGAGTGGAAAGCAGGATGGACCCTGGAGCCTAAAACATGCTACAGAGTTGTCCCTCTGAAGGGAGGGGCCTGCATCCCCCTGGTGTCACTTGGTCATTGCCCTGCTGAGTGGGCTTGGGAGTAGGTATAGGAGAAAGCTGTAACCTCCTGGAGAGGCAGCTGGTTCCTGAAGGCAATTCTTCCAGGAAATGGGGCAGCTGTGAGGCAACAACAGGCAAACAGAGGGTGTGGACATAGGCCCCTCACAAGAGGACTGACTAGCTTGGGTACCACAGATTCTATTGCATTAACTAGGGCTCTCAGGCTGAGAGCTCTGCTCCATTCTCCAGAAGAAGGGGAGAGACGAAGCTTGACTCCAGTCCCGTTGATCAGCTGAGCACCTCCCCTGTTCTAGGCTGGGCACACAGACCTGCCCTGCCCTGCTCGGCCTGAGATGTGCTGCCCTGTTCTCCTAGGAGCTGCTGAAAGCCCAGAGAAGGGGCTCTCGTTATTCCAAACTGGGAGAGAGGACCAGAACAGATTTCACAGAGGGAATAATAGTTGCCCCAGACCTTGAAAAAGGGTGGGAATTTGCCAAGGGTCCCGGGGTGGGCAGGTCAAGTGGTGGTGGTGGGAAAGGTGTGGCCAGAGGCTTGAAGGTCACACCTTCCAGGGTCACGGAGGCCAGGTGTAGAGGTGTGGCAATGTAAAGAGGTCTTAACCTCAAGTCCACCAAGAAGCAACCATCGGGGATTTTAATTCCTTTTCTGCAAACCCCTCCTGAAGTTGGGTGAGCACAAGGCAGGTTTTGTCTGAGCTGACAAGACATCTGGTCCGTGCAAAGGGCTGGATGATTTATGATCTGACCCAAGCTAATGCTTTGGAAAAGTGCTGGCGGCCCTACTGACCTGGAGATGCCTGGGCACCTGGGGAACGTCCCAGCTCCTGGCGGGGGAGGCCCTGCCACCCGGCCCTGGCCCAGATCCAGGGGGAAGACAAGCTTCCTTCTCGCCTTTCCAGTATATCCTGAAACCAGAAGCCCCATGACACTGGCTCCTCTGTCACTGTTCTGGGATTTCGGTACTGGCCCAGGCAGGACACTCACACTGCTGAGAAGTCTGAGAAGCTGCTGGCACAAAGTGCAGGGAGGGTCAGCCGGGGAGAGCGATGGGACCCATCCCAGATCAGTGTCCCCATTTCTGAGCTGAACTTGGCCCAGCACTGGTAGAGCTCAGCACCTGAGGCTTCCACTGGCTCTGCAATTTTTTTTCAGCCCTTTGCAGAGAGACACAGGCCTATAAGCCCTTCTTTCAACCCCTTACTTGCTGTGTGACCTTGAACACATCACTTGGCTTTGTGGAGCCCTTTTTCACATCTCTACTAATGTTTAAAACATCAGCATTTGTAACTAATGGTCTTGTGGCATTTGCTAGCTTTCAAAGCGGTGCACTCATGTAAATTCTCTCGTTTGAACTTCTCTGCAGGTTGTGAAGCAGGTGAGTAGGTGAGGTGGTCTTAGGATCTCCATTTTGAGGGAGAAGAAATTAACTATTAGCAATGTGACTTGCCCTAATGTTAGAGTTGTTAGGCTTCTGGGCTTGGGTCTCCTGACTTGCAGGACACCAAGTAGATAAATAATCTCTTATCGGAGTCTCCAGAAAATGCTCGAGCCGGACAGAGTCAGCAATTTTAAAGTCTTGATGATGGCGACCCAGGGAGCATTTGGTTTGCATGGGTTTTCTGACACCATGGAAGTTGGGCTAAGGAGGGCAGGTGTCCTACAATGGGCTCCGTATTCTGTTCTGTTATCATCTGATGTGAATTCAAATGTCAAGACTCTTTGCTCTTAGAAAAACAACAAAAATATTTCCCTCTTGAGCCATAATCCAAATTGATTGTTGGAGGGATAAAATAAGATTTGACCACATGGTTTCTCTGGAACACTTGAGAATCTACGAGGTCTTTGCAGGGGGCCCTGGGCTGGGGTCCTTTTAGATTCCAATGTGTTTGTATTTCAGATCAGTCACTGCTCAGTATCTGAAGAAGGAGGGTTCTGAGGTGGGAAAGGTCTCTTCTAGCTGGGGTGGAGGGTGAGGAGGGAAGCAGAACCAGGGGCAGAAAGTAATAAAAGCAGCTTTAACGAAGACTCTTTATTTTTTTCACAGAGGTGAGAAGGAAGCAGTAGGTGTGAGACTTGGGGGCCAGCATAAGTCCCAGCTCAGTCACTTCCCAGCTAATTGAATTCAGAGCAGCTTCCAGATCTCTCTGGACCGGGTCTCCTCACCTGTAACCCTGGTGGTGCAGGCAGGGCCAGCCCCTAGCATCCTTGTCAGGGTCAGGGCTGGACCACAGCAGGCACTGAGTACGTGCTAATTCCACGGACTTCTCCCCCCTTCCCACAAGTGGATGGTGCCTCTGGAAAGTACGAAATTTCTTTCATCAAAATAAACAAAAATTCTGTCTTTTTAGAAAAATCTGATAAAATTAACTTGTAAGCTGAAACAAGGTTCTGCATGAAGGAGGAAGCGGTTGGCTTGCTCTGACCTGGCTAGCTCCCTCCCCCCAAGACACACACAGGCAGATCTGGAACGCCACGGAGAAGGAAGGCCAGTCTGTGTCCCCGAGTCCTGCCCAGGGCAGTTGGGAGCCACGACGGAGCCCACGGAGCCCGGGCACTGGGGTCGGTGCTTGCCCCCGCCGCAGGCACCCAGGAAGTCCACAGGCCCGGGACTGAGCGTCCCCAGGAAAACTCTGGAAACACAGCCTGCCAAAGACCTCTCGCGTCCTGGTTTCCTCTTGGGGCAAGAAAGGAAGGAAAGGAAGGAGAAAGGAAGGAGACAGGAGAAACGAAAGCGAAATGATGGAGGGAAGGAGGGAAGGAAAGAAACCTGGTGCAAGTGTGAAATCAAAATAATAGACTCAGGATGGTGAGATGCATGTGAACGGAGTGTGACGCTGGCAACCCCCACAAATAGACCTTCTGTTAAAAATAGCCTTTGTCTAAATGTGGAAAGGGTGTAAATATAGTAGCGGTTTCGGCTTACTATGGAGCCGCCCCAGCTCCAAGTAACAGAGGCTTATTATAGGACCGTGCGTCAGCAGCAGGGGAGGGGCGGGCGGCAGACATCCCCGAGGGCGGGCGGCGGAGGGGGCGGTACAGTACCGCGGGGGGCGGCCCCCCACGGCCCCAGCGCTCCAGGCCCGGAGGGGAGGGAGCAGGGAGGGGAGGGGAGGGGAGGGGAGGGGAGGGGAGGGGAGGGAGGAGGGGAGGGGGAGGGGAGGGAGGAGGAGGGGAGGGAGGAAGGAAGGAAGGAAGGGAGGAGGGAAGGGGGGAGGGAGGGAGGAGGGAAGGCAAGAGGAGGGAGGGAGGGAGGAGGGAAGAGAGGGAGGGAGGAGGGAGGGGAGGAAGAGAGGGAGGGAGGAGGGAGGGGAGGAAAGGAGGAAGGGAGGAAGAGAGAGAGGGAGGAGGGAGGGGAGGGAGGAGGGAAGGGAGGGAGGGAGGAAGGGAGGGAGGGAGGAAGGAAGGGAGGAAGAGAGGGAGGGAGGAGGGAGGGGAGGGAAGGGAGGGAGGGAGGAAGGAAGGGAGGAAGGAAGGAAAGAAGGGAGAGAGGGAGGAGGAGGGAAAGGAGGGAGGGAGGAGGAGGGAAGGGAGGGAGGGAGGGAGGAAGGGAAGAAGGAAGGAAGGAAAGAAGGAAAGAAGGAAGGGAGGGAGGGAGGAAGGAAAGAAGGAAGGAAGGATGGAAGGAAGGAAGGAAAGAAGGAAGGGAGGAAAGGAGGGGAGGGAGGAGGGAAAGGAGGAAGGAGGGAAGGGAGGGAGGGAAGGAGGGAGGGAGGAAGGAAGGGAAGAAGGAAGGAAGAGAAGGAAGGAAGGACAGAAGGACAGAAGGAAGGAAAGAAGGAAGGGAAGGAGGGAGGAAGGGAGGGAGGGAGAGAAGAAGGAAGGAAGGAAGGACAGAAGGATAGAAGGAAGGAAAGAAGGAAGGGAGGAAGGGAGGAAGGACGGAAGGAAGGGAAGAAGGAAGGGAGGGAGGGAAGAAGGAAGGACAGAAGGAAGGAAGGACAGAAGGACAGAAGGAAGGAAGGACAGAAGGAAGGAAACAAGGAAGGGAGGGAGGGAGAGAGGAAGGAAGGAAGGAAGGAATCGAGCGCCAAAAAGAATCTGGGGAGAGTGCCTTGGGAAGCCCCTTGCCCTCATCTGGGGTGTCACCAGCCAGTGCGTTCACTGTCCTGCAGGCTGGTGCTCCTGGCACCCCAGGGACTTTGTAAAGGAACCTCCTGGGGACGCCCGACTGCTGACAGACTGGTTCCCCGCAGACCTGAGCGCAGGGGACAGAGCCCCTAGAGACCCGTGGGAAGTGCCAGGAAGGACTTTGATTCAAGTCTCTAAGAAAAAGGCTTCATGGCTTAGTAGGTGTGTGGCCGAGGTGGCCGTGGCTGAGCGTGGGCGTGGCCGGGGTGCTGCTTCCCTGGTCGGAGACTCGACCCGGGGCATAGAGCAGTTCCGTGGGAAGCTCATGGCTCTCCGTTCTCTTGATGCAGGTGGTCAAGCGTTGCCTGCCCGCGTGGGTGCTAAGACCTCGAGGGTGTCTCCCACCCGACCCCGCGAGGCCCCTCGTTGTCCTCTTGGTCTGTCACCCTCTAGCCCAGGTCATATCTCCTCCGTGCTCTGCACATGTCCGTGTATGTATCACAGGTACGCACAGACAGCCCACCCCAACACGCACATGTCAACACACCAAGGTTCAGTCAGAGGTCTGAGGCCCATTTCTAGCAACAGCCCTCATACCCCTTGCTTCATCCTTCCCCTGGCCCCTTGCTCCACTGGCCCTACTCTAGCACTCTGGAAGCTTTCCATCCCTAACCTTGACCTTGCTCTTTGGACCTAAGGTGGGCCAGGCTCCTCTGGGAGGAATCATCATCTTCTTCTCAGGGGCTTGCTGTCTGATTGTGCCCCCTCCGGCTCTGCTGGGCCTGGGTGACTGCCCCACTGACTTAGCTCTTACCCCAGGACTGATGCCCTTATCACTGCTCACCTACACCCCTACTAGAGACTGGTCCCATCTTGCCAGCCTCCCCCAGCATCATCCAAACTGCCCTGGAAACCATCCCCAAAATGCAGGCCCAGTGGTGTCACTGCCCCACTCGAAATGCCAGCAATGGCTCCCCAAGACCTATAGGACAAAGTCCAAACCGTGTGAGGCTCTGACCTGTCTCCCGTCTGCTTTTCCAGCTATGTCTCTTGCTATCCTGTATTATGTACTCAACCCACAGGCCGTGGAGATGAGCTCTTGTCCATTGGGCATATCCCCCATTCACGCCTCTGTCAGGGATCAGGCTGTTTCCTTAGGCTGATGTGCTTTACCAAATCTCTGCCCATCAAAATCCTACCCACCCTTCGAATTCCCAGCTCCAAAAAGGCCGTCTACCTCTTCTGAGAAGCCTTCTGGGACCTCTCTTCCCACAACCACCATGTCCTTTTTCATCCTACCCCAAATCCCAAGTCACTTTTGTATATTTAAATGGAAAACGAATCAAGAGGCCCAGTAGCATGTCTACCTAGATGAGGTGTCCTCCCGTGTGCTCCAACAGAGACTTTGTGTCCCTCTCTCCAAATGCCTATCACTGTGTTGGAGTTGCCTGTTTAACCATTGGTCTCCCTCCACTGGACTATGACTCTCACCGGGCAGTGTCTGGAGGCCTTGTTCAGGCCATATCCCCAGGGCCTAGTACAGGGCCTGGTTTCACCGCATAACACTGTAGGGCTCTCTACTTCTGCTACAGACAGAATGTGCCCCAACCCCCGCACTGTCCCCAGTTTGTATGTCAAAACCCTAAATCCCTAACGTGTTGGTATTTGGAGATGGAGCCTTTGGGAGGTAATGAGATCATGAGGGTAGAGCCCACAGGATGGGGTCAGGGCTTTTCTGAGAAGAGGCAGGAGAGAGCTCCCTCTCTCTCTGCCATGTGAGGACACAGCAAGAAGACCACAAAACTGGAAGGAGGTTCTCACCAGAACCCGATTATACCAGTACTCTGATCTTAGGCTTCCAGCCCCCAGACTGTGAGAAGTAAATGTCTGCTATTTAAGCCGTGCAATCTATGGTATTGGTGTAGCAACCCAAGCTGACGGAGAAAACTTGGTCACCGACAAACTGAGTGCTCCCCCGATACCGGGCCTTCGTTACAGCACTCACCCACTTCCAGCCATGCTCTGGAAGCCTGCCCAGAAGCCTGCGAGGTTGACTCCAGCTGTCATTTGGGCCCATAAGGATGTCCTAGAAAGCACTTTTGCCACCTCTCTGTGTTAACAGCTCAAAATCTCCAGGCACTTTTGGTTACCAGGACCCTTATGAGCATACAATGGTTTTCCTTCTCAAAATTCTTTTTTTTTTTTTTTTTTTTTTTTTTTTAAAGGAGGTTTGAATGGCAGTCAGGACTGGCAAAAGTTGGACTTTCATTGTGAGCTGAGGAAGGAGGCTGGGGAAGGAAATGGGAAGAAAGTGGATATGCTGATAGGCAGGCTGGTGCTTCTCCAGGTAAGTCTACCTGCCCTGGCCCCAAGCAGTCCCCTGGGTTTAGCTGGGCCTGCAGGCTCCCAGGATACAGCAGAACTAACAGCCTGGAACACCAAGTATCTGGGCAGATCAGATCGTCTGCCTAGAGGGGAGCAATACAGCAGGAAGAGCCCAGCTCCAGTCTCTGTTCTACCCCCTTCCTAACAGAGTAAACTAGTCCAAGCTTCCTGACATCCCAGAGCCTCAGTTCTTCATCTGTGAGGTGGGGATCAATCAGACAAGAACCAAAGTCAAAGTCAAATATGATTGTTAATCTACTTACCTGTGCTCAGTAGATGGTCATTGAGACTGGTTATAAACAGATTTCTATCGGCGAGCATCTCATACTGCCAGGAAATAAGCAAAGACCATTCAGAAAAATGAAGTGTCTTTGTTTTTTTCAGTAAACACCTCCCCATCAGAACAAAACAAGCCTGCAAGGCATGCTGAAAAACTTGCCATGATAGCAAGGGTTTGGAGGAAGGATAAGAAAAGAGATCTCCTGTAGGATTATACTAGAAGAACCAGAACCTCAAATTTCTTAAATGCTCCAAAATTTGTGCTATGGCCTATTATATAGAAATTCTTACAGCTAAGATCCAATATATATTTTCCAGATGACACACACTAGTAGAATCAAATTGTGTGTGTGTGTGGGGGGGGGGGGGGCAGTGATTTTGGAACTATGTCCGTCTGTCAGTCATCTATTTATGAACAATCTATACTTCTCCCTTCTTTGTCTTCATTTTTCTTATATATGCACATATACGTGGTTTCGTGCAACAAATGGTCATATGACTAGGGGTGAGGGTGTAGTGGAGAGACAAGAGCTCAGATTTTGAAGAGACATATTCCTGGAACAATCCATGGCTCTGCCTTGTATTATCCAAGTGGCATGTCAGAGAAAACCTTTAGGCTGAAAAGAAGATGATACCTGGACACATATCTACTTATCTACCTCAAAGATGGTTGTGAAGATGAGAGACACTGTGTGTAAAATGCTTAGCAGAGTGCTAACCATATCACTGTATAAATTCACACACATACACATAAATATAAATGCTTATCCACATATGCAAATATAGTCATTCATATGCATGCACACTGATACGTAAGCATGCATACCTACACGTGTGTGCATTCAAGTACAGATAGAGACACAGGGTGTGTGCAGCGCTGCTATATGATCTAATCGAGAGGTGGGAACATAGTGTTTCCCCCAGAGTAGGGGTCCTGACACGTCACTGAGCTTGACTTCCTATAATATTCGGGGTGAGGAGACTGTGGGTAGGTGGTACGAGGCTCCTGGAGTAGAGGTGTGGGCCTGAGACCAAGCACCTGATGTGGGTGGCCAAGTGGAAGATGTCAGAACATCTTCCTGCAAATACAACTGGCAGACACAGAGCCAAACTGACCGAAGGCCCCAGGTGCTCTGCACTCATATTTGTGTTGAGGCCACACTTTCTATGGGGTGCTCCCAGTCAGTTGGTGACTGAGTATGGCAGAGAGGCTAGGTTGTAAGAGACAGGGGCTTCTCTGACAGGTGACTTTGACTGGAAGACTCCCTCCTGGCCTTGCTGACCCTTCCTGGGGCTCCTAGAAGCCTGGGACACTTCTGCCCAACATTCCTTCCCTCCCTCTTGCAGTTGGGTCAGACTTGCATGTGGTGTGATGGCTTTTCCAGCCTCTCCCCACCTCTCCCAGGTCCCTCCTCATTTTCTCTCAGGTGTTTCCCAAGTAAAACCCTTGTGTTTTTAATTCTGCCCTGGTGTGTGCTTCTGGCACCACAGGGGAGCATGGAATCCCAGGTCACAGAGGAGCCTTGGGTTCAGAAGTCCCAGGAGCCCAGAAGGGAGAGCACAGACTGGGTTCCCTGATCATGCATGCCCAACCTCCTTTCATTTGCACAACCACACAGCCAGGCGACACTAGTTAGCGCCCCTGTAAGGTTAGGACACTGACGTCTGGGAAGTTCTATGACTTACCCAAGGCCACAAGATCAGAAAGTAGCGCAGCCTGGTTGGGAACGCAGGTTTCCTGACCCCCACATCTCTGCTTTTTTTTTTTTTTTCTCTGTGCTGCCCATTGAGCATCTTCCTAAAAGCTTCCAGAAGCATGATGTCCTATCCTCAATTTCCCCTGTGATGAAGCAGAGTGAATTCATCACCTGCATTTCACAAATGACAAGCTGAGACTCAGAGAGGTGAGGTTAGTTGCCCAGGGCCGCTAGGCGAGCAAGTGACAGGGCAGGAATTATGACCCCAGTCTCCTGTCTCCCAGCCCAGGGCCACACATCTTGTGTCCCTCCTCCAAGCCACTTTGGTCCCTGCACAAAATCTGGGAGTTGCCCACTCTGCCTGCCACTCCCCACAAATTCTCATTTCCCCTCTCCTCCTGGAAGCACAAGTCCCAGATTGATGGACAGCTTGGCTGTACCAGGTACGCAGCAGCCTCGGGTCCGGCCCGGGCGTGTGGGGAAAAGCTCCTGCTCCCACCATTGGAAACCCGCCCGCTGAGCCTCCTTCCTTCTTGCTTAAAAGTGCTCTAGAGTTTCTGTGCTCACAATGCATCTCTTTGGAAGTCTGCCCTCCCAGGGTTGCCATGGTGACTATTTTGGTACTGCATGCTAGAAAAAGCCGAGGCACCTGCTGGTCACACCACCAAAACTTGTCTCTCTGAAAAATCAGCAGATGGCATTTGTCAGAAATTCCTACTTCTTGATTAATTTGGGAAAAAGAAGAGTGTGTGGTAGCACTGATATCCTTTAACCTGGACTGGCTGTTTTGGTCTTTTGGGGAAGATGTGAAATCGCTGTGCGCAAAGCCCAGGCACTTCCTCCGAAGTGGCGGGTCATCTAGTTTTCCCAGAGAGGCTAAAAAGTTTCATGGTTTTAATTCCAGCAGATGAAAACAAGAGGAAGACCATGATGTTGCTTTCATATTAAGAGGGGTTGGGATTTCAAGGCCAGTTCTAGAAAGGCCCATCCCTCACTTCTGGTGACCTCCACGAATTCTCAAACATGACACAGGCTGGGGCCGGCTTTTAATTTGTACGAAGGGAAAGAATTTGGAGTTTATTCCAGATCCCAGCTCTGCCATCTATTGATAGTGTGACCTGAGACCAGTCTCGGCCCATCCAAACCTCAGTTTGTCCATCTGTAACACAGTCATGATAATAGTGTTGATCTCACAGGACTGTAATGAGGATTATAAGAGCTGGTTACCATCCTCATCCTCATTATTCACGAGAATTAAATTTAGGCACAGAGGGATTGACCAATCTGTACGTTCGTGTGGTTTTTACACACAACTATGCTCATGAAAATCAATTAACTGGACTGTGTAAGCAGTGATATGACCATTAAAGCAACATTTAAAAATCCCCCCAAACTTCTGGGTGCCCATGGTATAATGTGTCTCTAACTTGATATCTTGTTCTGCTTTTCTAGGAACCTATTGCCTCCATTTCCCAGATCCTGGTTTTCACACAGCCTTTTCAGTTTGCCATCTGATTTGTTCCCAGTGTAACTATGACGGTGGGTGTGAGCCGGTTCCCCAGGCACATGGTGACTACCACCTCCTAAGGAGAACTGGTTGTGTCGTTTTCCACCCTTCTTCTGCCTTGGTTCTCTGTGGAGAGTGAGCCTTGGGTTTGCACCTACTCAGTGTGATTCTACAATGAGGCCTAGTAAATCAGTCCCTCTGCCCACCCCCCGCCCTCGGGGCCTGGACTGTCGCTGCTAATCAACCACTGCGCTCTTCCCACGGCCCCCTCCCCCCCCAACCTGGGAAGCTTCCTGAACACCGTGCTGAAGCCAGTCACTGCTGATTCATCAGCACAGCAAAGCAGGAAAGCTGATGCTAATCCCAGTTCTGCCTTGAACTAGCTGTGTGAACTTGGACGGATCATTTCCTTCTCTGAAGCTCAGTTTCCATATCTGAAATGGGAAAGGGAAGGAAGGAAGGAAGGAAGGAAGGAAGGAAGGAAGGAAGGAAGGAAGGAAGGAAGGAATTAAGAAAGAATAATCTTTAATTCCTTCTAGTTCTAAAAGTGTCCCTACCCTCAGCATCCGCCCTACCCCCTCCATGTACGCACACTCTCCCACCAGGTGGGCTTCCCACACCCAAAGCAGGCTCTGTTCTGTTCCTCTCCTGGGGCTTGTCCAAATGATCAGATTTTATCAAACATCCTGGGGTGGTTACGCACTAAATAAAACACTCTCAGATGCTCAGAATGATCAAATCACAGCATTTCTGAGCTGAAAGTCACCCCAGCGCACAGTAAACTGAATCCTCCACGTTAAAGATGAGGAAACTAGAACAAGAGAGATTTGGCGACTTCCCCGCAGGGACCACCCCATTAGCAAGTGGAGCTGGTCTCCCTCGGGGGAGCCAGAGGCTCTGAGATCTGGGCCGTCCCTCAGTCACATGACCTGGGCTCCACAATCAGATGTGCCTGTGGAAACATTCAGCTCAGAAGTGGAACAGGCGGTAGAGGGGTCGCCTGGCGCCCTCCCTTTGACCAGAGGAGCAGAGGAGGCCTGCAGCCTGGGTGGTATCAGAGCCTGAGGTTCTGGGGCGCGGTGCTCACTGTGTTCGGTGAAAGCTGTGGTGTCCATGACCAGGAGTTTTGCTGGTGGGAGGAGGAGGGTGGTGTCTTTGAAAGTGTAATCTCACTTCGTGGTTTGGGCATCTTCCTGGCTGGCTACCTTTGTGTTGCACTCTTTGGCTGTCCTGGAGAGTCTGTGAACTCTAAATATTCTTTAATAAATTCTCTTCTTACTGAAATGAGCTAGGGTGGGTTCTGTTGTTTATACCAAGAGTCCTGACTGGCACACCAACCCTTGAAAGGAAAGGAAATTCTAAATATAAATGCCACTTCACAGACACTTGTTAATCCTCTCTCTTCTCCTCCGCCCTCCTGCCTTTCCTCTGTCATGCCTGTCAAACTCATCAAGGCAGTGCATCATTGAAGCATTGTGGGACCTGAGAAGAGGGATATGTTGGATCTAATATTCCTACAAAGTGACACTGATTGTTTGAAAACGCTTACACAGAGGCACTGCTCCTCAATGGGGAGGAGGAAGAGTCACAAGGATTTGTGAAGACTGCCCAGGGTGGCGGTCAAGGAGGGCACAGATGTCCCTATAACTCTTCATTTCCCATCTGCCCTGTTCTGGAGTTTAACATAATAGCAAGAATAATGTTGGAGCATTTTTCACTGCTTCATGTATGAATTCGAATTAGAGTTGCTTCCTAGCTTGACCATCCTGCTCTTTCCCCAGATCCCTCCTTGGAAAGCTTTGCCAGTTGCAAGATATACCTGCAGGTCCACTTGCTTGAAAGGACCTTTCATGCAATGATAAAGCAATTACAGATAATCCTACCAAACACAAAAGGGCAGAAGGGGAAATAAAGAACAGCATAGCAAAGGGGAGGCTGTGAACATCCGGAGTGAGTTCTCCTTACCCAAACTCTTCAAATGGCAGTTGTTCATACGCTCTTTTGGCCAGGAATCCTGACAGGCTGGTGATGGTAGTGTATGGAGCACGGACTCAGATCTGAGTTCAAGTGCCAACTCTGAAACCCGTCAAGATGAATGACCTTGAGCTCCCTGGGTAAATACTTCATCCTCTCTGAGCCTTGGTTTCCTTTATTCTCTATACAGAATATATTTACAGTCTACACTGCATTTTCACTGTTTGTGATAGTTGTGGTCTATAAAGTCACTGGGAATGCAGCATTAACAAATATGGAACTGCAACTCCTAGGGGAACACAGGGCTGGGTTCCAGGGAGCCTCTGGTCGCAACACTTCTATCAACCATAAAACATGACCTTGTTTGGGTGTTTCTGCTTAAAGACATCTTATTTAATATTATTGTGGATTCATTCACATTGAACTCCTGGCCAATAGCACTCTAAGTCCTGGCTGCATGAAGCTCCACTAACGCACATTTTCTCTAGAAGGCACATCACAACTTCTTGCACGCTATGCTTGGGGACATTTTAAACAGCAAAATCACTAACAACAATAACAAAAAGCACAAAAATGTGAAAAACAGGGCATTAAATAGACCACAATAGGACACTTGTTTACATTATGAGAACTGAAACAAGACGGCAAAGCTTCACCTTGTTTGACCTTCTCTGGGAATGTGTACAACAGGCAACCCAAATTATTCATTGCTCTGCTCCTGTCTGCAAATAACAATAAAGGGCTGTGAGTGTTAATTTGGGGGTTACAAATAAATGCTAATGAGTAAGCAAATTTACATATACGGAATCTGTGAATGATAAGGATTGACTATACTGTACGTCAATTTATACATCGTTACCTCACTTCACATAGTTTTTCTCAGGACCAAATGCATAGGAGAATGCATCGCAAACCATGAGGCACAGTATAAGCGAATGTGATGGTTACATAACACATGTGCCTGGAAGATCCTGGCTCGTTTTTCAAGCGTTACCTTTTCCCGGGAAGTCTTGTATTAAAGGCAAGGACCCCAATACAAACTAGAATGAGTTCTTGAGTCACCTGGTGGGGAGGAGGGAAAAGAAGGTCAAGAGGAAAACCCAGCTGTCTCATTCAACTTCTCACTTTTTCCAGTAACCTAGGTGCAAGGGCGCACATAGTCAAGTGGCAAAGTCAGGACTTGCATCTCTGATTCAGGATCTCTGACTCCGGAATTAGCAGCCTTAGCCTCTAGAATTTACTAGTAACACGTTTCATTACTTTATCATCAAAACAAAAGTATACCACCTAAAAATTCCTGGAGAGAACTCATAGACCTTTGAGGATACATCTCTGCACCCCTACTCCTTGCTGCCATTACAGAAACATGGATTTACTGGAGTCCTTTGGAAGTGTTCTAAAGGCTGTAAGCCCCCTTTCCTGCTCCCTTCACAATAGCACCCCACTGGTGACATGGTAGTTTCAAGATGGCAACTGCATGGGATGAAAACCTCCTGCATGGGATCGTGTAAGCTGAGAATGAGCTGGCTCCATGGAGGATTAAGGATGGACATGCGGGCTAGGAACTGACTAAGCACCAGCAGAGAATACTGAAGAGCTCCTATGATGGGGACACTCCCTTATGGCCTCACCTCAACTCATTTTCTCTCTGCTGCCTATGCCCTTATGGGGATAGGGGTTCCCTGAACAGAGGCAATATTTCCTGCAACTAGTAACCTAAGGAACTCATTCATTCTCTAAAATTTACCCAACAGGGTAAATCCCAGGATTTGTATAAATGGTGGGGTGTGCTGACATTAGTATTAGGATATAGTCATATCCTATTTACTTTAGGAGAGATAGTCAGGCCCAGTGGTCGAGAATATGTATACTGTGCCTCAGTTTCCTCCTGTGCGAAATGGAAAAATCTTAGTACTTACCTCATGAGTTGCTATGAAATGAAATAGGTTAATACATGTAAAGTTTTGGGTCAGTTGCGTAGCGTGTAACAAGCTCTCACTAAATATTAGCTGTTGTTAAGTGACCTACTCTAAGAGAGAGAGAGAGAGAGGAGAGAGCTGTGCCAGTAACTATATAAGCCATTTCTTTCAAAGTGCATATGCTTCTGATAGAAGGTGGGATTTTGAAGTATCATATTGATTAGGTGTGGACTTCACCTTGTGAACTTACCTGAGAAATTAGCCCCTGTAAGAGTAGCCTGTCATATTGGTAGCAACAGTAAGTACTTACTGAGCCAGGATGTATCAGGCCACAGTGCTAAGTGTTTTGCATGTGTTATTTAATCTAATTCACACAATAATCAGTACTATTTTTGTTTCCATTTTCAGGGGAGGAAACTATAAAGCAGTAAAGCAATGTGTCCAACGTTACAGCTGACATGCGGCCAGGTGAGGAGGTGAACTTGGGTTTTGTAAGTGCAAATGCTGCGCCTTAGCCGATAAGCTATATTGTCCTTGAGAGCTCACAGCCTCCTGGGGAAGCTGGCAGTTTGAAACAAATAATCACAGTAGGTTGGAAAAGTGCCGGAAGAGGTAGTATGGTGAGTCAGCTCTTCACAAACCTGTTCTCTTCCCTCCACTCTCTTGTTGGTGCCTAGATGGCAGGGACCAGATCTTACCCATCTTGGTTCGCCTTGCACCAGTGAGGTGCTCGGTAAATATTTGCTGATTTCGTTCGATTTGAATGAGATATAATGACTCTTTCAGATGGCTAATGATTTCTCTAGTGTGGATTACAAGCCCTAAGGGTATGTTATTGTTTCTGAAGTTGGAGCCAGAACTGACAGTCTCTGTTTAAGGATGTAAGAATGCTCAAAATAAGAATGATGTTTGTTGCAGGCAAATTTGCTAGATGTGGGTTCCTTTGGTTTCTGGGTCACTTACAGCTGGCTACCTTGGACTCTTATACATTCCAAAAAGCTCCTGGCTGTTCTGTTTCCCTGAGTCATGAATTGAAGATGCAAAATAAGAAGACAGATCTTATCTTTGCAATGAAAACCCCACACACTACATTTCGTCTGTAATAGCTCGCTCTGCGCCGATCTGACCCCTCCCCCAACTCTATGATCCTCCTGCCACTCAGGGGAAGGGAGATCATCACCATTCATTCCATCTTTGGGAAGTTCTAAGCCCCAGGAAGGGTCCTATTACTCAGTGAAAGCTGCCTGCCTAGAGCTTCCTCCCACTCGTTCTGGCTCCCCCATCCTGGGGCCATGCGAAGCCCCACCAGCTTCCTTTGCCTCGAGACAATCTCTTGCTATAGCTGTCAAGACATATGGCCAGTTCTGCACAATAAGTAAGCATCAGTGGGGAACTGCTGTGAGTAGGGACACAAGAGAGATGAGCCTCTTTCTCCTTGCACAAGACCCTGATGTACAGACTGGATTCACGTGGCAAGAAGCAGAACCAGGAGGACAGGCCATTGGAGAAGGCCTTAAAAAAGGATATTGGCCCAAGGTTAGGATACTTGAGGTTGAAGCACATTATTCCATTTATCATGAAAGCAGAGGTGCCAACATCTCTGCTCACAGGGAGGAGATGTGACAAGGTCAAAGTGGCACATAGCCTAAATATGCTGGGTGACCAAGAAACACCAGTCCAGAAAGTCATGACAACCTATTTACATTTTTACTGAGGTCTCTTTGAGTGGTAAAACGGAAAGATTTCATTGAGTGAATCCTAGCAAATATCCTCTTCCCCTGTGCATCTATCTCTCCAAAGTTGGCCATGGTTTGATTGCTGTATACTTTCTCCCAGGTAGAAGTTCCTTTCTTCCTTTTCTCTCCTCTCAAACCTGTAATCCAACTTCTCTGATGGGGAGGATGGCCAGCAAAAGAAAGCCAAACTCTTGATTCCCTGTATCCTTTCTTATTCCCACCTTTAACTGAGTTCTTCACATTTACTCCATTCTTCCAAGAGTTGTTTAAAAAGTTTTCAAAAGCATATATGATGCATGTTTCAATGGGAAGAGACTGAGCTTGTAGAGCAGTATTTACTCCTCGAAGCAAGTTAGCAATTTTGTCTCCTCCTACTTCTCAGTTCACACTGTAGGAGCCTGTAGGGGCTTGGGGTAGGGAGGGTGGGGGAGAGGGAGCGCACACAACCAAGCCCGGGTTCAAATTCAACCCCACCATTTGCTGCCAAAATAATCCTAGGCAAGTCATTTAACTTCCCCGAGCCTCAGTCTATCATCTGTAAAATGGGATGACATACCTACCAAGGCTTTGAAAAGATTAAATGTAAGGCATGTAGTATGTGCCTGGAAACAATATATCCTTTCCATAGCAAGTCACATCTAGTCAGAAACACTGTGCTGGGGCCCAGGGGAGGTGATCACATGCTCCAGGCTGAGTCTGTTCCCTGGAAAAATTTATGGGGTAGTAGGGGAGAAAAGAGGGGTACAGCAGTTCATGTAACAGAAAGTAGAGCATGCTGTGGGGGCCATGCAGGGCTGTGTGAGGCAGGCAGAGCCCAGAAGGCCCCGGGAAAGGTGGAGTGTGAATGGCTTATGGATGGATGGTCAGGTTTGGCCATAAAGGGAAACAGAGGAAAGGAAAGCATGGTATCTGTCCTGGGAAAGACAACTGGAGCACTGGAAAGCGGATGGAAAGTAGGTGGGTTGTCTGAATAAGGACGACTTTCTTGTCTCGGAGCTGGAGCTTCCAACAGGCCCTCCAAATGAAGTTTTGTACAGGTTCACAAGCAAACACTAGTCCAGAAAGCTTTAATGCTGTCTCCCACTCCCTCAAGACCATGTGGGGAGAGAGAGAAGGATTGCAAGGCAGGAGGGGGTGTCACTGTTTCTCACCGTTCTAGGTAGGTTTGGTGTCAATGACTCCAGTGGAAGATGGAAACATTCTGATGGCCTGGAACCCAGGGAGACGAGGTCCCTCTGCGTCCTCTCACTTGCCTGGAAGCAGGAGCAGGTGTGCAGCTCATCACTTCAGGCCTCTTGGATGGATGGTCATCAGCTCTTCTCATTTCCGAGGCTGACCGGGCATAGCTCTTTTGTTCAGTCATTGGCCACTCAGGCTTAGACTGTTTAGTCAAGAGTGACCGTGAGTTCTTTAACCGTGCGTAACTATTACCTGTCACACTATTACCATTTCTAGCATAGCATTGGCTCCTACATATAAACTGCTGATGGCATCTGTCATCTTTGTATTTAAGGCATATCTGCTTCAACCACTTTGGGATAGTGTTATCTGTTAATGGTCTCCAGGTCCCCCCAAAAGATTTTTCTCCAGGGCTCTTACCAAGATTTTGGAAGCCAGGTTCAGGCAGCTGGAGGGTCTTTCTGTGGGTTCAAGAGAAGGTCTGTGAGATGTAGGATGGGATCCTGGAAGAGGACAGCAGTGGCAGAAAGGCCACTGGGAAGAGGCCTGGGGCATACCATAATGACTCAGAGGAAAAGCAAGGGTTGGACCAGGCATGAGACAGAGGAGAGGATAGACTCAAGAAACAAAGTCAAGGGCAGACCATGACTCTAAAGAAGTGAGATGGTGCCAGCCACAGTTAGGGAGAAGGTGGATTGCCTCCTCCATGTCAGTGAGATAAGGGAGTTCCCTTCCAGTGTGTTGTATTTTCTCCGTGCAAGAGGAGAGCTCATTCTCTGGAGGTAGGATGCTGGGTTAGAGGTGGAAAGAGATGCCTGAGAGGCTTGGGCAGGGGGCACAGAGGCCATAAGGGCAGGAGTGGGCATTCAGAACTCTAGCAGGAGTGGCTCTGTCTCTTCACACCCTCTGCTCCCCATATCTCCCCATTGAAGACAAGTGCTAAGGACCAATTACCAACTGGACAACTGGAGACTCCTTGCCCTGGGGTCTTGAGGAGGCATAACCAATTGAAGTGATCATGGCCCTCTGAAAACTGGCAAGTTGGCCTCAGGAGACTGTTGAAAAATGATGGATGTGAAATGCCCAGTGGAGGAGCAGGCATGTGCTCAATGTCAATTCAGTATTTCCTTCCTTTTCCCCATTTTTAAAGGCATTTCCAACCTCAGAATGTTCACGCTGGAATGGGTCATGTGATCAAATCCTCATATTTGCCACAGGGAAAAGAGGCAAGTAAATAGTGGGATGGTGGGTGCTCCAACAGAACAGGCAGGGTCATATGGGAACACTAGTGAAGGACACTTAATCCTGCTCTGGGTGGGGGTGAACTCCCCAGGAGGCTCCCCACTTCACCCCCAGGCCCTGGCTCTTTGCTGGGCCCCTCCCACGCATGCAGGCACACACCCACACTGGCTTCCAGCCCTGGCTGCCCACTGGGAATGGTCTTACAGGGTGGAAAGCTCTTAGGATACTTTACTAGGACTAGAATATCATTGTGGAAAATCTCCCCAGGCTCCAACCGCTGACTCATCCCTTGAGCCTTGTCCAGGAAATCAGTCTCCAAGATTGCACAAACTCACATGCAGAACAGCTATCAATATGTTCGCATTTGTATCCATGTCAATCTCCTTCTCTTATTCCTTGATATAATGAGTTATCTAATTATGGTGACATCTGTTGAGGAGGAATCTAGCTTCCCTCTCCCTGCTCAGAACCCAGTCCAGGGCTCTTTTTTGGGGGGAGATCACATGCTTCAGGGGTTGTGGGGGGAGAGACAGAACCCCAACAGGAATCAGCCGTGGCGGCCACAGGACTTTTGCTATCCCTAGCAGCCAGCCCCTCCCTATCCCCAGCAGTGTGTCTGGGATGGGCAGACCTGCAGACTGAGCTGAGAGAGCCGTAGGCTCCGTGACCACAGGTCTCGTACTCCCAGCCCAGGCTGACTGAGATGTCAATAGGGAAGGCAGAAGAACGTGCCCTGCTTGCTTCACCTCTGTTTAATAATGAACACACTTGCTTTATTTTAACACTGGAACGAGTTCACATTGGTTAATCACCATGTGACCTGGAAATTAATGTATTCACAACTCTTCCTCTCTTGTTCCTCAAAGCCAGATTTTAAGTCTTGGCCAACCTTCCTTCCTTCCTTCCTTCCTTCCTTCCTTCCTTCCTTCCTTCCTTCCCTCATTCATTCATTCAACCCTTCAACAAATGCTTGTTGAGCACCTACTAGATACTAGGAGCACTGAGATAAATAAGCACAGTTTATTTATTAACATTAATGATGCAAATGATAGCCACAAAGGAAGATGATGCCTAAGACTTGAAGAGGGGGCTGAGAAAGACTTAGAAGAAGGGGCCACCTGAGCCAGAGTTCCCCCTTTGCCATCGCCCCAAAGTGTCTTTAGAAACCACAGAGTTCTCACCTCTCACACTGAGCCCCCAAAAGACTCACAATGGCACAGCCGACATGCCAAGCTAGGGATTCAGCTGGGACAATGATATTCCGTTGAACTTGGATTCATTTTGTTGGTCCTTCTCATTGTTCTTTTTCTCAGGAGAATTTTGAGCAAGTTTGATTCATGTTTTCAAGCTTCCTGTGTCTTCAGGGTAAATGTGACTGCTGTACATACTTCTGACAGAATTTCTTTTCTTGATATGTTAGTCCTAATTAAAGTGAGGGAACAGAGGATCCACCTCTCACACAGCCCTCACTAGGTTTGATAAGATCTTCCTCTATGCCCTAGTACTCAGTGCCCTTTGGAAGCATTTTTTCAATTAAAAAAAATTCTTCCACTCATTTTTCTAGGAAATTCCTAATGGTGTAGTCACTAAAAAGCAAAACTCTTGAGAATCTAATGATCCCAATAATAGAACCAGAGGGCTAGGTAGGACCTTCAAGATCATGTAATCAATTCTCTTCATTTTGTAGATGGGAAAATCAAGGCACAGAGTTGGGTTTTGAGAATACATATGGCAGGGTTTGCCCTGCACTCCTTCTGTACTCTCTTAGGTTCTTGGCATTACCCACATAGTTTGTTTTTCCCTTTAAAGATCAAAGTATATTTGAATGTAAGTAATACTTTTTTTTAATAGTATCATAGTTAAATTACATTCTATAGGTTATATGTATTCTCCCATTTGATCATTATTGATTTATTCTATAAATACTTATTGAACATATACTACGTGAATGTATTTTGCTACTCACTGAGAAAAACACAAAAATGAATAAAACATAGTCTTTACCCTCAAAGACTCAAATCTATTATAGGAGATAAAACATGGACACAAATAACTTTAATATAGGGACAACTGAAAAAAGAAATATAGGGACAACTGGGTGGCTCAGTGGTTGAGTGTCTGCCTTCGATTCAGGGTGTGATCCTGGGATCTGGGATCAAGTCCCACATCAGGCTCCTTGTGAGGAGTCTGCTTCTTCCTCTGCCTATGTCTCTGCCTCTCTCTCTGTGTATCTCTCATGAATAAATAAATAAATCTTGGGTCAGGGGTGGGGGTGACTGGGTGACGGACACTGAGGTGGGCACTTGATGGGATGAGCACTGGGTGTTATGCTATATGTTGGCAAATTGAACTCCAATAAAAAAATAAAAAAATAAATAATAAAAAGAAATAGTGAAACAGATTATAGGGGAAAGGAGGGAAACTGAGTGGGAAAAATTAGAGAGAAGACAAACCATGAGAGACTCCTAACTCTGGGAAATGAACAAAGGGTTGGGGAAGGAGAGGTGGGTAGGGGGATGGGGTAGCTTGGTGACGGGCTCTGAGGAGGGCACTTGATGGGATGAGCACTGGGTGTCATAATATATGTTGGTAAATGGAATTTAAATAAAAATATATTTTTAAAGAAAAAATCTTTAAAAAAATTAAAAAACAAATAACTTTAATATAATAATAATAATAATAATAATAATAGCCATTGCTTATACAGAGCTCATTATACTCCAGGCACTGTTCTTAGCATATCACAAATGTTAACTCATTACATCCTTACAGTGACCTCAAGAGAAGGTATTATTATAATTATTATTATTATCCCTATTTTTATCAATGAGGAAATAGAGACCCAGGAAGGTGAGAGAACTTGCTCAAGGCCACAGAGCTAGCAAGTGGTAGAGCTGCTGTTCAAATCCAGACAAGCTGATTCTAAGATGAAAAACAATCACTGCAATTAGAGAGGAGCATTTGAAAAAGCATGAAAGCCCCAAGGGGAAAGATGCCTTCCACGTGGGGAGATTGGGGAAGTCTTCATGGAGGAAGGAAATGGCACTTGAGTGGGGTTGCCAGATTTAGCAAGTCAACATACCATGCCAACTTGGTGTGGAAGTGGACACAGGAGGTAATTGCATTAGGGCAATGTGAAGATGTGCAAAAGAAGGACATTCTTAGAAGCAGTGGATCAGGAGCACCTGGCTGGCTCTGTAGGTTAAGCATCTGCCTTTGGCTCAGGTCATGATCCTGGGGTTCTGGGATTGAGCCCCATGTCAGACTCCCTGCTCAGCAGGCAGTCAGCTTCTCCCTCTTCCTTTGCCCCTCTCCCCTGCTAGTGCTCTCACTCTCTCAAATAAATAAATAAGATCTTCAAAAAAAAAATTTCTCTCCCTCTTCCTTTGCCCCTCCCCACCACCACGCACACACACATTCTCTCATTCTCTAACCCCCCCCCCCAAAAAAAAAGAAGAAGCAGTGATCTGACTGGTCTCTTTATCATGAAGACTCTCCCACTCTTTCCAATACCCTTACCCATTTCATCTGAAAAAAGAGATGATCTTGTCACTCTTTACTTAAAACATTTCAGTGGTTCCCCAGTGCCTTCAGGGTTCAGTTCTGACACCTTTACCTGAGATTTGCCCCGCCTTGGTTTATTCACACCTGCTTGCTCATTTATCCCGTTCCTCAACCTTCTGGCAGAGGAAATTCTATCACCATAACAACCAACTGCTCAAAAGCCTCAGTGGTTTCTCAATGCCAAATGGTACCAGTTCTCCAGACTGGCATTCAGGGCTGTCCATAGTCCAGACCCTCATATCTACTTGCCTCTCCAGAAAGAAACATCTGCTATAACTGGGGTTTTCAGAATTCAGGAGCACATCCTGCTCTTGGCCAACCCCATGCCTTGGTCCGTCACATTTCAGAAAACCAGAGTCATTCTTTGATCAGGCCATACCTATTCCCTTTGACCCCACCCAGTTCCACCTCCCCGCCTCACAACACTTTCAGCCTCTGCTTTCCGCACCCAGCATCGTGGTGGATCCTAGATTCTGCTCCTGCAGAGCTGCAGCAGGCCCCTTTATTTCCATCAGGGCGTCTAAAGTGTCATTCCTAGGCCTTTGCTTGCAGAGATGATTATTTTATTTCGATGTGTTTTTGTTGGCAGCAGTCTGATGCATCACACATCCAACTCAATGTGCGATGTGCATCATACAGTGCTCTTACAAGAGGAGTAAACAGTGAGACAAGCAAGTGGCTGTCATTTGTCTCAAAATGTCTCCATTCTGAGAATTGCAGACTGCAGATAAGATCTGTCAATCACCAGTCATGAATATTGTTAAAACTGGCAAAGACACTTTTCGAACTTTTTTTAAAGAAGAAAGTCCAAATTCCTTAGCCAGCCTTCTAAAATCAGTTTTCCAAGCTCTCATTAATCAATCAATGAATTGATTAGTTAATTCAATAAATATTTATGGGCTGTCTACCACATGCCAGGCACTTTGGTAGGTGCCTCAGAGAGCATTGAACAAAAGGACAAAATCCTCACTCTCCTGAAACTTGCAGTTTGTTGGGAAAGTGAACAACAAATGCCTAAACCAGAGGTCAGCAGACTACGGCCTGTAGGTCAGTTCCAGTGTTGCCTCCTGTTTCTGTAAATAAAGTTTTATTGGAACACAGCCACACTCATTTATTTATGTACTGTCTATGGCTGCTTTCGCACTACAACGGCGGAGTTGAGCAGTTGTGATGGAGACCGTATGGCCTGCAAAGCCTAAAATATTTACCATCTGGCCTTTACAGAAAAGTTTGCCAACCTATGGCCTGGAAAAATAAGTATATAATACGTCAGGTGACAATTCATATCATGAAGGAAAATGAACAGGTGTGAAGGTACAAATGATAGAAAAGAGTGTCCATGGATGCACAGTCTGGTAATGTGGTCACTGAGGAGGAGAGACCCGAATGAAGGTAGGGAGCAAGCCACAGAAACAGGTAATCAACTGAGGCAAGGACTTGGAGAGCAGAAACGCAAGTGCAAAGGTCACACCACGGATGCGTGCTTGGCACATTCCGAACATCAGGAAGGGGGTGGGCTTGAAGCCAAGTGAGCAAGGAGAAGAGAAACGGGTGTGGGATCAGAGCGTTAAGGAAGGGCCAGATCACCATGATGTGTGAAGGTGTGAAGCCAGTGTAAGATGGGGCAGAAAATGGTTTTGAGTTTTGAAGGATCTCTTTGACTGCTGTGTCAGAGAGAAGGGGACAGGTGTGGGGTCAAGGGTGGAAGCCAGAGAGGCCAGTGAAGAGGCTACCACAAGCCCAGGTGTGCTGGAGCAGGTCCCTAGGGGTGGCCCATGAGAGGGCGGGGGGGACTCTGATTTAGACTGCGGTTTGAAGGCAGAGCCAGTAGGATTCCCTGGTGGATTCTCTGGAGGGTAAGAGAGACTCCACAGTTTGGGGCCTGAGCAGCCTGATGAGATGGAGAAGGTTGAGGGAGACCAGACGGGGTAGTGAGTGGCTAGACCTGGAGATTTCTGCTGTGAATGTGTTATGTTGTGCGTTCATCATGTGACAACGTGAGAGAGGCAGCAACAGCCACTACTGCTCCCTGTCACTCACCTCCTCGTGGCCTGCGGGGCCCTGTGCCCTCCCACATCCATCCTGCCTGGGCCTCAGCTGTGGAGGCCTCTGCCTCTGGGGCAGGTCAGCCACCTTTCCTCCCCATGGTCCTCCTGGGTGTGGCTCCCCCGGACGCCCTCTCCCCACTTCCTTTCCTGCTGGCTACACGACCTCCTGCAGGTTGCAACTTAAATGTGACCTCCAGAGAAGAGGTCTTGCCGGCCACCCTACCTCAAGTTGGCCCCCTCCTGCTTCTTCTCAGCCCCCATGTCCTCCCAATGGAGTGCTTTTCCATGTTTTAAGTATTTTATTTATCTGTTTACTTGTCTTCTGACTGGGCCCTGGCCCCTCCCTTGTCCCACAAAACTGAAAACCATAGACAGTAAGTAAGCAGGCGAGGAGTCCTCGTGGGCCTTGTTCGTCATTGTATCCCCGGGGGCCTAGCGGCGTCTCCGTCTTGAAAAGCTCAACTTTTTCCTCTTCAGCATGAAAGCATCTCCTTCCACTCCAATCCTGGGCAGAAGTGCAGCCGACACATTCATTTACTCACCCCACAGATGAGACAGGTGTGCCTCGGGTTGGGTGGGTGCAGAGGGGCCCAGGACTGTGGCCCCCGCCTGGCCTGAGAGGCCTGGTCCTTGTCAAACAGGATCCCGCCCACGCTTCAGCTATCAGAGCATCAGAATGTCCAATGGGCTGTATATCCTGGGGCAGTTAAATGTCAAAAGGAAAAAAAAAAAAAAGAGGATACCAACATAAGATTGGCAACATCTAGTTCTGCTAAATAAAGATATGAAAAAAATAAACAGCTCCTCTCTTAGACTGTGCTGCTGAGCAAATATCTTCCCAAGCCTTGCAGCTTGGTGCAGTAGAAGTTTATCACTGACACTCTGTGCCCGGGGAGGGGGGCTCATGGGGTCCTGCTGGCTGGGGGGAGCCAGGCGGACAGAGGCTGCACCTTGATTCACGTTTCCATAGTCAGGGGACTGGAATTATCCGCCTCTCAGAAATCTGCCCGGAAGTGACAAGTTCTTTCTCCTGACATTTCATTGGTGGCTTGCCCAGAGCTAACTGAAACGGGGGCCAGGAAGCTGGATCCTCCCACGGGCCTGGAAGGTAAGAGGGTCAGAAGAGTTATGACCAGCTCTGATGCCTCCCCCGGCTACCACTGCTGATGGCCCTGGTTTAATAAAAGGAATGGCACTTCAGTACCTGAAACGTAAGAAGGACATCCCATCAGGATAAAAGCAAAACTTCAAGTTGATTGAATTCGCTTTATTCAAACCTTGTTCTTTGTCCCTCGCCTTCTCACCCTCCCTGTGGCCCTGGGAGGAAGGGAGGAAGACATTGGTGCTGGTCCTCAGGCCCTGGCTGGGGAATCCGTGGCCTGAGCCCCTGGAGGAGTTCTCACCTCCTCGCCCTTACACCAGTTCCTTTACCTGCAAACTCATCCTCCCCTCGTCCTCTCTGTGGCCCAATCTCTCCTTCCAAGGACCAGCTGCACACCACCCTGCTGGGGCCATCCCCAAGCAGGCTGTGTCCCTCCACTGCACCTCCTGGGGCCCAGAGCCCTTTCTGCCTTGCTTGTGCCTCATGTTAAGGGGTTCTGACTACAGATGAACAGAGAAGCTCTCCATCCATACCTGTTCACAAAGTGGGAAGGATAAGGGCAAAGGTTCATCACTCAGAGTTCCCTTAGGCTGAAGGAGGGGAGACAGACACTAGAGGGGACAGATGGCCCCGGCACTATTTAGAAACCCTCAGAACTACAATCTCCCCCCCGAGAAAGGTATCACCTGGGGGGCACAGATGATAGGAGGCAGCAGAGTAAGCCTCAAGTTCCTGGGAGCTGATGGCCTTTGACTAGACTTCTAGATTTCTCTGGTGTACCTGGCTCTTATTTTCCAGCAGAGTCTGGGAAAACTGTTCCTCCTTCTCTGGGCACTTGTCTCATGACACAAACTTTGCACCACTCTGTCTCCTTGTTGGGCATCTGTTTGAAGTTCAATGGGACAGAGGCAGAGAGGAGTACCTGGGCCCTGTTCCAATGCTACCATGGCTCCAGAAAAATGAAACCAAATCTAATTGGTCAAAGTAGAGCCTAGATTTGAATAAATCAATGATACAGAGTTTTGTTACACAGACCCAACTTGGCTGATGCACATTTACCAAAGCTTAAAATAATAATAATAATTATTATTATTAACAGTCTAAATTGTCCAGCCCTATGTAGTTCGTTTGAAAAGTGCTTTCATATGTATTTTCTCACTTGGTCCTCATCAAGAGTATGCAGGTGTGGGCTAGTATAAAGCTCAGAGAAGTTAGGTGGCTAATCTAAGATCACTTGGATAATATATCCCTTCACATGCTTTGGTAGCAAATACTGGAAAACTGGCTTAAACAATGAAAGGGGGATTTATTCTCTAATATAATCAGAAGTCTAGGGGAAAGCAGGCTTCAAGTTTGGTTGACTTAGCAGCTCAAGTATATCATTAAGAAAATATACTCTTTTCACCTCCCTGCCATCCCCAGACTGGCTTTGTCCTCAGGCTGGTGACAAGACAGCCACACAAGTGCCAGACCTGTCACCTAGATATAATTATGGCAGGTGAAAAGAGAGGCCATTATTTGCTGGGCCTCTCCGGCTGGCTGGAAAACTTCATTAGGAGCAAGGCCCCTAACCCTTGCCCCCTGTGATGCCTTGCATCTCGCAAGTCATTTCTGAATCACTTATTTGGATAGAAAAGGAAGTTATGCTCAGACCACTCAGGCATGGCTTGGGAACTGGAAAGGGTCAACTTCATTTGAGGCCTATGACTGTGTAGATTGTGTCCACGTTGGCCTGTTAAAGGCAGAATTGGCATTTGAATCTTGCTCTTTCCACTCTATCACAGATGTGAGTTGGCTCTCTCCCTTCGTTCCGAGGGAGAACCGTATTATAAAATAACAACCACACGATAGGTATCTCTGAATAGCAGACTCCCTTAGTATTTTCAAAATAAGAGTTGACATACAGTTTTTTTAAAGACCATTTTTATTCTTCCTCTACCTCTGCCTCAAGTTAGCAGACAAGTTGCCTCAAGCCCAGGGCTAGGGGACAGAGCGGTGCCAGTGGATTCCGGCCAGCATGGAATCACTTGCCTATGACAAATGAGCAGTTCAAGTCCTAGAGAAGAGGCCTGAAACTTGGATGTCAGGGGAGGATGGCTGTGTCCTGCTCCAGCCCCAGCCAGCACTGTTAAGAGCCAGGAGAAGGAAGCGGGGCTATGTGGAAAGATCTACTTCCAGCAGTCCTGAGGAAGTGGTGGAGGCCACTCAGGAACATTTTGATTTCCAACCTACCATCATGCCAAAGTTTGCTCAGTTTCTGATGGCAGATACTTGTTGAACATCTGCTATGTTCAGGTGCTTTAGACACATTCTCTCTTGTGCTACTCACTATAACCTTGTGGGCTGGGAAATATCACCCACCATTCTACAGATGAGAGTCCAGAATCTCAGAGAGGTAAAGCCTTCTTGGGGGAGGTCACAGGTAGTATGTTAGGCTGAATAATGATCCCCCCAAATGTCCACATCTTAGTACCCCAAAATCTGTGGATATGTTACTTTACATGGCAAAAGGGGCTGTGCAGATGGGATTAAGTTAAGCATCTTGTGATGGGGAAGTCATCTGGTGTTATCTGGGAGGGCCCAAGGTAATCACACGGGTGCTTATAAAAGGGAGGCAGGAAAGTCAGAATAGAGAGGAAAAAAATGTGACAATGGAAATGTGACAATGGAAATGTGACAATGGAGGTGAGGAAGGGAGCCATGAACCAAAGAATGCAGGTAGCTTCTAGAAACTGGAAAAGTCAAGGAAAAGATTCTCCCTTAGAGCCCCCAGAAGGAAAGCCACCCTGCCACCACTTTGATTTTAGGATTTCTGACCTCCAGAATTGTCAGATACCAAAGCTGTGCTGTTTTAAGCTAGTAAGTTTGTTACAGCAGCCACAGGAGCCTAGTATACTCTACACAGAGGTTAAGTATATACATTCTGAAGCCAGAATGCCCAACTGCAAAGCCTGACTCTATTCCTTAGTAGCTGTGTGACCCTGAGCAAGTCATGTAACCCCTCTTTGCCTGCATTTTCTCATTTTTCAAATGGGGGATAGCAATAACCTGTGACTCAGAGGGTGGTTGTGAGGCTCACATGAGTTAATATAGGCTCAGCACCTAGAGCAGTATCTGAAGTATTAATATAAGCACTCAGTAGGTGCCGACTCATTAACATTTGCGAGAGCCCCGCAAGGTGGGCATTTTTATTTTCATTCAGATGCTCAGAGAACTCACATAAATTGTCCAAGGCCACATGGCCAGGAAGAGCCAGAGGCAGGTCCATCTGGCTCCACATGCCTTTTACCTTTTGCAAGATCTCACTGCTTCCAGGCTTAGCAGCTCGAGCGATTTCAACAGTCATGACAAGAACTCGGTCTCCGGTTCCCTTCCCTGCCTTCTCTCACCTGCTCTGCTCGGCCTCTCTCCTTTCTGCAGTCAGCCACCAGCTCAGATTGAAGGCAGCTAAAGAATATCACGATCTGCATCACATGTTCTAGAGCCATCTCCTGTTATTCTTGCAACAAATTCAGGGGGTGGGCAGGTTGGGGTGGGCAGGGAGCAGCATCCTCATTTCAGGGATGAAGATACTGAGGTTCAGAGAGGCTGGAGGACTTGCCCAAGGTCAACGGGCCCCTGGGAGGGCAAGAAAAGGGAAGAGGTGGTCTCCTGGCTCCTGGTTCTGAGCCTTTCCAGCTGCCTGTCAAATCCTCCTAGAGGCTCCTGCTAATTCCCTGCTGTCCAAATAGGAGCCAGTGAGAACTGCCGTTGGTTTACTGCCCCTGTAAGAGAATGTGATACAAATCCTGCGTAGGTGGTCTGTAGCATGTGCACATTTTCTTTCCCTTAATATTGCTTTAATTGAGTATCACTTGGGTAAATGCTTTGATTAGCAAATGTTTGTGCTTTGCAGATTTAACAAAGTTAGACTTTTCCAGTGACTGGAAAATACTGACTGCTGTGATTGTTTTGATTTTCATGGTGAACCCATTAGAAGCCCAGGGTCCCTTGTCAGGGTTCATCGTCCTAGGCTGAACCCAGCAGGAGGATCCTGCGTCACTGACATTCCTGGTGACAGGGAACAGATTCCTTCCCCTCTCTGGGCCCCAGCAACTGTGCTCTGGGAAATGAGGGGGTTGGACCAGATAATCCCTAAGGGTCTTCATAGCTAGGGGTTTTGACGACCAAACCCCAGGCTGAGGTTCCTAGAAACACAGGAATTCTCTCTCAGCTTGCACGCGAGGGCTCTGTCATGAGTCCCAGGGCACAGGGAGGGTTGGCCGTGCTCCAGGGTGGAGCAGAGCCCTGTGCACGGCTGCCCTGCTGCAGCCTGGCGACCTGTGTTTGTTCTGGGCCTTCACCGGGAGGCTGTCCTGCCCCCCCGCAGCCCTCCCAGCCCCCAGCATTGCTGTGAGCATCTGGGCCTCTTCTCTCTGGCAATGTGGAGACTAGATGGGAGTGGCAGTGCTGTCGCTGGGTCCCTTGCTCCGCCTGCTTCAGGCTTCTCAACAGAGGGGCTGACAGGCATGGTTGAGGGTGAGTGGTGTCTCCACGGTCAATTAGCCCAATAACGAATCCATCCCCTGCTTTTTTTTTTAATTTATTTATAAAGATGACCTTTTCTTTACTTTTAAAATTGAGCACTTTCAACTTATTTTGTATTTACAATAATCCTCAATCAGCATGCATGGTTCTTTGAAGCCTGAGGCTGCTGTATGTTCCTGAGGGTGTCTTACAACCCAAACATTCCCGGGCCTCAGCAACTTGGGGACGCGAATGAAGTTTGGTGGCATTAGTGCTGAAGCCTTGCTGCCCTGGGCCCTGACCTGGACGAGCAGGGGATGGACGTCAGCAGCCCCCCTTCCCTGGCTGCTCCCCAGGGCCACCTCACGCAGGTTGCACAACATGTGCCTCTGTGCCCTTCCTTGGTCTTCGTTGCAAATCCTCCCTCACACAGCCTCACTGCTTCAGCAGGGCACTGAAGCTGCACTCCGCCTCTGGTGCAAAGAGAGGAGGCTAGTGGCCTCATCCAGCTCTGGGACAGACTCTTCATCCTGCAGGGCCTTTCCGTCTTTTGTGACCACGATCCCCCATCTTCTAGCTTGCATCCTGCTGCTGGGATCCATCTCTTAGGTCTTCAGTGGGGGGCAGACAGTGTCCTATCCTGGGGTTTCTCTTCTTTCCATACTCCCTCCCAAACCACACTCTCTCCCTGGTGACCAAAAATAAGTGCTCCTGTGTCAATAGAATCAGGGACATCTGCACCTCAATGTTCATAGCAGCAATGTCTACAATAGCCAAACTGGAAGGAGCCTCAGTGTCCATCGACAGATGAATGGATAAAGAAGCTGTGGTCTATGTATACAATGGGATATTACCAAGCCATTAGACACGACAAATACCCACCATTTGTTTTGACGTGGAGGGACCTGGAGGGTATTATGCTGAGTGCAATAAGTCAATTGGAGAAGGAAAAACATTATATGGTCTCATTCATTTGGGGAATATAAGAATTAGTGAAAGGGAATAAAGGGAAAAGAGAGAAAATGAGTGAAAATATCAGTGAGGGTGACAAAACATGAGAGACCCCTAACTCTGGGAAATGAATAAGGAGTAGTGGAAGGGGAAGTGGGCAGGAGGTTGGGGTAGGTGACTGGGAGATGGGCATTGGCGGGGGGCACTTGGTGGGATGAGCACTGGGTGTTATGCTTTATGTTGGCAAATTGAACTCCAATAATTTTTTTTTTTAAAAAGGAAAATGAGGGATCCCTGGGTGGCGCAGCGGTTTGGCGCCTGCCTTTGGCCCAGGGCGTGATCCTGGAGACCCGGGATCGAATCCCATATCAGGCTCCCGATGCATGGAGCCTGCTTCTCCCTCTGCCTGTGTCTCTGCCTCTCTCTCTCTCTCTCTCTGACTATCATAAGTAAATAAATAAAAATTAAAAAAAAATAAAAAAAAAAAAAATAAAAAAAAAAAAATAAAAAGGAAAATGAATTACAAAGGAACCAAGAGCCCGCCAGTCCCATAAACCCCTGTCTTCAAGCCTCAGTTTCGTTTATACATTTAATTTCTTAAAAATATTTTACATTTTGATTGATGTAGGAAGAATTCTTTTTTATTTTTTTAAAAGATTTTATTTATTTATTCATGAGAGACAGAGAGAGAGAGAGAGAGAGGCAGAGACATAGGCAGAGTGAGAAGCAGGCTCCATGCAGGAAGCTTGATGTGAGACTCGATCCTGGGATTCCAGGATCACGCCCTCAATCAAAGGCAGATACCTAACAGCTGAGCCACCAGGCATCCCAGAAGAATTCTTTTTTAAAAAAAGACTTTTTATTTGAGAAAGAGAGAGAGAGAAAGAAGGAGCAGGGGGAGGGGGACAAGCAGACTCCTCACTGATCAGGGAGCCCGACACAGGGCTCGATCCTAGGACTCTGGGCCAAAGGTAGATGCTTAACTGACTGAGCCACCCAGGCACCCTTGATATGGGAAGAATTCTGAGATTAATTCATTACAAAAATAAATTTTACAATGTTGAAAAAAAAAAGAAAGGACTGGGATATCTGAACAAATTAAAAACCACCAAAATGGGCTGAATTTTAGGCAAACTGGTCATTATGTAAATCAGTCCACAGAAGAAGTGGCTTTAGGTGAAGTGGCCTCAGCCAGTGGGATCTATTAAAGAAGAGAGTCTACCTACAGTGTGATGTGGATTTTTGGCACCTAGCCCAGTACCTGGGGCATAATAGGAACCCGGTAAAGCTGACAGAATCAGTAAATGCATGCACAAGTGAAGTGAGCTTTAGGTTTTTCTAATTCAGCTTTGATGACACCCAAGTAGAATCTGGGTGGAGCATCTCTGATTTCTTTTAGGGATATCACAAAGTTCTCAGGACATTAACAAAATTCACCTTCACATGGGAAATAAATCCAGCCCAGGCAGTTTGGGGGAAGACAGGCCAGGAAGTCAACAGAGCAAGAAGGGACAGCAGTTCGAAGGCCTTGCCCGGCACAGGTCTGGTTCTCCCTCTAAGAGAAAGCGTGGGCTGCCAGAGGCAGGTCTCTAACGGCCCCACCTGGGTTCCTAGGGAGGCCCACCAGAGAGGGAAACTGCCAACCTTGATATTGTCCGGTCTTTCCACAGCTCAGCTGCAGGAGAAAGGAAGGATGGATTTCTGAGTTACCAAAAATTTCTGCAGAAGCATAAATGGCAGTTGAAGTGGTCCTGGGGGGACAAAGACACACTGAGTTTGTTTAGTGATTCATTAAAATCTATTGAACACCTATTATGCCTCCAGGGTAATCATGGAAAAGAACATATAATCCCTTCCTTCAGGAACTCACATCCTGGAGACAAGTTAACAGAAAACTGGAATTTATTGTCGGTATTAGAAGTTCTGGATGCTTTGAGACCTGAAGTAGCCTCGCGGCATGAGGAAGGCCCTGAGGTCTGAGCTGAGTCCTGGAGAATGAGGAAGGGTAAGTCTGAGGAAGGAGGGAGTGGGGAGAGGAACACGGAAGAACTTCAGGAGGAGGGGACTTGAGGTGAAATGGATGGAGGGGAGAGGGAACAGCTAGGAATTCAGGTCTCAGTTCCTTCAGCTGTGGTAGGCTCCTGGGAAGGGGGGCAGGCACCACTCAGGGTCTCACTGGCACAGGTGGCATGTCCAGCGGGCATCGTGGCCTGTACAACACTCAGCTGCAGTAATAGGTAGGTCGAACCTGGAGCTTCCCTCCTGGAAAGTCTCCATCGGAATCCCTGGAAAATGACCTCACTTCTCCTGTCACAGTGAGGTGTCCACCTGGTCCACTATGGTAGGGCAGAAAGGTCTGGAAGTACTAAGGGTTGGTTGCAAAGTAGAGACAGCATCCTCCTCAAAGAGGCCCCGAGAAGAGGTAAGAAGAAGTGGGTAGGTTTGGTGGGCAGGTCTTCAGGGAGATTGTGAGAGGGAGCAGGAAGCTCAGGGAGCCCTCTAGGGGCGCTGCTACTAGACCCACTGTGAAGAGGAAGCTGGGAGGGATCCCCACCTATTTAGAACAGGAGCCTCGTAGTAGCCAAAAGCCAAGAAAATAGGGTAGTCAACACCCCTGGCAGGTCAGCCAGCAGGATGTAATTCCTCCCTGATCCAGGGTTAGAACTTTGTTGTCACCAACAAGGAAGACAGGCTGATGGGTGCCAGAGAGATGTGCCTGGGATCTTGGGAATCTGGGGTTATCATTTCAGAGCTTGCAACAGCAGAAGAAAGGGGATTCTTTGCATAGTCGGAGTCTTTATTTTTATTTTAAAGATTTTGTCTATTTATTCATGAGAGACACAGAGAGGCAGAGACACAGGCAGAGGGAGAAGCAGGCTCCCTGTGGGGAGCCAGATGCGGGACTTGATCCTGGGACCCTGGATCACGCCCTGTACTGAAGGCAGACGCTCAAACACTGAGCCACCCAGGTATTCCTAGTCAGAGTCTTTAGAAACCTCTTCTATGTGGATGATACAGTAAGAGTCTACACCAGCACTTCATGTCTGTCACTGCACAGATAGCTCATCCCATCCCTGGGAGGCCAGCAGAAGGAAGGGTACCATCCCCACGTGATGGATAAGAACAGCGAGGTTCAGAGGGGCCACCCAGATATGGGTGGGAGAAACTAGGGCTCAAACTGCTATGGCTTGCCTGCCTTGATCCTTGCCTCTCCTGTACGTCGTTACTTATGCGCTGCCATGCTCCAGATTCCAAAGCTTGCAAAGGTTTAGACACTATTTGTTTAAAATATGATCCCATGGGAAGGCAGTCACTGCTCATCCCTCTGTGAAAAAGGCAGGTTACAAAACAGAATTGCAGTATGATTACATATTTGTAAAAGAAAAGTATGTTGACACACATCCTTTATATGACCATTGGACAATGTCTGGATGAACAAACAGCAAAATTCTGGCAGCAGTTGTCTCTGGGTGATGGAATTTCTAGGAAATTTTAAAGAATCCTTGCTTATCTGCATCTTCTCATTTTCCTACAATCAATTTAAATTACTTCTTTAAAACTCGACAGTCAAGGGTGGGGGGCAGGGGGAGATTTCATAGCTAATAGTGACAGCTTCTCCAAAGCAACACTATCCATGGGGGATAGAGTGTTCTAAAATAGAAGTTTGGTCCAGAAGCTGGCAAAGAAGCCCAAGGAGGAGTGTGTCAAAGAGTCTACACAGGGTGTCTCTGAGAACTCAGCCTTTAGAGGCCACGGAGAGGTCAGCTGCCCAGGAATGAAGAAGGCCTTCTGCTGCCATAGTCAGCAGCACAGTGTCCCTCAGCCTGAGGCAGCTCTCTGGCCCACTGGCACTTTCATACTGGACTATTCTTATTCCCATGCATGCTCACATTCCCCAAGGCTACAAGGCCTGGGGAACAGGGCCATGCCTTGAGACAAACTAGAGATGTTCGGTAGAGGACTCAGTAAGACCTCAGGCTTTAAAGCCAGACACCTGGGTTTAAATCTTAGCCCTGTCTACCACGAATGAGTTCTATGACCCTAGATACATTACTTAAATCCTCTTAATCTCAATGTGCCCATCTGTAAAAGGGGGATGATACTAATACCTACGTTATAGGGCTGTAAAGAAAAATGGGATAATATATATACCCTTAGCAAGGTATCTGATTGATACTCAGTGAATAGTGAGTGGTATTATTATCATTAATAATAACAACAACAGTAATAGCAGTAGTAAGCTCAGAATTCCCGTGCCCAGTATGGGTCTGGTAGGCACTCCATGAAGGTTTACTGAATAGAGAGGTGGGTCCTGAGGCTTCTCGCATGCCTCCTCTCCCCCTTCCCACTTGGCACAGGTTGGCAAGGCACCACCCAGTCTCTCCCTGGTCCTCTCAGCAGACAGAAGCAGACTAGCCTTTGGGCATTCTTTCATCTCTGGGCCTTAGCCTGACATATTCTCCTTGATCCCCAGCCAAAAATCCTTGAAACCCAGCCTCTGGTATTCACAAGGTTGGAGTGTTTGACAAACGAGTGTTTCAGGCCCACCTCTGATCCCTGGGAACTGGTATTTGGCTGGAGAGAGATTAAGGGGACAGCTATTTCTACCAGGTGGAAGCCAACAGAGAAAGGCTTATCAGCCTGGTAAACTCTTGGCCAAATTCTTTATGGTTTGGAACCAAATGGCAGCAGCAGAAACTTGCCACCAGTGGCTGAAGTAGTGCCGAGGCCGGAAAGCAAGGGCCAAGGTACCCTGAGGGTTTCCCATGGTGGAGAGTGAAGAGCACAGGCTCTGAAATCAGGAAGACCTGAATTCAAATCTGGTGTCTGCTTTCTCTCCAGCCATTCAACTGCGAGCAAAGTGGTAAGCTTTCCGGCCCTCAGTTTCCCACTCCTCTGTGAGAACTAAATGAAATCCAGAAGTAAATGTCCGCTTAATGGGCAATAGCTCCTCAATGGATATTACTTTCCTTCCCTTGGTCACCACCTCACTCAAGTCCCCAACCTTACAGAGGTGAAGGAAGGGGTATTAGATCTCGATCTGAGAAGAATGGATACAGTTGGGCAATGTAGAGATGGGGGAAGGACATCGTACACAGAAAAATGTAGTGAACAAAGGCCCAGAGGCAACAATACATGCTGTGGTAGGGGTACGGTGAGTCGGCTGTATTTGGGCCCTATCTGGTCAGGTGGTGGAGGGAGTCCTTCGCTTTTCTTTTTTCCTTTTTCCCCCTTTTTCCTTTCTTCCCTGTTTGCTTCTTCACTTCTTAACTGTCTGCGAGAGGTTAAAGCAATCTGAATTAAGTTCGTTAAATTGACTTTTATTATTGAATTATAATCATTTGTGCAATTATGAAACCAGGTGTTCCTGATTGAGATCAATTATTCCTTCACCTGATCACTATAGAGCTAATAAGGACTTAGAATTGCTGTTCAAGTATACTTCCAGCGGGGTTGAAGCCTTCTGGAAAGGCATTTATTAAGCCAAAGAGTGGTGGAAAAAAAAATCCAGGGGAGAACAAGGACAGAGATAAAAATCCTTTAGGAAAAGGCCTAGAAGGGCTGATTTGATCATTAAGTAGCCTTGATGGGTGGCTGGCTGTTGACAAAGAATCCGTGAGGTGTTCCTAAAGAAACTTTGTTGGGGGTAGGGTAGAGTGGGGTGAGGTAGGCATGGGGTGGGACAGAAAGAGAGGACACAGACACTCTGGGTAAACCACAGGTTAGAGACTCATCTTCCTTTGCTGAGGTGGAGTTGCCTCTCTCCCTCCTGAGTCTTTGCAATCCTGACTTTAGGAAAGCTGCAAAGGCGCCATGGTGCCCCCTTCCACTGTGCGAGGAGTTTGTTAGGTGGATGTGCAGTCTCTGTTCTGGGAGATGCAGGTTTGGGATGCCTAGAGTTATAGGTTCCTTTGCATCTGATCCCTACAGACTTCTGTTAGGAGGACAGAGCAGTAGTTTATTAATTCTATTTTACAGGTGGGGTTTCTGAGGCTTGGTCAACAGACATGCCTACAGTTATAGGATTAGTGACCAAGCTATTCCAATGCCAAGACCACCTTAGAACCTTTATTGCCTCAAGTCCCATTCCATAGGCAAGTAGGGTGAGCTGATCATTTCTGCAGTGATGTACAAGCATCATTTAACATTTTAAATGTTAAAATGACTAGGGGAGATTAAGAAAACACCTGTTGTTTGAGCCCTCCTCTAGATCTGTTAAGTGAGAGTCTATGGTATTGGGCTATGGTAGCATTATGTTTTAAAAGCCCCTGAGGTAATTCTAATATGAGTCGGGACTGTGAACCACAGATCTAACGGGTAGCTAATTAGCTAAATGGAGCCTGGCCTGGGGGAGTTCTGCAGCTGTATAGGGCCCTTTGGGTTGCAAAGGATGGACACCTAATGCAGCTAAGTTGGTTTGGTTATTTGTAGGGGGATTCGTTAGAAGGCTTATGTAATCAAGAGGCATGGAGGAGATGTAATGGGATCCCAAGGACAAGTTGTATGAGGGAGAAGAGAGTCACTGGTCTCACCTGACTCATCTCCACATCCTTCATGCCATGGTCTCTCTGTAAGGCCATTTCATTCTCTCCAACCTCAGACTGTTTCTGCCACAGTCCAAGGGACCTGGTCACCAATGCCTCTAAGCATCTTCACTGTTTGAGAAGATCTGATAGCCATCAGCTTCTCAGCTACCCCTGTGGAAAGACCAGCATCTTTTTCCCCAAAAGAATTAACAAAAACTCCAGAATTGAGTATTATTGGAATAGTATAGGTCCCAGACCTGAGCCTCTATCTGTGGTGAGAGGATGAACTCATAAACTGAGGGCAGGGGAGGTGGGGGGTGGGGGTGGGGATAAGTACCAGGCAGAAAGGACTGTAGATATTCTTTAAAGACCGCAGAGCTCATCCAATCGGACAGGCCCCAACCCATCTGCCCAAATATAATATTCTGTGAAGCCTCCCCTGACCAACAGCCTGACCATGTCCGTCTCTCACTTTGCACACAGGAAATACTCAAAAACACTCCTGTTGTGAACCTGCTGAGAGACTGGGTATGGATCAGTTGCCTTGGTGCGCTGGCACTGGGTTATGGCAGAGAAATCAGTAAGTTCTATTGAATCACAGGACTCCCAAGAACCATCAAGTTGAGTAGAAAATGGGCCTCAGAAGGTGGGAGGCAGAATTATGAAGCTGGGCCCAGTTCTGAAGCTGGCCCCTCAGATCTGTTCCTGATCACTGTGCCCTTCAGGCAACCCCCCCTTCTCAAATCTATACTTTGTCCACATGACCCGCCGACCTACCTGTAAGGATTACTCAGAGGTTTGTTAAAAGTGGGAACAACTTGTTATTGTCAAGTAGTATCATTGTGCTTCTTGCATGGAGAAAAACCAAGGTCCAATTTCAGAAAATGTGACATTATGAAAAACAGCTCAAAGGTGGAAAAAGCATGCAATGATGGGACTGCCAAAGAGAAAAAAAAAAGTCTAGAGGACAATGACTTTAATATGAAATATGTGCTTTGAAGAAAATAACAGAGTGGGGGATAGGAGGGTAGAAGCAGAAGCCAGAAGTCCATGGAGCAAAACCAAAGAGGATGGCCATGCTGGAAGGGAATCCTGGGCACAAGTGAGTGCTGAGATTTTAACTGGAGCAGACTCTGGATGTGTTCTTTCCAGGCCTGGCCACAGAGGGATGCTGCTTTTGAAGGCCGTGGCCCTTCTCAGGCCTTCTATTCCCTTTCCAGTCTCCAAAATGAGGGCCAAGGAGGCAGGGGAGCCTTGCAGGCAACCAGACTACAACCAGATCCAATCCTGTCTGCTGACACCATGGCTGCTCCCTTCCCTGATACCGAAGGCTGTCTGGCTTTCCTCACTGTCATCTTGGGCTGTAAGTAACCCACTTAAATCACCACTGGACAGGGAGAAGCTCACAGCCTGCTTTGCAGCTCTTCTTCCATCCAAGCCATTAGTATGTTTAATAGCTCTGGCCCCATGCTGATTTCTGACATGTGGTAATTAATTCCTTTCCACTCAGAGATACAGCCATTCACAGGTTTCAATTCAAAAATGTCTCTGCTCTGGTCCTTTTGAAAAATACTCAGAATGTTGAGTTGGAAAATGATTTGGCCTTTTGTGAGAAGTTACTGATCTCTATCCCATCCTTATATAAAAATAAATTCTAGATGTATTAATGATTTACATGAAAAATATGAAAATACAAAAATACTCTAAGATGAATATATAATCTTAGAGGGGGAAAGGTCTTTCTAAACAGGCAACTAGAGGCAGGAACCAGGAAGACCAAGGTTCACGAGTTTTTTCGCGTCAAAGCTTTAAATTTCTGTGTAGCCTAAATTAATAAAGTACAATTAATAAGGTCATGAAAAGAAAATGACAAATGTGAGAAAACCATTTGCAGTACACAATGACGCTACCTATAAGGAGGATGATGATGTTATTAATACTTATTTCTATGTATATTCTAACACACCATGCCAGTGTGTTAATTTACAGAATCCTAACAGTTTAATTCACAAAAGAATCAATTAGTTAAGAAACATAAGAGAAAATATTCTTATTTATAATCAGATTAAAATGGCAATAGTAGGCTACTTATGACATTTACCAGATGATAAAAACAATAATACCCAAATGTTAGGGTTCAGGGAAATGTTCACTTTCACACATTGTTGTTTGGAGTTTAAATTAGTACAAATTTTCTGTTGGGGAAATTTGTCAAAATCAGAAGCATGAATCCATCTCCAGATTAAGGGAATCTATCTCGGAGAAATACTTACGAACACACACAAAGATATAGCTACAAGATGCTACTTTAATAGTAAAGATTGGAATGCCCAAAAATGAAAGGTTTGCTAAATAAGTTATCATATATCCATACTTTGCAAACATTAAAAATTATGTTGTAGGTATATACTTACTAAAATGGAAAGAAGTGAACTCTGTATTGTTAGCAAGAAAGGTTATAAAACTAAGTTCAGCATACAAAAATCTCATTTTTTGCAGAAAAATAATATAAAAAAGTCTGAGGGAATATACTAAATATTAATAGTGGTAAAGTCATCTGTCTATAGTAAAATTTAAGGATATTTCAATTTGCTTCTTTTGTTTTTTTCCTAATTTTCCTACAAACAATGCACATTATTATAAAATAGGAATAATAAAAATGCTTATTCTGTACAAGTAGTGTGAGGATTGAATAATATAATAAAACATGATTTCGGTGAATGGTAACTATGATTTCCAAAGAGAGGGCCCCAAGAAGACAGCCAGAGAGTTTGGGGAGGATGAACCAAAGGAAAGTGGAACTTGCATATGCTCATGACATGCAAAGAAACTAGGGTCCAGGGATTCTAAAGGGTGAGGGCAGGCAGAAACTACGGGCACAAACCTCCCTTTTGGAGAGTTTGATGGAGTACAACAAAGGGAAGGGAACCAAGAAGGCCAGAGGGTCCAAAGAAGGACCCCTAGTGTTTTCTTAATTCTGAAGATTATGAAGTTCCGAAAATGTTTGAAAATGGAGAGGTCTTGTGCAGACTCATACAGAAGTGCTCAAATAATCAGTCTGGATTACAGTTCATAAATTTCTCCTAGAACCATGGCACCTGATCCATGTGTCCCCCAGATAGGCTCTGTTTCATCTCGGGTTTCTGCAGATGATCCTTAACTGTCTGCGAGTATTATGCAGTTGTGATGTTATTCACTCCAATGAATGACCTAGCAACCTTCTGCAGGATTCTCAAGCCTACATCAGCAGAAATCAAGCTAGAAAGGATTCCATGGGCCCTAGCCAATTGGAGGATGTCCCATTCTTAGGAAAATATCTTATAGAATCTATACTAGAAGGAAGTGAGGATTTCTAGACTAATCCTTAGACAGTACTAGACTCCTCTTTACAATGATCTTGATAACCAGTTGTCTAGTCTTGTCCACACACCTTCCATGACTGGCCATCCACACTACCCTAAGCCAGTCATCCACAAATGGATGAGCTCCAGGAAAACATGCTAAGCACTTATGTTTAGAAGTTCTATGGTTCTTTTTCAAATTTGCTGCTAACTTTTTATAGTTTCCTATTCACTGAAGACATCTTTAAGTTAAAAAAAATTTTTATGATTCTTTTCACATGTAGCTGTTGTAAATATAAATTATTATTTTGTAGACTGCATCTGATAATTCCACCATGTGAAATCTCTGTAGTTCTGTTTATATTGCCTGTTGTTTCCACTGGTTCTCCCTTACTCAGCCTAATTTTCTTTTGTGACGTATTATCTTTGACTATTTACTGGATTTTATATTAGAAAAACTAATTTCAGGAATAATTTGAGATCTGTAGTGAAAGTACATTTCTTCTGAGAGGATTTGAGTTGGTTTCTACCAAGGATTTTGTTAAAGTATAGATTCTGAGTACAGTTGGTCTTGGATGAGACCCAAGAATTTGCATGTCTAATAAAAATCCTGGTACTGCTGATACTGTGGCCCCACGGATCACATTTTGAGTAGCAAGAGACTAAAGAGGGACCCAGAGGACTGGAGCCAGGCTGTAATTCTATGGGAGCTATGTCACTTGTTCACTGTCATCCTGGTAGTGAAGCCTTTGGGGTCCCGGCTTGTTGTGTGAAGGGTCTCCTAGGAGATGTCTCACTGTGTGTGGCCTGAGCTTGGATTTTTGTCCCTCTCACCTCTTAAACTGCCAGAACAAAGCTTTAATTTTGAGGGATCAGCAATGTGTTCAGATCAAAAGCAGTTTCTGTGCTTACTTATCTTGCTACTGTTTTCATTTCCCTTGATTTTTAATCCAGTAATTCCTTATTTTCTTGTCATCTCTTTGGTGTTTTTAAGACTTTTTTAATCTATATTTTTAGTTGCTTTTAGTGGGAGGATTGGTTAAATAACCTACTCGGCTGTTCCTAGAAACAAGAAGGTTTACGCCAAGCACTCATGAACTCTTTAACATTCTTAAAATAATGATATCCCAAGAACTTCCTAGCATTATCTCCTTCATCAAGTAAGTCTTTATTATATGCGTTTATGATTATTTATTTAGAATAAATTTGTACAGTTCTCTCATTTGTTCTTGTCCTTCTTTTAAGACTCCACTGGGTCTCCCCACTCAGCAGGCCTTCCCCTGCTACTTTGGCTTGCCTGGGTACTCCTCTTTGGACAGCCCTATTGCTAGAATGCCCCATAATTTCAGAATGGGGTGGCTAAAAGGAAACATAAAGACAACATTCTCATTCCACACCTGAGGAGATTAAAGCCCAGAGAAGGGAAACAACTTGCTGAAGGTCCTGCAAAGAATTATGGTTACACTTGAGACTGGGACCCAAATCCTCATCACCCAGCCTGGCAGTGTCCCACAATCATATGTGAGTCCTTCGTTATGTTGAGCCAAGCTTGCCTCTCAGCAACTTCCATGTAGTAATTAATCAAGAAATGGCAAGATGTGTGTCTTCTAAATCTGGGAAAAACACCAAAAGAACTTGGTATATTTTTATGTAATTTATATTTGCCCAGCTCTGAGGAGAAAGGTCTCTATCCCCAAGCAGCTGACAGGGGAGGAAGAAGTCACCAGATACGCTTGGAGAAAGTAACCATTCACAGGGTTTGATTTTAAACTGTCCCCTTTTATTTACTTTCTATCCGTGAGATCTCTGAAATCTAAGGAGCCCTGAAACACCGGAGAATACACCCACTGTCCTCCTGGAAGGATTCCAGTAAAAACAGCTTCTAATTAAATAAACTAGCTCTGCCATGTTCGCTTCAGATAGCAGAATAAGGCTTCCAATGACAAGCTCATTTGACTGCAGTCAGTTTATTACTTGTTAAATAATCATTGACTTGCTGTTCCTATCCATCTTATAACCTTTTTGTAACTGAACACAGAAGAACGTAATATAAACAAACAAACAAACTAATTACAATAAGAAAAAATGGCAATGCTTAGGGAAACTTGAATGTCTATAATGACATTCATTAAGAAAGGAAGCAAAGGGACTAATTCAGGAACTAGCTAGTAACTCATTCAATCTAATTTCTTAAACTCCTGAACTGTTGGCCCCCAAATACTTCCCTGACCATATGTCCTCCTGAGTACCACCCCACACAAACACACACACAGACACACGTGGATACGAACACGCATAGATACCCACACAGATACACACATGGATACAAATACAGACACAGATATACACACAGACACACACATGGAAACACACAGATAAATACACACACCCATATACACCTAATGCCCCAGGCACCATTGCCTCCCAGTGGTCCCCAAGCATGGCAAAGCTTCCCATGCTCCTGTGCCCTACTTAGAGTGCGCAACACTCTAGATTGTAACACCATGTGCTGTTTCCCCACCCATCAAAGTCCTTCTCAGGCGTCAGCACCTAATAACAACTTCCCTGAAGATTTCTCAGGGATGAAGTTGCTAACCTGATTTGTGGGAATCACTCTTCAGAGAGGCCGTGGAGATCCAACCTCTCTGGAACGGATTCTGGCTCCTGAAGTGTGACCAAAGAGTTACACGGACCCTCCCCTCATACTTAGACTTTTTGCTAGTATGAATATATTGTATGAGACATACATATTCTAAAAAAAAAAAAAGATTATTGTTTATCTGAAATTCAAATTTGAGTATTTTATTTGGCAACCATATCCTGTGGCATGGCAAGCCTATGGCAGTAGTTCATGTTGTAGGACATTTGCAGGCCCTGCTTACTGCCCAAGGCATAACCAGAGCTATGTGCAACTGTCAGGATAATGGCTCACCCCCATGTTGATCTCTGCTATGAAATAAAGCAGGTAAGTATGAACCACCCATAAGCCTGAGTCTCTTCAAACATTGGTGTGTATGACTTTTCTCACTCATGTAAAAATAACCAAAATAGGGGCGCCTATGTGGCTTGGTCAGTTCAGTGGCTGATTCTTGGCTTCTACTCTGGTTATGATCTCAAGATCTTGGGATCAAGCCATGTTGGGCTTCACACTCAGCAGGGAGTCTGCTTAGGGATTCTGTCTCTTCTTCTTCCTTTGTTCCTTGCTCAACTCTCTCTCTCTCTCTTAAATAAATAAATAAATAAACAAATAAATAAATAAATCTTTAAAAAATCCAAAATAATAATGGTAATAATAATAATGATAGTCATATTACCAGGTACTCTTCCAAGTGCTTTACAAATACTAATGCTTAATCCTCCTAACAACCTTATGAGGTAGACACCATTATTATTGGTATTATACAAAGAAAGTAAGGCAATGAGCATTTAGTAATTTGCCCAGGGATTAGCAGGTGACTGTGGTTGGTAAGTGGCCGAACTAGGGATTGCATCCTAACAGCCTGGCTCCAAAGCCTGCCTTCTCAAACATTCCTCTCTACTGCACGTTTAACAGCCATCACTCACACATTGCTCATAGCCCCTCACAAGTGATTGCAACGTACCCAGGTGCTATGACATTACACTTGTGAACAATTCCAAATTTATTACCTGGGAGTCATAATTTCTCATACACTGATGCAGACTTCTTTTACAGATCCAACTCCTGATGTTCCCCTTCTCCATGTGTTCCAGCCAACCTCCCCGTGGGAGGAGAAGCCATGTCTATCTGACTCTAGCATCTTGCAAGGGACTCTGGAAGAGATGAGTAGACACTCAAAAAGTGTGCCTTTCACTCTTTCTTTTTCGGCACGTACTCTTTGTGACACTTTTCAATGACTTCCTTTTCTCTACCATTCTTTCTTCTCCAAAAGGAAAAAATCCCTGCCCATTCTTCAAGATCTAACTCAAATGTCACCTCCTCTGGGAAGGTTCCTCTGATTTTCCCTGGCCATCTTAGTCCTCCCCACTTAATCTGTGTTCCCTCAGTACTTGGGTAATGGCTCAAACCCTGATGTCTGAATCCCCTAATCAAATGTTTTTCTAATCTCTCCACTCCATCTCAAAGATATGCTTCCCTGGAACAGAGGTTCTCTACCTTGATTGGAGCTCAGAATCAGCTTTGTAATATACAAATATCTGATGTTCTGCTCCCTAAAACTCTGATTTGGCAAGTTGGATGTAGGACACAGACATCAATATTTTTTTAAAAAAATACACAGATGGTTCTGAGCCACAGATATGAGCTATGTTCAGAGCCATGGTTCTGGGTAGCAAGTGATACTTTAGATCAGCTTGCTGAAGCTAAGCTGTGTTCTTGGTACCCAGTGAACACAATCCTCCTTATTGGCCATGCCCTTAGGTTCTGGGGGGAGGGGGGGTGAGTATCACTGAGAGTCTGGAAAAGTTTAAGAGAGAGTCCTTAAAGTCCCTTCCAATCCAAACTTGTATCATTCTGATAACATTTTCTGACATAAGATTTAGGGCAGCCGGGGTGGCTCAGTGGTTTAGCGCCGCCTTCAGCCCAGGGCGTGATCCTGGAGACCCGGGATTGAGTCCCACGTCAGGCTCCCTGCATGGAGCCTGCTTCTCCCTCTGCCTATGTCTCTGCCTCTCTCGCTTTCTCTCCTCTCTGTGTTTCTCATGAATAAATAAATAAAATCTTAAAAAAAAAAAGAAGATTTAATTTCATGCACCCAAAGCAGTGCCTCCTACTACAGCAATATCAGGGAAAGGGAAAGGTGCTCATTTCAGAGATCAATAGAAATTGTTTAGAGGAGAAGGACTTTAGAATTAGCTAGTACCATCCCAGGTGGGGGAATTGGAGCTCAGAAAAGTGCAGGAAGCTGCCCCAAGTTCCCTGTTTTCCTGCCCCCATCCCACTTGTGCTCCCACATCCTCTGTCAACCTCACTCAAGGCCAAGACCCCCTGGATGGATATTTGAAAGTGGGAAGGAAACAGGCTTAACCCATGCCCCCACTCAATTTCCAAGCAAAGAAACTACACTCTGGTCACCCTGCCAAAATATAATTTTAAATGTGCCTCCTAAAAGACACACACACAAACCATCATACAATTTAACAAAATTCCCTGCTGCAATGTTATACAAAACAGTGTAAAGCAGCTGCATTCAAAAATAAAAAAACAAAATCGAAATTGAATTCTGAGGCATAATCCAAGAGATAAAAGTCAAAAAAAGCCAATATGTGATGATTGAGTATGCACGACCACAACCCTTAATCTCTGCCATCCTCTGCAGTGTAAACAAATCTGCTGATTGTTGATGATATTGCTGAAAACATCACTAATCAAACCTTAAATACCAAATACATTTAAGCAAATAACACTCCAGTAACAGTCATTCTAGCGGATCGTGAAGGAAATTCAAATTGGAGACCAGTTTGAAAATGGCCAGGGCTAGACTGTAGCTTCGCATTAATTGACCAACATCCTAGAGGCAGTGCTTTCTCTTAAGTACAGAAGGCCTGAGACACAAAAGGAAATAAGGAAGAAGTCCAGGAGGCAAGCGCTAATGCAATTTCAAGCTGGAATTACATCAGCAGCTTTAAACAGATGGCAGAATGGGAATAAATGTGTTAGCTCCTTTCTCTTACTTGGGCTTTCATTGTTTATATCATTAAAAATAAGGAGAGTTTAAAATAACATATATCGTCATGTAGCGACTCACAGAGACATACAAAACTGGTTTGAGGAGAAGGCTGAATTTGGTCATACTCCTGGTTGTTTTGAAAACAACTGGGCGAATTCAATTAAGTAACCAGCTGCCTATTTACAAAAGAGAAGAAAACCTTGTAAAGGCACACTGATTACGACTGAGCTGGTCATAGAAAACTCTGGATAATCCGAAGATTGGTTTCAGAACATTTCTTCTGTGTGTGAGAAGGTGACAGTGGGTTATGGCATTTTACACACCTAAGGTTGAGGAGACATAAGTGATTGTCTAGTCCAGGGATAGCAAAGAAATGGATGAGTGTCACCACTTGCCATTCCCAGACCTTGGCAGGCATCACTAATCAATCATGGCACCATTCCTGCTGCCTGATGGTTAGTCTCGGAATTCTTCTCGAGAGCTGGAGCAGTTTTCTCACGACAGAGTGGGTGTACGGAAGCCTGTTTCCCATTCCCAATCTTGTCCAGCTCATTCATTTAACAGATGAAGAAACTGAGGCCCAAGGAGAGTAAAGTGGCCAGTAATATTGATTATAATGCTTTGCTCTATAGATGAAATGCTCGATAAATACTTACGTACTCATGTGCAAGACCTATATGCCTGCCACTTGTGCTAAGCCCCTTATACAAGTCATCTCACTTCACCTCGCAGCCGTCCTAGAGATGCAATTTTTGTTTCTATTTAAAAAATGAGGAATTAGAGATGTTAAATACTCTTCTTGGAGTAAACACACATAAAATCCTTCTCTTCCTTGAATACACAGGAATGTTAACAAAATATTTCAATAAAATGCACTGGAAATAAAGGGGAGTAGCTTCATTGAGCAGGATGAAGAGAAAACCTACCTCAACCATAGGAGTTGAAGTGGGGCTGTGGGAAGTAGGAACCAGATGTGGGCTCCCTGCAAATATCTGAGGGCTCCAAAGTATGCCTGAGCTTGCATCCTAGCCTACGTATACATACCTTCTCTGTTAAAACTTTCTTATGCTGTTAGGAGGTGCCACAGACAGGAGTGAATGGATTCTTCCCTGAGCCCTGTGGAACTCTATTTTGTGAAGTGTGGACAGTCAAGCTGCCTCAGAGGACCTGGCCTCACTCCCCCATTCTTGCCTCTTTGGGAATGTAGCATATGTTCCCTGGAACATGAAAGTTTCTCCATCTTCACAGCTGAGTATTTGTGCTTCTTCTCTGTACTCATAGGTTCCTAAAGAAGTCACGGTGGGCAGCCTCCAAGGCGGCCCCCAATAATCCTCAGTGACCAGTATCCATGCCCTGTGTAACCCCTTTGCACACTGCAACTGTAATGATTATGGCATATATCTTCTGAGGCTGGGTCATAAAAGGCACTAGGGATTTGCCTTGTTCTCTCTTGTATCACTTGCTCCCAGGAAGCCAGGGCCACTCTGTGAAACATTCAGGCGTGTTATGGAGAGGTTTCTGTAGCAAGGAGCTGAGGCCTTATGCCAGCACCAATTTGCCATCCAGATGAATAAGCCACCTTGAAAGTGGATCTCCCAGTCCAAGTCATACTTAGGATGACAGTAGCTCTAGCCAATCTTGACAGCAACCCCATGAGAGACACTAACTCAGAACCACTCAGCTAAGCTTCTTCTGAATTCCTGATCCACAGATAATGTGAGATAATAAAGGTTTATTATTTTAAGCCACTAAGTTAGGGGGTAATTTGTTACACAGCACTAGAGAGCTAATATAAATAAGATAGTAACCGTGAAGTGCCATCTCTTTATCTATCTTAGGGATAATTTTGAAATCATCTGAAAATTTGAATTTCAGGTCACTGCATTTCTACTTTATTCTGTACAAGTCACTTTGACCTTTCCCCTTGGTTTCTCCTGCAAATGAGGAGTAGCAGAGCTAACCCAGCGGTGTAAATCATTACTAACCGAAGATGTGAAATCTCAAGTCCCAGAAATGAAATGCAAAGGACTGAAGCCAGCACTGTTTCCCCCACCCCTGGTAAATGCAGATTAGGACTTGGGATCATGTGCTCTGAAATAATGCCCCCGAGACCTCATTGCCTTATATTAGCATCCAGACTGGTCAGCTTCTTGTTAACATTTCTCCCTAAGCCTGCTGAATCCCTTGATGACTTTTGCATACATTAATTGAAAGATTTAGTCTAGGAGAGAAAATAATAGATAAACATCTTTTTACCTGCTCCAGGTATTACCAAAAAGCATTCTAAGTTCATCAGTATTTCACATAATTAGTCATGTTAAACAAAATAATATATCTCATATCTCTTGTTTCTTATCTTTCCTTTCCTTGAAAACCCAAGTTAGGTATATAATTCTTTGTTAAAGACTGACATTTTATAAAACTAATTGGTTTCATAGTCATTTGGGAATTTTGTTTTTTGAATTATTTTTTTTAAGGGTTAAAGCTTCTCAAAGCCCCTCCTCCTTGAGTCAGAATGAGATTTTAAAAATCACATTGGGACTGCAAAAATTTGCCAGTTATTTAAATCATAATATTTCTTCACATTTGTAGTATGTTTTGATACAAATATGTTGAATTGAGTGGATGGATTTGTTGGGCCATTTACTTAAAAGAATTAGCTTGTGGCATGAAAACATTTTCTAGGTGATGTATTACTTAGGAACTTGTCCTGGGGCTAAGAAACCAGCAGTGTTACAGTTTAAAAAATATTATTGTATTCTTATTTTCTCTATAGTAGCAAATTATAATTTTGTAAAGTTAAGGTTTTTTTCAGCTTATTTCTCGTGAACATATTAACATCAGAAGCTGCCCTCCAAAATACTATCACCCAGGGCCTGTGAATGATAGAGGAGGCCAGCACAAAGCCTCCTGAGGCTCAAGAACATTAGGCCCTAGTCTGATCCTGTCCCTGCATGATTGTGGGAGCATATCTAATTACTTTCATTTGGGGGACTTGGCGTTCTCGTCTATGAAATAGTGTCTGCTGGATGCTCTCTAGAGCCTTTCTATCGGTCCTTCCAGGTCTAAGATTCCAGGCTTCTAATGAAGCGTCAAAGAGTCATGATCCCAACGAAAGGACTCTGCCTCCTATTTGAAGTGATGGCCTTCTATCATCTCTGGCCTGTTAAGGACCCCAAAAGAATACTTCACCTCCTTTGTCTTCAAACAGGTGAAAGTTGCTATCCCCATTTAACTACTGAAAAGAGGAACAACGTGTGTAAGATCTCCCACCCTGAGCTATTTTTTTTTAAAGATTTTTATTTATTTATTTATTCATGAGAAACACACACAGAGAGGCAGAGACATAGGCAGAGGGAGAAGCAAGCTCCCTGCGGGGACCCCGATGTGGGACTCGATCCCAGGACCCCGGGATCACACATGGCGTTAGCCAAAGGCAGACGCTCAAACACTGAGCCATCCAGGCATCTCTCCCACCCTGAGCTATTTGAAGCCTGCCTGAATAGCTTTCTCTGAATGAGCCCACAGATACAAATTACTTGTTTTCTGATGAAGCAGTAATGCCAAAGAAGTACAAATGGCCAAAGAGAATAATTAACATTGATTGCATGCTTACCCTACACCAGACACTGGTCTAAAACCTTATGTGTATTAAATCATTTGATTCCTACCCCAAGCCGATGAGTAGGCATTGGTAATCTCTTCATTTTACAAATGAGGGAACCAAGGCCCAGAGATGTAGAGCAACTGGCCCAAAGTCACACAGCTCATAAGTGGCAAAGCTCAAATGCAAATCTGGGCACCTTGTGCTCTTCATCTCTTGCTGTACATACAAAAAGATATAACTTTTACAAGTAATCGGTGAGGTGAAGATTAACAGCACACTATTTGTTTGATTCCATCAAAGCAGCACAAATTTGAAAATATTTTAATCTGGTGATATCCAAGTTAGAAAAGGATATGGGGTATTTTCACACACTCTTGATGGGAGTGTAAATTGGTATTGTAGCGTAAGCGCGTTTTTGGGGCGTCTTCCTAGAGTACCACCCACACATACGTACAAGGTTGCACAATGCGGTGCTATTGCAACAGCAAAACTTGAGAAGCACCTGGAGTGGGGGAGGAGAAACAAAAACAATCGCATCAGAATTTCTAAGGCTGGGGCCTGGGCGCTGGTTTCATTTATAAGCTCCTCACCCGATTCCAGGGCAGGACCATTGGACTAAATAAGCTGCAAGTCTCTCCATTTGATGGAACATTACTATGCTTTTCTTCTTTACTGAGGAAGATTTACATGGAACAGACATGGGTAGGAAACTGCAGACTGTGTATTGTCTGGTGCCATCTATTTAGCAATGAAACAATATTGTATATTTTTGTGTGTATAAATACGTTGAAAAAATCTAGAAAGATGCATGCTTCAAATGATGTGATTACCTCTGGGAATTTGAAGATGATGGTCGGGGAGGATTTTAGCCTTACGGGTAATGTCTTTAATGTCTTACAAGCAGATAAAGAATAAATTTAAAAGAACTTATAGGTGTTTAAAAATACATGCGGTGAAACAACACAAAAATAGAAAAGAAAAAAGCCAAATCATAATCCAACCAGCTAGAAAAAGCCATTTAAAACTTTTTGATCGATTTCCTTCCTGTCTTTTGTCTATACTTACATATCTATGTATTTTAATCTCCTCCTCCACCCTCTTTGCATAAAACAGGAATTATTACACGCTGCATTTTCTCTTTTGCAAAGGTTTTCTCCATGGATGCCCCTGAATCTTGAATTCCGTCCTGTCCTTCTGTGAGAGCCTGGCTGGGGATGGGGGTCTGAGGTGTGGGCCAGGAGGTGAGTGGGGGCTACGACATGGACCATCACCTATGGAAATGTGCAGGGTTCCCCCAAATCTGCCATGGGGCTAGTGCTTCTGATCGGGCATTTAGAAGTTTTGAGAAATGGAAGCATGGAAACCACCTCTTTAACATATGAGTTCGTTACTTGACTTCAGACACATTTTTAATCTGTAGGAAAGTAGACGGTCACCTGTAATTCATCCCAAGAGTTCATCCCAAGAAATGGGACCAAAGTATGCAGAAGGATAAGAATTACATCACATGGTTTAAAAGGGAAGCATCTGACTTTGTCTACCCTCCAAGTGGGTGCAATTGTGCTTTCCAGTCTGCATGCCTACATTATGACCCATTTGGTGGCATTACAGTGTCTCTTCCCATGATTTATTTCAACCCCACACATGTTTATGAAACACTGGACCTGGGATGGGCACATGTTAAAGACCTGGTTGCTTGTCTGTGGGCTCCTGTGGTTCAGAAGGGAAGACAGACATACATGAAGAGCCCTGATTCAAGGCATCCTGTGATACGCTGTACCTAGCAGAGCCCTAAGCAATCTGTCAAATATGGGTGTAGTAATGGGGACCAATAGGATGAAATTTTGTCTCTAAATCCATATTCATGGGAGGCAGAGGGGCATTAGGGCAGTTTTCCTAACTGCCTTGCATTGATTCATTCTTGGACTTATAAACCTGAAGTCATAACCCTCCTGTGGCTAGAATGCCCTCCCTGTTTTGGCTGCATTTTAACTCCAAGTCAGGGGTAGCTAACATTAAATGCACACAGTCTGTTAATGCCTGGGAGGCAGCGAGAGCTTGAATCTTTCTGGGCTCCACTTCCTCATCTGTAAAATGAGGATCATTTTGTTTTACATTCCCTCTCATTTACCTCCTCCCACATTGCACACACACACACACACACACACACACACACACACACTTGGGAATCAAAGGAGTTAATGGATGTGAAAGCGAGTTCCACATTTTAAATAGCTGTAGAAACGTAAGGCCATTATATAGATTTTTATCAGAGCTGCAGGTTTATCGAATGTTTATATTTCATCCTTGGAGACCTGTGCTTTTATTTGAAATGCAGTATTCATCTCCTTGTTTTTTGTGAAACTAATCTTTTTACCCAATGACTTCAGTCTGTTTGCTAGAAAGCTGTCTAGGTGACAATGTTGATATTCAAAAGCCAATCTGAAAACACTTTCCATCTAAGAAGTGTCAAAAATCACAAATGTGTATCTTTTTAAAATTTGACTTTATCCACTGTTTTACAACCCGTTGAAAGCATTGTCAGTTGTAGATGTATGTCTGCTCTGAATATTTCTGGTATTCTTCATGGGTCTGAATGTGGTTCTTGATTTATTCCTCTTAAATAACCTGGTGATCCCAGGGGCAATATCACAATCTATAAGTATCACTATTTACAATAAGATGGATTTTCCTATCTTGCTAATTACAGTATTAATTTCCATTTACAAGTTGGTAATTTGTAGCATCAATCCTTTCCCTGTCATTGGGGTGGGGCTGTTGTTTTCAGAGAAAGCCCCAGGAACATCCTTTCTATTCTAATCTCCAGTTGTGCTACACATAACAGAAAATGAGAAGGAAAAAAAAAGCTACGCTAATTTCCTTGATGGCAGCCTAAGCAGGCAGAAATTGCTCCGGCTTCTGAACCAACTCTGGGTTTCACCAGCATCTCACCAGCCTCCCTGCCTCATCCTTCTTGGACCACACCAAATCGCATCCCCACACCAGGTAGGAAAGCATTACCATCATTATTGCAATATTTATATTCCCATCCCACTCCCCCTTGCATATTTCATTTCATCGCCAGGTGTGAGAAGAAAATCATGAAGTAAAAGCATTTTCCCACATGCTCTGTTTCTCTGCTTTGAACCCTCAGTTTCACCTGCCAGCAGGAGCACCTCGAGGGCTTTCAGAGATTCAATCAGTTCCTAGATAAGAGCATAACAAGATTTTAACTTTCACACTGTTTTCCTCTATGCCTTGGATTTTCCACTCTTTGAGTAAAGTATAATAATTTTGCCTCTAATGGGACCAAGGAGTGGCAAGAAGTGTGGAAGGGCTCCTAGGGCTGGAGCTCGGGAATTTAGGAATCTCCTACACCTCTCCCGACCCCCCACACTGAACCTTTATCCTCTCTTCTTTCATGACTGGTTCCAGGACGGTGGAGATCAGAGGATGGCCATGATCACAAAAGCAGCACAGATAAGAAGTCCAAGTAAGGGCTCTGAACCTGAGCTGGACCGGGAGGACCAGACCCCAATGGGTGGTAGGCTGAACCGATCAGACAGCCTTGGCCAAAGGGCATGGTGCAGAGCCCATCCTTGGAACTTATTTGGATTTCTCATGACTCTTCATCCCTGCATCACAATTCTAGAACAGGAGATAAGGACGTCACAAGTCCTCCTGTCTGTCTTTCTCTTCTTGATTGGTAACTCAAAGCTTTCAAGCACTAGAACCCCTAGATGTAAACAGACCTAGAAGGTGATTTGTCCAAGCTGAAACAAGGGGATTAGGGCAGAGAACAGAATGGAACTAAAGAAGACCTCAATGTGTCTGGATGTTTTGAGAGGAGATTTATAGCTCCATCAGGAGAGCTTGGGGAGAAATTAATAACAGGTACACAGAAACAGAAACTAATGGAAAAAAGAGGCATTCACTCATTCTGTAAAAAAAATGCACAAGAAAAAGCAGAAACCATAGTACACGACATAGCTGTATGTGCTGTTTGCAGGGTATGTGAAGAAGAGAGGCAAATCTCTTGCAGGGTATGTGAAGAAGAGAGGCAAATCTCCTGTATGTGAAGAAGAGAGGCAAATCAAATCTTCCCCAGTAGGAGTTAAAAATTGGTAGCTAAAATAGAAAAATCAGGAAATAGAACTATATTCATGGTATTCAGAAACTTGGAGATAGGGACACCTGGGTGGCTCAGTAGTTGAGCGTCTGCCTTTGGTGCAGGATGTGATCCCGGGTTCCTGGGATGGAGTTGTGCATCGGGCTCCCTGCAGGGAACCTGCTTCTCCCTCTGCCTATGTCTCTGGCTCTCTCTCTGTGTCTCCCATGAATAAATAAATAAAATCTTAACAAAAAAAAAAAAAAAAGAGAGAGAGAGAAACTTGGAGGTAACTTCTAGAAGAAACCATTAAAATAAAGTAGTTGCCCCTTGGGAGTAGCCCTTTGGAGTGAAGTAGGGGAATGCGATTTTTCATGATGAAGCCAGTAGTTCTATCTTAAAGAATGTGCACTTTATTTAAAGGATGCTCATGTATTTTAAAGGGAATCACTGGAACTATCCATAAATACACAGGTACTGTGGAATTTGAGAGTGAAATTTCAGAAATGAGAGCACAAGCCAACATGTTCCATTCCCTATCTCAGCTCTTGTGGATCGTAGAAGCTGGATTTTCCTTCCACTCAGGTCCCTGAGTGAGGACAGCATGAAGCAGAGCTCCTCAGCCACCCCATAACTGACATTCAATATGGGAGAAATTATGCCCCTGTAGTTTGAAGCCACTGTGAGTGGGAGTTCATTAATGCTTATAAATCTGGCCTATCTAAATGCTATAATCACTTCAGTAAAGGTAGAATCAAGCAAGAAAATGAAAATATGGAAATAGCCCATTCCATCCAAGTCACTGAGTATGGAACAAAAGGTAGAGAAATAAGACTCTGTGATAAGCAAGTGTGAAAAAGGGTCACAGATATTTCACGATATCATACATGTGTATGTACATATATGTACATATGTAGGCACATTCAATATATATATGCAGAAATTTAAAAATTCATGAATTGTGTAGTGTTTTTATAATGCATACTATAAATATACAATACATGTAAAATTCATATGTATATATAAAATATATGTAGTACATGATATAGTAGTATCATATACACATAGCGATAGGTAGAATAATGGCCCCAAATATGTCCATATCCTAATCTTTCCATGGCAAACAAGACTTTGCAGATGTGATTAAGGTTAAGAACCTTGAGATGGCAAGATTATGCTGGATTATTCAAGTGGGTCTAATCTATTCACATGAGTCCTTAAAAGCAGGGAATTGCTCTTGGCTGCAGAAAGCTAGAGATGGCAGCAGAAAAAGGACTCAGCCTGTTTCGCTGGCTTTGCAGATGGAAGAAGAGGCCACAGGCCAAGGAATGTGAGTGATCTTTAGAAACTGGAAAAGACAAGGACACAAATTTCCCTCTCAAGCCTCCAGAAAGAAATACAGCTTTGCCCACACCTTGGTTTTAGCTCAGTGAGACTGACATTGGACTTCTGATCTACAGAACTCTAAAATAATAAATTTGTTTAAGTCACTCACTTTGTGGTAATCTGTTATGGCAACAATAGAAAACACACACATACTCATATACATGTGAATGTTAAGGGAAATAGAATTCTGATTTTAAAGGTTCAGCATGAAATTTTTACAAATTGTAAACATGGTTGTAAGTTGAAATGGAATATTTAGGATAATTCTTAAAAATAAAAAAATACATGAAGCAAAAATTGAAAGAATAATAAACTCTTCCAAAATGTATTGTCTGAACCCAGACTCTTTTGCTTGCTGCATGATTTTGGGCAATTTACCTAACTTCTCTGGGCCCCAATGTTCTCATCTGCAAACTATCAGCCTTACAGAGCTCAAGGAAGCCTAGAATAAAGATGCAGTATGTGCCTGTCCTGGTACTATTTCGTTAGGGCAAACCACTCCATATATCCATGTCCCAAACCAGTAGTAACAGTGTACCAACTCTGGATTTGAGTCCCAGTCCTACTACTTATTAATGTTCTAGTCACTCATTATTTAGGATTCTCAATTTCTTCATCTATTTATAGGGATAATAGAACCATTTGCACTCACTGAAAAGTTGTAACTGAAAAGTTCACATGACATAATGTTTTAATAAATATACATAGAGAAATCATTGTGTTTGCGGCTAATACAACAATGGCAAGGGTGGAACCTGGGACACCAGTTAGAAGGCTAAGATCACGTTAAAGGGAATGGCAATATTGACTTTGGACAAGGATAGAAACACAGAAAGTTGATTATCTAGAGATATTGATCAAAATATTTAAACTCTATATGATCAACGTCCTATAGACTATCTGAAAATTCATAGCATAATTAGTATTTCACTTGATGAGTGTGGTGTCAGGGAAAAGAGGTTAGCAAGAAGAATAAAATATTTGACATCCCAGCACTGATAGGATCTGATTTATCCCTTCAATATCAAGGGTTATTCTATATGTTGACAAATTGAACACCAATAAAAAATAAATTTATTTTTTTAAAAAAGGGTGAATTCACCATGAGAGCAGGGGTATTCTAAATCTGTTGCATGCAATCTCCTGTGTGCATCTTCATATTAGATATACTCTTTCCGCTGGGACTATGGACCAAGGCACTCTGGAGAGCTATGGATGGACACTCATAGCATGAGCCCTGTGATTCTCCTACTCCCACAAGGCTCCATTGCCAGCCCATGGCACATTTTTGCTCTAACAGGGCTCATACATTCAATCACGTAGTGCTCAAGCCTGGCCCAAGAGGGCCATGAAGTCAATGATTTTCTCACTTTTTTTTCTCCAGCTCATAAATAGAGCAAAAGTCCCAAGAAATCACCCATCCCACCCCTTTCTACTTCCTGGGAGATAAGGAACATTGTGATAAAAATCAGAGAGGAACAAAATAATATTCAGATTATAATAACAGCAATTACCCCCAAAAAATTACCAAGAAGGATAAGAACTCTACAGAATTTTACAAAGTGCTTTAATTAATTTAAGAACAACAGTGGTTGAAAGTCATGTCCAATTCATGAAAGCCCCGATGGCACCCTGATGACAGTGTCCTGCCTGAGCATCTCAGGCATTCTTACTTTCTGGTGTCTGCACCTGCTTGTAAATTGGCCGTGCTGCCCAGCCTTGTGTGGAGCAGCCCGACTTCTTATGAGACCAAATGAGGACACCAAATGAGAATTCTTAATAAACTCTGGTAATGTGCTCTTTTCTTTACGAGTATCAAAAATTTTTAAAGATTTTATTTATTTATTCATGAGAGACACAGGGGGATGGATAGAGACATAGGCAGAGGGAGAAGCAGGCTCCTCACAAGGAGCCCAAGGTGGGACTCGATCCCTGGACCTGGGATCTCGCCCTGAGCCACCGAGTTACCCCCTCAAGTATCAAAACCTGTTATCTTTTAAAAACCCACTTATTAGTTTATGACGTTTCCCTTGGGTATAAATACAAAAAAAAAAAAATAAGTGACACTTCTTAAGTTCTTACTATATTCCAGAAACACTTCTAAGGCTTTTAATGCATTAACAAAAATGAGCATTCCTGGTATTTCCCACTGCTTATTGATAAGAAGAAGGCAATTGTATTTTTGCTTCATATACAGCAAATCAGTTTATTCCTAAATGTGGCTTTTTTATTTTTTAAGATTTATTTATTTATCCGTGAGAGACACAGACTGAGAGAGAGAGGCAGAGTCATAGGCAGAGGGAGAAGCAGGCTCCTTGCATGGAGCCTGATGTGGGACTTGATCCCGGATCCCGGGATCATGACCTGAACCGAAGGGCGGCGCCCAACTGCTGAGCCATCTAGGCGTCCCTAAACATGGCTTTAATATCATAATCCACATGTACTGATTTTAACATTGATTCCCAAAAGCCATTCCCATTTCCCTTGCTTTCAAGTTTTGGGGACCATTCTGTGTCATCCCCAAACCTTGACCATGAAATAGAAAAACATTCTACCAACAATGGAGTGTGTTGCCCGTAGGTAAGGATATTAGAATGAAGGCTGGAACTGGTGCTCCCCCTCCATTCACAAACGAAGGAAGTGAGGCCCAAACAGGAGACTAGACATTTTCAAGGCCACTTGTTGCATAGACGGAAGAGCCAGCATGAGCCCCAGACTTGCAGCACTCTGCAGACCTCTCCTTCCAAACTAAGGAAGTCAGTCTAAACCCTCCCTGACCCATTCTCCACATATTGTCAGAAGAGCACATTTCTCCTCCTCCTGGTCCTACCTTAGCAAATCACCCCTCAAACTTGGAGGCTTAAAGCAACGAACATGTATCTCACAGTGTCTGAGGGTCAGGGAGCCAGGAGTGGGTTGACGGGAGGCCTCCGGCTCAGGGGTCTCTCAAGAGACTGCATGTCAACTGAAGGCTTGACTGGGCTGGAGAACCTGCCCTCACGCTCACTCACCTGACTGTGGGCTGGTGGCCTCTGTGTCCCTCTCCGTAAGGCTGCTCTCGATGTGGCTAACCATCAGGGAGACAGAGACTGAGACTTGAATGCCAGACCAGAGAGCCTGAACTTTCTTTCACATAACATGGAGAGCCATTGATAAGGGATGAGAGTTGCTGAAGCCTTTTTGGGATTCATCACTGGTGTCCAGTTACGCTTTCATTACCCAGGCTGAGACTGTGCTGCGTTGTATAAAATACTGCAACTCGTGGTTCACAGAAACTCAAACAAAATTTGGTGGCAACAATCCCGTGAACATCCTGTAGTGGCCCGTAAACGCCACCAAAAGGGAGGCCGGAAGAACCTACCGAAGTACCTCACTAGTCCAGGGAGAGAAGAAGGGTATATTCTTGAACTTTTCCTTTTACAAAATTTACAATCACAGATCCTACAGCCTTTGGATTGAGAAAGGAACTCTGAAATGATTTAGGTGCATGTAAGCCGATGACACCCAGATCTACGTCTCTGGCTTCAACCACTCCTCTGAGCTTTGCACATGTTTATCCAGCTGTCTGCTGGACGTGTCAGTTGGTTGAACTATGGATACTTTCAACATGTCAGAAATTAGATTCATCACTTTTTCCAGCCTTTCCTGCTTTGGGTGTTTTATTTAATTAAAGCATCACCTGCCCAGCCACCCGAAGCAGGAGCCAGTAGGCCACCCTCTGTTGGATGTAGGAAGCCACATTCCCCCTCTCATGCCCTCAGACTGACAGCTTCCCCTTGGCCCCCGGTCACCCCCCACAGGACCCATCCAGCCTCCCCGTCCTCTTCTGCCTCCAGCCCTCAAGGAATGTGTTGCCTGGCCTGGAACAGTCTTCTCTCTTGCCCGACTGGAAATGTCCTATGGGTTTCTCAGGATCCCTGTCAAATGTTGCTGCCCCTCTACAGAGTGACTCTATCCTTCACCTGGACTCCCCATACTACATCACCCACTCCCCACATCCTTGCTGCTTATGTGTTTACCACTTCCACAAGACAATGAGCTCTTTTTACTTGATGGTCATCGAGACGCTGGCCCCTAAAAACTACGTGACTTACCTGAGTTCAGGTTCACTGAGTTGACCAAGAGCAGAGCCAGGCCTGGACAATATTTCAAAAACCGCTCATGCCAGCATTAGCTCTATGCCAGAACTGCTTTATTTGTGTGATGGTGAAGTACCTGCTGGGCTAGCGCTACGTTTGTCTTTGAGGTTAAAGCTGTACCCACCCCCCACATGTCTTGCATTGGGGGTGGCAGGGCCCTGCCTGGCAACCCCGCCATCGGTGGGCCGGTAGGGGCGTGTGCACTGGGGGGGTGCAGGGGGGGCTGCTCAGGCCTTGCTTGCAGGACAGCCATGGAGAGGCAGTGCCACTCTGATTCGTGAGTTACCCGTCTCCGCTCCACCGAGGCCTTGTCAAGTAGGAGCCTGTCAGTTTTCATCTCCATCTCTCTTACCCCTGGGGCCAAAAGTCAAATTCGGTTTCTGCTCACTTGTTTGATTTTAGTGGCTCCTCTGGCATCGCCAGCTTCAGAACCTTTAGCAAGTGGTTTCTTTTGAAAGTTTAACGTGGAAATCTCTGAGCTGGGCCTGTGCTTCTGACAAGTGTGCAATCGATGGGAGACCTCTCACTGGAGGCTGTCCTATCCCAAGTCTTGCTAAAAGCACTTTCAGAAGATGAAAAAGGCTCTTAGAGACCTTTTACAATGGACTAAGCTGGCCTCAAAGCACCCCCGTCTTTCTCCTGGGTGACCGTTCACCATCAGCACCCTCTCTGGCAGTCGGAGAAGAATGTGAGGATACAGACAGAAAGGAGATCGCTCCTTTAATACCTACAGGAGAGAATGCTCTTCGGGGCAGACAGAAAAGCAGTGACTTGGGAGAAAACGGTGGAGGGGCTGGGGAGGCTGCCCCTGGGGCTTTGGCCCTGCTGTGCCAAGTAGCCTGTCTTTCTGGAGGTTTTCTGCCTTTGATTCCTGTAGCCACCACCCCACCTGGCCCTTCCCTGCCTGCCCCTAGGGCATGCCAACTCTTTTCCTATTTCTCTTGAACATAATCGAAATGGGCTAATACTTGCCAAAGGTGGTTTTGCTAATGTGGTAAAGAAAATGCACGGAGAAAACAGCAGCTGCATTGAAAACAATCCAGGTCACTCAGGATCACCTCCTGACCCTAAGGAACCCAGAAGCAAGTAGGAGAGACCTTCATTAGACTTTCCCCGGTGCCCCATGCAGGCCAATCCCTCGTCTTGCTTCTTCCTTTTCAGGTTTCATGTCCATAAGGCCTCTGGGTACCATTTTGTTTTCTGGCACCTAGAAGCTGGTGTGGAGAATCCTTTTGTTCAACTCAGATCATGGCGGGAAGGAGACCAGTCAGGACAGGAGGGAATGCTACATGAAGGCATCGCAGGTGAAACCAGCTGGCAGTGTCAAGAGGCAAGAAATACTCAGGAGTCAGAATAAGTAAAATTGGGGGGTCCCATTAGATATAAGATAGAAGGGTTGAATCTTCTTTTTTCTTGTTTTGTAAAGGAACTGGTGAAGGCAGCTGGAACTCTTTATGCCATTTGTATATTGGAAATAATATTGCTAAAAAGAATTCGAAGGGGGAAGCATAGATAGACACAAAGGATAAGATAGGACTTCTGTTATTAACGAAGATACATGTAATGGCAAGTATGTAATGGCAAGTCACTCTTTTTTTCTTTAAAGATTTTATTTATTCATTTCCTTGACAGAGAGAGACCATGGCAGGGAGCTACAGAGGGAGAGGGAGAAGCAGACTCCCCACTAAGTAGTGGGACTCGATCCCAGGACCCTGGGGTCATGACCTGAGCCAAAGGCAGATGCTCAACTGACTGAGCCACCCAGGCAACCCAGGCATGTCACTGTTTAAAAAAAAAATTATGAAGATACAATTTACATACAATAAAATGCCCACATTTTAAGTGTATGTTTCATTGAATTTTGATGAACACATATACCCACATAACTACCATCACAATCAATATATAGAACATTTCTCTCACCTCAAAAAATTCCCTTGTGACCTTCCCACTTAATATCTACCCCCATCCTTAGGCCACCTCTGATTGACCGTCGTTATAAGTTAATTGCACATGTTTTAGAATAAATGGAACCAAATAGCATACAGTCTTTTGTGCATGACTTTCTTTCATTCAGCATTATGTTTCTAAGATTCATCCCCATGTAGCATTTCATTTTATTGCTGAATAAATATGTCATTGTTTGGATATACCATATTCATTTATCCATTCACCTAGAGATGAATATTTGGGTTGTTTGGGGTTTTAGTTATTACAAATAAAGCTGCTGTGAATATTTATATGCAAGTCCTAGGATGGGGCACCTATATTTTCATTTTTGTGGAAAAATACCTAAGAGGAGAATTGTCATATGGGAAGTACACGAACATTTAACTCCATGAGAAACTGGCAGTTCATTTTTTAACCACTAGAACACGTCTTACCTTTATCCACCATAATTCAAAGCTGAGGAAAAAACAAATTTAGCTCAATCCTACTCGAATTATCATAAAATTTAAATTAGTGGGATCTGAATTAATGAGATAAAGCCATCATCAAAAGTTAGATTAATCTAAAAATGGTTTGGATTTTTAACTTATATGAAAATAATACTTCTAAAAGAATTTTACATGTATGAGAAGGGAGAAATTTTGTGAACTTTGTGTATTTTCCTCCCAGAAAAGAACAGCAACGTATTGTTATTTTATGGATGGGATTCAATTATATAATGCTGTCTAAACCTGCCAAGTGTTCTATAAACAAATATAGGGTATTACTGTGTTACTTTACTGGAAGCTGTCAGGGGACTGGTGGTACTGTTTTGCTTATAACATCAAGTGGATCCTGTGAACGCCATGATATCACCCTTCTGAGTTGACTCAGCCAGAAAGCTGAGACATGTGTATTGCTAGGGAAGCCAGCAACTTCGAAAAATATAGCTCTGCTGTCCTTAAGGGTTCCCCTGTGATCGAGAGCCTTAACACTGCCCCTAGGGATGTAACATCTCCAGGAGCAGCCTAATCATTGGCTCAGAAATTTCTTTAGAAGCTGATTGACAGCAGCTGCCAATCTAGATAATCACCAGAGAGCCCCAATTAAAGCTCTGACTATCGATCTCTCTGCCAGGACCGAGAACTTTAATATAAATCCACAAGTGGAAAAAAATTACCCCCTGAGAAAAGAGCAGCATTTTTGGAGTATGCACTATATTATACAGCCATATTACACATTATTTATAATTCATAGATGCGTTTTTAACCCATCTTCTGAAATGTATTGTTAGTCTAATAAGGTTGGTGGTATTCAGAACCTTTCTTTTTCAATCCTTCACTTTGGAGACAGACATAATAAATCTGGAAGAAAATATAAATGAAAGAGTATTTTTAGCACTGACAAAAATAGGAACTATTTTAAAGTGATTTGTACTTTTGTCATTGCTGGGGTCTTCATTAGCCACCTAAGGAGGAAGCAACCGATGTTTTCACTAATCCTCGAGATGAGGGCAAGTTTAAAACACACACTCTCTATAAGGATTATGTGAAGATGTTAAAAGTTGGCCAGAAAGGTGACAAGGTATCTTGATAATTGAGACAATCCTGGAAGTCAGCTGGTCTGTCCAACAGCTATGAACTAATGGTAGGTAATGAAACACAGCAGGTCTGCACAGATACTGGCAAATGCCAAACAGCTTCCTGTATGCACAGAATTCAGCTTAATTAGTCACAGAGGAGGAATAGGCACATTTAAACTAATCCAAGAAATCATTATTGTTTGAGTTGCTTACATGCAAACGTAAAAACGGTTACCCTCTTAAAACAAGCAGCTCCTGCCTGCAAAGGGAGGTCATGCGACATAGTCAACTGACCTTCATAGAGAAGAACTGTCCAAAGATGAATTCTCCCCAACATATCTCTTTCTGGTTATATCCCAGCCTTATTTCTCAGTTGCCCTATTTCACCCAGTAGATGGCAAATGTATGGTGCATGCTAAACTCAAGAGTGGCTACCGACAAGAAATATGGATGGGCTTTCAAAGTGTTTGCATAGTTTTATGGAGGAAGAGCTCTAGGGCTGGTAACTGGGTGATACACACGTAGCTGGCAGGGCAGGGGTCTCCGCAGCAGTCCCTGGGGCTCTTCCCAAGCAACTAGAACATGATGGGCCAGTGGAAGCTTTCCTGTTGTCCCAGAATTGAAACCAAGGCTCTGAATGATGAGCAAAAGGCACCTAGTGTTCCACTTTCTAAGTCATAATCTCTTCAAGGAGGCCTTGGGTGGTTGAGCCCAGCCACAACGACACAGACTACTGAGAGTACTAATTCTAGAATCAGCCCTTCTGCCCTTCCCATTTACCCCCGTCCACACCTCAGAGGAAAAGAGGACTTGGAGATGAGAGAAGGGTCGACCTTCTTGGTAAGAGGTCATTCTCTTCCAAGACTCAGGAGGTTCTTCTTGTCCTTGGGCCATCTTGAAGTCCCCCCTCTCTAATCATTCACAAACATAGGTCTGTGAGGAGAGGAGCCGGCATTTTATTTTGTTATCACTGCTCAGGCTGTGCAAGCTGAATGAGAAAAAGAAACAGTCTCCCCATTTGTGGAGGTGTAATTGGGGGCTACAGCCCTGACTGTCCTGCAGAAAGGGCAAGGAAGCAGCTGCATCTGAGGAACACGGTAGAAGAGCCACCAGCAGGAGTCGACTTGGAATTTTCTGTCACATCTTTTGAGGGCTCTTTTAGGTGCAAGGCTGAAGCCTGGGCATGAGTCCCTTATCAACTGACATGTTGGAGCTACCACTGTCCTCTCTGAAATCATAGAAAGTGAGACAAAAGAGCAGCCAGCCAGCTCAGAAGGTCATGACTGAATGCAGTTAGATAAAGAGACACCTGCCCTTTCCTTCTCCCTCCTCCTTGGCCTGCCTGAAAGCTCAGCACCCAGGTGGGAAGGAGGGTGGTGTCTGAAGCACACCCAGCCTCCCTCCACCCCTTCCCAAGCATTCAGGGCCAAGGAGCTGGCTGGTGTGAGGGCCCATGTGAAGCCTCTCAACTTTTCTAGGCATCCCCAGGTAACAAAAAGTCCTGACTTTTTCAATCACAAAGATGTACGCCTTTATAGTCAATAGATCAACCAGCCAAAACATGATTGTCAAAACGTTACTTTATTCAGAATTAAAGATTTCCACTCCCCCAGTCCTGACCTGCCTCAGGTGTGGAGACTGGTGGTGGGTCAGTTTCTCTTCTATTCTTTTTATTCTTCCCCCACTTTGCTCTTCTCCATCTTACCCCCTCACGGGGCTGTCTCTAGCTTCCAAGGGGTTGGAAATAAGGTGGAGGAGAGTGCAGAGAGGGGTGGCAAGAGGAGAAGTAAGTGGGGAGGAAAGGTTCACTGACTGGTTTGGTGCAATCAAGCCATGGTGCTCTTTGGGCGGGGTGGAGTCCCATCGCCAATTCTGTCTCCTGAGTGAAGCTTTCATGAGAGACTCAGAGACATCCCCTCTGGGGCCTCTGACTGTGCCCCCTGGATGAGAATGAAGTCCATTTCAGCTCTTGAGTATCTGGAGGCCCTTCCTATTATCTTTCCAGGTAATCTACTGTGGGAGAATCAAGATGACCCCAGGCTAACTCCTCTTCCCTCCCTCCCTAATGTGGGCCTATGTGGTCCCTCGGACACCCTCATTCACCCCATGCCCCACTGTTCACGGAGGAGTACTTTGCTCCCTCCCAACAGCCTCCAGTCTATTGCCAGTGACCCTTTCCATGGGATCTTCTCTGTGGATTTTCTTCAGACCAGTTTCAATAGACATGCAAATGATTTTTGTCTGGTGGAGCAGATAACCTCAATGGGTTATGATTTATGGTCATGATGGAATACTGACAGGTTTTGTACCTAACTCAGCAGTCTTATCCTAACATTGCTATAAATACTTAGCTTTTCAAATGGTCTTTGGAATGATTTTAATATCTTAGTGGCTCCTCCATTAATTAATGAGTTGAATAAAATATTTGACTTGCCTTCATTTTATATTTGAAGGAGAGTCATAATTTTACCTTTTTGAAAATTATTTCTTAACAACATTCAGACCCAACACTCTCTGCTAAGAAATTCTACCGCCACTAATATTTGATGATAGTACTAACTTATATGTCTTCAGCAATTTATAGGATGCAGCTTCCTTTCTGCAGTAAGAATCTTCTTGAAGTCAGAGGCTCTGGCTCTCTTGAGCACCCATGCATCCTTTCTGCGTGGCATAGCCTCTAGTACCTAATAGAAACTCAGTAAATATTTGGTATGAATCTCATTTGATGTTCACATAGCCCTGCAAGGTAGGTAGAGAGATCCTCTTTCTTCATTTCACAGATTAAATGTATTTCGATGGCTTGCCCAGAGTCACACAGGTAGTAAGCTAAGAAAGTTCGGACTCCATCAGGCCTTTTTATTTCCAGGGCAATGTGTTTTTTAAGGATACCATAATTGTGTCTCATTTTATAAATGTGTACTTAATATCCCCTTATACATCAGAAATACCTCCAGGCTAAGGTCTTCCTTAAGTAACTGCTTCTTGCTAGGATGCTCTAAAAAGAATTTAAACATAATTCAATCTATAAAAATTCCCAATTCATGCTCATAAGCATGAAGTTATCTAAGGTCATGGCAATAATATCTAGAGATAAATCTGAGAAGGATGATTTGCTATTGAAACGGTAGAAATATTTTTGCCCCAATAGGGTAGTATGTCTTGGTTTAGGAAAAATCCAAGTGTATTTGAGTCTTTGTTTTCTAACCAAGGCACAAATCAACACTGGAACATCAGAAGCTGGTTCCAGTCTGCAGCTGGAATTTTCCTTAGTCAATATTCTTATTTCTTTGAACGCCAACAGAACCCCCGACCCTCCTGAAAAAGAAATCAAACAAACAAAACATGCTTGAGTCCTCAATTCTTTCCATTCTCCTTGCCAGTGCCCTATTATAAATCATTATCCGTTCTTATCTAAATTGCTGCAAAAATCTCCTAGCTGATCTCCCTGCACCTGTTCTTATGCTTCTCTCATATCAACACCACAAGTAAAGTGATGTTTTAAAAAACACAATGTGATCTTGTTTCACCCTCTCTGTGGCCTCCCACTGCTCTTAGATCAACCTAATTCCTTAACATGGGGTAGAGGCCTCACATGACTTGGCCTTGCCTGACTCTCTTTCTAGTTACTCACCCTTGCTCATGTGGGATTTTTCCCACCTCAGAGCCTCTGCATATGCTAATCCCTCTTCCTAGAAAGCTCCACCTTTGCCCTCACCTAGGGCATCCCCCCCATTATGCCTCAGTAGCAGTGTTACTATCTTGGAGAAGATTCCTGTGCTCCTCCAGGCCCTGCCTCACACTTGTGATGGCTTTTCTAGCATGTTTTCCGACCAGACTAAGAGTTCAATGAGGCCAGAGTTGCTCTCTACCTTGTCAGTAGCCCTGCTTCGATGCCCAGAATTGTATTTCACCAGTTTGGAGATGCACTTTTCCCCCCTGTTAACATGTCTGAAATCAGGATGTAATTTTCCATCATTAGTATGTCACAGTTTATTCAACAGCATTATTTCCTAGTGTAAGAGAAATAATATTGTGTCATACAATGAATATTATCTTACATTTGAAGAAATCTGGTAGTTGCTACATGAATGCAACAAAAAGCCTAGAGTTATGGGGGTTTTGGCCTAAGTATAGAAATTCTACTACTTATGGATAGCTGGGTTCTTGAAAGGCTGTTTGCAAGTAGCAAAGCAAGAGAGTCAACTGCTGTTTCCTCCATTGGTAGTGGTCAGCACCAGTGCTTTTTTGCTTCAGTGCTAGCTAGTTGTTGTGCATGTTGGAAGTTCATGGGAGAAGAGCTCTGTATCTGGGATAATTCATGCTGGCTATTGCCTGCTGCTCTGGTGTCTGCTGATTCAACTTCTGTCAATGCAACTTCATATCCCAACCACTGCTGTCAGCACCTCCCCTGCCAAGCTGAGGTCACATCAGCTGCCCCATCTCAGATCAGCTGCCCCCATCCCTGTCCTCCTTACACTCCAAATAGCTGCTTCTCTCAGCTAAGTGAACAGAGCCACCTTTTCGTGCTTATAAGGCACTTGGCCCTGTTATGCACTGACATCCCTCTGCTGGGAGCCCAGGTAAAGCCCTGGGAGAGAAGAAGGGAACTATGGAGTGCTTGATCACTCAATATATTCCTGCCTTGACCATCAGTTCAGAGATCTAAAGTTACCAGAAGAGTCTAACGCACTTCCTTGGGTTCCAAGGGTAGCTCTGGAGCAATTCTAACAGAGAAGCAGCTACATAGGGCCCAAGAAATTCCAGTTTTGCCTTTACATAAAATGTGAGCCTTCCCCCACCCCACCCCCACCCCTTTCTTGGGAATTGGCTCTTCATTTGGTGGAGGTTGTTCTACTCTGATTATTTACTGAGATAATTCTCTCCTTATCTATGGGCATGTCTCAACCCTAGCACAAGAAGGCATAAGTGGAACCGTTTGTTCAATCGTTGATGGCAGCCATAGTTGACGAGGCTGCTCTTTCCGGGCGTCCTCTCCCATCATTCCCCCTGCCTGGAACTTCACCAAATAGCGGGGTTGTAGCTCACTGTCAGAATCTTTTAGTCGCTTTCAATTCTGCCAAGGAAATAGAGACCTTCAGCTTCTAGATTAACTTTGATTCCCTCCAGCCTGGTCCCCTTTAGGTCACATAGCATCTTAAATCTGACCTGGACATTTTCATTAAAAAGATAAGGAAGAAAGAAAAAAAATGAGAGATTACTATTGAGGTAAATATGACAAAGCATTAAGACGTACGTCAAATAAAGGTCTTATTCAAAATGGGGGCACCTGGGTGGCTCAGCCAGTTAAGCGTCTGCCTTCAGCTCAGGTTATGATCCCAGGGTCCCAGGATCAAAGCCCACATTGGGCTTCCTGCTCAGTCACGGAGCCTGCTTCTCCCTCTCCCTCTGCTCCCCCACCCCCCATGCTCATTCTCTCTCTGAAATAAATAAATAAAATCTTTAGATAAAGAGCCAAATGTAAGAGAAATTAAGATCCCAAAAAATAACTGAAATCTGTCTAAACTTTCCAACCCTGAATGGAAGCGAGGACAGAAATACACAGTTCAGTGGCTCATAGAGGACTCTGCCCTCAAGTGTAGCACACTGGACCGGATCCAGGGCTTGTGTGGATTTGAATTCAATAAGCCAGAGAAGAACATCTGATGACATTGCCCCAACTGAGGGACCAGGAGCAGATGCCAAAGGCTAAAATGTTGGGAGGGGGTTGGATGGAAAGATATACTGTGCCTACAGATGTTAGTCTCCTATAAGAAACCAACTGAAATGATCTAACGGAAATTTTAAACAAGGAACAGATAACATCACTTGTGATATTAGAGAATGATCTCAACATACATCACAAATTTTGAGGAGTTTTTGATCTTTAATTGGAACAAATGGGTATCCAGTTGAAGCTACTATCTAAGGCAAGGGGTACCCCCAATTCTTTGGGGGTGTTCTCCAGCAAGGGGTACAGGCTGGAGGCAAGACTGGGCATGAGAAAGCAGGGAACTCTCCACTGGAAAATGCATGTGCTACCACAGGAAAATCTTTGAGAATCAGCTGTTCTGAGAGCAAGGGGAAACCTGTCACATTCATCAGGAAGCCCAAGTGGGCAGGGTTTCTCTCTGAGCTGGAGTCTCTCTGAAGTGGCTTTACTCTTCTGTGATATGGCTGGACTTTCCCTGACGGGGAACACAGAAGTGCAGGAAGGCTGTCAGATGCCAAACCACACAATGAATTGGGTACAGAAACTTTCATGAACACAAAGTTCCCCTGGTATAAGACCTCTTCTGACAGACCTCTGTGTCCCTGAATTAGGCCGACATGGTCAACCAGCCCTCCAGTTGAAGACTTAAAGATTCCAAGTCTAACCAAGTGACACCTAAGAATTCATCCACCTTAATTTTGGACAAATACAGGACCAAATTTTCAGATACACACACACACACACACACACACACCCCACAGAGAAGCTATTAAAAAACTTTCTAAACGTACAAGATAAATGTAGCATTGAGAGATCCACAAAGGCATTCTTAAAATATGTATTCATCCAGGCTATAGAAGTAAATTTCAGAGAGAGTCAGCTTTATATCCTGGAGGAAATAAGAGCAAAGATTCTAAGAAGCAAGAGATAAAAGACGAGATGGTAAGACAACATATTCCTATGTAGTGAGGTAGTTCATTAAGGAATATATGTAAAAACAATGCAACAGAATAATCTGATAAACATCAAAAGCAGCCAATGACAGAACGAACTGCAGAAAATCTGTAATGTGGAAGATGAACTGGAGGTAGTCAGTCTCAACATGACGCAAAGGAAAAAGATACTAAGAAGACATCAAAGTGATAAAAGAGACGTAAATGGAAGAATCAGAAAATGAAGAGTCTACATGTGGGCTGCTGCTTACTTGCTCTAAAACTCCATTTCTCCTGAGTTATAGGTGTGTCTTCAACTATAGATGTGCTGATAGTACTATTAGTCTTCAGGGCACTGAGAGGATTGAGTGAGATAATGATTGTAAAGTGCCTAGTGTTTACAAAGCAACAAATAAACAATATTTGCTCCTCCTTTTCCTCCTATTACTACTATTTCCATTATTATTTAAATAAATGAACACAGGGACACATGGAGAAAAAAATGAGTACCGTTGACTGTGATGTATGTCCCAGGACTATGGGCTGGATTTTGTCTGTAAATAGAGATTTTTCCCAAGAAGAATTCAGAACTGTTAAATTCCCTGAATCCATATTTTAAGGATATCTGGATTCACAAAGAAATTATATATACATAAATTATAACTTCATGGGTATAAGATATTTGTGTAAAACTTTCCCCATAACTCTGTGCACAGAGCTTCAGTGACTTCTCACATTGAACGCTGCAATGGAGAAATCAGAGGCCAGCTATATATATATTTACATGAAATACATGGAAAAGAATTACAGCTACAACACTATCTTTGCACTTCAGGAACTCAAGATATGCCTTAAGGTGTTTTTATTTGTTTGTTCAGTTTTGTTGTTCTTAGTTTTTTTTTTTTTTTTTTTTTTTCTTTCTGGAACGAGTGCTGGTGCTCTCTTGACCTGCAGGTTCAGCTCTGGGCTTATCACAGGGAAGTTTTCCCCATGATATCTTGCAATGCATTTATGTCTCCTGTATCTGTTCTCCTTTCCAGAAACACTGATGTGGTTGTGCTAGTTGGCCTTTATCTTCTATGCCCATGTCTTGTCATCCTAAAGATGACATCCTAAAGATTTATAAGCATCTTCTTTCCATTTTGTTTAATGCTCCAGATTCTGGTTATTGCGGCTTCTGAGGTGACTCCTCTTGCTATAGTAGTGTTATTATTGCATTCAGTTTCTTTCCTAAACGTTGACAGTTCACTTTTGCTCCCTTGGCTATCTTAGAATCTCTTCCTCTTCTTTATCTCTCTGTTGTGCTTCCTTTTCAAAGGCACCATGTTCCTCTTAACTTCTCTGAGGATTGAAAAAGTTTTTATCTGGACTTTTTTTCTATACTCTGGTGTATTTTCTCTGTAAGCTTGGAATAATTCCATATGTGAATTCCTCACCTGGCTTCCACTTCTTAACTCATCTTATTCTTTTTCATTGGATAGTGTCTATACCTAGAACCCAGAGTGGGGCTTTTTAATTCATCTATCCTGTAAGAACGGGGCCATTCTACTTGAGTCAGCTATTTGCTCAAGGATAGTGTGTGTGTGGTTGGGGCAGAGCAATGATCTGGAGCAGCTGGCAGCTTTGGTCCACACACATGGTTTCTGAAGATATTCAGAGGCATTTTTTTTTCTTAATTTTTATTGTTTGCCCATCTCAGCTGAGCAGATCACCTGGACAGGAGGCAGGTCTGGCTCGCAGTAAGTCCCCCACAACTGATGTCCATCTCATTTATTTTTAGCAAAATCTGGACCATGCTGAGGTCTGGAGGGTTATATATCATCTCTCAGCATCTTTCTCCAAATCCATCCCAAATTCACTAATTTGGCAGACATTCTCTTTATCCTACAGGTTGGCAGTTGTAGCTCTAACTATATTTGTTGGAGTTGCATCCTTTTTCCCTATGTATGTTCTTTGGATTATTTTAATGGGTTACAAACTGGGGACTATAGTTAACCAGCTTTTCACCAGAAGTTCAATGTGAACTTTTTAAAATAAAAATCTGATGACATCACCTTATTCTGCTGCCCTGCTATGATCTGAGGCCCAACTACATCTCCAGCACATTTTTATCCTTCACACTTCTGCTTCATATGATGTTGTTTGCTCTCTCCCTCCAAAATCTGTCTTCTTGTGACTTTTGTTCACTCTACCAGGAATGCTCTCCCTCCTGTACTCCCTTGGCTTGGCCAGCTCCTTACACTTGGGGCTCAGTGTAAATACCACCTGTCCAAGGATGCTTTCTCTGAGTGCTATAAGTTTATATTCACACATGTTCCTGCACTTGCTATGTCAAGTGTGTCTTCTCATCTGGTCAGCAGCTCCCACAGTAGTATCTTCATTTCTCTTAATGTTGATATGTGGTTTGGACAATAAATGATGAATTCAGATTTTAAACTACAGTTTTCTTTTTTTTTTTTATAAGATTTTATTTATTTATTCATGAGAAGCACACACACAGAGAGAGAGAGAGGCAGAGGGAGAAGCAGGCTCCATGCGGGGCCTGACGCGGGACTTGATCCCGGGTCTCCAGGATCACACCCTGGGCCAAAGACAGCACTAAACCACTGAGCCATCCAGGCTGCCCTAAACTGCAATTTTCAAGTGAATATTCTATAATCTAGACTGGACCTTAGTAGGAAAGTAAAACATTGTGAATTGATTTTGGTTTTGGTTTTTAAATCTATTTTTTAGCTGAAGTATATTTGACATATAATATTAAATTAGTATGAAGTGTACAACATAGTGGCTCAACGATCATATACATCACAAAATGCTCACCACTTAAGTGTATTAAAATATTATTTGTTCTTCTCTGACATATTTCACTTAGCATTATACCCTCTAGATCCATTCATGATGTTGAAAATGGCAAGATATCATTCTTTTTATGTCTAAGTAATATTACAATGTATGTGTGTGTGTGTATACACACCTCATCTTCTTTATCCATTTATACATGGATGGACACTTGGGTTGCTTCCATATCTTGGCTGTTGTAAATAATGTTGCAATAAACATGAGGCTGCATATATCTTTCCGAATTAGTGTTTTCGTTTTCTTTGGGTAAATACCCAGTAGTGGAATTACTGAATCATACAATAAGTCTATCTTCAATGTTTTGAGGAAACTCCATACTGTTTTCCATAGTGGCTGCATCAGTTTGCATTCCCACCAACAGTGCACTAGGGTTCTTTTTCTCCACATCCTTGCCACCACTTGTTATTTCTCATTTTTTATTTCACTCATGTGTGGGATTTAAGAAATTAAAGAAAAAAATAAACACAAAAACAGACTCTTTTAAAAATTTTATTTATTTATTTATTTGAGAGAGAGTGTGCTTGAGTGGCGGGAGGGGTGGAGGGAGAGGGACAAACTGACTTCTGGCTGAGCCCAGAGCCAGATGGTGGTGCTCAATTCCAGACCACAACCTGAGCCAAAGTCAGAAGCTTAACCAACTGAGTCACCCAGGTGCCCCCAAACAGACTCTTAAATATAGAAGATGAACTGGTTGTTGCTAGAGGGGAGGTGGTTGGGGGAATAGATTAAATAGATAAAGAAGATTATCATGATGAGCACTGTGTAATGTGTAGAATTGTTGAATCATTATATTGTATACTTGAAACTAATATAACCTTGTGTGTTAATTATACTTGAATTAAAAAACAATATTATTTTTTAGTGCAGGAGGGACAGAGAGAGAGAGAATCTTAAGCAGGCTCCATGCCCAGTGTGGAGCTCCACACGAGGTTAATCTCACAATCCTGAGATCCTGACTTGAGCCAAAATCAAGAGTGTGACGCTTAAATGACTGAGCCACCCAGGCGCCCCCAAAATATATTATTTTTAAAAGTTTTTATTTAAACTCCAGTTAGTTAACATACAGTGTAATATTAGTTTCAGGTGTATAATTTAGTGATTCAACACTTACATACAGCACCCAGTGCTCATCACAAGTGTCCTCCTTAATACCCATCACCTATTTCACCCATCTCCCCACCCACCTCCCCTCTGTAACTATCAGTTTGTTCTTTATAGTTAAGAGTCTGTTTCTTAGTTTTTCTCTTTTTTCCCCCTATGATCGTGAATTTAAAAATATTGACTATATTCCCAATGCAGGGCTTTTCATCTCTGTGACTTATTTATCTTATGACTGGAAGTTTGTACCTCTTAATCCCCTTCACCCATTTCACCCACTCCCCATCTCCCTCCTCTTTGTCAACCACCGGTTTGTTCTCTATATTTATGAGTATGTTTCTTTCAGTTGTGTTGCTTATTGTGAATTGATTCTGAAGTATTGTGTATTTGTGTCTGTTACAGATATTCACTCTAGAATAAGTCTAGTATAATAAGAGTATGTGATTAAAGTGGGTGTGGCAGAAAGTGGGTGTGGCGGAAAGCTGAAGAAATGAATGATTGGATATCTTTGAGGTTTAAGTCCCTACTCAACACTTTGTCCATCTACATCCAAATAAAAGGTAATTTAGACCTACGAGGTTCTGTAGGGGTGGAAGAGGGAACAGTTAGTTCCTCAAGACAAATCAGGGCTTTGATTCAAGTTGTGCTGTCAACTTGCCCCATTCTGTTTTCATACTTCCTGTTTGTAGGTAAGCATTTTGTAAACAGAGATGGAAAACGGAAGGCCCGTGGATTCCTTGCTAACAAGCCCTGTGAGGCATTCTCAGCATTCTCTAGGCCGTCAGAGGGCTTAGATCAAGTGTTTTCACACTTTGCCTAAGCTCTTCTCAGACATATTTGCTCCAGGCTTTTATCAGCTGCCAGGCACTGAGCAGCTGTGAGTTCCACACCTCACAGGTATGTGGAGCTGTCAGCGTGTCCAATTCTGATTAGCTGCAGAGAAGTTGTGCTGCCTGAGGCTCCTCTCCTCCGACCAGCAGGAGTTCCTGGCAGCTCCAGGCTCCTGCTAACCTGGAGAGTTTCTGTGGAAGACACTCAGTCTGGGGACTTCCACCAAGCAGCGTCAGGTTCCCAGCCTCATGTGGACCCCAGGGTCCTGTCATCTAAGATGCCACATGGGAATCCAGGGAAGGATTAGCTCCAGCAGCCTGACCTGCTTGCTATCCGTGGGCTGAGTTAGATAAGTCGAATGTCTGTATAACTATTTAAAATGTGGTTCACTGAGTTGGTCTTACTTGGTTTAAAAAAACTAAGAATGCAATTCCTTTTTTTTTTTCCTTTTCAGTCATTTATGGTATTGAAAGTCAACTACTGTCATTGAAAGTCAGCAACCTATATTATTTTAATGTCTCTCAGGTTGAGGGTGGGTCTTCATTTTGCATGTGGTGTCTTTTTTCAACCAATTACTTTTTAAATGTGTTAAGACTCCTTTTTTGCTCTAACCTGCCTTAGAGTGACATTATCATTTTGTCTTTTAAATTTTATTCACTTTTATTGGGTGGTTTGGAGAGTTTTCTTAGTGTTGAGATTTCTTTCCATTACCTAGAATCATAGACTTTCCTAGCTGGAAAGGCCCTGGAGATCTTTCCTGAATCTCTTCTCATAGAGCTGAGGAAACTGACACCAAGATGTCAAGACACCTGCTCAACTCCTCATAGCCAGTGGTATAGCTGGGATGAGGACAATCAGGTTTCCTCATCCTTGGGTCAAAGATATTTCCATAACAGCTGCTTATCTTGAAGGCATTCCCACCTGCTACCCTCAGTATCTTAGACTGGATGTAAGAGCTCCGTCATCACCTTTGATGAAAATACACATGCTGACTTGTATGAAAAGAAATTATAACTATAGTTGGTGTGATTTTGTCAACTCCTCACCTAGGCCCAAGAAATGCCAATACCCATGTCAAACAGTCCATCACTGGTCAATTAATATTAAGTGCATCTATATGTCAGGACAACCACCAAAAGGGAGAAGCCCTTGGTTCTCATGATAGGGTCATAGGGAGATATGAAGTGGGCATCCTGAGAATCATAGCAAAAATAATGGTAAACTAGGTTTAGCAGTGGATATTGAGGAGCGGGACATTCCTTGGAAGCCAGATATATTCAAATTATACATCATAGGTTAAGAAGAACAGAAAAATCTGGTGCTCTCTTTCAATTAGTAATACTAATAAAGTAGGCTGAATTTAGCAGGCCCTCATATTTTTATTACAATAATAATAATAATGATAATAATAGTATTTTCATGGCATCTTACAGTTTGCAAAGCTCTTTCACGTTTATAATCTCATTTAATTGTCACAATAAATTTGTAAAATAAGTATCTTCTTTTTCCAAAGATGACATTTGTGACTCTAAATCTCACAGCATATTACTAGGAGAAATTAGATTTCTTTCTATTCAAAATCTCATGATCTTTTGTCATTTCTTTCTTCCTCCCTCTTTTGACACACATTCATGGAACAGTATATGCCAGAGACTGTAGTAAGGAATGATTCCATCAAATGTGCAAAACTGGTTCAACACAAGGAAAATTATTGTCCTAATCTATCATTTCAATAAATAAAGCAGCAAAAATTAGGTTTTGTGTCTACATTAGAGCAGTAAGAAATGCCTTTCTTTGGATAAGCTTGTTCAAGTTCACATTTTACAGATGAGGGAAGTCTGGCATGGAGGTGGGAAATTGCTCAAACATCCAATGAGACAGAAGCAGCACACTAAATAGCTCAGGTATTTCTAGTAGACCACAGTGCTCCTCAAAAGACCCACAACTCATGTACTTGGTAAAAATCTTTCTGCATTTCTAAAGAATGGGAATGGGTGCACACACACACATGCACACAGATAAAATATAAACATAAGCAAGTCAATATTAGTCTCAATGGTGAAACCACAGAAAGGCATGCCCTCTGAAAGAATAGGACATTATAATTTTTAATTATAGTTTTTAATACAGATTAGAGATGCTCTAAAATTAGAGATGTTCATGAAAGGGGATTCAGACAGAAAAGGAAAAGGAGAGAAATACCATTTTCTCAAAAATCCAAGGGAATCAACACAAAATCTAAGTAAGGTGAACAAAGTGGCAGAAACCAGGTAGATAATGTAATAATTGAGTCCTGAGAACTTGAGACAAATAGCCAGAAACTACCATAAAAAAGAAAGTTGAGGGGATCCCTGGGTAGCTCAGCAGTTTAGCGCCTGCCTTCAGCCCAGGGTGTGATCCTGGGGTCCCAGGATCGAGTCCCATGTTGGGCTTCCTGCATGGAGCCTGCTTCTCCCTCTGCCTATGTCTCTGTCTCTCATGAATAAATAAATAAAATCTTTAAAAAAATAAAGTTGATTTATGATAACAATGTGCTGTGTTAAACATTTTATTTATTAATTAAATAAATGTTTATTGTCAAACAATGTTCTGGGCACACGTGCCCATGGGTTCTCTGGGCACGTGGGCCCAGAGAACAGAGACCCTGCCCTTAGGGATCTTTTGTTCTCATGGAGAGACAGACAAAGCATAACAAAATTGTATCATACCTTTGAAGCTAAGTGTTGTGGGAACAACAGTGAGCAGGGTAAAGGAAATCAGGGCTACAGATAGTAGAACATGGGTTACATTTTTAAATAAGATAGTTAAGGCCATTGATACGGTAACATCTGAGTTAAAACCTGAAGAAGGTGAGTGCATTAACCAACCAAATATATGAGAGAAGAGTATTCAAGACATAGAAATCAGTCAGTGCAAAGGCTGGAGGTGGCTTCTCTGTTGAGTTAAGGAAACAGCATGCAAGGCGACCTACCCAGCTATTTGAATTAACACTGAAGTGGAAGTGCGGGATAATCATGCAGAGCCTTGAAGACCCTTGTCTACCACTCTAAGAACACAGGTTTTTAGTCTGAGCGAAATATGAAGTCTTTGGTATTTAGCAGAAAAATGTCATGATGGGACTTGAACCATAAGTAGATCACTCTGCTGACTGTGTTGAGGGTAGTGCTTGATCACTGCCCTCTCCTTTGCTTCTTCCTTGATTCAAAACCTTAATTATCTCTCACCTCAATTATCACAGATAACCATGGCATCGGTCCAAGTAAGGGCAGTGGAGGCAAGAACAAGAGGCCAAGATCTGGATGTATTTTGAAGATACCGTCAACAGGATTTCCTGAGGTGTAGCATGCAAAGAAAAGGATAATGCTAAGGATTTCATCCTTGACCAACTGGAATAATAGTTAATAATTAACATAATATGGAGGGCACCTGGGTGGCTCTGTTGATTAAGTACCCAACTTTTGATTTCAGCTCAGGTGGTGATCTCAAGGTCCTGAGATTAAGTCCCACATTGGGTTCTGCACTCAGTAAGGAGTCTGCTTAAGACTCTCTCTCTCTTCTTCTGCCTCTTCTCCTACTCACACACACTCTCTCAAATAAATAAATAAATAAATAAATAAAATATTTTTAAAAATAATGAACATAATATGAGACGCATGATAATTACTAAAAGCAAATGCTAAAATCCTTATAGGATAGTACAAGAAGTAAGACTTTATCCATCTTATTCTCTGTATTTCTAGACCGATGTCCAGAACACAACAGGCACTCAATAAATACCTGTTGAATAAACTGATGAATGAAGAAATAGTAACTACTGGAATCTCCTTTCTGAGTTATAATTTAAACCAGCAGTTCTCAAACTCTAGCATGCAACAAAATCACCTTGTTAAAACACAGATTTTGGGCCTCATCCCCAGACTTTCTGATTCAGTAGGTCTGGGATGGGACCCAAGAATTGGCATTCATGACACATTCCCAGGAGGAGGCAGATGCCGCTGGCTTGAGGAGCACACTTTGAGAACCACTAGTTTGAATGCTGTGCTGACGTGCTCTGACAGTGAGCACATCCTGGCCAGACTTGAGGTAGATTTAACTCCTGCCTTCCTGCATGCTTTGACATATCAGCTTCCTCTCCATGGCCAAATGATTTCACCCATTCCTGACCACTCATTCCTACTCCTTAGAACTTTTCTTTTGGTTTTCAGTATAGCCACGTATTTTTTAATTCACAAAGGATTTTACCTGTTACTTCTCTTTGGAGCATTTTTGCCACTGAGTCTCAGCTGGCCCTCATTTCTGGGGGCTATTTCCTTCTGTTTCTCTCTCAGCCCAAATGGGGAAATAGCCTACTTTCCTTGATTTCTTCAGAGTACCCCAAGTGAGATAGTTGTGTGGAGTAGGTGTTTACTGAGTCTAGCACAATTCAGCAGATAATGTAAAATTTAACAGAGGACCCCACATCTCTATTCCCAAATTTCCTAAGCCACTCCCACAGAGACCAAATGGCTTCCTTGTCCTGTCCCAATGACCCCCATTCTTCAGATGTCCCCACCACACATGCGCCCCTAAACTGAAAGCTCTTCCCACTTTGCTATGTGGAGCAAAGCCTCTCTTTCTCCCACCTCAGCCCTTTCGGGCCAGGCCCTGAAGGCTCTCCTTCCTATCCAAGTGGTTTATTTTTCCAACAAAGATGACTTTCCCACTTACAAGATTTCAGCTGTCATCTTTATAATGATAATATTTTTCTCTACCATAACTTATACACACATATAAGCTCACACACACACACACACACACATTTAACTTTAAAAAGCAAAAGACTTATGGTTTTAATTTGCATCTTTGTTCATTTAGGAACTGAGGTCCTTGTGTTTTTTTGTTTCAGTCCATATATGTTTTCCAAGTAAATGTTAACTTCCTATCCTTTTTTTTAAAAAAGATTTTTATTTATTTATTCATGAGAGACACAGAGAGAGAGAGAGAGAGAGAGGCAGAGACACAGGCGGAGGGAGAAGCAGGCTTCACCCAGAGAGCCCGATGTGGGGCTCGATCTCGGGTCTCCAGGATCACGCCCTGGGCCAAAGGTGGCGCTAAACCACCAAGCCACCTGGGCTGCCCTTAACTTCCTATCCTATCTGATAGTTTGCACTTTAATTTTCATTATGCCAAAGTGTTTTTAATTATTATGTAGTCAATACTGCCAATCTTTGTTCCTTATGACTTCCTCAAACATTTGTAACCTTCCTTGCTTTCCCCTAAACTCTGAAGCCTTATATTTTTGGTTTGTATTTAGTTTTCTTTTATATTTGACCATTCATTACACCTGGAATAATTTACTTCTGATATGAAATAGAGTCTAAGTGAATTTTTTCCCAATTGTTAATCAATCTTCATTATAGCCCTATCACCTCGCACAAGTTCTCACTAAATGTTTTCATAATCAATGAATGCATCTCTGTACTCTGTAGCAAACAACACTCTCTTTCCTATTTGAATACTGTTTTATTTGGGGATGTGATGAGCATGACATTCACAATTCCATCAGCTACCACCACTACCTACCCCATAGGTACACTTTGGGAAAAGCAAATTCCTCTTGGACATTTTCAATCCTTCTCAACTAATGAATCTGCAGTCAATCAGAGGCAGTCAGAAAAGATGTAAGCATTGTCCAGAAGACAAGGTACAAATGCCCTCTGGGTCTCTGATAACAGAGGCATGAGACCTGGAAAGAAAGGGATAAAACTGCCTCTTTATGCAGCTGGTCTGGTTCTAAATCTGGAAAATCCAAGAGATTTCAGAACAGAACTCCCTCAAATAGGACAACATGCAATAGCACATAACAAAAATCAACATATGAAAATTGATAGCTTTCCTTGAATCGAATTATGTATAAACTGCATATCAATCCAGACTGAGGAGCATTTTATAAAATAACTGGCTTCTACTCTTCAAAAATGTCAAGGTTAAGCAAGGTAAAACAGAGGCACGTGGGTGGCATAGTGGGTTAAGTGTCCAACTCTTGATTTTGGTTCAGGTCATGATCTCAGGGTTGTGAGACTGAGCCCCTGTAATTGGGTTCCACACTCAGTGAGGAGGCATTTTGAGGCTCTCTCCCTCTCTCTCTGCTCCTCCTGCTTGCACATGCAGTGCATTCTCTCTCTCTCTCAAATACATAAATAAATAAATAAAATCTTGAAAAAAAAAAGAAAAGAAAAACAAACACCAAAGTCAAGGAACTGTTCTATACTAAAGAGGTTAAAGAAACACAACAATTGGATACATAGTGTGATCCTGGAGCCAGGAGAGGTTGGAGAGGGAGGGGCAAAAAATATAAAGGAACTTATTAGTTCAATTGGTTAAAGTTAGATATCAGTTGTTGATTAAATAGTCATATTATGATGTTAAATTTTTTGAACTTAGTAATCATACTGTGGTTATGAAAGGTAATGTCCTTGTTTTTAGGAAATACAAACTGAATATTTAGGAATAAAAGGACATCGTATCTCCAACTTACTCTCAAAGCAATCTGAGGAAAGCAAAAACAAAGACAAAACAAAACAAATAACTATATATATATATATATATATATCAGAGAGAGAGAGAGAGACAGAGCCTGATCAAACAAATGAGCCAGAATGTAAACAGTGAGGCAATCTCGGGAAAGGATATATGGAAGTTCCTTGTACTATTCTTCAACTTTCTGTAAGTCTGAAATCATATCAAAGTTAAACAGTTATATAAAAGTAAGAACCCTTATATTTATAAACATGAACTAGTTAGATGATAAAACAGAAGACAAGACCTGTTTACACAAACAAGTACCCAGCATAGACCTAATAAGAAGTATCTAAAACCTTATGGTAAAAATGAAAGAAAAAAAAAAAAAACTCCCTAAAGACACAACATTATCTTTATAAACAGAAAGATGTTCTTGATTAGAAAGACCCAAATTTAGAAAAGTCAGTTCTCCTAAGTTAAACTACAAATTTATTGTGATCCTAACAAAAATATCATTAGGGTTTTTTTTTCCCCCTGCTGGACCTTGACAAGTTGATAAAGTTCATTTCAAAACCAAGCAGGAATACCATGAGAGACTCCTAACTCTGGGAAACAAACAAAGGGTTGCAGAATGGGAGGTGGATGGACCAATGGGGTAACTGGGTGATGGGCATTAAGGAGGGCATATGCTGAGATGAGCACTGGATATTATACTATATGTTGGCAAATTGAGTTTAAACAGAATATTAAAAAAAAAAAACAAGCAGGAAGAACAATTAGGAAATTTCTGGAAAATAAGAGCAATTGGGGAGTGGGGGTAGCCCTACCAGGTATCAGACATAGTTTAAACGTTCTAAAATTAAATGTGTGTTATTGAAATAGAGAGAGGGAGGAGAATAGAACAGAAAATCCAGAAATAGACTTAATGTGAAAGAAAATTTAATGTATGATGAAGTAAATTCATAGAGAAAAGATAATTTGGGATAAATGGATAACCAGATGGAAAAAGATAAAATTTGATCCATTCCTTACATTATAAGTCAGGATACATTCTAATTGGATAAGAGATTTAAATTTTGGAAGGAAGGAAAGAAGGAAGGAAGGAAGGAAGGAAGGAAGGAAGGAAGGAAGGAAGGAAGGAAGGAAGGAAAGAAACAGAAAGGAAGAAAAAAGAAAAGGAAAGGAAAAAGAAAAGAAAGTAAGAAATCATAGATACTAGAGGAAAGCATAGGTCAATTCTTCTATAACATAAGAATGGGAAAAGGTTTTAACCTATGGTTCAAAATTTAGAGGCCATAAGAAAAAGATTGTAGATTTGCCCTTAAAAAATTAAAAGGTCTTTTAAAAAAAAAAAGATTTTATATATTTACTTGAGAGAGAGAGAGAAAGAGAGCACGAATGGGGCAGAGGGAGAGGGAGAAGCAGACTTCCCAGCAAAGTGGGGACCCCAAGATCATGACCTGAGCTGAAGGCTGACACTTAACCAACTGAGGCATCCAGGTGCTCCACTTATAAAAAAATTTTAAAAATAAAATTTTCCACAGTGAATACACATCAAATGATAGTAGAAGACAAATGATAAGATGGAAAATATTAACTTCTCTCTCATACAGCAGGTTAATATCCTAATATATAAAAAACTAAAAACAGAGACTAAAAAGAGTAATGACCTACAGAAAAATGAGCATGACTGGCCTGGTAAAAGAAATGCAAATGGTTCTTAATCATGTGAAAGATGCTCAACATAACTCTCAATAAGGGGAAAATAAATGAAAAGGACATTGAGATACTATTCCAAAAGTTCGACTAATGGCAAGATTTAGGAAACAGACATTTTCATACATTGCTGGTAGGATTTGTACAATATCTCCATAGAGGAGAATTTGTCAATAATATAAAAATTAAATATGTGTTTACCCTTTGACCCAGCCACCCCAATTCTTGGAATCTAACCCAGACACACTGGCAAAAATAGAAGATATATGTACAAGGCTACTCACCGTAAAATAATGTTATATTACTTTGCCCGGTAATTGACTGGACTATATGACACATTTACCCAATTGAGACCCAAAAAGGAATGAATATATATGAGTGTATGTAATGCATGTATATATATATGTATATATACACACATATATATTATGTATAATATATATTATGCATACTATATATAATATATATTATACATAATAATATATATGTATGTACATCTCTAATGCTTAGCCATTCTATTTCTAGGAATTTGTCCCATGCAAATAATTTTAAATATATTAAAATTGACTGCATTTAGGGGCATCTGGGTGGCTCAGCAGTTGAGCGGCTGCCTTTGGCTCAGGATGTGATCCCGGGGTCCTGGGATCGAGTCCTGCATCAGGCTCCCTGCTGGGAGCCTGCTTCTCCCTCTGCCTGTGTCTCTGCCTCTCTCTGTGTGTCTCTCAGGAATAAATAAAAAATTAAAAAAAAATAAAATTGACTACAATTAAAATTGACTTCACTCTATTATTATTAATCATATTGAACAATTAGAAATAATCTAAATGTTCAGCAGCAAGGGACTGGTTAAGTATGTGTGCTGAATACACAATCACTGGAGAGATCCCTTCTCCAAGAAGTCTTCTCTCAAGCCCCACACTCACACAGCTCATTGTGACTACCTGTCCATGGCACTCATCACGCTATGCCTTGCTTTTGAAGAATGCATGGATGGGTATGTTTGTTTGCTAGGCTCCAGGTTCCTGGATCCAGAGAACCAAGTATTGCTCATCTCTGTGCCTATTTTACCCCAACTCTTACCTCTGCCCCTAAAGACTGACCTGTACCTTACACACTCCAGGCCAAAAAGGCAGATAGCTTTTATTTGCAGCATTAATCCTAAACACTTAATGATGGCTTCCTGGAGCACCATCTGAGAACGATTCTGAGGCTAAGTGCGGGCTTTGTTAGAAATAGTGCCACAATCAATTCTGTCTGTCACACACATGAAGAAGAGAATAGAGGCACATATGCCATGCCTTGCATAAGAAACCACACATTGGTCACACTGACTCTGAGTCCTAATCGTTCTAACAAATGTATTGACTCATCTTGTAATTCCTGGTCATGTTTAAAAAACAGACACATGCACAAATAACCACAGTATATAGCAGACTATATTACAAGTGTTTAGGAAAAAATATAACATACTGCAGTCTGAATTCCAAAGGAAAAGACATTACCACTTGCTGGGGAGACCAGAGTCAGCTTCAGAGAAGACACAGCTTGCATCAGGCTATGAAAACTGGACAAAATGGTAAAATCTGAACAGGAATAATTAGGAAGAAAGGCATTCCAGGCATGGGAATGAGTGTGAACAATACATGACACAGGAAAGGAGGGTCAGTTGGATGGCATCACCATCCAGCATTCTCCTTCTTCCTAACTGAACCCTAAATTTCTTTTAGATTTCTGCCCTCCTTCCTGCAGCCACTCACGTCAAGAAAGGCTGACTCTTCCCTCAGTTCTAAGCATGGCCCTGACTAGGGGGGGACTAAAGCCATTCGTGATGTCAGGGATCAGTTTGGGAGCAGCGTGTGTTCTATTTCTGGCCACTGAGATATGAGGAGGAGTTTCCTAGGAGGGCTTCTTGGAATAGTCTTACCTCAAGAGAAAAATAACAGGAAAAACAGCACACCTTTCTCTTCAAGATGTTGCCATCTGTGGCCAATTCAATCTCTGGCCTAAGCTTGAATCCAGTGGTAAGAATGGCAGAGCATATAGAGGTGGGGTCCTTGATGACATCACTGAGCTGCTGAGGCAATCATCCCTGCAGCCCACCCAATCTCCAGAATCTCTGTTACATGAGAGAACATACTGCCTTTCTCTAGAAGTCAGCTCAGGTTTCTGATCATGGCAGCTGAAGGCATCCTGAGTCATTAGAGAATGGTGAGCACCCCAATAGGTTAGAGCAGAAGGTACCTGAAAGGAACTGGAGGGAGACATGGGTGGGGAAGGAGGCTGGGGGCAGACCTCATGAAACCCTGCATGCCAGGCCAAAGAATTTGTAAATAATGGGGAGCCACTGACAGTTTTGGTAAGTAATGGGGAGCAGACTCTCAGAACAGATGGGATAAATATTGGTGCAAATGCATGGTGTAGCGAGCAAAGGACCCAATTTGATGCAGACTTCTCTCCCTTGAGTGAAATATGCATCTTCGGAGCAGCATCTTAACCAGACTGGGAACAATATGGAAAGGACGTGGGCGTGAGTGATGATCAAGTCCCCGGCATTGGTCTCGATGGTCACGCTCGTACACAAATGCTGCCCTTGGCTGCAGTTTCGCCAGCATCGTGTGTGAAACCAAACAGTTGGTTTCTCCGCTTTCCTTGGCAATGGCAAAGCCCCAGTTGGAACCCCATGTTTGTGCTAAACTCCAGGCGGCACGATTCTGATTTATAACTTTTAAAATTATTATAAATGTGATTTCTTTCCATTGTAGAAAAATTGGAAAATACATGTAACAAAAAGAAAATTAAAATACTTTTCAATCTATCTCTCAAAGACAAATCACAGATAACATTTTGTCGCATCCACCCCAAACTTAGTCTCTCTCTATGTATCCACTTAGTAAACGAGAGTAATGTCACAATGTATAAACTGTTTTGTCATTTTTTTCACTCAGCAATATATCATGAATCACTTCTCATGTCAATAGATGTTATTTATTTGCTACAACATTATTTTTAATGACCCGATGACTTTCATTCTAAAGAAATATTGTGATTGGAATATTATTTCCAATGTTTTCTATTATATACATCAGTGCTGCTGTAATGAACATCTATATATATGTACCCAATTGATATATGTTGTCCAATTATCATCTTAGAATAGAATCTCAGAAGTAAAATTGCTAAACAAAGGTTGAATAGCATAAAAAGGTAGAACAATTATTTCAAATTCTCTTCTTAAGGATAAAAACAAGTGAAAGTATCCCCTCCCTGTGAGTTCCCCAGCTGCATTTTTTCCCAAGCTTTTAAAATATCTGTTTAACATCTATTTGGATGTATGTCTAAATGTACAAATATATCTATTTATAGAATTCAATAGATACATCTACATATACATACAAATATACAAATCTCTATTTAGGTAATTTGTTTCACAAGAACAATAGATCTGTTGTGCTTATATGAAGACTCATGAATAGCGCATGTCACATTGTCCCACCAACTCTCCCGTCTTCCTCTTGAAACTGGATAGGATTATGTTTTCAAAGCAGGGACACCAACCCAATGGTTGCCAATAGGAATAGCCCTGGGGTGCAAACAGTAATTAAAATGATTGCCAAAGGCAGGTGACTTTGAACAACATGTAGTTCACTGCAATTTTATTGTGAATCATTCTTTAAAATCTTTCAGGTTTCTGTTCCTTCCACCTAAAAATGACTGGGTGTCACCTCTACTTCTCTTTTTGTTGACAAGGTAGGCATAATATACCCATTGTGTCCAAAGACTCGGCTGTATTGTTGAATTTCAGTGCTGTCATTCAACCTCTGTTACTTGGTTATGCAACCTATGAAATGGGACTCAAGGCGTGGTATGGTGGGACTGAAATTTGGGGTTCTGGTTCCAGACTAACAATGGACAAATAGCATTCTAAGAAGCCAGATCAGAGTGGCAGAGTCCAGCCAAAGTAGCTTTCTGGAGTCAGGACAGACAATACTAAGAGCAGAAGTCAAGCACAAGAGTCAACATCAATGCAGTAATGAAGCAGAGAACAGACACTGGGGAATTTACATGGCCAACAAAATCATCCCTCTGGGGGCACCTAGGTGGCTCCGTGGTTGAACTTCTGCTTTTGGCTCCAGTCATGATCCCAGAATCCTGAGATCAAGTCCCACATAGGGCTCCCTACAGAGAGCCTGCTTCTCCCTCTCTCTCTCTGCATCTCTCTCTCTCTCTCTCTCTCTCTCTCTCTCTCTGTCCCTCATGAATAAATAAATAACTGAAATTTTAAAAAAATCACCCCTCTGAGTTGTGATTCCCTGGCATGAGTCTCCTTTGTGGAGCCAAGTACACACCTCCCTGATTATTCTGTGGACTGTCTTTGAAGCGCCATCTACCACCTGCTAAGGGTTCAACTCATCATCTGTGAGCCAAATCATGATGTCAGAGTCACTTTTTGGAATGGCTAAGACCTAGAAATCAAACCATAAGGTATATATAGATTTGTTGTATTATACAGCCACATCCTTTCATTCATTTAAAAATATTTATTGAGCATCCACCCTATTCAAGTCGTATGCCAGGCTCTGAGGATTCAGAGATAAGACATAGTACGTGCCCTCAGGGAGGTAACATTTTGGTGGGACTGAGACAATATACATAGATTATTTCGATAGATTGTATTGGTCATAGATATAGGGGTTGGAAAAATTGTTCTAGAGGACTTCTGAATAGCACATGGAAGACTTCATGGAAGAAGTGACATTCAAACAAAGACCATCAAATGTGCAGAAGTGAATCAAATGAATATAGAGTGGCATAAGGGTGTTCAGGTAGAGGGGACAGCCTGTGCAAGAGTGAGACCTTTACAGACTGGTGTCAGGAACTGCTTGGATTTCAGAGTGGCCAAAACAGAGCAAGCGAAGAGATAGGAAAGGTGGTGACACTGAAAACCAGAGAGGCAACCAAGTGCCATTAGGACCTTATGCATCATGCTAAGGACTATGGACCTCATCCTAAAGATAGTGGGAGCTATTAAAGTGCTTTAAGCAGAAGGAGGGGCAGATTGGCATTTTAGAAAGATACTTGATGGCAAATGGATTGGAGGCAGGAGGACCACACCTCTGAAAACCAATGTCAAAATAAGCATTTTCTATTTTTCTGACTATTCTTTATTCATTAACATTTATTGAGTATCTACAAAGTGTTCAGGCCCTGTATTAGGCACCCGAGGTAGGAAGGACAGGACACTGGCCTTACTAGGAAGTGGTTGACTGTCCCGGGCTGCTGTGTGCTTGTGAGATGGGTTTGTTCAAGGGTGCATATCATTAAACTTAAGCACCCTGTATTCTCTATAAAAGGCACCACAAAACCTCCTGCTCAGCTTTGGTTTCAATAAGAAATCAGTACTCCCATCCCCCTTAATCCAATTAAAGGAGCTGTGCGTCACTGTGAGTGCGGGTCTGGCCATGCAGAAAGCTCCTGGCCATGGAGGATGTCCCATTCCCTGGTTCCTCGAGCTCGGCCTGGGCTGTGGGGCCCTAGCTCCTCCCCTGAGCTGTTTCCATGGGCTGCTGGCCATACTCTGAAAAATGCACAGGTTGCCAAACTGTCAGCAAAAGCTTTAATGAATGGTTCTAATTACATTCAAGTAGCAGAGCCCACTGCCATTTTAATCAAATCTGGGCCTGGCAAGCTCTTTGGCAGGAATACAAGAGAAAGCCTCATGAAAATGCTGCCAAAACACTAATCACCTTTTATCCGAAATTTGCCTGATGGAGGCCTGGATGTAAAACGCTTAGGGAGGGGGTAGGAAAAAAAACCCCAACAACAACAACGTTTGGATATTTTAAGGAGCTTATTTTGGGGCTTACCATAAATTATTACATGTAGGGAGGGGAGAAAATTCCAAATCAGGAGTTGCTGGGGGACCTCCCTTTTGGAGCAGTCCTAGTGGAGAAGGAGGAGGAGGGAGCGAGCCCCGGAAGAGGCCAGAGGGCACGCTCAGCCAGGTCCAAGTTCACCTTACACACTGGCAGAGACATGGCCACATGGCCTTAACCACGACCTTGGTTTGGGAGGCACAGGACCTACATACGGCCCTGCTCTGTGTCCCCCCAACTTGCATCCTCTCCCACCTGTATCCTGTCACTAACTGGAGCTCTTCCGATTGGAACCTGCGTGAAAAAAACTTTTTTTTTTTTACTTTTTGCAAAAAGATGGCTTTCGTATTAACTACTGTGATTCTCAGAAGCTAAAAAGAGAGGGCTTCCTCTACTGAATTATTCAAGGCAAGGACAGGGGCAATAGGAAAGCTAAAACCCAGACACCTCACAACTATGTTCCAGCCCCGGTGAAACAGAAAGGGGAGGTTTGGTGACAAAACAGGTTCCTCTCCCCAGGGGCAGAACAAGAGGAGGATTCAAATTGCAGCAAGAGGGATTCGTTTACAAATAAAAAGAGAGCTTCCTGACAATGAGGATGGACAGTGAATAGGGAAGAGATAGAGGGTAAAACCTCCTTCACTTAGGGACTCTACCCTTGGAATCTGTTGCGAGGGGTTCCCATGTCACCCCCACCTCTAAGGCTAGTTGCCCTCAGGAAACAAAAATGAAGGCCTCTTAACATTTTCTGTTAATACTTTAAAAACCTCAGCTGGTTGTTGCCCCCAAATTATTGGTTTGATTTTCTTCAACCATTGATTCCATTTTCCACATATTTTATGCCTTTTCCCCCATAATGAGGCCTCCAAGAACCCTGGGCTACAAGGGAGTGTTGAGTATCTAAAAAGTGTTTGACACATAAATTTGGAAGCTCTGGTTTTAAATCCAACCCCTGCTATGGACTCGTTATGTGACCTGAGCCTCAGGCTTTCAGTTTTTGTCATTTATAAAATAAGGATTAAAATACTTGCTCTGAAAAAAATAAATAAAATAAAATAATAAAATAAAATAAAATAAAATAAAATAAAATAAAATAAAATAAAATAAAATAAAATAAAATACTTGCTCTGCCCATTCTACAGAATACTTACAAGGATTAAGTAAGATTATGTATATAAGAATGCACTGCAAGCACGAGAGCACTTTACAAATATTTGCTCATTTCCTTATTTTTGTATACTATGGCTATAGGAAGATCTGAAGATCTGACAGCGAATCTTAAATGTCACTTACTCACTGACTGCATAAGCTTGTGCTTCTATTCTCTCATCTGTAAATTGGGTGTAGGATTGCCTTACAGAGTTGTTGAGAGAACTGGGTAAGATAGTCAATGTGAAAGCACTATGAAAAATAAAATAATAGAGAAATATGATTCTACCAAAACATGCTTGCTGCAGGACCTAAATTATACTGGTTGGATCCTGGAGATATGCCAAGAATTTAGAAATTGGTCAAAGCCTGCAGTTTAATTTGGGAAGAACAAACATCTCAATGGATGTGAGGTTCTAATCAAATGGATGTCTACCCAACCAGTCATTTCTCTGACCTCATTCAGGTGAAAGAGTCCAGCCCAGGCTACCACATTGCAAGGAGACCAGGTTGGATGTCCAGGCTTCCAGGATCAGTCCTTTTAAAAAAAATTTAGCATATTTCAAACCATCTATAGTTGATGAAATTTTATTTAATTGAAATCTACCAAAGGAGCAGAACTTACATTTTCTTTTCTCACTAAAAAAAAAGCATATATGTGTGTGAATATGTGTTTAAAACAAAACAAAAACCCCAGGAAATGGAATCCTCCTTTCTTGATGCCTTAATGAAATACTTAAAGGTTGTAGAATAAGCTTCCCTTTTATCTTTGAAGAACTTGGACTTTTAAGAAAATGTCCATAATAGAAGTCGGGTCACATAACCAAAGATGAATACAAAAGTGTAGTGAGGACACTTGAGAGCAGTGTCCATAGGTCACAGCCCTAGAGACGTAGTGTTCCTCAAGGACCCATAAGGTAGGACAGAGGGGTGAATAGAAGCAAGAACTTGTAAGAATAGAGTTAGGAATGCTCAGGACCAAAATAAGCTGAGAGATAAAATTAAAAAGAAGGAGGAAGAGGAGGAGGAGGAGGAGGAGAAGGAGAAGGAGAAGTGGAAGAAGAGGAGGAAGAGGGAAAGAGAAAAGATTCAACAAATTCAGAGTTAAAAAGGGACACTCCAACAGTGAGATCAGTGTTTCCCATCACAAGTTCCTTGAACATCAATTTTGTGGAGCATTACTAAGGAGTGTAGCAAGGAAAAGAATAACTCTTCCTAGGATAGCTCCTCACTAAAAGCTTTAGAATTTTTGGATTATACAATCCACTAATGAGGTTCCTTTATTGAGAGACTATTCAGACTTTAATATATCAATGTGCACTGAACATCTCTAACATGATACAGTGAGATATCTCCCAGACTTCTGTGACCACAGGATTTCTTTCATAAGGCATCTTGTACCCCATAGAACGGTTTGGTTTGGACAACATTGATGTAAAAGATCCAAAAATCATATTCTCTTTTAAGATTTGAGACCAAGGGGTCTCTGGAAATTAGAAATCCTGTCATTTCATTCGTTCAACAAATATCTATCAGCATCTATTATATGCTAGACCCTACCCCAGGCCCTGGGAATACAGTGGTGAACAAAATAAATAAGGCCCCTGCTCCCACAGAGGGTCTATTTTGCAGAAGGTGGAAAGGAGAGAAAAAATACAAACAAGTAACCAAATATATTAACAAGATTGTGGTAGGCTCTATCATGGTCCCTAAAGATGTCTACATCCTAATCCCTGGAACCTGTGAATGTTTCCTTATATGGTAAAAGAGACTGCAGATGTGATTAAGGATTTTGAGATGGGGAGATCATCCTGGGTCACTCCAATGGGCCCTAAATGCCAACACAAAACATTTTATAAGAGGGATACAGGATACAGGGATACAGCTGAGAAGGTGATGTGACAATAGAGACAAAGGGAGAAAAGGCTACGGGATGTGGCGACGCAAGCCAAGAGATGTGGGCAGCCTCTAGAAGAAACTGGCAAAAGCAAGGAACAGATCCCCCCGAGATTCTCCAGAAGGAGCCAGCTCTCCTCACATCCCATTAGACTCATTTCAGACATCTGACCTCCAGGACGGTAAGAGAATACATGTACGTTGTTTTAAGCCACTAAATTCATGGTGATTCGATATGGTAGCAATAGGAAATGAACTCAAAGGTCCTATTAGCTGATGATAAGTTCTGTGAAGGCTTATTACAAGGGGACCTGACGGTATAACTGGCTGGGGAGGGGACAGGCTGCTGTTGTCAGCGGGGTAGCCAGGGAAGGCTGCTCTGAAGGGGTGTCAGCTGACAACATGTTCCAGACAGCACAGGTTTCGTTGTCTGTTGCCTTGTCCCCTCTAGCAAGGAAAGGAGCTCCCTGGCAGGTGATAGTTTGGCACTGTTGGTACGAAGAATAAAAGTGACTCACTTTGGTCACTTCAAGGGATAAGAAACTTACTGAAAAGACACACATGGAAGTAAAGAAACCAAGATCAAGTCCCAAGGAAATGGGGGGAAAAGCTTCCCAGTCAGACTCCCAGAAAGAAGAGGAAGGGCCATGTAGAGCTGGGAACAGAGTTGTGCAGAAGTGGAAAGGTGCTCAGGGTCCAGAACAGGCTGACACCATCAATAGTAGCAATGGGGGCTCCTTAGCCTAAGCCTCCCTATTCAGCTGAGGTCTGCTTCTGTCTCTGCTTCTCTTCATGTGTCTTACTGTGCTGGCTCCAGAAATGAATGGCTTACTCTACTAAACTCTTCATTAAACTCCCAGAGAGAGAGAGAAAAAAATCTGATTTGTCCAATTCTTTACTATTATCCCTCATTTGTCATCAGCCAGGCCAGAGACTGGCTGCCTGTGGTCAAGTGCCCAACCCTGATCCCATTGGCTAAGGCCAGAGTAGCCAGGTTTCTTGGCCGCCAATGCATGAGGAAATGGCCAGGACCGTAGCAGAGAGAGATGGGGCAGGCCTGGCTGCTTCCTCCTTGAGAGGCTGTGGGTGAGGTTGGAACCCAACACAGGGGTTCACTCCAAGGTCTAAATTCCTGCCGAGTGAAGCCTGTTTTAGTTCGATCTTACCTCAACAATGTCTTTAGTGCTACCCTTTAAAAAAGGAAACACAATAGACATAAAATCATATCAAAATTTACACACGCTTCCTTGTCATCTGAGTGATTCAAGCAGCAACCCTATCGAGATGATAGACAAAGGATTTCATCATCCTGGTGTCAGACCCTAGAGGGTTCCTTGGAAGCCACCTGCACTCAGATACGTAGAGGATAATCTGAATGCACAGACGGTAGACGTGAGGACAGCTGGTCTGGGTGACCGCTGGATTGTGACCCTGCTAAAAGGCATGATTCTAGGACATTTCAGACCAGCCTCTGTGGGATGTGTTGGGAATAGAGAAAGGAGGACTCAGAGGTCAAGAAAAAGTAAGAGAAACCAGTTCCCCTTCCTCCATCACAGCTGAGAGTTGAATGCAGGTGTGTGTTTCATGGAGTCAGGGAGAGCAGATGTTCCCCTCCCCTGCGGTCCCCTCAGAACCTACAGATGGGGTCCATGTGGGGGTGCCTGTGGAGATTGGGGTGGGGGAGGTTCCTAGGGGGTCCATGAAAGGTGAGAAGGCAGAAGAACTCAGTCATTTGGGAGACCCCAAGTACGAAGGTCCATTGATGGTTTATCTCTTTTAATCCTTAAAATAGACCAGAGTGATAAGGAGATCTTTATTAGCCCATTTCACCAATGGGGACATGAAGAGTTGTAGAGGTGAATGTCCAGGACGGCCAGAGACCCTGAACCTCTCTGCAAAGCAGCTCACAGTGCAATGAGATTCCTACCCCCGCCTCCTTTCTGCCAGTTCCCTTCCTCCCCATACACACAGCTGGGGGCAGACCTGGATCTAATAAGCACTATGGTACCACAGAGAACTACAGAAAATACCCAAGAACACTGACGAGATCTGGCCCGGGACAGATGGTCGCTAGGCATGGCTCGGGGAGGAGGAGGAGGAGGGAGTCCAAGCTCCAGCACTTGGAAGCAGAGAGCCCTCCTGAAAGCCACTTCACCTCCAGCCTCCTCCCTGCCCCTCATCTGCAAAACCTTTCTGCCCACCCTGCCATATTACAGAGCTAAGGTGGGGAGTAATACCGAGACAGTTGGTGAAAGTGCTTTGCAAACGACAAAGTGTACCCTCAAGATTATCGTCGCCAGAAGGAAGGTTACTTGGCCAGGCTAGAATCTGAATTCTAAGAATTTCCAAGAAGCAGAATTCTCTCATCTACTCATTCACTGTCCTGGGTGACTGCTTGCTCTCTGGCTTCCAACTCCAGCTGCAATCAGCAGACCTGGCAGGTAGGGGCTTTGGTCTGAGCATCATCCTATGCTCATCAGCTCGGTGACTCTTCCCTGAATGAATGTCTGTGCAGTGTTTTACAGTCTACACAGATTCTCATGTAAACCATTTCATTTGTTCCTCACCAACACCCAATGTTTCCCTTGACCCTTTTAAGTGAGCACTAACCTTTACATGCATTGTCTCATTCAATCATCCCAACTCCAGGAAGGCAGGTGTAGTATTATTGTCTCTTTATTCCAGATGGGGAAGCTGGAGCCCAGAGAGGTATGGCAACTTGCCCAAAGCCACCCAGTAAATAAGTGACAGAGTTGGGATGCACTCCCAGGGTGGCCGGCTCCAGAGACTACCCTCTGCAGCCTGTTGAGCCGGCTCTCGGCAATTCCCTTATAGCATTTATTACCTTTTTATTTACACGTGCCATGTCATTCAGCCACCACAGCAGTCCTGCGAGGCAGGTAATTCTGTTATCCTGGAAAGAAGCAGTAAAGTGGTTTTTATGAATCCTCGCAGTCACAGAGCAGGATTCCTACCAGGTCTGGTAACCTAAGTCTGGTTTTCTTCCCGTCACAGATACCTCTCTGATAATAGAGGTAAAAACAAGCTCCTTCCAAGGTGCTCTGGAGATAATTGAGATAACAAAGGGCAAGTGGTTTGATTTTCTTGGGAAAAAAGGTTCTTGAGAAACTTAACATTTGATTATTGTCCCGCATTTTCAGTGAGGAGCAGCAGTGTGGGGGTGATGCCAAATATCAATCAGCCGACGAACAGATCAGTCATCTTCTGGGTAAGTGTGCACATCAAATTAGCATTTTAGGAGCAAGGCAGAGAATGAGGTTTCTGTTAAGTCTCTCCTCAAAACATACACCAGCCTTCAGAGATTCGCTTCAGATATTTCTGACACCCAACATTCATAGGATTTTCACAAGAAAGTTAGTAATCCTAAAACTCTCCTAGGCAATCAGCATCCTGCTTGGAAATTGTAACAATAATAATTCTGAAGAAAGCAGTAAATTCTACTTCCTTATTTTCCAATTTCACATACCCTACAGTGGTCATATGTGGGATGTTGTAGATTTCTAAAGAAAAACCTAGTTTTACCCAGTGGAATTTTTTCAAGGGTGGAAACAACTCACAAAAGGTGATTACTTAGTCGAGTCAACAAACTATCATCAACCATGAATATAAGAAACAAGGTTGATCTTTCAACCTTGAGCTGCTTGAAATGACCTAGGAGCATAACAGGACACATGGGAGACTTAGAAGCCTTTTTGCCCCCCTTGCCACTTCAACTTTTATTCTGCTGTTGAAATTAGGGCAAAAATTTTTAAATTATTTTTATGGTGCATGATATGTTACATTAACTCCCCCCCCAGCTTTATTGGGATATAATTGACATATAACATTGTGTAAATCTAAGGTGTACAACGTGATGATTCAATACAGCATATATTCCAAAGCAATTACCACAATAAGGTTAGTTAACACGTCCTCACCTCACACAATTGCAATTTTATGTGTGTTGAGAAGGATCATTTAAGATTTACTTTGTTAGCAAGTTTTCAAGTACACATTACAGTATTGTTAAATGTAATTACCATGCTGAATATTAGATCCCTGGAACTTATTCAACTTATCACTGGAAGTTTGTACACTTTGCCTGAATCTCCTTATTTCTCCCACCCCCAGCCCCTAGCAACCGTTCTGCTCTGTTTCTAAGAGTTTGGCGTTTTGTTTTTTTTTTTTAATTTCACATATGAGATCATACAGTATTCGTCTTTCTCTGTCTGACTTATTTCACTTAGAATGATGCCAGTAGAGTCCATTTTGGAGTATGGATCGCAGCTCAAGCATTTACTAGCTCTGTCTTTTTAGTCAGGACAATCTTTTAACCCTTAAGCCTCAGTTATCTTATCTGTAAAATGGGGACAAAAGTAATAATAAGTGGATGATAGTAAGCATAGACTGGGCAACTATCCTATATCGGATACCGTTAGAAAGCTAGAGATATGGCATATAGCAAGACAGGCAAGGCCCTTGATCCTATGGAGTTTACATTACAGAGCTACTCAGTAAATTATTTGTGATTAAAGCATACTATTACTGTTCTTGATTTTTTTTATTGATTGGCATTTGAGCTTTTCTTTTTCCATATCATTTTTTTCTTTAGAAAATAATGTGTTATTTCAATAGAAATCATTTCTTTTTCATGCTTAGTGAATTTTTTTTTTTTTTAGTGTTGCTAAAAGTAATGGTGCATGGGTTGCCTTATAGACCAAAAACAAAACAAAACAAAAAACTCCAAAAACAAAAAAAGAGAAGAAATTTGCTCTACAGGGCCTGGCCATTTCTCAGGGGGTCAAAAAATCTCGGAGAGATATAGGGTCCTCTTAGAATAATTGCTGAAGAATACAGGCTCATTATTGACCACACAGGGAATGCCTCAAGTGAGAAGGGATCCTAGAAGCATCACAGAGCTGCAACTCTCCAAGAAGGGACAATGTGGCTGTGGCCTCTGGAGAGACTCAGACTGATGAGCTCAGGAGGGGTCTGAACCAGAGGTGCCCTCAGCCACACATGTCTGAGGAAAACTGAGGTGTATGTGTGCTTGTGCTAGTCCTCTCTAAATTTTCTGCTCTGAGAGAGACCCCTCAAAGAAGTGGAACCAATCATTCACCTGTGCAGCCTGGAATAGACCCACTCACCTCACAGCTTCCCTTTGGGGCCCAAAAAGACTTCTTTGCTTCTGGTGCATCTGGATGGTTTTATCTGGAGGCTCCTATATGGCTCTAGGGCCTTCCATAGGTTTGCACATCACCTCAGCCCAATCTAATTATTGCTAGAAGCAAAGCTTTGAAACAGAACATGCAAGGATGAAGATCTGACTTTGAGTTCACCTCTACATTTATTTATTAACAAAGATACTCTCAAATAATTTTCTGATAAATGAATAAACAATCTTACAGTTTATAAAGTTTTTTGTTTTTTTTTTTTTTAAGGGGGTAAGCATTTCTAGGACTTCCGAACAAGAAAACATTAGAGATGGAGAGGCATTCAAACCAGTGAATCCAACCTTCTTTGTTCAGAGCTGAGGGAAAGGCAGTTTGGAAAAGGGAAGGACTTCTTCTGTGGTCCTATTATTAATATCTGGGAAATATGGAACCACGAACCAGATCTTCTGCCTCCCAATCTAGTGCTCCTTCCACCTCTTGATCAATTTACAACCTGGAGCAGGAAATTTGACTATCCTTCTAATCTCCTCCCAATTTGTGCAGCTACAAAAATAGATACAATCTGGAAGCCCAGCCATGCCAAATATTGTGGCAGACTTCCCAGCCTCTCCTCCTCCCCCAGCTGATGGGAAGTTGAAGCTCCATAACACTCTTGCTAGAAATGTGAAAATTATTTCTTTTTTCTTCTTTCTTATATCTAAATCTCACTGCCCAACCAAGTTCAAAGCCCACTCAAGATCCTTAATCCAGAGAGAAGGCATCAGGTCATCAGATAAGCAGAGTTCCCTATTTTAGATTCTATAAATTCAAAAATATCTGAGACAATTGTGAATATTTATGTTTTAAAAAGACTCAGATTAGTGATGAAGAAAAACATGAAGTCTTCAAGGGAAAACCTATGTGGCTGCATGAGGTCTCTCTACAGAGAAGAAAGTCAAAAAAGAGAGAGACAAACAAAAAAGGTTAGACTTATTAAAGATTAATTTCAAATGGTGGCTGAACCCTATGAAAGAAGCTTCACACAAACAAAAGATAAGAGCATTCAAACATAGGTGGACATTGAATTCAAGAAACTGTTTTTCTTCATGCTGATACTTGGCAGCACAATGGAAAGAGTAATGGAGACATTCAGGATACTCACTGCAGCATTATTTGTAATAGAAAGACATGAAAATAATCTAAATCTCTTTCCAGAGGAGACCCATTGAAGTCAATTATGGGGTATACATACTATGGAATATCATGCAGCTGTTTAAAAAACAGAAAGTTAAGCTCTATGTTCTGACATAGAATGGTGTCCAACACACATTAAGGTATTACACGGTAAAAAGCAAATGACAATACTGCATGATATGATCCCATTCGATCTAACAAGAAATGTATATATTTGTATATACACAGAAAAATCTACAAGAATATCCAAGAAAAATAATGCGAAATGCTAATAGGAAGAGGAGGAAAAGGAGAGGCTTTTACCGTGAGAATATGTCTAATATCTTTTTTATAAACCACAACAGTCTAATATTTTAAAAACCACAAGAATAATCCAGAATTTATTTTTTCTCATAAATCTTAATTTATTAATAAACCTTCCACAACACAAAAAATAATAAGGATAATATTCTTGTATGAAAATAATTCCCTTTCTCCCTTCATGAAGACGTCAGCCCCCAGATACAATTGATCCTCCCCATCCTTGCCATCACCCTTTGTAACTTTGATGGTCAACACCATGAAAAACTTCTCAATCACATGCTGTTTTGCTGCCTTTGCTTTTCAGACCCCTAGATCCATTCTACACCAGCCACCAGCCTTTGGTTGCTTGCTAGATATCATGATAATTCCTAGAGCTAGAACTTGGAACTTCTTTCCTTTAATCACATCCCAGAGAGCTATGATTACCAAGAACTGGCACAGATACTACAACAAATCCAACCAAACCAGCTCTATTCTCTTTTTTGGTAAGAGAAAAAATCAGTGACTTTCTTTAGTGGGTGCCCATGAACTGCAGCAAGGCATTTACCCAAATCGGCAACGTATTTATGCAAGTACTTGAAGAAAAATGGAAGGGAGAGCTTACATACCTGGCCACAGAGTCAACAAATATGCCCACAAAGTATAGGTCACCAATGATGACAGCCTGGATGGAGGCTCTTGAAGTCTATAATAGGGTCCACATCTGGACCCTTTCTTGCTCAACCTTCTTATCCATGATTTGGAGGAAGACTGGAAAGCCATGTTTTCAATATTCCCTAACTTTTCACCCATTGCACTGATTTCCTTTCCCATCCCACTTTATTAAAACATTCCAGGGGTGCCTGGGTAGCGCACTCGATTAAGCATTGGAATTGTAGTGATCTCAAGCTCCTCAGATCCAGCCCCAAGTGGGCTCCTCGCTCAGCAGGGAGTCTGCTTAAGATTCTCTCTCTCCCTCCCTTGCGGTGTGTACACAAGCATACACTCTCTCTCTCTCAAAATAAATAAATAAGTCTTAACAAAGCAAAGCATTCCAATCTCTGAACTTACAAAGGTACAAATTCTATTAGTTATTTTCTGTGTTAACAATTTGCCAATCTGCATACTATAGGATTTCACTTGTGTGACATTCCAGAAAAGGCAAAAACTATAAAGCTAGAGAGCAGAGTGGGGGTGCGAGCAGGGACTGACAACAAAGGCGCAGTGTGAGTGAACATTTTGGAAGATGAAACTCTTCTGTGTCATGATTATGGCGGCAGATACACACACAGATCTATACATTTCAAGACCCATAGAACTATATGCCATAGAAGTTTGCATTTTCCTGTTTGCAAATTTTCAAATGAATCCCAAAATACTTGCTTGTCATTTTCAGATCCTAATATGAAAGTATTAGCACTAATGCAACATATCAAAATCAATGCTATCTCCTCAGTTCAACAGCTTACATAGAAAAGATGAAATTCCTTAGTTTCTTTGGAGTTGGAGTGAAAAAACACCTGGCTGGACATACGTATCATATCATCACCTGGCCCCTGCCTCACTTCCCCAGGTTCACTTCCAGTCACTGCTCTTCCCTCCCATTTCACATGCCCAGTCCTAAATGTACCTGGTGGTTTCTTGCTCCAGTGCCTTTGCACAAACTCTTGACTACTAATGCCTTCAGTGCTGCCTCCCCTCCCACTCCATCTCCTTACACGAACCCGGAGAGCCCCTTTAGCCACCAGCTTCTTGGGCAAGTCTTCCCTGACTCCTGACAGAAATGATGCTTATTTCTATCTCCATCCTCGTGATGCTGGACTGTGATGATGTATCAATGTGTCATCAGCCCCATTAAAATGTGCTCCTGGAGGGTGGATACTTGCTTCTGAAATCAAACTCAACATAGCATTGGGTGCATAATCCAGCACTCAATAAATATTTGTAGACTTTAAACACTTTTGAACAACTAATTTTTTGTTCTGATGAGGCAGATGAAATCACTAATTATGTGTTTGAAGAGGAGGGCATTTTTCCAAAAAAAAAGAATTCCCTAACAGTCAGTTTTCCCTTTTCCAGCATTTTGTTACTATTTGGGAGCGATTTTAGACATTAAAGAGGATGCAGTCAGCAGTAATCCATTTTATAGCAGGTTTGCAAGTTACCATATCTCACCTTAGCCAATTTTCCTCTAGTTTTCAGGCTTGCAACACCTTTGTGCAGTGTGTGATTCCTAAATCTTCCCTGTAGTCCCTCGTATGTAAGCTAAGAGGACTAAAATGCATTTGACCCCACCTGGGGCTTATCCTGATGCACCCGAAAGCAAAAGGAGAAATAGTGGCAGACCACGGACTTATTTGATACATTGCTGCGGGAATCTTAGACTATTGCTTATGGTAAAAACCCATGTGCCTTACTCAAATACTAAGGGATCTGAAGGGATTGGAGGAAGGGATTTCCTATCCCAGTATTCTGTATTCCCCAAAGCTGACCTCATTCCCTGGCTAATGGGATAGGTCAAAGACTGGCTGTTTCAGCCTGGGATTTCAGCAACCGCTGGGGGTGAGCCCTTGTCTCTAAGTGAGGTTGCAGAGGTCTGCAGGGACAGATGCCAGCCTTGTTGTCACACTGCTCTAGTCTAGGCAAGTCAAGGTTCTGGCTGGAGCTGGGGATGCAGGCAGCCTGTTAGAGTTCTGCACAGGGTGCACATAACGGCAAGGCAAAGCTTGGGAACGTGGCCTAAGGACCCCAGCAACACCAGTTGTGAACATAGTATCTTAGAAGCCTGGCCTAGAAAACATATGCTCTGATCCTCAGTTTTCCTGTCTGTCAAAGATCAAGCATTAGAACTAATGATTGATAAGGCTTCTTTCCTGACTCCAGCTTGGATAAAACGGTTTGGTCACAAACAAGGCCAGGCAGGAAGCAAGGGCAGGGCATTTTAGAGTTCTTGGTGAGCTGGACTTCATGCTGAGCTAGAGAAGGCTGGAGGTAAGAGCAGCCTCCATGGCCTCCAATAGCCCTTGGGCAGGCAGTCTCCTACACTGGCTAAACTTCCTATGCCAGCAACAGCCCTCTGCTTAGAGGATATTTACCCAAGGAAAGACCTCCAGAGGCCCATGCAGTAGCACGTGGTCAGTCCACTAGGGCTCAGCATCCCAGGCGAGAATCCCAGGGGTAGGATGGACATTTCTCAGTCCATCTCTACATGGGCCTCAGGCTTGGCACAGCCCCTCCACCTCCTTTTAAGCACCTCGCCCTCCCCTACTTCTAATGTACACCTCATAGGAAGCAGCTGTGGTATAGCCATTTTAGTCTGAAGCCCTGGATTTGGTTCTCAGCTCTGTACTTCAGTCACCTTGGCTAGATTATTTTCCCTACCCCTACCTCAATGTTCTTTATCTGTAAAATGGAAATTGTATCACCCACCTTCAAAGATGTTTTCATGATTCAAATCTGATCACTAAATAGCTGTGCTCTGTAAACTGAAACACTAGATAAACCTAAGCCATTAGCCACATCAAATTATTTTGGGAAGTCGTTGGGGTCTAAATGATGCATAAATAAAACCAGAGCTAGAGAGAAAGCTTCTCTATGCCCTGTGCAGACTCGCTGTCTCCTATCCGTCATCTGGCGATCCCCCCCCCGACCCTCCCCTCCAGCCTTCCGGGCTTGGCTGTGGGGCCAGCCAGCCGCTAACAGGACGGCTCACTGCTCAAACCAGACAGTCCCCAGGGTTGGAGCTTGTGCCTGTCAGCCTATCAGCTGGCACCCTGACAGACAAGGAATCTGGCCAATAAATGTCTAATCAGGATGATATCAATTCTCAAATCTGGCAATTCAGCATAGTGAATCCAAAGGGGTAGCAGGCATTTCTATAGGATAGAAGTCTGCTGGGCCACGGACCTTGGAACTTCAAGGCTATGAGTATAAGGGAGGGTGGAGAATCTGCAGGAGAAGCATACCTTGCACAGGAGGCAGTGTGTGGCGTGGAAAATGCAACTTTGAGTCCCAAACATTTAAATACCAAGCCCTGCTCTGCTATTTATTGACTATGCATCCTTGGCCAGATCACTTAACATGTCTGAGCCTTGGTTTTCTCATCCTGCAATGGGTATTATAAGAAAGAATAACTCTAATAGCTTCGAGCTGTTCCTTTGGCCGGAAAAAGAATCTCACCTGTGAGGCCAATGGTGGTTGACACTGGGTGCAAGTCAGAAGCCCCAAATGAGACCCTTGTCTTTGTGGCTGCTCCACAGATGGTTGAAAAGGCCCACCCAGGCAGCTAGTGTCCTTTGAAGATAATTTCTGTCAGGGAGATATGTGAGTTAGTGAAAAGAGGGGCATGGCTCTCAGTGGAAACAATTCTGAGTTTGGAAGTCTTCAGACATCGCAGGGTCCCACAGAAAGTGAATGCAAAATTATGTGCATAACTGCTCTGGGTATTTTTCTGGGGAGCAAGTCCAAAACTTTAATCAGATTCTCAGAAGCATCCCTGACTCATAGAAGGGAAAGAGCAGTTATTCTAAACTGCCATGCTGACTTCCACACCTGAATCACACTCTTCCAAGTCCTGTTCCCTGGGGGTGGCTTCTATGGACCATGACCATGACCAAAGGTAATAGCCACATGCCTTGCCTTGGTATGGTCTTTATTTTCGTCTCTTATTTTTATATATATTGGTCAGGAATGTTCTAGTGAATAGATAGTACCTTTATAGTCACTCAAGACTATAACAGTTTCCTTTTGTTAAAAGTTTTAAGTCCATTATTTTAACCCAAGAAACAGGAGTTAACATAGGCAGGGTTTACCACTTTGTCTCGACAAACACAATTTAGATGTGCTGTTTCTAATGAAAACCAAAACAGAGCAAATAATTAAGTTAAAAACAACAGCATCAATTTAGTGGTTTACCAATTAGCAATTCACTCCAACATGTATTGAGTAAATGCTGAGCTCACAGAACACCATGCTTAGCGCTCCTCGCTTAATTGGCCTCTCTGCAACATTTAGCATGGCTGGCCTCTGTCATCTACACCACCACCTTCCCTTGGTCCTGGTGGCACACACTTCTCAGACCCTCTGTGGGTCTCTTGTGCAGATTTGTTCCTCTTCTTCTGTACTCCCCTTAGGCATTAGCTATGCCCATTGGCCCCTTGTTTTATGGCTGGCTGCCTGCCTGATGGTTTCCTTTGCTTCTATGACTTTGATGACCATTTCTACCCTAACGATTCCCAAATCTATAGCTCTAGCCCAGATACCTAGAAAAAACTCTAGATCTATAAGCCAGTCTCCTCCTGGATACCTCCATCTGAAGGTCCTACAGGCATTTAAGCTCAACATTTCAGAAACTGAACTTTTTATACTCAATGTCAACTCTCCTCCAAATCATGATCTTCCTCTTGTACCTCCCATTAATCCATCCAAGCAAGAACCATGGATGTTTGACTGTCTATTTCCTACTGCCATATCCAAAGATCCTGAACATGTCAGTTCTTCCTCAGTACCCTCAGTAACCTCCAAACACATTAGCTACTCTACTAACTTCATTCAACTGGATGATGGCAAGAACCTTCTAATAGGCCTCTTTCCCTCCATTCTTTCCTGCTCTGTTCTATTCTTGATGCAGCAGCCAGAGAGATTTTCCCAAAATGGAAACCAGATTATGTCACTCCCCTGTCTACAACTCTTCGATAGCTCACCCATGCCTTCAGGGTAAGGTTCAAACATCTGAGAATGTATTACAAGTTCCTCTGTCTCAGACCCCCTCCTCCTGACTGCTTCTCTAGACTCCATCTACTGCCATTGGTAGTAGTTAAGATTGAGTGTCCAGCTGCTATAACGAAGATGCAAATATCACAGTGGCCTTTAAACAAGATAGATGATCTTTTTCTGTCTTACATATCAATCCAAGCATAAGCAGTTCAGGACTGCTATAGGAACCCTGATTCCCTCTATCTTATTACTCTATCATTCCTACTATGCAGCTTTCATTCAAGGTAGTCTAAGGTGGTTGCTCCTGCTCCCACCATCTCTTCCCTTTTCAGCCAACAGTGAAGGGCTAGAGAATCAAGGAAAGATAATATATGACATTCAATTTCATGTTATTGATCATAATTTAGTTCCTGGCTTCAAGGGTACCTACGAAATAGAGGTTTTGCTGAGCAGCCATGTGCTTACTCATACTTGTTTCAACCTCAGACCTTGTAGCCACTGAGAAGCCTTTCTGTCCCACAGGAAGGTGTGCTTCCTCTCCTAAAGAACCTATTACACTCAATTTTAGTTATTGGATTACTTATCTCTTTTCCTATCTAGTTTATGAGATTCTTTAGAGCTAGAACTGCATCTTGTTCATTTCTGTTTCCTTAACATTTGGCATAATGTCTTATGTGTAATGGGTTATCGGTATGTGTTCATTGGTTGGATTAATGAAAATAATTAACTAAAAGTAGGACCCCCAAATTGTGTACACACCATATGAACTATGGAAAAAATAACCAACAACCAAAAAAATAAACATAAAAATAGTCCTGAATGGAAACATGTCAAAATGTTAGCAGAGGTTGCTTACAGACAATGAGATCTGGGGTATTTACTTACTCTTTCTAGCAGTATTATTTTAATTGGGGCAGGGGAATAACATAAAAAACAAGGGAGACATTTTGTTCCTTTTAATTCATATTAAGATCTTTAAAAGTGTCACTTAACAATTGACCATTACACTGTTTTTGAGCCATTGCTCTTTCAAAACACCAAGGAGCCAACTTAGAATGAACTTTTTTTAAGTTAATGTCTACAGTTAGCAATCAGTAAGTCCAGCCTGGTCATTCTATAGATGGGAAAACTGAGGTCTAGAGAGAAGAAAGGGCTTCTATGTATATGGTCTTTAAAAAAAATATATGGACTTAAAATTGCACAAAACAGTATTATTGATTAAAGGCACAATGTTGTACAACAGAGTTCTAGAATTTACTCATCTTGTATAACTGAAACTTTATGCCTGTTAAACAGCAACACTCCACTTCCCCCAGGCAACCACTATTCTACTCTCTTCCTGAGTTTAAATATTTTAGATACCTCATATAAGAGGAATCATGTAGTATTTACCCATCTGTGGCTGGCTAATTTCATTTAGCACAGTGTCCTCCAGGTCCATCCATGTTTTGGTAAATGGCAAATGGCAGATGAATGGCATCTATTTGCCATTAATAATAATAATAATAATGGATGTTTATTGGTTATTGTAAATAATACTGCAGTGAACACAGGCGTCCTAACATCTCTTCGAAATCCTGATTTCAAGTCTTTTATATATATATATATATATATATATATATATATATATATCCAGAAGAACGATTACTAGATCATGAGATAGTTCTGTTCTAGTTTTAAAAGGAATATCCGTATTATTTTCCATTAGCAGGTGCCTCATTTTACATCCCCATTAATAATGTACCAGGGCTTCAATTTATACACATTTTTACCAGCCCTTGTTATCTTTGTTTGTTTGTTTGTTTGTTTGTTTTTTGGTGGGGATTAGGGGTTTGGATAACAGACATCCCAACAGGTATGAGGTGATGTTTTACTGTGGTTTTGATTTACATTTCTCTGATGATCAGCGATGTTGAGCATCTTTTTATATACCTGTTTACCATTTGTCTGTATTTTTTGTAAAAATGTCTATTTAAGTCTTCTGCCCATTATTTACTTTTTTTTTTTTTTTTTGCTATTGAGTTATAGGAGTCCCTTATACATTTTGGATATTAGCCCCTTATCAGATATGTGGTTTAAAAATATTTTCTCCTATTCTATAGGCTACTTTCTCAGTCTGTTAATTATTTCTTTTGTTATACATAGCTTTTTAGTTTGATATAATCCCATTTTTTTTATTGTTTGTGCTTTTGCTGTTATATCCAACAAATAATTGTCTAGACCAATATCATGAAGCTTTCCCCCTTTCTCTTCCTCTAGGAGTTTTATAGATTCAGATATTATGTTTAAATATTCAATCTATTTTAAGTTGATTTTTGTGTAAGGTGTAAGATATGGGTCTAATATTATTCCTTTGCATATGGATATGTTTTTTCAACAGCATTTATTGAAGAGACTATCATTTCCTATTGTGTATTCTTGGCACCCTTGCTAAGGATCAGTTTACTGCACTTGCATAGGTTTATTTCTGGGCTCTCTATTTTGTTCCATTGGTCTACTCATCTGCTTTTATGCCAATACCTTTCTGTTTTAAATACTGTAGCTTTGTAATATACTTTAAAAACAAGAAGTGTGATGCCTCTAGATTGTTCTTCTTTCACAGGGTTGCTTTGGCTATTTAAGGTCTTTTGTAGTTCTGTATGAATTTCAAGATTTTTTTTTCTATTTCTGAAAAAAAATATCATTGGCATTTTGAAAGAGCTTGCATTGACTCTGTAGATCACTTTGGCTAGCATGGACACTTTAGCAATGTTAAATCTCCAAATCATGAATGTGGGCTATATTTCCATTTATTTGTGTCTTTTTTAATTTCTCTCATCAATGTTTTATAGTTTTCAATGTACAAGTCTTTCATTTCCTTGGTTAAGCTGTTTCCCATGTATTTTATTCTCTTTTGCTGCTATGGTAGATGGGATTGTTTTCTTAATTTCCTTTTCAGATAATTTGTTGTTAGTATATAGAAATGAAACTCATTTTTGCATGTTGATTTTGTATCCTGAAACTTTACTGAATTTGTTTATTAGCTTAAACTGATTAGCATGTGGCTCTGGATATATCAGATTTGGTTTTATTCTTTAGGAAATGCCTTTGATATTTTTAAATTTCAGTTGTTTTCATTTTTAGCCATGATGGACTGCTGGTCCAGAAACAATGCATCCCACTGTGTGCATGGCTTAATTTGGTGCCTTGGCCAGCGAATTGGAAATAAATGATGAAATCAGTCCTTGTGGCCCACTGCAGATGCCACCACATCAGAGCATTCTGAGACAAGGCCATTTGTCTGCAGCTTTTCTAGGGAGAAGTCTCTAGCAGAGCCCATCAAAATAAAAGGTGAGGCTGCCAGATGTATTTCTTTTTCTTGATATGGTTGTGGAGGACATTTTGTGGTTAACTTAAGAAATATACATGAATTTATTCTTCTTTTCACTTAGCTCTTTACCCATCAGTTATATGGGCTTGTAAAGGGCACAGAGACCAAGTCATTTTTTTAAAAGACTTTAAAATCAGACAAGTTCAAGGGGAGCTGGAAGCTTGTTTTTCCATTTCTCTGTTGAATGCCATATTCTGGGAAATTAGACTTTTTCCTTAGCAATAGCACTACATGAGCACGCCTAGCTCAGTATCTTTAGTTATAGCTTCTCTTGTCTCTTGAATTCTCTCTCCCAGCTTCTCATGCCTAATGGTTTTACCTGTCTTCCTGACATTCCTGGCTCTTTCTGGTCTCACCTGCCTCAGAACTCTTAGTTCATGATTGATATATATGCATCACTTCTTTTGCACTTCCCATGTACACCTTAGGCTGTAATAAAAAATTTTTCATGTTAATCTGTTTCCCTATACTGCTTTCATGAAAGCAAGGACTGTGTCTGATCCATCTCCATTTCTTTAGTGACTGCACTCACTGAGCCTTCAGGACATTCTGGTTAAATCAATCAGATCATCCAAGATCCAACCTTTGAAGACATCTTTGCTATGGGATTTGAGCCAAGATTCCTTTCCCAGCTAGCCCAGAGCTTCTAGCTCCCACTCACAGATCTCTGGAACCAAGGCCTTCGGCTTGAGGGAAAGTAGAAAAGAGAGTGTGGGACTGGTGGAGAAAAGTCCTGGGTGCAAGTCCAATCTCATCCACTGCTAATTGAATGAGTCATTTCACGTCTTCCAAAAATAGTTTTTTTTTTTTCAACTGCAAAATGATTGTTGTTGCACTTGTTTTAAGGATTCAATGAAGTAGTATACCCCAAATAACTTGCAAGCAGGTTAAAACTCAAAAAAGCAACATTGTGCTCTGTGAATATTATCTTTTTCTTTCTCCACTTACAGGCATTACACTTTTCTGTTTCCTTTCCATCCACGTCTAAACTATCCACAACATTGCTATTCACAAAACTCACTCTAGCACAAGATGCTCTTGCCTACAGCAAACAGCAATTTCCAGAAGTTCAAATTTCATAACTGCAAATGGAGTCATTCAAGAATACCAGGATCAGCGCCATGCCTAGTGTCTACTATGAGGGTCCAGAAATAGTGATAAAAATCAAATGATCCCTCTCTTATTATAGAGAGCCAATATGTCCTGAAGGGATTCATTTTAGCAGGAATGCCTAGATGGTGACAATAAAAGGGTATATGAAAATGAAATTGCTACAAATTATACTGGTTGTCCTATGTAGAGATCCATTGTTTAGCTCCCTTTGTTCACAATGCTGCCAGCACACACATCCTACATTTCCTTTTCTATGGCTAAGGCCACTTGAGGGAACTCAGAATATTTCTGCAGCCTTCTTTTTGTGAATAGGGTCTGGTCATATAAATACATGGCTCCTTCGTCTTTCCACCATTTGATACATAGAATTTATATAATGTGAGGATTCATTTTATCTCTTGGTTCTAGACATTGGAGAGCTCATATATGAGTCTAAGAAAAATATTGTTGGTGCCAAGAGGTCAAGAGAGCCAGATCCATGTGGGGCTTTTCTGGGGCTCTTGTATAATGAAATATGCCCAAAGTCCAGAAAAAGAAAATATTATTGGGTGAGATCTTCCAAGACAAACAGCTCTGAATTGGGGGCAAAGGTCACAGTGACAGGCTGGTCCTCCTGTCTCTCCTACAAATACCACTTCTCATGGGATATGGGTTGTCATAGTGATGGAGGTGGAGTGACACTGAACTTAGAGGTAAATAGGAAATGTCCTAATGTCTATGGCTTCTTTTCTCACCTGCCATGCCTCCTTCATGTCTCCTTTTCCAAGCAGTCTTCCAAGTCAACCTTTAACAGCCATGGGCCTTGTGGCAACCCTTATCCTACACATTTCTACCCAATGGCTCATTTCTAGATGCTCCTTCACTGATCAGTTCTTTGTAGACTGATAACTTCTTAGGATTGTACACAGATTTTAGATTTGACCTCTTACTTCTATCGAAATTATACACTGCAAGCCTTGGGCAAGAGAGGCACCCAGGTTCCTGGGACACTGCCCTTGCTAAGGCTTCTCAGCATCCAGATCCCTGATTTCTGAAAGAGAAAACCAAATACACTATAAACATATCCTGTGTGATTATAGCTTAATCTGACACTTTAGAATAATAAACTTTCTTTGTCACTAAATGAGAAGCTCATTTGAATTAACTAAGGGTTGAATTAGGCATTGCTAATCAGCTAGAAAATATCTTTTTGGGAAAGAGTTTGGAGCTGGAATCGGCTGTAGGCTCGGCAAGGATGGACAGTGCAAAGTCTATAGCATATTGGGCAATCTTGGTAAATGAGGAGGGCTCAAATGAATGGGAGAGAGATAAGCAGCCCCATTCTACTGTGTGCTGGTCAATCCATAGCTGGATGACCATAATACCAATTACAAGTCCCTTCATAGAAGTCAGGTAACCTGAGTCCACAATGGGAAGAGGAGCAGGATGGATAAAGGGTCAGATATGTTACAAATCTGAAGAAATTAGGAATCTTTAGCTTGCAGGGGAAAAGGCTTTTGAAGCTCCGTAAGAGTTGCCTCCAGATATCTGAAAGGTTGCCATTTGGAAATGAGATCAACCATGTTCTATGTGAAAACTGAAACCAATGGCTGAAATTAATTTTGGCTCAACGTTAAGTACACCTAACAGAGCTGCCTATCAGTAGAAGAGGCTGCTTTGTGAAGGAAGGAGCCCCTGACTACTGGGAGTGTTCAAACAGAGGTGCCCTAGCAAACCATTAAGAACACTGTGTAAGAGCATCCAACTTTGGAGACTCAAACCTGATGACCTCTGATAACTTTCCGAATTCCACAAAATTTTCATGCCATTAGAGAGTCCAGAACCTGATTCCAAATAACAGCCTTTTCCCCATCCCCCTTCCCCCTTTCTGTTCCCAGCACACTAATTTTCTCTCTTTTGGTGCTGGTAGGAAGCAGGACTCCACGAGAGCTGGTAAGTGAGACAAGGCTCTGCCCAGCCCTCTCAGCGTGATTGGCAATTAGCTGGACTCCAGCCTTCCAGGACTCACAAGTTCTCAGCAGGTCATGATACTCCACAGCGCTTATTTAGAACCCAGGGAAGGAGGCAGCCACAGGTAGCAGGAGCTTAATTCTGAACCCATGCTAACCAAACATTAACATTTGCATTGAAAAAATGGAGCAGGAAAAAGAGCAATGAAAACTCTACTCAATTAAAGCTGTTTGCAAATGCAAATATGCCTGACACAGAAGAGAAAGGGGCTCCTGAGTAGCGTCCCCTCTCTGCTGACCTTTGCATCCAGACAGAAGAGGGGAGTGTATACATATGCTAGAAGAAGGGACTGGAATGGGTGGGGAATGGAGGGTGAGGAGGGACAGAAAGATAATTTGGTTCCATACCATGAAACCTATAATTTCACTCTGACATGAAAATGAGCTCTGTAGCTAATTAGCTTTCTAATATTATTTGCTGCCATTGAAAGGATGAAAGTTTATGAATTTATGAACCTACCTGAAAAAGGAAAAAAAAAAGACTACAAGTTTGTAAGAGGGGATTAGCTGATTCAAATGACAGGGGCCATTTCAGGGCATTAGGCTTGTCACTGCCTTTGTGTCCTGAAGAACCCATAGAGGTGGGTCTTGGGTTGTGTCTGTACACCATAACATCTGTGGCTGGCTCAGCTGCTCTGAGTAGCCTTCCAGCATTTAGAAAACCCTGACAGAGAGGGCCTCCTCATACTGTGCTGGGCTCTCTTCTGCAGCAACCTACCACTAGTCCTAATTGTGCCCCCTTGAGCCATTGAGCAGACTTTCCCTCCCCCTGCCTGGGATAAGCCTACTGTGACTTGAAGTAATTTATAAATCATGCCATGAGTCCACTTGGAAACTGGTCTTCTTACCCTATCAAACATCTTCCCTTTACCTCTCTGAACACTCTAGCTTCCTGGCCTTCTCTACCAAGCTGTGTGATCCACTTGGGTTTAGAGCCTTCTGGACGTTTCTAGGACTCAGCCTGACCTCTGGGAATCTCTTTTTTATTTTTATTTTCTTTAAAATATAATCATGGTATGTCAGGAAAGAAAATGTCATGATATGAGGCCTTTTATAGCTCTTACAGAAACACTGATTTAACAGCCACTCAGGGTTGATAATACCTTTACTGGAGCCCAGAAGTATAGTTGAGAGGTTCCAGGACCTAGGTGGAGGAAAAATTCAGGACTAAATGCATTGAAGGGTATGAGCAGAGCAATTTCACTTTACAAGTGCCAAGTCTCCCCCAGGGTGGCACAAGTCAGGACCAAAAGAGACCCCCACCCCCTTTGCCCATGATTTTTCTCACAAGGGAAAGTGAGAGCAAAGTGAGTATTCAAATTCCCTAGTCTTGCAGGATATTGCCCAAGACCCATTTCGTGTCACCCCACCCAGAACACTCAGGGGATGAGTATAGTCAAATCATCTGGGAACACTTAGGAGCAGAAATAAGAGGTAGGGGTTCACAGCATCCAGCACATGGATCCTGAATACAATTCACAGATATCTACAGCTTGCAAGCTCCACTAAAAGCCCTATACCAGATCAACAAAACTAAGGGTTAATTTTTTTGAAAAGATAAACAAAATGGACAAAGCTTTAGTTAGAATAAGAAAAAGGTGAAAAGACTCAAATAAATAAAATTATGAATGAAAGATGAGACATTATAACTGATGCCACAAAAATACATAGGATCATAAGACAATACTATTAACACATATACATCAACAATTGGATAACCTGTAAGAAATGGCTGAATTCTGGAAAACATATAACTTACCAAGAGTGAATCATAAAGAAATGAAAGTCTGAACAGACCAGTAACAAGTAAGGAGATTGAATCAGCAATCACAACCCTCCAAACTGGGACACCTGGGTGGCTCAGCAGTTGAGCGTCTGCCTTCAGCATAGGGTGTGATCCAGGAGTCCTGGGATCAAGTTCTGTATCGGGCTGTCTTTGAGGAGCCTGTTTCTTCCCTCTGCCTATGTCTCTGCCTCTCTCTGTGTGTCTCTCATGAATAAATTAATAAAATCTTAAAAATAGAAAACCCTCCAAACTAAGAAAAGCCCAGGACCAGACAACTTCACTGGTGAATTCTACCAAATATTTAAAGAATTAACACCAACCATTCTCCAACTCTTGCAAAAATTTGAAGAGGAGGGAACACTTCCAAATTCATTTTAGGAGGCCAGTATTATACCAAATCCAGACATGGACACCATAAGCAAAGAAAATTACAAGCCAATATCCCTGATGAACATAGATGAAAAATCCTTAACAAGATCATACCACATCCATTCAATAGCATATCAAAAGGATCATACAGTATGATCAAGTGGAATTTATCCCTGGGATAAAAGATTAGTTCAACACTGCATGCAATATACCACATTAACAGAATCATACATGGCAACCTCAGTAGATGCAGGAAAACATTTGACAAAATTCAACAGCTTTTTATAACAAAAGCTCTCTAGAAATTAGGTATGGAAAAAATGTACCTCAACATAGTAAAGGGCATATATGACAAGTCCACAGCAAACATCAGTCAATGGTGAAAAGCTTCCTCTAAGATGAGACAGAAGAAAAGGATGCCCACTCTTACCATTTCTATTCAACATAGTATTGGAAGTCCTAGACAGAGAAACTGTGCAAGAAAAAGAAATAAAAGGCATTCAAATTAGAAAGTAAGAAGTAAAGTTGTCTCTGTTTTTAGATGACATGATTCTATATACAGAAAACTCTACAGAGTTCACCAAAAAGCTGTTAGAACCAATAAATTCAGTAAAGTTACAGGATATAAAAATCAACAGAAAAACCAGTTGTGCCTCTATACATTAGTAACTAACTATTCAAAAAAGAAATTAAGGGAACATTCCCATCTGTAAGAGCACCAGAAAATTAAAATACTTAGAAATAAACTTAACTAAGGAGATGAAAAGGCTGTACACTGAAAATGATAAAACTTTGATGAAAGATCTAGCAATCCTACTTCTGGGTAAGAAATCTATAGCTTAAGATGTTTGCACTCCCTAGTTGATTGCAGTATTATTCATAGTAGCCAAGATATGGAAACACTCTAAGTGTTCATTGACAGGTAAATGAATTTAAAAATGCATATATGATGTGTGTATGTGTATGTATATATATCACCTTATATACAATGGAACATTATTCAGCCATAAAAAAGCAGGATAACTTGCCATTTTTTACAACATTGATGAAACTGGATGACATTAAGCTAAATAAAATCAGTCAGAAACACAGAAAAGACAAATACTGTATGATTTCACTTATATATGGAGTATTAAAAAAGTCAAACTTACAGAAGCAGAGAGTGGAATAATAGTTGCCCGGGACTGAAGGCTAAGGAAAATGGAGAGATGTTGGTCAAAGCGTATAAACTCTCAGTTATAAGATAAATGAGTTCTGGGCATCTAATGTACAAAGTGGTGATAGCACTTATCACTAGCATATTGTACATTTGAAATTTGCTAAGAGAGTAAATCTTAATTGCTCTCACCAGGACAACAAAAAAAGGTACCCAAGTGAGGTGATGAATATATTAAGTAGCTTGATGTGGTAATTATTTCACAATGTATATGTATACTAACACATCACATTGTACAACTTAAATATATATAATTTCTACTTGTCAATTATACCTCAACAAAGCTGAAAAAAATTGAAGAAGATACAAATAAATGGAAATATATCCTGTATTAATGTATTGGAAGAATTGATACTGTTAAAATGTCTATACTACCCAACGCAATCTACAGATTCAATGAAATCCTTATCAAAATTCCAATATCATTCATCATAGAAAAAAAAAATCCTAAAACTCCTATGAAACCGCAAAAAAAAAAACCCCAATACCCAAAGCAATCTTGAATAAGAACAAAATTGGAGGCATCACACCTCCTTATTTCAAATTATATTACAAAGCTATAGTAATTAAAATAGTAAGATATGGCATAAAAATAAACATATAGATCAGTAGAACAGAATTAAGAGACAATTAAATAACCCACATACATATATAGTCTAATTTTTTATAAAAGCACCAAGAATACAAAATAGGGAAAGGATAATCTCTTCAATAAATGTTGTTGGGAACAAATTATATCCACAAACAAAAGAATGAAATTGACTATGTATGTTACATAATACACAAAAGTCAATTCAAAATGGATTAAAGACTTAAACATAAGACCTAAAAGCATAAAACTTCTGAAAGAAATATGGGGGAAAAAACTCTTTGCCTCTGGGCTTGGCAATGATTTTTAGATATGATACCCAAAGCACAGGATACAAAAGCAAAGCTCAACAAGTGAAATTGCATCAGGATAAAGCTTCTGCACAACATAGGAAACAATCAATAAAATGCAAAGAGAACCTATGTGAAGGGAGAAAATATTTGCAAACCGTACAGCTGATAAAAGATTAATATCCAAAATACATAAAGAATTCCTATACTCAATAACAACAAAACCAAACAAAACAAAATAGCAACCAAATAACCTGATTTTAAAAGGAGCAAAGGGCTCAAATAGACATTTTCTAAAGAAGACATACAGATGGCCAAAGAGTGCATGGAAAGATGTTCAACATCACTAATCATCAGGGAAATGGAAATCAAAAGCACGATGAGATGCCACCTCCCACCTCAGGATGACTATTTAAAACAAAACGAAACAAATGCTGGCAAGCATATGGAGAAAAGGGAGCCCTGGTACCCTGTTGGTGTGAATGCAAATTGGTACATCCATTATGGAAAACAGTGTGGAAGTTTTTCAAAAAGTTAAAAATAGAATTACCCTATGACCTTGCAATTTCACTTTTGGTATTGTCCAAAAGAATTGAAACAAAATCTCAAAAGAGATACCTGCATTCTCATGTTCATTGCAGCATTATTCATAGCAGCCAGGATATGGAAGTAAGCATTAAAGGATGAATGTATAAAGAAAATGCGGCATAATCATGCAATGGAATATGATTCAGCCTTACAAAAGAAAGAAAACCTGCCATTTGCAATAATATGGATGGACCTGGAGGACTTTAGGCTAAGTGAAATATGCCAGACACAGAAAGACAAATACCGTATGATGTCACTTATAAGTGGAATCTAAAATAGTCCGTTGAAAAAACAGAGTAGAATTGTGGTTGGCAGGGAGTAGAGAGAGGAGAAAATGGAGATGTGACGGTCAAAGGGTGTAAAGTTTTAGTTATGTAAGATAAGTTCTGTGGATCTACTATACAGCACAGTGACTACTGTTTACAATATTATATATTTCATATTTGCTAAGAGAATAGATCTTATGCTAAGCATTCTTACCACACAATAATAATAACAATAATAAAGATAGTGGGAGGAAACTTTGGGAGAGGAGGTGTTTATGGCCTTGATGATGCCACTGGTTTCATGGGTATAGCTTTTTACATGTTAATCATATCTCAATTAAGTATTTTTAAATATATAAATAATTGTAGTCACACTTAGTGAGCACATATTAAGTGCCAAACATATCCATGTACATTATTTGATTTAACCTTCACAGGGATGCTAGGAGTTAGATGTTCAAATATTATTTCCACTTATCAGCTAAGGAAACTGAGTCTCAAAGAAGCTAATCGTCTTGCGCAAGGTCACAGAGCTGGTAAATTATATAGTCAGGATTTTGAACCTATGTCTATCATTTTTTCCCAACATCATCATTTCACAAATGTAGACCTTTTTGTAGCTCATTGATTATAACTTTCATTAGCTCTGTGAATTCTCCAATTTCCCACAGTGTGGGTGAGGAATGTGAGCCTCACAGAAGTTGAATGACCTGCCCCTGTCAACAGCAGGCAATTGGTTGTTCTGGGGTTGGAACACCCAGGCTCTCTGTTCCATGCTCTCTGCACCACAGCACACTGATATCACCTGCGAAGTATTTTGTCCTATAATTGTTTCCTTTGGATTAACCAACTCTCAGGATTATGAATTCCATAAAATAGAACCAAAAGGCCACCGTATGAGATTAACAGAGTGGATGTTATTAAACTTATTCTTAAGGCCCCTTTCCATAGACCTCTAAACATGACGTAATTGCATTCTAAGGCTTTCTGTATGCAGATAGATCTCAGCTCCTGGCCACATGTAACCACCAACCTTTGAGTCCAAACCATCACAGTCCAAGACTCCTGCGGGTGGGAGTCCTTCAAAGGAGGCCAGGAAACCTCAGAGCCCTGCCCAACTACCCATTCACACAAAGTACTTTCTTGCTCTTTCTCCTATTCCTTGTCCCCTTGTCAGTCCCTCCCAGCTTTGAGGCTGGATTTACCCAGTAACTACAACTCCCACACTGACTTCTAGCTTCCTAGATCTTTTATCTTCTGGGATGGGCTCACTGATGGTTTCATTTTGGCCTCCCCATCTAGGACTGGAAACTGTACCACATGTTCACTATAATCTGTCCCTACCCCTTCCCAGGTTTCTTGATACCCACAGTTCATAGTAAGCTCAACCTCAGATAGGACACTTCAAAAATAAAGAATATCACCCATTTATCTGGTAAAGTCCACAGTACACAGAACTCCCATTGAGTAAAAGTTGGCCCTCAGTAAAAGACATTAAGCTGAATTAAAAAATATATATGTATCAAGATACCACCCCCTTCCCAAACATTGTCATGAATTAGAGTTCTTTAAATGACTAGATTCTCTAATTGTCAGAAATTTATTTTGAGATACCTTAAAAAAACAAATCTGAAGATAAATCAAGCAATGCTCTATGATACTGAAATTGCTAAACTTCTCATGGACGTATAAGAAGCAAACTTACTTTTAAAACATCCTCTTCGAGGTTAGGGGGCTTAGGGGGCTGATTGCAACTGTTACTTGGCTACTTCTATAAAAAGGGCTGTGATATCCAACAATAGTACTGTTAAAGAATAATTAGCATCTTTAGAATAGGATTCATGAATATTACTCATTGCAGCTTATGGAATCCAACCAAAAGCACAGCCAACAGACCAACGCCTGGTTGATCTCCGGAAATAGCCAAACCTGGCAATGTGGTCAGCAGCCTCAACCGTCCAGCCAAAGAGCAGAATGGGGCTCGAGGGGGCTGTGGGAGTAAATGCTTCCCACAGCATTATGAAGATGGTCATCTGGTACAAGTGACCCCAAACTCTATTTCTTCATTCCTGATAGTAGCCTTAAAAAAATAAAAGTCAGTCTGAATGACTATAATAAAACTGCATCCCATTTTGATGCTCTCATGCTCATCTAAGAAAATATCCTCACTTTCTGTTTTTATATGATCTTCATGACATGGTTGAGCTTCACAAATATTTTGGAAATGGTTTCCATCTTTCAAAATTTTGGCTGAACTTGATTTCCTCACAAGTGAGTGAGAGTCCATGTTCTCTGGGTAGCCTTTCCTATTACTGCCCCGCTCTGTAAAACCCTTCCATTTCCTGTTTTAGTTCTCCCAAAGTGGGTCCCATCCAAAGTAGACATGCTACGTCATCTTCTAGATGTGTCCTCCATTCATTCCTCCATGTATCTCTCACCCTCCTCCTGGTTTCTTCTGTGGGCTTTAGATTCAGTTGACATACCTGGGCTCACTCTGACAGCCTGAACTCACAGAGATTTCCTTTGGCTCTGCTGTTACATTTCTGTGTCTGGTGTTCAGCCTTAAGGATTTTGTTTGCTTGTTTCATCTCAATCTTTTCACTTCCCTCAGCATCTCTTGAAAAGCATCATCTTGATTTCTCCCATTGGTCACCAACCCCCTTCAATAATACAATGGAAAGGGGTATGGGGTGGGAAGGATGGCTTTAGAAAACTGGAATGTGGGGCAGCCCGGGTGGCTCGGCGGTTTGGCGCCTGCCTTCGGCCCAAAGAAAGAGACCCAGGATCGAGTCCCGCACCGGGCTCCCTGCATGGGCCTGCTTCTCCCTCTGCCTATGTCTTTCTCTCTCCCTGTGTCTTTCATGAGTAACTAAATAAAATCTTTAAAAAAAAAAGAAAAGAAAACTGGAATGCAAAATGGCACTGCCAACAAGCTGTGTGACCTAAGGAAAATCACATAGCACCTCTGAGCCTCCATTTGCTGCTTTGTAAAAGAGAGGTTCTCACCCCAACTAACAGGTGTTGGAGCAAGATGATTATGAAATGATAAAAGGGAAAGATCTCCACAAACCACAAAGAATGGTTCAGAAGTAAATTGATGTTATTCTCCCAGCAACATTCTTGCTTTCATCTGAGCAGCTATTAGCAGCTATACTATTCTTCCAACCATAGATCTAATGTTCTTGTCTCTTTTCTTGATGACCCTCTCCAGGAAGGTGTGGTCCAGTGATCCTGGTATCAGTGTCCCAGAAGGTACAGTTGGGTCTTTATCCTCTGCAGCAGAAGCTCTTAGCTTGCTGGGGCTCTGCTCCATAGAGAATTTTTTTTCAAGATTTTATTTATTTATTCATGAGAGACACACAGAGAGAGGCAGAGACGTAGGCAGAGACAGAGGGAGAAGAAGGCTCCCCGCAGGGAGCCTGATGCAGGACTCAATCCCAGGAACCTGGGATCAGACCCTAAGCCAAAGGCAGACGCTCAACTGTTGAGCCACGCAAGCGTCCCTCTACAGATAATTTCTTAAAATGCCCTCATGGCAAGTCTTATTCCCCTTCAGTCCCTGGAGGAAAGCACCAGTGAGTGGTTAATCCAAGCCATCCTCACCACCTTGCCATTTCACACATGTCTGGAGGTGACAAGATGGTGCTAGAAGGACATAGCCTTGAGGGATGGTGGGCCTGGGTTTGAGTCCTGCCACCAACCTTTACTAGCTGTGCCATCCTGGGCAAGCCTCCTAACTTCTGTGAGCCTCAGGTTTCTCCTCTATGAAATAGAGACAATAATGCCTCACAGAGGCACTCCATACATAAGATCATTATGATGGTTATTATATTAAAGGAATGGAGGGAGTTCATTTAAAGAATATTTGGTTTTGGGATCCCTGGGTGGCGCAGCGGTTTAGTGCCTGCCTTTGGCCCAAGGCCCGATCCTGGAGACCTGGGATCGAGTCTCACGTCGGGCTCCCAGCATGGAGCCTGCTTCTCCCTCTGCCTGTGTCTCTGCCTCTCTCTCTATCTCTGTGTGTGTGTCTATCATGAATAAATAAATAAAATCTTTTTTAAAAACTAAAGAATATTTGGTTTTATTGCTGCCTTTTCTGGGATTAATATTTCCTAGTAACTTGTTAACCAAGTCTCAAGTCTTTCACACTGTGCAATTTACAGGTCCAAGGAGGGAAACCCTGCATAGTCCCCCTAGATGACTTACTTTTCTCCTAGAACATCTTCCAAGATAAATCTTATTTCTCATACCATGCTCCATATCTCCAGAAAATGGAAATAAGATAAATATAACTCTTGGATTCCTTTCAAACTGAACTGCTCACTGTTCCCCAAATAAGCCCCTCATGTTCTTGCCCAAATCCTACCTGTCTTCCAGGTCTCATGCTCTCTGCTTCCCCTGAAGTGCAGAATTCTTGGCTAACACGTCTTGTCTCCTTCTCCGCCCTGATAGCTGCTGGAGGGCAGAGACCCTGCTTACCATCTCACTGGGGGAATTCAGAGGGGGGCTTAAGAGGAAAAAGTAGTAGGGAAGGTGGGACCAGCGACTGACTCAGGAAGTAGAAAGGTAAATTATTACTGAAGCCAGGAAAGTTTGAATCGGAAGGTTACCCTGTGTTCAGAGAGGATTTTCATGAAGGGAAAACACAATCTAGTTTAAGAAATCGAATGAGAAAAGAGTCTCTACCCTGGAAAGGTGCAAAATCATTTCCATTGACAATGCTCTACAAGACCACAATTAAAATTCATAAATGATGAGAAGCTAAATGTGAACATAGGATTAACACTAGCGTTCCATCAGTGCAGAAATGACCATTAGTTAAGCCAACTGGAGAGTCTCCGACTGAGGGGTTCAAACCGTGCTGGGGGGCTCTCCTTCTTTGGGCAATTTCAGAATGTATTATAGTTGTCTTCCTCTGTGACTCCACGGGGACAAGGCTGAGTCTGACAGCTGTCTGTCTTCTTGGCACCCAGTGGAGGGTCAGCCAGTCCTCCATAGCTGAGTGCTGGGCCGGGCCTCCTGCCCCCATACTGCCACACCAGAACAAGCCCTCTGTACTCAGGGGGAGGCTTTGAGAGACTGAGTTTTTATTCTGAGCCCAGCGTCTTTCTGAGGCAACCCAAGCAGCACAGTAGCTGAGGGGTCTCCATGAGTATCTACCACCAGAGACCTGCCCACCTCCTTGCACTGCCTTCCCTTCCTTGTCTCACCTGGGCAGGAATGCCTCCTCAGCCCTAGCCATATCTGTGGGCTCCACCTGGCTTCCAGCTCTGGATCCTTTCCTGGCCTGAGGTACAGGAGGAGTATAGGGCCACAGAATAAGCCAATATGGCAACTGAACAGACTCAGACCTGGTCTCCAGGAGATAAAATCTCCAGTGTTTTCCTATCCAGGTGATACTGTGACAGCAATGGATTTGGAGTGCCACCTCCTTAATCAATCACTGGGTTTCATTTCTCCTTGTTCCAGTTATAGACATGACTTTTGCATAGCAAAACCATAGAAAAGTTACAGTTTTTATTCTGTACTTTTTTTGGTTTTGTTTTGGTTCACATTATAAATATTTGTTTCCATCCTGTTGTCTGGTTTCTAGTGGTCTAGTGGCTGTATAATATTCAATCAGGTTGATAGACCACAATTTATTTAACCAGCTCTCTATTTTTTAACATTTAGTTACTTCCAAACTGATGCTAAACAACTCTGCAACGAATGCCTTTTTTCGGGATTCAGAATTATTTTTCAAGCAAGGATTTTCAGAATTGGAATCATTAAATCAAAGAATAAGAGCATTGCAGAGGTTCTTAATGCTTAGTGTCTTATTAAAGTTAGGTTACATCGCTATGAGCAATACTTAAGTGTTCTGGTTTCAACATAACATCACCTGTGTTAGGTATCACAATTATCTAACATTTTAGCTAATTTAGAATATATAATGTATAATCTTGTTTAAAAAATTATCCTTCTTTAATCACTGGTGAGATTGGAAGGTTTCCCTTATGTTTTTCACTAATCATGTTGCCTCTTGAATATTCGGACAGCACCAGAATTTCTGCCCTGGTGGTCCAGCTTCCCTATGTTTGTGTTCTTGCATTTCTAACTTGTTTTCCCTGGCTTTGGCTTTATAACCCATTTGCTAATCTCCCTGACACCACTTGATCCTACCTGTGTGTACCAATGTCTACAAACTTGGGTAGGGATTTATAATCATGGATTAAGAGAAAGTCATCTGCAGTTAGAAGTCTGGGTTCTAGTACAAACTCTGATTTTTTTTTTAAACTATGTGACAATAACTGATACACTTTTCCTCTCAAGGCCCCTCTTTTCTCACCTATAAAAAGAATAACACCACTTATCCGCTTACCCCACAAGTTATATGAGCACTCAACCCTGTAAAAGCAGGGCTACCTAACTTCTTCTGAAAAAAGCGATATGGTAAATATTTTAGACTTACAAGTCATGTGGTCTCTGTTACAACTACGCAATCCTGCTATGATAGCATGAAAGTAGCACAGACAATGACAGTAAAGGAATGAGCATGACTGTGGTCCAGTAAAACTTTCTTTCTAGATACTCAATTTAATTTTATATTTGTATATAAACATGTTATATTTACATATGTTATATATGCAAAATATATGTATAATAACATATTATAGTATAACACATAATAGATAACTATATATAAATAACATAAATAATATACTTACATTTATACATACATATATAATAAAATTTCATATAATTTATATATATACTATAACATATAATGATATATGACACAAAATATATTATTTTATGTATTATAGATTTATATATGAGTATTTACATATTATATAATATATAATTGTATATTATAATATATAATGTTATATTTTTAACAACCCCTTGCCAAGGGTCATAGTTTGCCAAGACCTTTTCTAAAGCCTTATCTAGCAAAAGATCTCATGGTCAACAAATAAGTACAAGGAACAGGCAACAGTATTGTCACTGATTTTTAGTTGTGAAAACAAGACACCAAGAAGGTGAAGTGACCTGCCTAAGGCTGTTTAGCCTTTTTTTTTTTAAAGGAAGCAGAACAGATGCTGAAGAACATTCCTCAGGATGAGGCAGCAGATTCAAGGTAAGGAAATGTAAAGAGCAATGGGGTTTGAGTCAGCAAGAGATAAGGAATGGAGTGCCCAGGTCCTAAAGTGCTGACAGTCTTTTAAGTTTTATCCCGAGGATAATAATATCCTGAGGAGCCACTGACAATTCTTGAGGAGCGATGGGATCACTTTGGCCTTAGTGTAGTTTAGGAACAGCAAGCTCAGAGGTGCTTGAGTAGCCAGAGGAGGGAAAGGAGAGGTTGACCTGGGAAGAGAAAATGAGGTCACCCCCACCTCAGGAGTCTTCCAGCCCCAACAGTGCAACTGGGATTCTGACCACATCTATCGTCTCCAAACCCCCAAGCAGTGTCTGCGGCTAGCCACCTTCGCAATGATCCCAGCCCTGGGCCAATTCTTTCCTGCCAGAACTTATTCCCAGACTTCTCCTTCCTCAGCGGGCTCGACACTGCCCCTACCCAAGGCCAGGGGCTACCATGGTCATAATCACTTTAACAGAGAAAGAGCAAGCCCAGCTCCTCTGGCCCTTACAAAGGGGCCCTTGATTCTAACCACCACAAGGCCATGTATTTGCAGGGTCAAGTGCCAGTTTTCCACATTCAAGATGTTTAGTGCTATACAGACAGAGCTCAATCTGCCTGCCACATTCTGCAAATAGTCCTTTGGGCATCTCTGATTATAAATCTTCTCTGTCATGATGTGTAACCATAGTCCTATCTTTCTTTTTAGTCTGCTTTTGAGGAGTTCTATACTCTGGGAGGACAAGACCAGCTAATAGCAACAAAGAAGCAAGAACCTTACTACAATAGGAGCCCAAGTAGTCTAGTAGGAAGAGCACACAATTTGGAAAGTGATGACCAAAGTTCAAGCCATAGATCACTTGACCCCTTGAAGTTTAGTTTCTCAGCTGAAAATGAGGATAATTAGCTTTAAATGAGAAAATATACGTAAAGGCGCATTATAAACTGTTGGGCGCTGTACAAACACTTGTTGACAACGCTATTACCAGGCTTGTACTATTCTCAACAAACACGGTAACTCAAATCATTTCTCTGTTAGCCCCATTCAAAATGTGATGTTCGTCATCTTCTACAGAAACTCTAAGGCAATGTTTTCGGATTTTTTTCCCCCAAGCCTTACTTTCTTTCCTGCATGAATGGGAAACTGAATTCATTATGAATTCTCCTGGCACCAGCACAAATCCAAAGTGCATGTGGTTTGAAGTGACAAATGATAGGATGTTATTGCAGGGGCTCATGGGGGCTGGCAGCGGCATCAGCGGCCTCTGCATGGCACCACAGCTGCCACCTACACTGAGCACATCACAAAGCACCCCATCCCCACCCTGGCATAGGCTCTCAGCCAGGCCCGACTCTCAAATCCCATGGTTGTCAGATACACACTTCTCCCTGCCTTTCTGAAAACTCAGTCACCTCGACAAGAATCCTTTCCTTGGGTTCTGATCAGTGCCTATTTAAAGCTTAAAAAGTCCCTGCATCACCTGGTCCCATCTATTCCTTTTACAATGGGGAAACTGAGGCTGATATAGTAGTAAAGGTGACTTATCCCAAGTTACGTAAGCCCTGGTCTTAGCATTAGGAGACTTTGGTGTGAATTCCTGTCCTGCAACCAACTGGATTTGTGACTTTGGTCAAATCATCATTGTTGAAAGATGATTAATGGTATCATCGATGAAAGCTAGTATTTCAATAGTACTTTGGGATTGATCAGCTGTTTTCACTCTCAAAGCCTTACAGTATACTGTAAGACAGGACAGACGTCGTGCTCTTCTGCATTTTATTGAAGAAGAAATAGAAGCTCAGAGAAACTAAGCGATTTGCAAGGTTACACAACTAGTAACTGGCACCTTCTGGTTCCAAATATCATATTTTCTCCACCAATATATATTGCCGAAATTCCTCAGTAATGAAATGGAATTAAAACTTGTCTTGCAAGATGTATAGAATATATGTGAAAGTGTGCTTGAACTCAAAACTGTTTGACTTATTGGTTCCCAACATTTTGAAAACGAGGACCTATATTAGTTACCCATTGCTGGGGAATAAACCACCCTACAAATTTAGTAGCTTATAACAACAAACATTTATGTTCTCAAACAGTTTCAGGTCAGGAATACGGGAGCGACTTAGCTCTGAGCCAGAGTCCCTAACCAAGTTACAGTCAAGCTGTCAGCCAGGGCTGCAGCCATCTCAAGACTGGGGCCAGAATCCTCTCGCAGGCTCTTGCCTGTGGTTGGTGATGGCAGTTCCTCACTGGCTGTTGGCGTGAGGCCTCTACTCCTCCCCATGGAGGTCTTTCCATCGGCTGTCTGAGTGTCTTCATTATGTGACAGCTGGCATCCTTCAGACTGAGAGATCCAAGAGGGAGACAGAGAAAGTACACCCAAGATGGAAGCCAAAGTGTTTTTATAACCTAATTTTAAGGGAGATACATTGCCACTTCTGCAATCTTCTATTCATTAGAAATGTGTCACTAAGTCCGGCTCATGCTCAAGGGAGAGGATTACACAAAGACGTGAACACCGTGTGATGAGGATTGCGAAAGCCATTTTGGAGGGTGGCTGACATAGGACTTCTTTATCATCCCAAAATCTTTGCTTACTTCTCCCACAAAATCAAGATCATAATTTTTGTATCATGTGTTTTATTGAAAAAAATATTAGATTGAACTATATGAAATAGCCCTATATTTGATGATTTGGACTCACAAAAATGGCAATTTCATATGGTTCAATCAAATTTAAAACCTCTGGAAGTTCTTAGATATCTGCTAGCATTTTGTGTTTAAGTTGTATCTTGTTAATCACATTAGCGTATGTGTTCACTGGAAAGCATGTTACTATGTATTGTTGGAGGTACATTATTTATTTGGTTTCCAACAATGGTTGGTGGAAAATGGATTCCCGCCTACCCACCCCCCCTTCCTAGAGTTAACTTGTCTTGCAAGATGTATAGAATACATGGGGATCTAGAACTTCATAGATGCAATCATTGCACAAGCCAGGAATGAGATTCTTTCAACTCCACTAGATGCCAAATGACCTTTCTATAGCAGCATGCTATCTTCCACTAAGTGTCGTTATCAGATATAGAAACAACCTTTTCAAAAAAAAAAAAACACAACCTTTTCTGTTCAAATTAACAATTCCAATAAATCAGTTCTGATTTACTAATCACTACCCCATATCAATCAGGGTGGGTTTTTCTGGTCATACTTACCAGTATTGAAGCAATGAAACTGAAGGAATCACTTTTTAACTTCATTTATCATTTTATCCTTCCAATTTCTGATGGACTGTATTTCAGGTCATTGGCCTATTATAAATCCTTGCTGATTTACATGGTTAATGCTTTACTATTAATACTACTCTATAGAAAGTAGTTGATATCAATGATCTGGTCCAGGGAATGGCTTTCCTACATAGTTACTGAGAAACTGCTCTGGGCAGAAGCTGCTCCAGCTCCTCCAGATACAGTGGTGAACAAGAGAGGCAAGATCTCTATTCTCATGGACCTCACATTCCAATGGTTCTCAAACCTGGCTTCTTAGAAATATGGATCCTTGGAACCCCCTGGACTTACTGAATCAGAAAATGTGGCATGGAGGGCAGGAATTCCTAATCCCTAATGCCTCATAGATGACTCTGATGTATCTGAGTCCATGGTCCAGCATTTGGGAGCCACTGGTACATATTTCAATTCTCAATTGCTTACCTCCCATTTACTCTATGACTCACAACAATGATTTCCACTTCATCATTTCACAGAAACTGGTCTTGCTAACATCACCAATGAACTCCTGATAGTCAAGTCCATGGCTTATTTCAGACTTCATCATACTTTCTCCCTTTGTGGCATATTACTGTTGGCCTCATGGTGCTTCTTGAAATCCCCCTCCCTTGGCTTTTCAACATTCTTTTTTGGCTCTCCTCCTACCTTAACTCAGGTTACTCCCTCTCAGTGTCCCACTGATCCTCTTCCTTTCTCCCTGGATAAATGGTGGAGGTGGTGTGTGTGTGTATAATGGAGATAGCAACAGTACCTACCCCACATGATTATTATGAAAAGTAAATGAACTAATATAAATAAAATACTGAACAGTATCTGGTACATAGTAAGGATACTTTCACATCAACATCCTTCCAAACACTCCATAATCCTACTAGTTTAAGCAAATACAAAAATTTGCATTTGAATTAGATTCAGTTGTTAAGCCCAATCTTAGCCCAGAGGGTAGGTAACTGCACCCCTAAAACTGTATGCATAATTTTGTATAAACCTGCTTATGTTTGCTTTTCTGAGGATAGAAGCCATTACTCTCATGAGATTCTCAAAGGAGCCCTTGTATCTAAAAACATCCAGAATGCTTTAATATCATCTGCTTGCTGGTCAACACTTCAACAACCATTGCCATTCTCACTGGTTCCTAAAGCACACTTCTTTCCCATTAGGATATGCACCTGTGACTCAAAGACGCTTCTTTTTAATGTTAGTAGAGTCTTCATTCATTAGTGCACTCATTTATTTACTTGTGTAATAGGAAATTATTGGTACTGACTCTACATCTGACGTCGCTAAGTCCAGGGTACAGAGACACACAGACCCTGAAGTCATTCACAAGGCAACTACCTAAGCTGTGATGAAGGCTTAAAGGGACCATAAAATTTGAAAAAGGAACTTGCAGCTTGGCAGCAATAGCTTTAAAATTTGCTACGTTGAACAATAAGAAAAATATTTCTAAGGAAGAGAGATCACTCAGTAGGGAACAGATACATAAGTTAGAGAATGCTTTCTGTTTAACTGGACAGAAGCTAAAGAAAAACAGTCTCCCAAAAAAAAAAAAAAGAAAAAGAAAAACAGTCTCCCAAAGTCTTCCACCTATCCTCCTTGCCTATTTATTTTAGTTGTTTTAAATCCAGATCTTCTCTTTACATTCTAGATTTTGTTTTTCAGCTCAGTGTGAATTGTGGATTCTTGGACTCCCTCATCCACAGACACAGCATACAAATTGGGTCTGATCTTGAAGATCTCCAAGCGTAGGGGGTCTCACTACCTTGAGAGGCCCATTCTATATATGAGTGGGCTTAATAATCAGTAATTTCTTTCTTGTCTTGAGCTGAAATATACTTTAATTTTACCCTCAAAGTCCTAATTCCATCCTCTGGGATTGTATATGCCTTCCACGTCAATGTTTTTCATTAATGGGTCATAAAATCAATTTTGGAATTACATTCAGCGTTATGTTCAATGAAGTTAGGGTAGGATAGGAGAATGGAATGGAATAGAATAGAATAGAATAGAATAGAATAGAATAGAATAGAATGATAGAATAGTTCATGGCATGTGAGAGAGACAAGTTTTATTTTTCAAAGTTTTGTTTCAGAGTTTTTGGATTTATGTAAATCCAAAGTTTTTGGATCAAATTTTTTGGATTTATGTAAAATGTGTACTAGGTTGTGATACAGAATGTATTTTTTACTATAGGTTGCCACTGAAAAGTTTGAAATACACCAATTCCTTCAGATAATTTAAGATGGTTGTGTCATGGAGCCCTATGCCTTTTGTTCTCCACATTCAATATCCCAGTCCCCTTGAATGCTCCTCATGTGTCTTTTTTTCAACTCCCTTCCCTACTCGGGTCTCTCTCCTCTGACTATGTTCTGTCTCAAGTCTTCCTACTGAAACGGAATGCACAGGACCTCCCGGCCGTGACAGGACTGGGAGGCAGAGGGACAGTACACTGCTAGGGGCAAGGAGGCAGGCAGGCATTCTCCCTGCTTCAGTGTTTGCTGAGTTCTCTGGTGCCCTCAGCAGTGGAGTACCAAGGTCATTGACTATCACCAGAAAGCTTCCAGGAAGGTATATATGGCAAACATGGATTCAAAAATACATAATGTCCAGCTACTCTACTAGAGCTCAGGCTAGTGCTGAGAGAGAAGTAATACTAGGATCCTGCACCTTATAGGCCCACTCATGCCCATTATCTCACTGAATATATGAGCTAAAGGTTACTTCATTTTACAGTGAGAAACCTGAGGCTCAGAGAAGCAGGCAGAAAGTTCTTGATGTATTTTAAGGACTTGTCATAAAGCTTGTAATAAATGTTTGTCAGACAACCTACAATGTGACATAGGAGACAGTGGTGGTAGCTCTCACTTTAATGGCATTTCATTGTTTTCAAGACACTCTTCTATTCCTTACCCAGATTATCCAGTGATACATGCAGGGAAGATGATAGTTTTCCCATCTTTCAGATGAGAACATGGGCCCAAGGAGATTAAATTACTTATCCAAGGCCACATAGCTGGAGAGTAGCATAGCTAACTCTAACTTAGACCCCAACACCCAACACTACATCCAAAGTTATCTGCAGGGGCCCCACTGCCTGATGCTGACACCGTTACCCAGATCCATAGAAGCAAACTGCTCTTTATCTTTCCTGGCCCATAAATTTGCAAAGAGATCGATGCTAGGGTGCTAATGCTCTACCCGGCTATCCTGTTATGACCACAATGGCAGCAGCCTTTGCTACTCTTAGCATAAGATGGATTCTTCCCGCAAATGGCCAACAAGTTTGGGCCAAGTTATAAACATTATTTACATCAACTTTAGACAGCAGCTGAGTCTGTGGTCAGGGTGCCAGGGAATATATGAGAAAATCCCTGTAGCATGTGGAAGGAAATAAAGACCACCTTGACTGATGGTTGGCTTGATCTATCTGAAGAGGATTAAGTCTGAATGCGACAGAAACGGCTGGGGAACCAAAGCGAAGACAACTCGATGAGGTATGGCCTTCAAAGTTTAAACTTCTAATCTCCAAGGACCAGAGTGACTTTGTAAGGAATTCAAGAAGAACGCAATTCACTCAACATATAATAGGATCCTGAAATCCTAAGAATGTTTTCTTGAAGCCAGAAAAAGGAAAAAAGCGTCCTGGTGCCCACCGTGGGGTGACAGGTGTCAGGCAGACTGTGCCGTGCTACTTTGATAACTCAGTGCTGCAAGGGTATTACAGGCCTGGTGACATTTGCAGGTGTTGACACCTACCCAAACTCATCCTCTAACCGGAGAGCTTAATAGATAGAGGCGAGCAACTAAACATATCCATGCATTCACCCCAAACAGCAGACTGGCAAAGTCAAGCCGAGAAATAAATGGAGTTTCATCTCTGGAGTTTAACCTTAAATCCCAGCACTGGATTCTTGAGGTGATTCTCTTACATCCCTCCTCCCGCCCCCACTCACTGTTTCTCTTCCTTTGGGGGTTCATCTTTTGATAATAAGCTCTACTTGCATTTGCAAAATATGAAAAAGTGAACTTCCAGATGGACTTCTCAAAGTGCAATCCAAACATGAAGGAAACAAGAAATCCAAAAGTCAAAGGCGAGTGGGAGGTTTTCTTCTCCCCCAAATCTCTGGGGAGTCCAATTCATTCAACATGCTCGCATTCTGGTTTCATTTCCATTTTCTATAATAGGAGATGAAGATGTAATATGTCAATGTTGATGTATCAGAGAGATGATGAATTCCAGGCTAAAACACAGCGACATCTGCTTGGAAACGAGATGGAAGAAATTAAGATGCTTACCATGATTATTTTCCTCCCGAGCAAATTTATAGTATCTCTGGTCTCAAGGGCAGAAATTCCAGACAGATTAGCTTTTCATCTCCTAGGTAACTCTCTGAACTGCATAGCTATAGAAATTCATTGCTTTAACACTGGGTGTCCTTATTAGGGAAATATCTTAAATTCTGTGCCAACAAAGAAACTCATTGACTACTAAGCAATAGTCATGAAAATATTTATGACCTGGATTACAAACAGGTGCTCCAAATAGAACAAAAGCTGGGGTTATTCACCACTTGGACTAACTGGGGGGAAAAATTATTTACACCTAGTACAGTACATTTTATGCTTTCAGTAAATATTTTTTCTGGGTTACGTGCCCTCATTTCTAGGAATGGTAAATTTACTCAAGTACCAGAGGGAACTGGCAAATGTGAATAGAGCCATACGAATAATAGGTGCTAGAGCTATAGAACTGCCTATATTATAGTCATTCATAAATCATTCAAAAACAGGTATCCAGTTCCTCCTACGTGCACTACGTGCCTGGTTTTGGCAGTGGAGATGCAAAAATAAATACAACATGACCCCTGCCTACTTCAAAATTTGCTTTATTTATTCTTTAGAAATGTCTTTGGAACCTGTGCAGATATAAGCACGTCCATTTCACAGATGTGGAAGCTGAGGCTAGATGAGGTCACACTCCAGGAAGTGACAAAGTACAGAATGGCACCCCAATTTTCTTTTTTTCAAGCCCAGTGTCCTGCCTACACCCTCATATACAGGCATGATTGAGATGAGACCCAAAGAGGGATTTGGGTGACCCAAGGGCAACCACTTATGTTGTCTGAGGACATCAAAGCTGGCTTTTGACCCATTACTCACATCCCAATGCATTTCATTTGTATTTTCCATCCAGATGTTTCGCACCATGTAGACCCAGCTGTGGTCTCAATCAGGACCAAGCGATACTTTGCATGAATGCCTGGGATACTCACTGAAAAACTCTTCTCTTCTAAATGTGTTTTGAAATGATCCAATGTAGGGAAGGGGTAGGGGCTTTTTTGAAGCAGCTTCTCTCAGAACTTTAGCACTGGAGTTGTAAAATGTTCCCAAAAATATTGCTTGGCGTGAAAACCTCTTTCAATGCAAATGAGCCATTGATAAAAAGGAATTTGTTAAGAGAGACAGGAGTTCGGGTGAAGCTCATTAGCCATTTGGTTGCCAAGGAAGCAAAACTGCCAGAAAAGCCCCAGTTGGATGGGGGAGGAATGCTTAGGGGGTTGGGAGGTGTACACCAAGCACGTGGGGTCATTTGCAGTCAATAAGATACAAGGAGGACATTTTTAATACCGATCTTAGGTACTATTGCTTTGATTTTTTAGATACTAGCAGAATTAATATGTGACTAAAATAGCCATGAGAAAATGGGGAAGCGCACCATAAAATGAAAATGATTTTCGTTCAGAAAACCTGGATTTGCGGATTCCCTCACCTGCTCATTATGCGACCTTGGGCAAGTCCCTGAACTGCTCTGAACTTCCCTTCGCCGTCTCCAAAAGGAAGAGAATCATTCCTACTTCACAGGATAAATATGGCAGATTTGACAGTGCTTATTAAATTGTAAAACAGTGTATGAATCCAAGTTTCCCTTTTCTATTTACACAAAAATTCAGATCCAAATACAGGGATGAACGTCTCTCTGTGCTCAAATATTATTCATCACTAATTCAGCCTAACTTTTAGCGGCCCCAGCCTCTGTCATTCAGAGCGCCTTCTGTGGGCACCCTCCACCCTCACCCCTGAGGCTTGGGGTCCGTGACCTCAGACCTGAGAGCGTTGCTGCGTCCCTGACTTGGGAAAGCAGGCCTTCTACGGGTCTTCCAAGCACTCTTACATGCAAAAGGCCACACAGCAACTGATCCAGATGCCTGACCGCTATCTCAAGCTTGACCCTTGACCTCCTCGGCCAGTTCCGCACCACTTCCTCTCATTTCAGTAAATAGCAACTCCGTTCACCCCATAGCTCAGATCAAAAGAGTTAGGGTCAACTTAGGCTCTTCTATTCCATCTGTTCTCTATCAATATCCAATCCAGCCCCCAGTACTGTCAATTTGCCTTTAAAGGGTATCATGCACACCACCACACCTTACCTCCTCCACCACTGTCACCCCACTCCTACCCCAAACATTTCATGTCTGGAATACTGTCAAAGAGTCTTCATTCTTCCTGCTTTTGCTACCCTTACCCTTTTATCATCTGTTCTTGCTATAGCAACCAGCGTGGCCCTTTAAAGATATGTTAGGCCAATCACAAAGACCTCCGGTAGTGTTCTGTCTCATTCAAAATCAAGGTCAACATCTCTACCATGACCCACACCGTGCCATCTGAGCTTCAACTTCATTCCCTTCCAGCTCCCCACTTGACTCCAGTCACTCTAGTGCTCCAACCCACTACTTACACTCTGGCCTGGAGAAATTTGTGCTTGTCATTCCCCTTGCTTGGATCATTTTCACCCCAGATATTTACAAGCTACATTTTTTCACTTTATCCAAGATTCTGCACAAATATTGCTTCTTTACAGAGGCCTTTCCGGGTCTCCTCCACTGCTTATTTTTCTTCTTAGCACTGATTTATATCATATTTTATATTATATTATATGATATGATATTCTCGTTTATTTTCTATCTCCTCGCTGAAACATAAGCCCAGTAATACAATACAAGGGCACACACTGGTCTTTTTCATTTATCACCATATCTGCAGCATTAGATTACACTGGTACATTGTAGATGCTTTAAGAGGCTGTGTGACGCATCCTTGGGCCCATCAGGTGCCTATAGTGTTCAAAGTTCCCAGCCGCCTTGGACATGGCCAGGATTGAGGTGCCTGGGCCTGCAGCACAGATGGAGCCTGAAAAGAACCTCTCTGGGATGACAAAGGGGCCCTGAACTCAGAGGTACATTCCCCAAGCCCTGCTCTCTTGGATTTGATTTCACCAAGGAGTTCCTTAATTGAGTATGATTTCCTTAATTGGCATAAGCCCAAGAAGGCGGGCCTTGCCCTAAGTAATGACCAGACCAAGGAGAAACTTCGACTTCTGTCTCTCATTTTGTTGGTGTATTTTTAATCTATAATGTATTGAAAGCCTCCTCCATCTATCATTTATTGAGGGCTACTCCATGCTAGGCCTTGTGTTAAACAATGTGCATGCGTTGTGTCATTCATATTATTTAAGAAATGAGATCTTAGGGACGCCTGGGTGGCTTAGTGGTTGAGCATCCACCTTTGGCTCAGGGAGTGATTCTGGAGTTCTGGGATCGAGTCCCACATCGGGCTCCCTGCATGGAGCCTGCTTCTCCTTCTGCCTGTGTCTGCCTCTCTGTGTGTCTCTCATGAATAAATAAATAAAATCTTAAAAAAAAAAAAAAAGAAATGAGATCTTATCCCTATTTCACAGGTGATTAAACTGAAGCTCACAGGGGTTCAGTAACTTGTCCAGCATTACATGGACGGAAAACAAACACTGAGACATGAACCGAAAGGGTTCAGAACACACCACCAAAACAGATTATTTTGGCATATTGGTTATTTGGAGCTGAAGGCACTTGGGAAATAGTAGATGTGGGAGGGGCTCTCTGACTTCCTCTGACTTCCTCCTTCCACCCAGAAACAGGTTATAAAATTTCCCATGGGAAAGGTGACCTCCTTGCCCCAGGAAGACAACATTCTGACCACCAGGGCAGCTGACACCAAAATGGATCATACAAACCAACCTACTAAAATGATCTGCATTCTTCCCACAGTCCCCCTACATATCACCTAGTCACTATCCCATAGCTTACTACCCTAGAAGCATAAACCCCTTTTCCTCTGTCTTGTCATTTTTCTACACATTGATCATTCTTCCTTAAAAAAGGTCTGAAGCATTTCTTAGGGTCTTCATTTTTCTTAGGACCTATTGGTGGCTCCTGTGTACATGTAAAAATATTAAATAAAATGCCTATGCTTTTCTCCTAGTGATCTGGCTCACGTCAGTCTGATTCTCAGGTCCAGCCACAGAACCTAAGGAGGTAATGGAAAAGTGTTTCCTCTTCTATAGAGCCATCCTCTAAACAACAATACCTCCCCACCACATTGTCACTGAATAGAATGTCCCTGTGGAGTCCCCCAGAGATAGGTGACCTGAACTTCTGAGTTACTTCCTGCAGTGTGAAGGGGTATCTCTAGAGCTGATCAGCAGAGACATTGAACCTGGATCACAAGGACCATTCCAGGGAGCTCTAGTGGCTGCTGCCTCCGGCCCCCAGGAGGCTAGGAAAGGGGCAGCCTCTTCTCAGGCCCTGAATGGGTCTCCCAAAGGAAGACTCTGGCCCACTAGGCCAGCCTGAGTTGGGATCATGGGACTCACCCACAGAAAAGGTGAACTTTAACTTGTTTAATGATTGTGAAACTCTTTGGGTTTCAGTTCCTAGGGACTGCCTCTTTCTTCTAATTCTCTTGAACTCTCTGGTCACCAGAAAGATGTCTTTCAAGGGCCCTGTCCTGGGACTGAAGACACCATCCTGACCCTTGAGGCCTACCAGGTCCTCTGAGGTTGGCAGAGGAGATGGGCCCATGTTTGTCTACACGTCTAAGGAAGACACCTTCAGGCAGGCATCACTAAGCTTTGATAAAGGCATTTGTCTCCTGTCTTGTGAGAGGCTGGGTGCTGTCCCTTGTGTAGCTGGCAAATCCCAGCGCATCCTGAAGTGAACTGTCATTACCAAAGATGAAATAAGTGAAAATCCTCAGCAAGACATTCAGATCTCATACAAGTGTCAGTTCTTATGATCCCCCAGACTCTCTCACTGTGCTCTGCACAGGAACTACCAATAACCAAAGTTATTCTCTCCAGAGCATGCTGAGAGAGAAAGCTATTTTGTTGAAGATTGTGTCTTTGACATTCACGCTCCAACAAGGATCGTCTCTTCTGGGCCTAATTTGACTTCTTTATGTGCCAAGAGGAAACTTTCCTTCTGAAGGGCAGGCATACAGATATCTGAAGAGGCCTTTAGAAGGCACTTTATAATTTCCTTGAATTTCCTAGAATGTTTGGAGAATAATGCGTATTGATTAACTGTCTCTTTCAAAATGCTTAAAGTTCTCCTATCCTTTCCTTTTTTTTTTTTTTAAAGGGAATTAACGGTGAAGAAAAAGAAAAAAGAGAGAATATACCTATTTACTCACTCACGTTTTCTAACTGCAAAGAGTGTGGCCTAAAATCCTATGAAATGGAATGGAGTCTACACAGGTGCAGTGGAAACCCAGCAGCTTATTCCTGATGAATGTGGAATCTAGGCTGTGGGAATAAGAGAGATGGCAAAGACTCCTGGAGACCATGTCTGGATCTGGTTCTGACACTAGGCTGGCCAGCATGACGGCACAGAGACACGGACAGTGTAGGGTTATCAGAGCCACATGACCTTCTGCTATCCTGTACAAATCTCAGTTTTCCCATCTGCAAAATAGGAACACAAATATCTACTTCACCTAACTTGCAGAGTTGTTCTGATGATCACACATGAAAAATAGGTGAGAGAGGTTTATATCTCATGTAACATCTTACTGTGAATGTCCAATTTTTATAAGTTGTACGAGAGGCGGGTGACTTGCCTTAAGCCCTAGAGAAGGGCTCTTTTATGGCTCCCTTCCTCCTCTCCAAGCTCCTCTCGGGCCTCCAAGCTCTCAGGCAGGGGAAGGGACATACCCCAAATCACACACAGAGACAGAGGCAGAGCCAGGACTGATGTCCTTTCCACCCAACTGTCTTGTGCTGCATCCCTTCTACGTCTTCTTGAGTCAATTTCCACATGCCTAAATGGCTCCTTCAACCCCTATGGAAACCATTCCCCACCTTTACCACACACAATACTGAGACAAGAAGGTCCCAGGTCAAGTGTCTGTTAAATATGACCTTAGTTGCATGTACCGTCGTTAGAGGCCCAAAAATATTTTTGCACAGGCCAACCTGACCCATAATAATTCTCTAATTTTCACTCATTATTTTAATGAGAGACCTTATCAACATCTCCTCTTATTCTCCCCCTGAAAAAATAAATACATTTTTCCCCTATAGAAGTTTAGGTTCGCTATTACATGATCATTGCATGCCCGGGGAGAGAAGAGCTCAAAGCTAAAGTGTGTGGAGCTGAGGTAGGGGCAGGGAAACGGGGGTTGTGAAGCAAGAAGAGCAAATGCTGCGACTGCACTTTCTCTAGCAGTATAGGCTAAGCTTTTAGCCTGTGGGATCTGAATTCCTTCTTAAGACAATCTTAGTAAGGTGGTAGATTCTGTTAAATAATGTCTCCCCAAAACTCTTGTCCACCTGTAATCTCAGAATGTGGCCTTATTTGGAAATTGGATCTCTGTAGATGTGATTAGTTAAGATGAGATGCTACTGGATTGAGGAGGGCCCTGATCCAATGACTGGTGTCCTTGTAAGAAGAGAAAGCCAAGACGAAGACATGCAGAGAGGACACCTATCACCAAGCAAGCAGAGACCAGAGTGATGCATCTATGAGCCAAGGAACACAAGAGTTGCCAGCACACACCAGAAACTAGGAAAAGGCAAGAAAAGACTCCTCTTTAAGCCTTGGGAGAGAATCTGGGTCTGCTGACATCTTGATCTTGGATTTCTAGCCTCTAGAAGTGTGAGACAATAAATTGCTGTTGTTTTAAGCCATCTAGTTTGTGGTACTTTGTTACAGCAGCTCCAGAAAACAAATATACAGGAGATATTAAAATTCCCACAGCCTATATAGAATTAGAAAGTATTTCAAATCCAGCGTCTTTGATCTTGATAAGAACCCCCAGGATGGGTAGGGAATCCTGTGATTAGCCTCCATTTCATGGGTGGGGCCACTGGGGCAAGAGAGATCAAGCAAAATGCCAATGCCACATGAAAGCAAGCTTTGGAGTTGAGATTCAAATCTATATCCATCTTAAGTCAGGTCCAGAGGGATGCTCCCAAAGATACACAACATCCTTCCCATTGCTCCCACCCTTTACCCCCTCGTATGGACAAAGGGGAAAAGTCAGATCTCTTTCTCACCATAATCACTTCCACCAGGCCTGTTTCTGGGTGTCAAGTCAACCCTTCTCAGAGCAGACTTTGGACTCTGGCTTGTGGGTCCAGCAGAGAATCCAAAAACTCATGGATCCTTGAGTCTTGATTTAATAAGACAAAACTGAGCTACATTTGAAATGGTAGTAGACGGTAAGCTTGTTGTTTGGCCTTGAAGGTGAAAACATTTCAACTAATGTGGCTTTTCCTAGTCATTAATTCTCCTGAGGAGAAATTTACTAAGAGTCTTCTCCCTTAAAGGGTTATGAAAATTAGACACTATTAAAATGGAGATGTTAAAATGAAATCAAGCAATTGTTTTAGATGGTAAGATTTTAGTTAATTGACTGAGAGCATTGAATGTAAAGCTCAAGAGTTCTAACTACTCCAGAAGCTATAGGAAACATCATCAGAGGGCTGTGAGTGAGGAGTGATGTGCTCTCTAGAAGCTAACTTGGGAGCCATGAGAAGGGTGGATTAAGACAAGAGACTGGGAGACTATTTGAGGAAGTTGTGGTAAGAGTACAAAAGAGAGAACCGAGGGTGGGGCTGGAGCAGGAGGGTTGGAGTGAGGGGCAGGTCAAAGACGCATGACTGATGTACAATGGCATTTATTCCTGACTGGTGGTGGGAAATTGAAAAAAAGATAAAGCCTGGATTGCCAATGAAGAAAGGAGGGCATGGCAAAGGAAGGCAGGAAGAGGAGTTGGGTCTGGGCACCACTGAAGCTGATGTGCCCATGGGAACCCTGGCCAGTTACCTGAATTTTGGTCTGCTCATATCTGAACTTTATTTTAGTAACAGAAATATAAACTTCTATCTGGCTTAAGTCATTGTTATTTGGGGTTTATCTGTCCCTTGCAATCAAACATGAGCCTAACAAATACCAATACTGGGGCTTTGTTTTCCCCCATGACCACAGTCTCCTTTGAAGAGGTAACTGCTTTACCCCCAAAATATTGCCTAGTTTTGAAAGACGATTCTTCTCCCTCCCAAAGTCTTCATGCTCAATCTGTCTCCAAAGATTATAGTTTCACCTTTATTTTTTTAAAAAGATTTTACTTATTTATTCATAAGAGACACACAGAGAGAGAGAGGCAAAGACACAGGCAGAGGGAGAAGCAGGCTCCATGCAAGGAGCCTGACGTGGGATTCGATCCTGGGTCTCCAGGATCACACCCTGGGCTGAAGGCAGCGCTAAACCGCTGCGCCACCCGGGCTGCCCCAGTTTCTCCTTTAAAGATAAATTTTAGGCTCACCTTTCCAGTGTAGTGTCCTGGAGGATGCTCCTGTCTAGGTGATTGCCCACCTGGATGAACATCTCTCCTTTCCACCCCACCAGTGCAGACACTGCTGACGGCCAGCCACAAACTGCCCTTCAACCTCTTCTTCCCCAACAATTCTGAACCTTTCAAGATCCTCTCAAATCTGGCTTCATCTGATATGACAGCCTTTCCCACCTTTTTCCAACATGAACTTTAGTTCAAATCAAACCAGTCTTCTTTTCCAAAACATTGTGTCCATTCCCAGATCCACAGTTCACTTATTCTTTCTACATGGAATTTTTTCTCACTTGGCTACAGTGTATTTGGCAATCTCATCTTTCAAAGCCTTGAGCAAATTAGTAAGTCACCAGACAGGAGCATGTGTGACCTGAACCAGGACACAAATCCAGCAAGGCTGTAAGCATAGTTGTAAGCAAACTCCCAGCCAGAAACCATAAGCAACTTGAAAGCAGAGATGCTATCCAATATCTCCTCAACACCCATCGTCTCCCCATAATTCTGAGAAAAGTGATCAATACTGAATCTGGAGAGATTCTCTCAATGAAGAAAGAAAAATGATGCGAAATTAAAGTGAAATCATTTAAAGATTCACAGACAAATAACTAAAACTATGTGATAAAATTTACTCATACACACAAATATAATTGGATTTGAAATTTATAATCTACAATGTCATACTCATTAGGATGGTTACTGTCAAAAACCAGAAAACAACAAGTGTTGGTGAGGATGGGGGGAAGTTGGAACCCCTGTGCACTGGTGGGAATATAAAATGGTGCAGCTGCTGTGGAAAACAGCATGGCAGTTCCCCAAAAAATTAAAAATAGAATTATAACAGGATCCAGCAGTTTCATTTCTGGGTATGTACTCCACATAATGGAAAGCAGGGTTTTGGGCAGATATTCATACACCTATGTTCATAGTAGTATTAGTCACGGTAGCCAAAAGTGGGAAGCGTCCACCAATGAATGAATGGATAAACAAAACATGAAATATACACACAATGGTGCCTTAATAAGTCTCAAAAAGGAAATAAATTCTTACAGATACTATGACATGGATGAACCCTGAAGACATTATGCTAAGTTAAAAAGACAAATCCTATATGATTCCACTTATATCAGGTACATAGAATAAGCAAATTCATAGAGCCAGAAAACAGAATGGTAGAAGGTGGTTGCTGAGGACTGTGGAGAGGGGGAAAACAAGGAGTTATTGTTTAATGGTTTCAGAGCTTCTACTGGGAAGATGAAGAGAGCTCTAGGGATTGGCTGCACAACAGTGTGAATGTGCTTAACGCTACCGAACAACATACTTCAGAAATAGTTAAGATGGTGAATTTTATGTTATATGGATTTTGCCATGATTAGAAATAATTTTTTAAAATTAGAATCTACATGATTTGGTGTTTGATTCTGGCAACATATTTAAATAACTTAGGCAATTCTTAAATCAAAACATTGATTCCTCCCTCTCCCTAGAAATAGTTATCTAATTAGTTTGAAGTAGAATATTAAATGATTCTAATGTACAACCAGGGGAATTACTGGTAGAGGAATTCAGGAAAAATGCCAGTGACCTCACATATACTTTTTAGATATAGACTCTTAGAAGAAATGTGTGAGAGGAAGAAGAAAGAGCTCAGACATCAGTTTTAGATACCTGAGGGTTCCCTCTGACTGCTTCCAAATTTTGAGATGTTGGACAACTTATGGCAAAGTCTTCAGTGCCCAACCTGATGCCTGGTACACAGCAAGCTATCCATATATATTAGAAATAAATAACACATCTCCCTGGCAGCATAATGACTCTATTGCCATATTGTTCTGAGAATTAGCTACCAGACACAATAGAGGTAAAGTTGCAAATATTGCTTGGCACACAGTAGGCATGCAATAAGCGATAGATATTGTCACTAGTGTTCCAGAAGGATCTTCAGAGGGCATCTCTAGTCTTCTCATTTAGCAGATGAGTACACTCAGGACCAGTTAAGAGGAAGGATTCTTTACTCAGTGCTCATATTATTATATAATGGCCTTCTACTTTCTTAACTTCTGTTTGTGAAGTGCTTTCATGTAAATGTCTATAATAAGACTTCCAAAAATCAGTGCTGCTCTTCAAATCATCATTTACAACAGGAATTGGGATGTGTTCAGACAAGCCTGCAGGTGCCTTGCTTAGCAATGTTATATAGCAGAATGTAGCTCTTTATGACACTCTGTGGAACATCAAACCCAAGACAATGACCTTGAGACTCTGAGGCCAGAGAGAGGAGCACAGACCATGGTGGGGCCTGAGGGTACCATCCTGCAGTTGCCATTTTCCCAGATTCCCAGGTGGCTCTTCTGCACACTAAAGTGGAGAAGCACTGGCATTCTAGAAACCACCTGGAAGTTCATTCATTCAGCATTCAACATTTTCCTGAGCAGTACTCCTTGTGGGCCCTGTCCATGGCACCATCAAGTCCAAGAAGATATCGTTCTATCCCCCAGGAGTTCAAAATCTTCTAAAGGATAGACAAACAGCAGATGATACAGTACGGTGTGATCATTTATTCATTCATTTCACTTAATCATTCAACAAATAACTATCAAGAGCCCACCATGTTCCAGGCATAGATTCACATACAGAAAGGCCACATTGCATAGTGGTTATACCATGGACAGGGCACCTGTGCTGCCAGGGTTTGCATCCTTGCTACTCTGCTCACTACCAGAGTTACACTGGGGAAGTGACCTAACCTCCATATGCCTCAGTTTCTTCATCTATAAAATGGGGAAAATAATGGCACCTCCCTCACAGGGTGATTATGACAATTCTATGAGTTACTATACCTAAAGCCTAGATAAAGCACCTGGTAAGTCCTGAATATATTTCCACAGGAATGAATGTAAGCTTCATGAAAGCCAGGATTTTTGTTTATTTTATCCCTAATACCTACAACAGTATTGGCCACATAGCGGACAATCACTATTTGTTGAATGGATAAATGAATTTCTGTGGGAGATTGCCAGCAACATGGCAGACTGGACTGGAATTAGCTGTTTCCTCTTCACTTTCAACACATATGTGTTGGGTACTATATAAATAGACATTTTAAAAACACATATCTGGCCTCAAAGATAAATTCCCAGGTACTAAAAAATCAAAGAAAGAAATCACAGATAGAAATTTAAACAGAAGCTGGCAAATTAGAAGTTTCAAAAATGGCCAACTCTTTTAATGATGGTGTTGGTGATGGGAATGGGGATGATGGGGATGATGTAGATGATGGCTGAATGAAGATCAAGAAGAATTATAGGGCACTTGTAATTGAAATACAGGGCACTCTTCCTAGAACAACTCTTTGGGAAGTCATCCCCTCCCCTACTTTTGCCTGTGATACCCACATATTTACCCCACAGATTGCAATCTCCATGAAGGTGGAGCTATCTAGCTCATCTCTTTATTTCAGCTGTTTCGGTTCATCATGTGATCACTGCACCTCATAAACTGAACTAGGTGTAGAAATTTCCCTGGGGCACTTTCTTCTGGTTCTGGAGCAGCCACACACAGACATAGACTCACATGCCAGTGAGTAGGAGAAAACCAACACGTCAACAATGTCAAACTCCCACCAAGTGTTTCACTTCACTGCTCACCATAGCCACTAAGGTTGCCCACCCTACTTATCACTTCTAAGGAAAGAATTCAAACTTTCATGAGTCTGCAAGAAAGAGATTAGTGTTGAGACTCTTTACAACCTGCTACACCCTGCTCTAGCTCTAACTGCTTGGGTACCAATCTATAAGGGATGAGAAGACATTATTGGAATAAATAGGAATATGGTGTTGCTAACTCAGATTTCCACACAGCATCTTTAGACAACTACCAAAATATAAATTGGACCTGCTGAAACTGACATAGCACATTGGAATAGAAATTTTAAAAATATTCTTAGCTGGCATGAAGCAATGCAAGGTGAGTATTTTAGTTCTTTGCATATGCAAAGTGTACAGTGCAAATCCTGGATATACCACCAACTCTGAGACTAGCCAGCTCATATTCTAAAACCAAATAGTACATAGTGTAGGGCTGCTCATTGGGAATAGAGATTCATTTTATTATTTAAATTTTAAACCTTTTAATATACATATCCCCCAAAGCTATCTGATTCTGAAAAATCAAAATTCCTCAATAATTCTAAGTAAAGTGTTAATATATTACATAAATGTAATCTTTTATTTTTAACATAAAGGAAGAGGCACACCATTTTTCTTACTAGAAAATCAGTTTTCTCTTGAATCTACTAAAATATTGAGCAGATATTTAGAGATTCTTCTTTTCACAGGTGCCATGTATCTCTAGCCCTGGAAAACACCCAGCTATTACCTGCCTCTGGTCCCCCAAACACACATATCCATGCTCTGGTCCAGTCTCTGAAAGCCAACTTTGTTTCCAGGGGAAAGGTTACTACTGGGAGGCCCCAGTTGCCCTTCTCATCGGCAGAGGCAGCACAGCACACTGACTGAGGCCCCAGGGTCCGGCTACTCCAGTTGGCCTCCTCCTTGTACAATGACCGTGTGACTGCTCAACCACCATCTGACTGTGGGTAAGTCACTCAAGTTCTCAGAGCCCATCGCTTTGCCTGTACCGCAGTCATAATGCCTTCTTCATCCTGCAGGTGGGAGCTAAAATGAGCGAGCACGTGGGAAGCATGTAGAACAGTGCTTGGCACATAGTAAGTGCCCGGTAAGCATGAGCTATTACTGTTGTTGTCACCGTGCCCTCTCTAACCCTAGATGACTCTTTAATTCGCCTCTACTCTGGCTCAAGTTTGTGTAACCTCACTCCCAAATTTCTACTATGCTTTGGTGCTGGGGCTTTAGAAATGCAGTAGTAGGGGCACCTGGGTGGCTCAGACGGTTGAGTGTCTGCCTTCGGTTTGGGTTACAATCCCAGGGTTTTGGGATTGAGCCCCACATTGGGCTCCCCACTCAATGAGGGGCCTGCTTCTCCCTTTCCATCTCCCTCTGCCTCTGCTCACCCTGCTTGTGCCCTCTCTGTGTCAAATAAATAAATAAAATCTTAAAAAAAAAAAAAAGAAAGAAATGTAGTAGTAGACATTGGGGAAGCTTTCATGAGGGCAATGGCATTAAAGGTGGACATTAAAAATCTCTTCCTCTCTATTTGAGCGCTTATCAGAAAATTAGAAAAGGAGGAAATTGAGGAATTACAAAATCTCCTTAGAATTCTTAAATTTATTATTTTTTTTAAAATAGGTTCCACACCCAACATGGAGCTTAAACTCATGACCCCGAGATTAAGAGTCACATGCCCGACTAACTGAGCCAGCGCAGTGTCCCTCCTTAAAGTTCTTTATAAGCCAGTCAGAGCCCTTTCAACTATATGTTGAACATATATATGTTCTATATGTTCTCAGACAGGTACCCTTAGCTCTTTCTCTCTTTCCCCCTGTATGTCATATCTTCCCAACCCTGTTATTATGTCTTTTATCCTTCAGAGCTTTTTCTTTAACTTAATTTTTTTTCTAAATTTTCTGAGCCCAAAGGAATGCCATGTGCCAGCTGCAGTAACACCAGGGCTTAGCAGAGCAGAGTAACACATCCAAATTTTCCTTGAGCTTTCTCTATTCCTAAGAATAAGATTAACTTTGAAGAAGACACACAAGACTTTAGTAAGGCAAAAATAACATGAAATGGCTTATTGGAGCCAAATTGCTTTTCACTTGTGCCATTTCTGTCCGTGTCACACACACCTTTTAATTAATACTAAAAGAAGAGTAATGGAATCATTGTTGGGAGAACAGACTGAAATTGATAGGGCTGCTGTAGGTTATGAATGTCGTTCCCTGCATAAGGGCAACCGGCTGAGGGGTTAGTGGGGCCTGAAATCCAGCCTCTGACTCAGAAAGCTGTGCTTCCTAGGACAGCGTGGGATTTACTCAGAAGAGACATCTTTCTCTATTTCACACAAAGACACCATATGGGCTATTGATGGTTACATACAGGGGGCTTAAATAACTAAGCGAATATATTGAGGATAATGGGACCCAGATTTCTTGTCGCCAAAGTAGTTTCAAACGTGGAAAGGGTGTTAGGCTGAAATGGGAGGTGTCAGTGTGAACTCATGGTTTTTTAATATAGGCAGATATAATTTACATGGGTATGTGGAGTGTGTACGTGGGTAATATTTCCTAGCTCTTTCTACACAGAGGGCCTAGGATCCATGATACACCTATAGCAATGATCATACCTTGTAACACGGACCTTGGTTTATAAAATACCTTTCTCCTTTAAAAGGAACCAGAACCCATTAGAAAGATGGAGGATTCCAGGGTTGGGACAATGAAAGTATAACACGAGCCAGAAACATCTTGTGGTTCTAAAAAGTACAAAAGTAGCAAATTTTCAGAACATGTCAAAATTACATAAGGTCAGCTTGAAAGGACTCCCTCCTTCCACCTGTCTCTGGTCTCCCAAACACCCCCATACTCTCATACTTTCCCAAATCAGGGAAAGTCTGAGCATCAAAATAAGTAATGACAGTCATAGATTATAAGTCATTAAATAAAATTATAGTTCTATAAACCCATACTGACACAAATAAGTGAATTTTAAAAATGGGATAGAAAGAAAAGCAACCTTAAAATAGAATAGCAACCAATAAATATAGAATAAATACTAACATTTGGTAGCCATCACAAGAATAATTGATTCGGGCAAAGTCATCAATGAATGCTAAAATTAGTGGGTGAAAGTTTGATCGGGAACAGGATATTTACATCCCAATGTATCATCCCCAAAATTACTGATTAGCAAATACAAAATATTTATTTATTGCTAAGTACAAAATAGTTAATTGATCTTAGAGTGGATAGCCTAGCAAGATACCATTTTTACCGAATGACAAAACTTAACAGTAATGGGACAAATGAACATTATGTACCACCTGATCTGATTCACTAGAAAGGGTTTACCTGATAAGCATACATAAACTGAATCCAATCTTTAGGAAACCCAAGTTTCAAACCAAGTGGAGAGATGTTCTACAAAGTTACGGGATTAAACTCTTCAAGAATATCCATATTGTGGAAGGTAAGGAAAAAGCAAAGAACTCATCCAGACTAAAGTGGCACAATGACTAAATGCAACACATGACCCTGGATTGTATCCCGGATCTGTAAAAGGCACTATTAGGACAATTAAAACATTTCTAATGGGGTATATAGATATTGATGTTTGTTTTGCAGGTATGTAGGGGAGTTTTGTTTGTTAGGAAATACACACTGAAATATTAAAGAGTATTGAGGCATCTTATCTACAACTCACTTTCAAATGGCTCAATAAAAAGTATATATCAATAGAAAGAGAGGTAAATGTGAGAGAGGTAAATTCACAGGGTTGTGAATATTTGTGTTTTGTTTTGTTTTGTTTCTAAAAAGTGAAGACAAAGGGAAAAGATTTTTAGGCCAAAAAGACCCTAAGAGAATTAATCCCAAATAAGCCTGCCCTGAAAGATAAGGAAAGGAAGGTCCTCTGACAGAAGGAAAATAGTTCCTCCAAAACACTGAAATACAAAAAAGAGTGAAGAACAATGGAAAAGTAAAAAATGTGGGTAAATGTACATGAATAGTAAGTATAACAATGATGCTATATTGTGTGGTCTAAAAGATGTATAGAATAACACAAAATACGGGGAGTGGGGTTAAGTAGAATTTACATTTTAAGGCCCTAGCACTGTTAATGAAGTGATAAAAGTACTAATTTATATTAGATTGTAATAAGCCCAGTTTGCATGTTCTAATCGTGAGGCTAGCCATTAAAGACATAGAAAAAAGAAATATGTAATTATAAATGGAGAGGGGAAATGGAATAGTAACAATAAAAGAACTTTATTAACCCAAAAGAAGAGAAGAAAGAAGTAATAAAGCAAACATAAAACAGGTGGAACAAGTAGAAAAAAGTTAAATTATAGGTATATTAAAATACATATGAATATATCACTTACATAAATATAAATATGAGATACTCCCGTTAAAAGGCAAAGATTGTCAAGCCGAATACAAACAAAATAAAAGACCTAGTCAGAAGTGCTTATGAGTCTTAAATATAGGGACAGGAAAAGATTGAAAGTAAAAGGATAGAAAAGATATATGTACAAACACTAACCAAAAGAAAGTTGATATAGCCCCATAAATGTCAAAATAAATTTTAAGATAAAAACCATCACTAGAAAGAGAGAATCTTTTGATAGTGATAAAAGGTTCAATTCACTAGGAAAATAACACAATCTCTAAATTTGTGTTCATCATAGATAAAGCGAAATAGTGAAAAGCACATCGTTAAACGTTAACATCTCATAATAGCAAGTGGAATAAGGAGGGAAAAAATCAGCAATAACAAAGAAGACTTAAATAATGCAATTAATGAATTTAACCTAATTGACATTTATAGAACACTGCAGGTAAAGATGCAAGGCATGTTCTTTTTTTTCTTCTTTTTTTAAAGATTTTATTTATTCATGAGAGACACACACAGAGAGAGGCAAAGACACAGGCAGAGGGAGAAGCAGGCTCCATGCAGGGAGCCCGACGTGCGACTCGATCCAGGGTCTCCAGGATCACACCCTGGGCTGAAGGCAGCGCTAAACCCCTAAGCCACCGGGGCTGCCCAAGGCATGCTCTTTTTAAGTGCACAAGGAATAGTTCCTAAAATTGACATATGCTAGACCATAAAATGAGCCTTAACAAATTTCAAAGAATTGAAATCATTTGAGGTATGTTTTTTGACCACAGTGGAATTAAGTTAGGTATCAGTCACAAAAAGATGACTCAAATATTCCCATGTTTAGAATAAACAGAATCATTCACAATACCCTCTAAAAGAGATCTGGCTCGGCACAGCAGCTCTGGCCACCTTCCCTGACGCTGCCATGCCCGTTGGCTGTCCTACAGGCAGGTGTGGTCCTGCCTCATTGCGTGGCCCTTTGAATGGTGGGCCTCCTCACGCTGTAGCTCTTGGGGCTGGTCCTGCCTTTACATCCCAGAAGCATCCTACGGACCCTCTCCTTCTCTCTACCCCACATAGTAATCTGGCCACCAGTCTGTCTCCTGCTTCAGCCTTCAGAAAACCTATATTTCAGCCACCTGAGAATAGTCACCCATGCTCATGCCCTCATGCACCATGTTCTCTGACATACGCTCCTCCTGCTGCCTTACATGTTTCATCTTCTCTCCCGCACAAAACCCCCCTTCACCTGTCTCCTCTGCCTGTGGAACTCCTACTCATCTGTCAAGGTCCTGCTCAAATTTCATCTTCTTTCTTCCTGAGCCCCAGTCAGAATTAAATATGGTCTTGATGGTTATATATCTACTCTAATGCCAATCATATTTGACTCTGGCAGAGGTATATGTCTATCTCTCCCTACAGAACAAGAGCTCCAGGAAGACGCAGACCTTGTCCTGTTCAGATTTATATACCTAAAGACTAGCTCCGTCAATGAGAAGCAGGAACTGTGCCATCACTGAATGAATGAAGCCAGCAGGCATCAATAAATTGTCTTTTAATAAATGAATAAATGTTTTAGAGGTAGTTCCTCCTTACACACCTGAACACCAATACCTGCCATCTCTGCCATCATCAATGTAAGGGTGTGTGCTGATTCACTGATGCATTTACTGAATCCCTAATATCGTGGCAAGCTAGAGGCTGGGCATACAGAGGTAAAAAACAAAAAACAAAAAACAAAAAAAAACAAAAAAAAACAAACACGGACCCTGTCTTCACGGAGCTCAGATTCTCCTAGAGTTAACTGTAAACCCATTTAAAGGTACATTGATATGCATATACGCTTAGGATTAATGCATTTCAAAGAAACATATTACTCTCTTAAAACAATATGAAGTTTACATGCTTTTGATAAATGTTATTTAGACCAGTGCGGCTGGTAACACTGGAGAAATTTGGAAATGGTTCCATCACCAACGATTTCATTCTCTGGCTGACTTTGGTTGACACCAAGATCATCAGGCAAAGCTCTGAAATAATACTTATTGAAAGCTGAAAATGTGAATGAGTCTCCACCTGCAAGAAATGATGAATCCTTTTCCAAAAACAGAGATAATTGTTAGCAATTTCAGAAGGTGAACTAGTAAAAGATTCATTCTCATATCGTTCTCATCTGTCTGATAGAGATGGAAGGTTTACATGGGCTTGACTAGTCCCCATGGCAACAGCCTTTCTCCCGGGTTACCATAGGAATTGTGAAGGCCTTTATAAACCTCCATTAGCACAGCCTAGGCCGGCAGCCGTCAGAAACGTCTGCTGAGGAAGACACTGCAAAGTGTCAGCAAGGGCGTTTGGGAATTAATTTTACCCTAGAGTAGCTGTGCAGGTCTGTTTAGCTCCCACCTCTACCGCTATGAACACCAGATAACACTAGAATCAGCCCGATGCCTTGAATGCTTCATATGAAGGGGTTTTCGAAATCTAGCCACAAACATATGACCAGATTTGAAAAGATTATGAGAGATCAGGAAGGATTCTATTCTGACCAAGCCCGACACAGGAGAAAGGTAAATTCATGTGTTTTTCCCCTCCAGGACAGGGCATTAGGGCCATATTAATAATTAATATTAATAATATAATGGATGGTGGGGATGGTTACTCAACAATGTGAATGTTCTTAATACCACTGAACTGTACACTTAAAAATTGTTAAGCTGTTAAAATTTTATGTGTATTTTAGCACATTAAAAAATTTTTAAACCCTAATAGTCGTAATTATGATACTACCATTACTGAGCATCTACTATATCCCAGGCGCTAATGCCCGGTGCTTCAGATGTTCTATGTCATATCATCTCACAAGCCTGGGAGCAGCTATCCCTACTTTAAGGATGATTATTATTCCCACACTGAAGATGAGAAATTGGAGATTTAGAGAAACAAAATAAGTTGCTCCAGGGTACACAGCTAGGAGGTGGTGGGTGAGTGCGGTCAAGACCAGGTCTCTGTGACTTTGAGATCCCGGCCCTTAATCATATAACTTCAACATCCACGTCACACACCGTGGAAGCTCGTGGATATGATTAAGACAGCTTCTTTTGAATTGATACGTTTAAGCTTTTGTTGAATTTTGTTTCAATTTTGTTGTTTTTTCGAAGATGTAAAGGGTGATCTCTTCAGGTGTGACTATAAGAGGGCTTTCATTCTTATTCTAACCTTTGAATTATTTTACAACAACCACGTACTTTCAGAAAATATGAAGATATTTCCATTCCTTTAAAGTTGCATTGTATGAAGTTGAATGACTCCTGGTACTTGCAAATTATCAATCTGTACTTAAAAAAAAAAAAAACCTAAAATGTATAGGATAGTTGCATATAGGGAGAAATTGTTTAATAAATAAACTGGAGAGTGGCAGGTCATTTTTAAGCAATGGAAAGCCCCTCTCATCAGAGCAAAGAAAATTACCATGTTTCATACCAAAAAAAAAAAAAAAAAGTAGAATGCATTTGGTAATTATCTCTTTGGGCTTTGGTCAAGCTACATGGAAGAAGTATGAAAAGAAAACCTCTGGGGAGAAGTAATTCTAAAACCATTGGGAATTTCTTCAGTAGCAAGAAGCAAAGCAGAAATAGCATTTGGTTCTTTAACAATAAGCCTTTGGGACATGCCACCAGAGGGGAGGCATGGTGTCCTACAAGGTTTCTTCCACATGCCAGTCAAAGCTGTGAAGAACACTATCAAGAAGATTCTTCTACCAAGAGCCAAAAACCTGAGTCCCAGCCCCTGAATCTCTCAATGCCCAAGTAGGTAAACAGGAGAAGGAATTACTTTTTTTTCTTTCTTTTCAAAGACGTAAGTGGAAAAGAGGATACTAATTAGCAGGCAATGAAAACATACCAGATTGCATCTACTTTTCTTTATGATTTTGCTTTTGAAGTACAGTTTCTTAAATATCTGGTAATGTTTCTCTTTTGCTGCTTTGATAACTTGTTTTAAACAGTAAAATTGCTTAGTGGGTATAGAATTACAGTTTTGAAAGATGAAAAGATCTGGAGAGCTGTTGCAAAACAATGTAAGTGAACTTAATGCTGCTGAACTATATACACTTTTAAAAAAATGGTTAAGTGGCACATTTTATGTGTCTTTAGCCAAAAAAAAAAAATGTTTAAGGGGCAAAATTGATGACATCTGTCTTAGTCGGCTCAGGCTGCTATAACAAAATACCACAGACTGTGTGGCTTAAGCAACAGATAGTTATTTCTCACACTTCTGGAGGCTGGAAGTCCAAGATCAAGTGGCCAGCAAGATTAGCTTCCTGATAAGATCCCTCTTCCGGGCTTGCAGATGACCACCTACTTGCTGTGTCCTCACAAGGCAAAGAGAGTGAACTCTGGTCTCTTCCTCTTCTCATAAAGATATTAATCCCATCATGGGGCCCACCCTCTTGAACTCATCTAAATCTAATTACTCCAGTAATAGGCATCCAGGAAGAGACACCCTTTCCTCATTAACAGATAAAATCCAGAACTCTCTTGTTTTGCTCTCATGTTGAGCTCACTTCTAGTCCTGCTTCTGCATTCACTCACCCTTTGACCTCTTGCTCTGCCTTTGTCCATCTCAATGATGGACATGGCTTCTGAATCCAACCTCACCATGAGGGCCCATTCCAGCCTATCTCAAAAGTGGGCTACATTGGACATAAAGCCAAAGGCATTATCAAGACACTGGACAAAAAAATTATAAAACAATAAGCTGATTTTTATCAGGAATAAATTTAAAGCTGTGCTCTTTATGATTAAATCGATTAAATGATTAAATCAATCGTTTCAATCTAGGATTCAAGACATAGCTTGATAGCAGTTCATATGATACAGACTTTGGGCTTTTATTGACCATTACTGACAAATCCAATATTAGTCAACAGTCTAATAAGATCACTAAGATTACCAGCATGATGTTTAGCTGCATCAGAAAGTTGGCAAACTCATTTACTGAAGGGACAGGGAGTATTTTAGAAGGGAAAGGAGTATTTTAGAATTTTAGTATTTTCAAATAGGCCATACAGTCTCTGTGGCAATTACTCAACTCTGTCCCTATCAATCAAAAGCAGCCAGAGACAATGTGTAGAAGAATGGGTGTGGCTATGTTCCAAGAAAACTTTAGTTATACAAACTGGGTCAGTTTCCTGATCCCTTGACTACAAAATGGAGAGCCAAAATCAAGTTGATATTCTCACTGCACCCTGCAGGAATTAAGCCACCAGCTAATTTTTGTTTATTTCTGGACTCTAAAAGTGTAGTTGGTCAGAGACAAGAGAATGGAGATTTTCCTATTGATCAGTATTGATTTATTAATCCATCAACTCGGAGCATCATTTTTCAGTTCAGAGCATCATTTTTCAATTCAGCTAAGAATCCACCTAGAAGTACTCCTATTCCATTTGAACTTCTCCGTCTGGTCCCCAAGGAGAACATGGCTATCCTTGGCAGAGCCTTGCTGAAATCACACCACTCAAATCTACACAGAATTGAAAATTTTGAGAGAGGCTAGAGTGTGGCATATTGGTCCTTAGTGAACCCATGTAGCTCCTGAGGATCATCAATCCTTTAAAATGCTTACCAGGTGATCACATAATAGACTGTCCTAGCTTCTGAGCTACAAGATGGCAAATCTATGGGCAGAAATCGAACACTGGTGGCCTGTTGGCCCTATACATCTACAAATCTGTTTAATTCAGCCTGTACAATACTTTTTAAAATGTTCAAATTGTTGTCCCCATTTGAACATTTAAAAATTTAACTTAAAAATGTTGAAGTTCCAGCAATTAGGGGCATGGCTACAACCAGCTGGAGCTCAGTAACAGCTGGCCCTTTAAGAAAGAGCCTGCCTTTTCCAGCTCACTAAGGTCTCCATCCGCCCTACTTGACTCTTTAGTCATTTTCTGGTCTCCGTAAAACGTTTAAGTTTACAATCTCTTCTACATAACCCACTTTTTCCCCTTTTAGAAAATCATGACTATTCTTAGCTGATTCCAGTCTTCTGACACATCCCCCATTTTTCACAGCTCCTCTGAGATAACCAGAAGTGGCCCAGTAATCTCATTTGCAAGGTCTCGCAGTTCCCTAGAATACAATGTTCCTGGGCAGGAGGCTGGAAGCTTTGTGCTCACTCAGTGTCTTCACCAGTTTGGACTTCGGTGATCTTTTTTATGTCCCTGATTGTTCTACTCTTTCCATTCATAAGGTCATTCTCCTGGGCAGAGCAAAAGAAGGCCAAGAGTTTTGGAATGGCTTTGAAAGCATTTACCCAAGACATTTGCTTTTGCCTTGTTCACTCTTCGACTTGCTCCAAATAGCATTCTGTGTCCTTTATGATGTCCTGGGCATTGTTAACAAGTCAGAATTTATCCTGAGCTTTTGCTTTTCTGACGTCATTTGTACAAATCTTCACCATCCTTTTTTTTTTTTTTTTTTTTTTTTTCCACCATCCTTTATATTCATTCTTTGGTTTCCGGTAATGTCCTTGGAAGAGCCGAGCTCACATGGAGCTCCCTGAGAAGCCAAAGGATTCCTTCTATTTAGAGACCACCTCAGTTTCTTTGTCATCAGGATTGTAGGCAATTTCATGGACAGAATGTCCACATGGGAACCTTCCCAGCCCTGCTGAGACATTTACCACTTTAGTATTTCAAACTCGCTGAATCTTATCTCTGGGTTTCTTTTTCTCCTCCTGGCTAACAGAAGCTTGCTCTCTCTCTCTCTCTCTCTCTCTCTCAGTCTTCCTCTCCTTTCTATCATAATTAAGTACAGGAGACGATCTCATCACCTTATCTACCTGCTGGGAGAAAAAAAATTCAGTGTCAAGTAAGGATTTATTAGAAGCTGGTCAGAATCTGAAATTTGCTTACGTCTGACACATTCTGGTTTCCAGCTTTATCCTTTGAATTTGGGAGATGTGGAGAAGCCTCCTGGGGAAAAAAAACTCAAACAGATGCATGTGGCATGGGAAAGTAAATGATAAGGTAGAGGTGTTCAACAGAAAGTAAATTGCAAGAGGATGTGCAGAACCCCTTGGACATAAACTACATCCAAACACGAGGGATTTTGCATGACTAGTTAGATTCAGTGCCAAAGCCTGAGAGTCTATGGAGAGAGAGGTTGCAAATACCACGATGGGGAGCTTTTGCTTGAACCCCCTCTGACTCCTCCATCCAGACAGACACGTGTGCCCTGGAAAGAAGGGAACAATGAGTGAACTAAAGACCTTTCTACCCAAATTGGTTGTGAGCTCCCCTAAGAGACTGAGACCTGGAGAAAGGAAAGGGCCAGCCAGAGGAGCAATGGGTATTAAGTGATGGTGTAGGAGCAAGCTGGGGACAATCAAGATACAACATGAAGACATCTTGTTTCCTTACCAGATCTGCAATCTGAGTCAGGGATTCATTTTTTCCATCCAGCTGGATGATCTTCAGGATGCACTCATGTCAAAAACAACTTCTTTTCTTTTATATTTTTGCCTTTCTCAAGGTTTGACTCATGGCTCATTGAATCTCCACTCAAGGATTTGCTTGTGACATGTAGCAACTACTATATTTGCTGCTTTCTTTTTTTTAAATTTAAATTCAGTTTGCCAACATATAGTACATCATTAGTTTCAGATATAGTTTTCAGTAATTCATCAGTTGCGTATAATACCCAGTGCTCATCCCATCAAGCACCTTCCTCAGTGCCCATCACCCAGTTACCCTATCCCACCCCCCCAATTCCCCTTCAGCAACCCTCAGTTTGTTTCCCAGAGTTAAGAGTCCCTCATGGTTTCTCTTCCTGACTTTTCCCCATTCAGTTTCCCTTCCTTCCCTATGGTCCCTTTCACTATTTTTTATATTCCATATATGAGTGAGATCATATGATAATTGTCTTTCTCCTATTGACTTATTTCACTCAGCATAATACCCTCCAGTTCCATACATATCAGTGTAAATGATAGATATTCTTCCTTTCTGATGGCTAAGTAATATTTCATTGTGTATATAGACCACATCTTCTTTATTTATTCACCTGTTGAAGGACATCTTCGCTCCTTCCATAGTTTGGCTATTCTGGACATTACTGCTATGAACATTGGGGTGCAGGTGTCCCTTTGCTTCACTATATTTGTATCTTTGGGGTAAATACTCAGTAGTGCAGTTGTTGGGTCATAGGGTAACTCTACATGCTTCTTTCTAAGAAGGTAAATACCTCCATTACCATTTTTAGGTATAAGGACCCTCCATCAAGTCTTGAGACTCCTAAAGCTGTATCTCCCTTCTTACATTAAAATATCAAAGTTATTCTATTACATAGTACTAGTAAGCCTTTCCAACCCTTTGTCTGGTTTTCACCTTTCATTACCTGAGATTCTCCTTGCCCCCACCCCTAGTCTTATGCTTCTGGGTAACTAGTAACCAGCCCTACAATTTTTTTCTGAGTAGTCACTGAGGACACCATGATCTTGCCAGTCCTCATGTGATAATAGTTACTACTAATGATGATGATAAGTGCCACTTATTGGGTAGCTACTGTGAGCTATTCACATCTATTATCTCTTATCTTTTCAAGGGATATTTTTATTTCCACTTTATAGATGAAAAAAAATGGAGACTCAGGTACCGAAATAACTTGCTCAAAGTTCCAAAGCTATTAAGTGGATGGGCTGATCTAACAGGGTCCTGACATCCTCGAAAGAGACAATTGAAGAGAACTTAATGAAGGGAACATGGTAAGGTATGCAGACTCATAGAAAACCTGCAAGGGGTGATAAAGTAACCCATTAATAGAAATAGCAGAAAACTTTTCCTATCCTTGGGCATGAAGGGGCAGGAAAAGCTAGCGGTTGCTGGAACCTGGAGAGAAGCTGTAAGAAAGGGCCAACTGTCAGGAGCAGTCATGGCCAAACTGCAACCCAACAAAAGACAACTGGGCAAATAAATATCCTGACCTCACTTCTTACCTCTGATTACCTGCCAGTACCTCCCATTGACTAAACCCAATAGGGGGCAGGAAAGCAAATCTCAGCCCAGTCCCCAGCACACAGGACAAGGTGAAGAATGGTAGAAAGTGTGTCTGGAGGAAAATGGAGAACATCCCTCAGAACTGAGATCTGAACCCTGGGTTGCCTAACTCCAAAGCCCTTGTTTTTCTCAAAATTCCAGTGTCTTAAATTCCAGACACTTAACTTAGTGTCTTAAGTAAGGGCCCGTAATTTCAGTTTCTAAAACCTTGCTATCCAAACCCAGATTCCATTCTCAGACATGCATCTTAGGTAGTCATTAACTTCCCAGATAACCTTATTTCTTCCAAGTCATCTACCAAATAACAACCTGACAAAGCAAAGAAGAAAGCCATGCCCGTACCCATAAAGTTCCTCTGTGTCCTGTTTAGCATATTAGAATCCCTGGAGATATTGATAACATTTGCCCACACAAATGATTCATTAAGAGTGGGATATCTTAGCAGACTCACCACAGCCCAGACACCTGCTCCAAGAAGTCAGTCCTTTCCTGATTGGAGGACTGGCCAACCCACGGTCCCTTGAAATCCTTCACCCCTTGATTTTCTCTGACCTTTATTCTCTCACCCCATCTACTTCTTTCTTAAGAAGGAATACCAAGAGGCATTCATCAACCTCATTCCTATTCTCCTCAATCAGGCGAATCTATTAAGACTTCCAGTGACTGCTGGTTACTGATTTACTGTATAATCAATATGCCTTCATCCATAGACAGTATCTTCCATGACTTCCCCAAAGATGAGGAAATAGCAATTGTATTGGTCAGTTCCCAAGACAAGAATTGGGCCACTGTTTCAAGCAGGCAGTATCACTGCTTTTAAAAGTCATGTAAAATGTTTAAAAAGTCATGTAAGATAAAACACATTTATGTATGCAGCAAATCTACAAAAAATTAGAATAGGTAAATTTAGCAAAGTCACAGGTTACAAGGTAATTATATAAAATCAATTATATTTTTATAGACTATCAGTGAAAAATTGGAAAATGAAATCAAACAACTACAGTGACATGAAACATAAAGCATTTAGGAATATACTTCACACATATACACAAGACTATACACTGAAAACTACAAAATATCGCTGTGATAAATTGAGAATAACTAAACAAATTGAAAGATATATATATATATATATATATATATATATATATATATGTTCATGAATTGCAAGTCTCAATATTGTGATGTTATCTGTTTTCTCTAAATTTATTTATAAATTCCTATCAAAACCCCAGCAGTCTTTTTGGTGGAAATTAACACACTGATTCTAAAATGTATATGGAATTGCAAATGATTGAAAATATCCAAAACCAGTTTTGAAAAAGAAGTAGAGACTTGGAGGACTTACCCTACTGGACTTCAAGACTTACAAAGCTATAGTAATCAAGGCAGTGTGGTACTGGTGTCAGGATAGACAATTGGATTAATAGAACAGATTAGAGAGATCACACATATATCACCTTCAACAAAGGTGACAAAGTAATTTAATGGTGAAAGGGCAGTCTTCAATCAGGAATCACTAGATCTCTATATGGGAAAACATATCCTTACCTCACATCATACACAAAAACTAACCTAAAATAGATCATAAAACAAAATGGAAAACTGTAACTATAAAACTCCTTGAGGAGAATATAAGAGAAAATCTTTGAGGCCTTGAAGACAGCAAACATTTTTTTACTCAGGACACAAAAGGCATTAAACATAAAAATAAAAAATTAAAAAAAAAAAACCTGATAAATTTAACAGCAATAGTCCTGAGACTACTGCCTGGGGAGTTTAAGCCAGCTTGGCACCTAGATGAGTCTCTTTTTCTTTGTGTATTTTTGCCCTTGTGTTAACAAGCATGTTAAATTGACCCTTGGCTAAAGCTCTTGAGTTTTACGTAACTCCAGGCCAGCCTGCCAAAGTTCTCTGTGCTGGATTGGGTCTCAGTCCCAGGGAACAATAAAATGTGATTTTTGCCTTTCTTTGCCTTTGTTCTGTGTTAATGTATATCTTTGTAAATATGTCAAGAAAAGAAGAGGCTGAGCTGAGACAGAATTTATGTTCTCCTGGATCCCACACCAAAATAATATTGAACACTGTCAATAAGCCAAGATCATCACAGGCTTCATGTACCACTGCCATGCTTTGTCTCATTCTATGGTTTAAAAACCAGTGTCCCCCTAAGTGTTACATTGGAATCCTTAAATTTAATTAATAGGTGGCCACATTTCCTGGCCCTGACTTGGAGAAGAAAAACGCTTCCCAAGGGGATGTTTCTGTTATAATCTACACTGTCACCTTGGGAATGCAATATACTAGATTGCTGTGGATATCGTTCCCATTACTGAACCTAAGGTCCCACTAAAGGGCCCAGCCCTGGCTTAACTGGGGACATGGACAATGACAAAGATGTGTCTCTGCTTTGGAGGTCTTGGAGATGTTAACTGCTTGAAACTCCCAGAAGGTCCCTGAATCTCTGCCCATCAGAACAATGAGAGGGCCATAGAAACCTAAAGATAAAAGAGGTTGAGGCTGAAGACATCCTTTGAAAGAAGACACACATCTGTGTTTTCATGGCTATGAATCCATTGACTCTGACTTTATCCCTCCCTAGACCTGGATCTGTGGACTTGATTCTTTGTCCTTTTGTGTGAACCCAACAATTTCTGAATTTCTGATCTTGCTAAAACCTGCCCTCAGCACCTTACAGTTCTAGCAATGTCTCCAGCATCAGAGATGTTCCTGTGGATGTGGCCCCAGATGATCCAGTTTACTCCACATTGGTTGCTATTCTGTTCTTAATAAAAGCACAGAACTGAGGAAAGCTTGTAAGGTTTTACCATAGCTCTATCTCCAACTCTTCTGTTCAGTTCTTTTCTGGCCCTTGGAGATGCAAGATGGTCCCTGACTTCCAGAAAATTACCCTCTAGTTAGGGAGCAACTGAAGCAAGTCCTACAACTCTTTGAACTGAGACATGTGCTATTTTCAGGGCTGGTATGATCAAATAGGAAAGTGTAAAGTATATATATGCAATAAATTCACATGATTTCTGCACATATGGAATGTTACATAAAATGTGTCTTCCATTAGAGGCTGTATTAATGAGATCCTTAGTCTGAAAACAATCAAAGTACAAATAATTATTTAATTAGCAGAAGCCTTACTTGAGTTCTAGACTTAAATCAAAACCATAATTAATTACACAGCATACTGTCTTGATCTCCTTTATATACATAATTGAAGATGGTATTTTGGCTAGTTTTTCATGTATTTGCTGTTTTCACATAAGCAAAATGGCGCCATCAGCCAGACCTCTGGGCCACTCTTCCGGCCCAAGAGGACACTCTTTACACTTCATAAGCCTCAGAGATGGTACTGAAATGGGCCTTCGACCTGTCCTCAGAGACTTCTCAGAGTCTACATCAGTCATTCTGCAGAGAAAGGGTTTGTAAGTACCCTATCTTCAACATAAAATTTAAGTCTTATAGCTGAAAAGTCGCAGATTTAACTCCTACTTTGCTTTCCACCCTCTTCCTCCTCCTCAAATCCACCCCTACACAGCCTCACCTGTCTCATCTGTGTACATGTCAATCTCCCCACTAGATCCCAACCTCATTTGGAAATAAAAGCTATATGTCTCTTTCATCTTGAAGAGGCCTCCAACACTGCCTAGTTCAATAATATGCACACTATAAATCCAAATACATATTTTACAATAAATTGATTAATACACTAAAGCCTCTTTCAAAAAAATATATCTTTGGGAGCAGGCTATGACTAGCAAGGACAGTGGGACCCTCACTCCCTTGTATGGAGTTTGGATAGATGAGAAGTTGAAATGGCCAATGGAGAAATGAGGTTATGAAAGACACTGTTGCCAAAAATTGGGAGGTTGTTAATGTGGGGCCCAATCTTTTTCAGAGGCATCACTGGGAGCTTGGGGATTACAGACCATTAAGCCTCACCTCGGTATCAGGACAACAGATGGAGAGTTTAAAGAAGGACAGAATAGTACAACACAGATAAGGTGGATGTGATACTGGGTCTCAGCATGGCTTTCCCCGGGGAGGCTGATCTCTACAGCCAGGCTGAGTTCTCTGATAAGGAGAATGAAGAAACAGACTGTTCAACATGGTTGTACTCCAATCAGATTTGCTCATGTTTTCAGCCAGTATGGGTGGGGAGTAGAACACAGACACTCTAGGAAGAAGAGCCAGAGGGGTTGGCACAGGATCTTGCCTGGATTCAAACATCTTCCTGGCAGCAAATGAATGTGGCTAAGCTGGGTGGCACTGCAGTGGGCTGGGAAGCCCTAAGGAGTCACTTCATGGAAGAGATGCATTCCAGCCAGGTTTGCTGCAGAGAATGTTTTTGTCAGTGAATCCTACCTTCCTACCGATTGCATTCTTCTAAAAAAAAGAAAAAAAAATCAGACATAAATTCTTTTGAAATAAGAACCAATAGTCAAGTGAAGTTTTCCAAAATTTGATCACAGACAGGATGTTCAGAGAGTTACTATACCCAAATGACTGTTGGCTCTTCTTTGAAGAAATAATGAGCACTAGCATCCTCCCAGCCACAAAGGTAGGAACACACGGAAACTGTCTTTAACAACCTCTTGCCAGTTCTATCCCAATAACCTCCCTCTTCTTTCACCCCATTACCACTGCCCTAGGTCAGACTTTATCAGGTTTCACTGGACCAAATGATAGCTTCCCAGCAGGTTCTTCTGCCTCTTGATAATTCCCTTCAAGCTCCCTCCACACAGCATTCCAGATCAACTTCAAAAAGCACATCTGTCATTGTGTCACACTGCCACTCAAAAACCTTCAGAGGCTCCCTCTTGTCTAAACAAAATCTAAACTTTGTAACCTGGAATTCAAGAGCTGCATATTCTGATCCAGATGTGTCTTTCCAATCATTTTTTTTTAATTTCCCTGCATTTTCACTTCAAATAAATTTAACTTTAATTAAAATAATATCCACTATTTAGTGATTATAGGCCAGGTTTTCTCTCTCTCTCTCTCTCTCTCTACCACTTTATGAGGTATGTCTTATGATTGATCTCCATGTGATATATGAAGAAATGGGTCCAAACAGATGAAATAACATGCCAAAAGTCATCTAATCAGTAGGCGGCAGAACCAGGTCTCCATCACCACAATCCAGGTGTGGGCCTCTGCCCATCCCCCATAAAACTTCTCCTATTTGGGGAATGCTTGCACTGTCCCTATTTCCTATGACGAAGAAATGTGCATGTTCCTCTTGCCCGATGCTTTTAATTCCTTAGACTGCTTTGTTGTACAACCTGGAACTAAGTTTTCTAGCTCCAATTTTCAATAAAGATCTGACTTGTTAAAGCAGGCCACTCTCATTTATTGCTTGTTCATTTATTTCTAATTCCATTTATCTAAACTGGGAGTCGTCTTTTTCAGAGTGGAACTGTTTTTCCTCCCCTCTTGCCAAGCAATAGAGAAAGAACTGAATAAGTGGCACGTGTTCACTTAAGGAAAATGTTTGGTTTGTGAAATCTCATCTGAATCATCCCTTCTCCATGGCCTGATTTTCACACAGAACTAAAAAGTGTATAAAATGTCCCAGTTGGAAGAGCTAGGTAGAAGGGGCAGTCTGCAGGCACAGAGGAAAGAAGATGTACTGCCATAAATCCCTTAGGATTGTCTGTAGATTGGTGAGCTTCTAACGATGAAACTGATTAGTGGGCAGCCCTGGTGGCCCAGTGGTTTAGCACCACCTTCAGCCCAGGGTGTGATCCTGGAGACCCGGGATCAAGTCCCACGTCAGGCTCCCTGCATGGAGCCTGCTTCTCCCTCTGCCTGTGTCTCTGCCTCTCTCTCTCTGTGTCTCTCATGAATAAATAAATAAAATCTTAAAAAAAAAAAAAACTGGATTAGTGCTCTTGTCACAGCTATTAAGTAATATCAGCTGATTATTTTCACAAGCTCAGTTCTAGAGCCCCTGGGCACATTGACTAGGTTTTTAAAACAAAGAAATAATCCCTTACTATACTTTGCAGACTACCACACTGATATAAAAATGTTTATCCAGATTTTTGAATGAATATGAAGGCTTACGTATAGGATCCATAATGTTATGATAGATTTTTTTCTCTATGTGTTTCTGCATATCCTATATGATAAAACATTTTCATAGTACTCTGCAGTTTATAAGGAATAGTTATGTCATTTCATTTGATCCTCAGATTTTCCTTGAAAGGTAAATGGAATAATTTTAGATAAGGAAGCATGACTCAGATGAGGAAAGTGATTATCTATATCATAAGGAAGATGGATGGAAATGAATGGCTCTTAATTCCACATCCAAAGCTTTTTCCAAACACCTTCTAGATACTTGGCACTGGACTGGGCAAGAGGATGGAACATTGAATGGGACCTCAAGAAACTTACAATGTACCGGAAGGATATACATGGAAAATGGTATAAAGCAACTTTATGGAAGTATGCACAAGGTGTTGTGGAAGCTCTGAGGAAAAGCTCATACATTAGCCAAGGGGCTTAGGAAGGACTGGTAAGCTGAGTCTTAAAGAATGAGTAGGGTTGAGCCAGGCAAAGAGAGGTAGGAAATGATGAGGAATTCCAGGCAAAGGAAGAACCCAAGCAAAGGCACCAAGACCTGCCAGGTTGGGGTGGTGTCAGGTATGGACTCTGTGCAGTTAATTGTTGCTGAAACAGAAAGGATTAGACAGGGAGGGCTGATCAATGAGGCTGAAGAGGTCTGCAGATGTTAGGTCAAGGAAGCCCTTGTATGAGAAGAGCCTGGACATTCTCCTGGACATACTGCCTATTTAAATGCTTTAAGCATGGGCTTGTCTGATCAGATTTCTATTTCATCAGATTGTGCTGACTATGGCATGAGGATTGACCAGAAGTGAACAGAAATGGAAGCAGAAAGCCATGCATGAAGGCCGTTGCACCAATCCAGGACAAAGAGAAAGGGGAAGCTTTAATTGGGCAGGATATGCCCATTGATATGATGTGGCTGGCAAAGGAGAAAGAGACATTAAGGTAACTTCCAAGTTTTAACCTGGTACCTAGGGAAGGATGAGTAAATTGTAGAATTTTGGAGGAGACACTGGTTCGGGGGCACACTATGTATGCAGGATGGGTCACCTAGAAATATCTGGAAGATAGTTAAATTCCTGACTCAGAAGAGGTATGAATGAAAAAATGTACTTTGGAGTTAGTGACCTACAGGTATTAAAAATAGAAGTCATAAGGGGAAAAGAGCTCATTTAGGGAGAGTGTGAGACAGTAGACAACTACAGAAACTTCCAATATGTAAGAGGAAGAGGAGCCATGAAGAACCAAGGATAGGGATCCCTGGGTGGCGCAGCGGTTTGGCGCCTGCCTTTGGCCCAGGGCGCGATCCTGGAGACCCGGGATCGAATCCCATGTCGGGCTCCCGGTGCATGGAGCCTGCTTCTCCCTCTGCCTGTGTCTCTGCCTCTCTCTCTCTCTCTCTCTCTGTGACTATCATTAATAAAAAAAAAAAATCTTAAAAAAAAAAAAAAAAAAAGAACCAAGGATAGAATTTTCAGCTACCAGGAAAATCAGAAGGCTGCATATCCCAGATGCAAGGAAATCCAGTCTCCAGAAGGAAAAGGATGATTAACAATATTAAATACTGGAAAGTAGCTCAGTAGGATAAGGACTGGAAAAACACCTATTGGATTTAGCAATTAGGAAGTTACTGTTAATTTTAGTGAACAGGTGTTTCAGTGGAATGACAGACAAGAAGCCAGACTGAAGCGGGGTGGAGAGTGGAAGGGGGGTGGGAAATTAGAGGTAGTGAGTGTAGGCAACTCTTTTGAGAGAGTTGGATAAGATCCTACTGAGATAGAGGTAAACATGGAGTACAGGCAATTACTATCCGTTTGTTTGGATTGGAAAAAAAAATGACCATTTTTATATCCTAAGGGAAAGGATTTCATAGAAGGAAAAAGGTCTTGTAGAGAGTTGATGACTGATAGAACAAGGTGCAGGGAGAGAAATGACATCAAGGATACATATCCTCTGAGGCAGAGGGGAAAGGAGGCAATGAATAGGAAGCTGCTGTAAGTTGAGAGAGATGGATTGATACTGGAAGAATCAATTTTCTCAGTGCTGTAGGTGATACGACATTCCACTAGGAATGTAGGGCATAGGGTGCAGGGTTGTATGTGGAATTCAAGGAGAGTGGTAAGTATTCAGAGAGTTACTGAGAAGGAAAGGGTAATCAATCATAGTCTAAAAAGGAGGGGAAAAAAGTAGAAGTAGAAGTAGAAGTTGGGAGAAGGCCAATAGATGGAGAGAAAAATAAGGCTCCAAGAGCCTAGAGGAAGCAAAGTCATGAGGCTGCTAGAAAGGACTTGAAGAATTCAAAAAGGAAACTCTTCTAGGAGATGATCCTTGAGTATGTGACTGAAATTGAGGCAAGGTAATGGTCTCCAGAAAGAAGGAGTTCCAGAAGTATAAGACTAGGATGTGGGATGGTCCAATTCTTATCACTGAAATGTCTTAGGATGAGGATAGCAGGAGTTGAGATGGAAAGATGAGTCATGAATCAGGTGCCAAAGTCTTCAATAAATGAACTACCGTGCTTGGAAGGCTAGAAGATGACAGTGATATAGAAAAGATAATGGATTATATAGCCAAATAGAATAAAATTCAAAATACACTGCAATTTTTAAAACTTGGGTGACAGTGTAATGTTGGTAAACATAAGTGGAGATCCAAGAAAATGTCAACTCTTTTCCTGGCTCCATGGTATGTGGAAAGTGGAAGAATGAGTAGCTTCCACTGGGCAAGTCCCCATGAAGCAATCCGGATCTCAATAAGCAAGGGGAGTGGGTGGGGAGTGGGTCAGCGTGAAGCAGGGACCCAAGTGCACAGTGGAGAGGGGTGGAGAAGGCAGTAGGGAGAAGCAGCTTGCCTTAGTCAAGGAATGAGTGGGACACTAACTGGGGAGAGGAGAGTCAGGTGTGGCCTTTCTTCTGTGATAGAAAACTGTAAAGCTAAGAGGCCTGGCTAGAAGACACCCCCGCCCACCCCCAATCAGATGCCAGGGGGTGGAATCTCAGACCGTGTGTGGCTGGTCTCAGGGAGACCAGGAAGGTCGCTGGAATTTTGCAAACAGATCTCCAGAGCCTTCCCCTTGTCTCCCAATACTCGAAAAGAAAAAAAGAAAGAAAGAAAAAAGTATTCTTAGCTCATCCCACATTAATTTTTATCCAAAATAAATCCTGCAATTAAAAAACATCAACTCTCAATCCTTTTAAATATGCTAAATTAAAATGTGCAAAACAACTATTATCTTCTTCCTTTAAAGAGAAACAGAGAAACCCTTACTTCTGCTTTTTCATATTTTGTAAGAGAAAAAAAATGGAGCAAATGATGTGATTGAAGCCAAGGTTGTCTATAAAGTGTGAAAGCACTTCCTTTCCTTTCCCAGGAGCCAGGACTAACACTAGAAGGGAGAGGAAATTAGCATGAAAGTTTTACTTAAATTACGAGATGGGTGAAGACCTTGCCCAAAGATGGTATCTCCCTGTCTCCTGTGACAGACAATGAATGGCTTTCAAGACCAAGGTTGTTCTCTTTGTTATGTAAATAGCTTCCAAGAAGCCCATAGAATGTTACCTGGGACTGAGGGTGGTGGTAGAGAAAGCCTGCTGACCCAGGAGTACTGACAGTCTGCTGGATCCCTCCTCACTCAGTTACCTGTGCATCCTGTGACTCAGTTTGATCCTCTGTTTCTCTATTTTGAAAAAAAAAAAAAATACCAGAACCTGTGCCACCGAGTTACTATGAGGATTAAGTGAAAGGATGATGGGAAAACTGCTTTCTAAGGCATAAAGCACCAGATGCCTGTTTACTGATGCTAGGGCCACCTGCAGTTGCTGCTTCTGCAGCCACTGTCTTAACCCTTGGCCGAAGGAGTGACAGGAGGGCAGAAGAATGGCACCAGGGAGTAGATTGCAGAGGGCAGAGGCTTCAGGCAGGCAGGGTCTCAGACCACACCCAGTAGGAAACCCTTCCTTTACCTGGTTATACCTGTCCCCGTTCATCCATTCGAAAAATTTTCAGAATAGGCATATGAAAGCACACCACTATTACAGTTTTCTTTACAGGCCAATCAAGAAACAAAAGAACTTCTTTTCTTACGTTAAAAGCTTATATATATACACACTCCACAGGTCATCAAACCAATTTCTGCAGAAATGTAAACACATGTGCATATGCACTCACACATGTAGGTATAAACATATACACACATGCACACATACATGGAGATGTGTGCACATGTATACACATATTGACGTATATTCATATATCCAATTCCTGCCGTTGCATCTCCATCTGGATGCCCACCAGTTCCTTAAACCCAAAGCCCAAAGTGGATAAAGAAACTTAGTGGTTGCCAACAATGTCCTGCTTCTGCAGCTCTGTGGGCTCTTCAGGCCTGGGACGAGGCGCAGGCAGCTGGCAGATGGGGGGCGCTGGGCCCCTGGAGCTGCTGGCTGCCGGCCTCCCCTCCTCGAGGCCCCGGGCTTTCTGGGCTCCAGGCTCTCACCCGCACACCTCCTGAGGAAGCACTGCGGAAGCCACGGGATCCCGGGCCCTGGGCCCAGCAGCAGCCTTCCACCCGCACAGCCAGTCCTGCGAGGGAGGAGCAGCAAGTCTCATCCGGAGAGGCCTGGAGGACGGGATTGTATTGCAGACATCTCCGGGAAGAACTCTTTCTCCTCCTCCCTCCTGTCTGTCCTTCCTTCCTTCCTTCCTTCCTTCCTTCCTTCCTTCCTCTCTCCCTCCTTTCTTTCCTTCCTGTCTGGCCTGCCTGCCTGCCTTCCTCCTTTCCTTCCTTCTCCTTTCCTTCCTGCCAGCCTTCCTTCCTTCCATCCTTCTTTCCATCCTTCCTTCCTTCAATCCTGCCTTCCTGCCTTTCTTCTTTCCTTCCATCCTGCCTTCCTTCTTTCCTTCCTTTCTTCCTTCCATCCTGCTTTCCTCCTTCCCCTTCCAGTTCATTAAACTCTTATAATTACTAGGCACCCGCTCTGAGCCAAGCCCTATTTCTAGGTACCAGAGATACACTCATGCGTGAGACAGTTAGGACCCCTACACAAGTTGGACTTAAATTATAGTGGAAGGAAGTGCATGGATGAATGAACTCACATCAGCTGGAGATAAAGAGCAAGGGGAATAAAGACCCAAGATGGGAGATGAGAGGGCAGGAGACAGCTTTAGACTGGGCAATCAAGGAAACTTCTCGAAAGAGGCAATGTTTAAGGTAAAACTGGGCACAGAGACCCACCAGGGCAAAAGCCCTGAGGCAGGAGCAGATATGGCTGTGGCTACAGCATGGTGGGCTGGAGGAAGATGGCAGGGCAGCTGTTTTCCTATCTACTACAGACAAAACTGCATCAGCCTTTCACTTTTCAGTGTCATTCTCAACTCCTCCCTATCTCATCTCCACATCCACCATGCCAAGTCCAGTCTGTTCTCTAACCTCTCAGGTCAGGCTCTTGCCTTCCATTTCTGCTGCCACTCTCCTTGTCTCTCTCACCGCGATGCTGGATTCACTCTCCTGCCTGCCTCTGCTTCCTTCCACCTCAGTCTTCAAAAAGCTGCCTGAATGATCCTGGAAGATACAGCTCAGATACAGCTTACCAACCCTCGGTGGCGCCCTGCAGCCATTGGATAGAGCCCAAACCTCTTACCTTCTCTTTGGAAGCCTTTATAACGCAGCCCCCTGTCTACTTTTTGAGCCTATCTCCTCAGCCTAAGTCTAGACTCTACTGTGAGAGGGCCATTTTTCTGAAGTTGGAGTATCGCTCTTCTCCCAAAATGCAAGTGGAATGAGAATTGAAGCCATAATCTGTCATTAATCTTCCAGCATGCATTAGGAAACCAGGGGTTTCTAAAGCTAGCTCCTCTAGATGGCAGAAAACAGGACCAGAAGCGACTCAAAATGAAGAGGAAGGAGGGAAATAATAGGCTCAGTGCTTGGGGTAGGGTTGAAGTTTAAAGCTGAAATTGAAATGAGCAGCTCCTGGGGACAAGTGGAGTGCACAAAGAGTGAGGGTGAAGGAAAGATGGAGAGTCTTCGACAGAGAGTGAGATTGCATTCTTAAATGATTCATGATTCACAGAAGGCCAGAACCAAGCTTGACCTCGGAGGCTGTCAAGTCCTACCTCTCAGCACACAGAGGAGGGTGACCAGCCTAGACTGGGGAAGTGCATCACCCCTAGTCAGAGTACATCCACAAGAGACCCAGTCCGGCCCTCATGCCCCAGACTCCCAGGCCATGCTGCCCTAATTCACCTCCCATGATCTGGTGGATTGACTTCCCGGAGCCAGGCCCAGAAACAGGGAGCCGGATGTTGCTTTAGAATGTGGCAAAAAAAGCCAAAGGGAAGACGGTTTTCTCTAGCCCTCGGGCTTGTACTTTCCCTGGCACACAATGGCGGCACCCAGGTCCAAATCGTCTGGGTCAGAGACAGAGGCTCCTTATCTTCGGCTGTGCTGATGGGACACATAGAGAGGCTGACAGGAAAACAACCAAGTCCATTTATTTGACGGCCATGATAAGTGAATTGGATCAGCTCTGCAGCTGGGCCAAAGAATTGCTTGGAAAGATGTCATTAGGGTGGCCAAGAGAGAAGACTCAACCCCTGGCAGCCAACCTAGTGGCCTCTTTATAGCTAAAAATAGCCATAGCATCATAATCTTTTTAAAGAGGTTTCACATCCATTATATCAAATTCTCCACCCAACATGTCCATGAGGTAGGTACTATTTTCACTATTTAAGGATGAGGAAATGAGAAAGCTGAGGGCACACTCAAGGTCACATGAGCTCATAAGGAGAAGAATTAGAATTTGGATGTAGGTCTTGTGATTTCAAATCCACATGACTAATATTATTTAGCCTTAAAAAGGAATGAAATCCTGACCCATGCTACAACACAGAGGAAGACATTATGCTAAGTGGCAGGAGCCAGACATGGAAGCACAAATACCATAGGATTCCCTTATCTGTGTTACCTAGAGTCGTAGAATTCACAGGAAGTGGAGTGGTGGAGTCAGGGGCTGGGAGGAGAGGAGGGAAGTGATTATTTAATGGGAACAGAGTTTCAGTTGGAAAGATGAAGAAGTCCTGGAGAGTGGCAGTGGTTAAAATGGTTAATTTTATGTTATGTATAGCTTTACCACAATAAAAAATAAAATTAATATCTTTTTTTATCCACATGAATGTAATGACAATGTTTTCTAACAATTCTGTTTTTATTTTTTTTTTTAAGATTTTATTTATTTATTCATGAGAGACACAGAGAGAGAGAGGCAGAGGGAGAAGCAGGCTCCCGGCAGGGAGCCCGACGTGGGACTCGATCCCAGGTCTCCGGGATCATGCCCTGGACTGAAAGCAGCACTAAACCACTGAGCCACCCAGGCTGCCCTAACAATTCCATTTCTAAAACATAGCTTATAGAGTGCGAGAACTGAATGGAGCCCCTAATTTGCAAAGGAGGAAACAGGCCCAGAGAAGGACACAGATGAACATGAGTCAGTTAGAAAGTTGGGGACATATCATGTCCTCCCGGCTTTCTTAATTCTTTCTGGCCTAAACCATCCCTGCCTTTTGTCAAGTGTCTTAGCCTGCTTGGGCAGCCCTAACACAGTCTCACAGCTTGGGGGGCTTAAACACAGGAAATGCATCTTCCCACAGTTCTGAAGGCTGGAAATCCAAGCTCAAAGTGTCAGCTGATTCATTCCTGGTGAGAATCCTCTTCCTAGCTTGCTTATGTATCCTAAGTCCTCATACAGCTGAAGGAGGGACAGAGAGAGAGAGAGAGAGAGAGAGAAAGTGCTCTGTTCTTCTTATAAGGTCACCGATCCTATTAGACCAGGGCCCCACCTTTATTACCTTATTTAACTTTAATTCCTTCCTAAAAACTGAATCTCCAAATATAGTCACATTGTGGGTTAGTACTTTAACAAATGAATTTTAGGGGAACACAATTCAGTCCATAGCAGCCAGCTACCCTCCCCTGGGCACTTACCACATGCCAGGGCCCTGTGCTTTTGCAGGACCTTTCTCTCATCTTTCCAATCTTTCATTGATGGAGTGCCCCAGGACTCAATCGTGGATCTCTACCTTGCCTACCTCCACCCCGTAAAGTGATGAAGTTCAGTTCCATGGATTTCTCCCCAAGTTAGATCTGCAGCCCCGATGTCTCCTCTGAACTCAACATTTCCCTACTTAGAGATGCTCATATATCTCGAATTTAATGTGTCTAAAACTAAACTCTGACTATTCTCCCCAAAACTTGCCCCTTAGCCAGTCTTCCCCATTTCAGCAAGTGGCAACCCCATTCCACCGCTTAGAGTCAGCCTTGACGTCTCTCTTTCCATTCTAGCAAATCCATTTGCAAATCTATGAGCTCTAATTTAAAATTATTATTTCTTGCCTTCTCCCTTGCAAGCATCCTCATACAAATTATTGTCACCTCTGGAACAGACTATTATAACAGCCCCTGTGGTGGGTGCTGTGATGCATTAATTAGATCCCCCTTCCAGATTGAAGTGTTCATCTCCCAGGTGCTGAAATCTCATAGCTGCATCCCTCATAGGAATGACTCTCAGAAAGGAGTTCTTGCTCCAGGTTGCTCTTCCCCATAAATATCCATGTGGGTCAAGTCCTTCTCTCATCCATGTTTCTGCTCAAATGCCATCTCACTGCAAAGGCCTTCTGACCACTCTTATGCAAACAACATCCCCTTTGTTCTCCAGCTCCCTTACCCTGCTTTAGTTTTTCTTCATAGCATTTATCAGGCTCTGACACTTATTAATTTGTCTATTTGTCTATTGTCCTAGAAGTTAAGTTCCAGAAGACCAGGGGATGTATGAGCGCACAAGCATGTGGTTGTATGTGTGCCTGCTTAGCTCCTGCATCTAGAACAGAGTCTGGTGGCACATAGTAGACATTTGTATCAGTTTCCTATGGCTGTTGTAATAAATTACCATAAATTGAGTGGCTTAAACAGCACAAATTTATTACTGTGCAGCTCTGGAGGTCAGAAGTTTAAAATGGATCTCACTAAGCTAAAATTAAGGAGTAGGCTGGGCTGTATTCCTTCCGAAGGCTCTAGGGGAAAAATACATTTCCTTCCCTTTTCCAGTTTTCTGTGGTTCATGGTCCTGTTTTTCCATCTGCAAAGCCAACAGTGAAACATCTTCAAATATCCTCTCCTGCCACCTTCTTCTTCTGAGGATTTTTGTGACTACCCAGGGCCCATGCCATTAATCCAGGTTAGTCTTCCTATTTTAAGGTCAGCTGATTAGCAACCTTAATTCCATCTACAACCTTAACTCCCCTTTGTCAAGTAACCTAACACACTCATGGGTTCTGGGGATCAGGCCACGGAAACCTGTGGTGGACAGAGGGGTCATCACTGCCAACTATGACACTCAATAAACCTTTGATGAGTAAATGAATGAATAATTATGTAATTTCACTTACTCAGTGATCTATTAACATCAATGCTATTCTCCCATTTTACAGACAAGGGAAATAAGGTTAAGTCAACTTGCCCAAGTTCACACCCCTAATAAATAATGGAGCAGAATTCAAATACAGGCTGGCTTCATCTTCTTGTAGTTTTCAGCTCACAAATCTGTCTCCCCTACTACCTGCTAGATTCAAGGGTTCCTTGAGGGCAGAGACACTGGCTTTGCCTATCGGTAGCCCCAGAGCTTAGCCCGGGATAATGACAGTAATAACAGTGGCAGTTTATCAAACACTTGATATGTGCCGAGCACTGTTACAAACACTTTACTTGCACCCAAAATATTTACTGAGCAAATGCTGAATGGATAAAACCATCTCTTCTCACTGAACCTTTTTTTCTTTTTAAAGATTTTATTTATTTATTCATGAGAGACACAGAGAGAGAGAGAGGCAGAGACACAGGCAGAGGGAGAAGCAGGCTGTATGCAGGGATCCCGATGTGGGACTCGATCCCGGGTCTCCTGGATCACACCCTGGGCTGAAGGCAGCGCTAAACTGCTGAGCCACCCGGGCTGCCCCTCACTGAACCTTAAGAGCCATGTTTAGACCTATCTAATACTCAAGCTCTATACTCAATGCACAAACTCAGTCATATTAAGTTGGAGAGGCTCTAAAATATCAAGAGTGGGTTTATTCCTGTCTTCTGGTCTGAATCCAGAATCCCAACTCATCATCAATCAGCCTGTCTAATGAATGAACATTCACTGTGAATAGATTTATCTGTTCTAGATTATGACTTTGAGTTGACAAACTTGAAAATAATGACTAAGAGACACAAGGTCTTCCCCATTTCCTGAGCGCTCTCACAGATCCATTAAATTCTCAGAACCTTCCTGCACACAGGCTAGGACGTAGCATGGCTTCCACGGCATCCCAGGGAAGCCAGGCCTCAGAAATCCTCAAGAGCTAGTCCAAGGTCACCCAAGTAGTGAGGACGGCAGTCCAGACTTCCCATCTTCTAATTCCACACTTTTCTACTATGTGGTGCTGCCAAGTAGAACATCATATGCCTTTTAGAAGGGACTGTCCGTGCAGACTGGCAAAACTCAGCTTCCATGTGGATCTGCGGGGTCTCTGCCAGCAGCTTGAGTCTGGTTTTCCCACTCTTTCACATCTCCCAGCTCTCCCAATTACGAGGTTTACAATTTCTCAGTCTGCACAATGGAAGAGGGGCCCTAAGAATGTAAATCACTCCATAAAGTCTATTTTAAAAATAATAAGGAAAGGGGCTAATTGCCATTGGGATGGCTTTTTATTTGTCTTGCAAAAAAATTTTTTTACGGAATATAAATTGTGCATGACATGGGATTCAGGGAAAGAATTTGGCAGGTTTAGGAGATTTCTATTCTGTCTTCTTTTTATCCGCTTTTCTAAGCATCCTTTCTGTTTCCACTGTGCTTTGAAAAGAATGCAAGAGAACTCAGGCTCTGGGGTAAAGAGAAAAAGAAGAATCCTAGAGTTACGGAGCCTGGCTAACCCCTTTTCTGTGAAGATCTGTGTGCTCTTTTGTGCGGTAATGAAGAGATGGAAAGAAAAGAATTGTCCCCACATGATCCACCACTAGGCCAGCCAAAAGGACCTCTGACTCTCGGAGCGAAGCGCACCCCACTGCAGGCTCATTCCCCTCGCTTCTCCGCTGCCAGACGACGCTCTCAGAGAATGGCTCTGTCCCCGCAACGATTGTCCATGATTTGTGGGTCAGGAGCTGCCACGGGAAAAGTATCTAATTCCACTTTCACACACTTGTGGTGTCAGCAACCCAAATACAGAAAGCTATTTTGGCCACACTTTAACTACTCAACTTAAAGGCAACGGCACAGAAAAAGAAGCCCACCTGTTGAAACCAATGAAGAAATCTCCCAAGTCATTTCTGAGCTTAATCATATTGAATTCACCTCGCCTAACATCCTATAAGGTTTGTTGATCCAAGAGACTATGAGGTTTCCAAGTCCAATACATACTGCACATTGCAGCCAGAGAGGACTTTCTAAGGCATGGAATTCTTTCTTCTTTCTTTCTTTCTTTCTTTCTTTCTTTCTTTCTTTCTTTCTTTCTTTCTTTCTTTCTTTCTCTTTCTTTCTTTCTTTCTTTCTTTCTTCTTTTTTTTTTTATAAAGATCTCATTTATGTATTTGAGAGAGAGAGAGAGAGAGAGAGTAGGAGCAGAGGTAGGGGCAGAGGGAGAGGGAGAAGCAGACTCTCCACTGAGCAGGAGCCTGATGTGGGGCTCAATCCTGGGATTCTGGGATCATGACCTGAGCCAAAGGCAGATGCTTAACCCACTGAACCACTCAGGTGCCCCTCTAAAGCATAAATTTCTTCCCTTCAAGGCTATTTTTCAAACTGTCATCAGAGTGAGTTTTCTAAATCAAATGCCCATTTATCCCACAAATACATACTCAGCTGCAATTAAGTGTCAGGCACTTTTCTAGGTATGTTAAGTAATCAAGGCAGGCAAGTACTTGTGTTTGTCCAGACAGAGGTGACAACATGACTTAGGGCAAATGAACAGGATTAACCTCACATAACTGCTTAGTCATAGGAAGAGGTCTTGGGATAGGAAGTGGCACGGGCAGGGGGATACTTAGGTGGAGAGACACATCCTTAGAGGCAAGAGAGAGCAGATTGCACCAAGACCTGAGAGAAGAGCATTCCAGACAAAGGAAAGAAGAGATCCAGAAGATAGGAATGACTGTGACTCTCTGAAGAGCATGAAGAAAGCCCAGGAGGCTAGCAGGTAGTATGAAAGAAGGGAAAAGTGGTTGGAGCTGAGGCAGGAGAAATGAAGTAGACACCGGGGTGCCCGAGGGAGAAGAGAATAGATGGGTGGGTTCAAGACACATTTTGGAGGTAGTGCTCACAGTATTTTCCAATGGATTTGACATGGGGAATCATCCTTTGATGAGGATGATTCTGGCCTTAGGGCTCCAGCAACTGAGAGGATGGTGGTGCCATTTTGAAAGGGAGCAAGGAAGACAACTGAGCTGGGAGAAAAACAAGTATTTTTCTTTGAATAGGTTACATGTTAAGTACCCACTAGACATTCAAGTGAAATATCAAGTCAAATCCACACTTAGAAAGTGTAGGCTAACTGTATACATTTAAGGGTCCCTGGCATATATCCCTGTTATTTCAAGCCATGGAATTCCTAGGGAGGAGATAAAGAGGGAAAAGAAGAGCTCTGGGGCACTCCAATGTCCAGAGGTTCGTTCAATGGTGGAAAAGTGATCTTACTATTGTAAGAGAGAATGGCCAGTGTGGTGGGAGGAAAACAAGGAAAGTGTCACATAATAAGCCAGAAGAAAATGATCAAGAAAAAGGGAGCAAGTAGCTGTGTCAGATTTTGTTAAATGGTGTATTTTAAAAAAGAGAGAGAAAGAGACACAGAGAGAAATGATCCATGGATTTGGCAAAATGGAAGTCACTGGTGACCTTAAGAGGAACAGTTTCACTGGAATGGTGGCTCGGAAAGGGGAATAAGATCTTGTCCTATCAATACCACTTTCCCATTTGAAACTCATCAATGGTTCTTGTCCTATACATAAAAGGATAAAGGCTACATTCCTTTCCATAAAAGTAACTTCCTGAAATCTAACTCCATAGAGGAAGTCAGTAATTGTCAGAGTTCTTAGTTGCGAATGGAATTCACTTTATGTGAACAGAAAGGGGATTTATGAGAGGATAATAAGTATCTCACAGAATCTCCAGGAAGGCCCAAAACCAGACTTGGATCCCATCATAATCAGATATAACAAATGCAGGAGCCACGTTGTCCGGAGAAACTCCCCATTGTTCTGTAGGACCGTTCTAGTATGAACGGACCTAGTAGCTCCACCACAGTTACCCCAGAAGAAGCAGATGTCCCCAGCACCATGCTTGTCACAAGAGCCAAACTGTCCACACAGTCAATACTCCCATTGTTCATTTCAGCCTCCTGTTGGCAGATCATTAGCCACATGTAGATCCCCTAACGGCAGAGGAGTCTGTGGAATCTACTGTGTCTATGGCACCTTCCAGCATCTATTCCCCCTTCTTTTGGACTACCCTGACTGTTATTAACCTTGTAGTGCCCTGGATTTGGAGGAAGCTGCCTCTAGTCTCAACCTATGGATCATGCTTGTGATTGGCCTATGGCAATGAGCATAGCCCCTTCTTCCAGTCACGGATATAAATTCAGGAATGAATATATGACCCACCCGATGCAGGTTTGGTAAAATGAAAGTAGACATTTGCTTGAGGCTTCTATAAAAGAAACTACCTTAATCTTCCAAGAGAGCTCCCAGAAATAATCTTCTCTCTCTATTCTTGGACCGAAGGCTTATCCCCAAGGAAGAACATAACCCTGGGAGGAGTTAGTTGACAACCGTCTTTTGGCTAGAGTGGTACCAGCCTAAAATGAAGCTGATCCTGCAGAAGCAAGGAGAAAGATGAGAGAAGACAGACTTTAAGAACATTCTTGGGCCACTGAAATAAGCCAATTCTGAAATCTGTCCTACTCCTGTAATCTCCAGTTCCCTAAACAAACAAATTGCTTTTAATGTTTAAGCAAGTTTGAACTGATTTTGATTAGAGGCAATGAAATGCATTATAATTGATTCAGACTCCAACCTATCTCTCGGGGCTCCTTTCTTAGCATCATTTATACGTAAGCCCATCAGCCCATTGACTCTAAAATGCCAGAATTCTATCAAGACTAATCACTCCACCTGGATGCCCTTCCTTCCCTTTCGCCTTTGCTGCTTGCCTAGTTCCTCCTCACACTTAAACACCACTACAACGTCATCTCCTCCCTGAAGTCTTCCTGGATTTCCCTTACCTTGCTCTATCATAGGATGCATCACTGTCTGACCAATATTATGGTAACTTGTAAGGATATGTGCCCCTACATTAGTTCATAAGTCCTTTGAGAGCCAGAAGAGTCTCTTTGTCCTTAGTGCCTTTCAGAGCCTGGAACTGCCCTTGTATCCATCAAGTGTTTGTTAACTCTCCAGGGATTCTCAAAAATGTGTGGGCAGTGGAGATTTCCTGTATTGTGGTCTTCTAGATTCACGCACTGAGACAGCCTTGCAGAAATGTTCCAGTCAATCTCCAGAGAACAAAGTGGTCCTTGATGAGAGCTGCTCCTAGAACCACTGAGCACTCACAGCTCACCTAATCCACTGTCTCATTTTCCAAGGGAGGGACGTGATGCCCGGAGAAGGGAAGGTCATGGGCAGTCGGGACAGAGCTCAGTCTTGAAACTGGTGTTGCCTAATTCACCAACCACTCTTCAGCAGCAAGTTGCTTCTTTCCTATAGGCCCTGAGAGCTGAGGGTGAACAGGACTGGTCATCATTCTGGATGTCTCTGGTGTCTGTGGTCTGTCCCTTGGCCACAGCTGTCTTTCAAAAGCCCTTCTGCTCTCTACCTCCCTCACAGCTAAGTAGAGAAGGCACAGATGGAAACTATGCACAGAGGGGATGATTATCTCTCCTGTCTTATCTTTGGTGGGAAGGGAAAGACCTTATTCCTCTTAAAGGAACCTCTTCTTTCCCTTCACTTTATTGAGATATAATTGGCAAATAAAAACTGTATATGTTTAAGGAGTATAGTGTGATGGTATGATAAATGTATATGCTGTGAAATGATTACCAGGGTCAAGCTACTTAACATAGCCACCACCTCACTTTGTTGCCACTCTTTTTGTGTGTGGAAAGAACACTTGAGACTTACTCCCATAGCAAATTGCAAGTATACAATACAGTGTTATCAATCACGGTCACCATGCTGTATGTCAAATCCCCAGATCTTCATGGGGGGTGCGTGAGTGGCTCAGTCGGTTAAGTGTGTGACTCTTGATTTCAGCTCAGGTCATGATCTCAAAGTTGTGATCTTGGGGTCATGAGATCCAGCCCCACTCAGGGCTCAGTGCTCAACACGGAGTCTGCTTGTCCTTCTCCCTGCCCCCTGCTCCTCCCCCTGTTCTCTCTCTAAAATTAAAAAAAAAAATTTTTTTTAATCTGCAGATCTTGATCATCTTATAACTGGAAGTTTGTACCCTTTGACTGTTGAAGGAAGTCATTGAGAGGATATGACCACTGGTAACGGACATGGGTAACTGGAGGCTCTTTACCTCTCCCCATCCTTGGAATGTACATTCTGCCCACAGTTCCCACACACTGACCATTTCCAAGGTCACAGCCTTGAGAGAGCAATGTGTTGCTGAGACCATCTGGACAGTGTTTCTGACTGAACCTTGTTAAGGCCTCTATGTAAACTTTTCAGATTCTAGTGGGCTGGTGTGGAGATCTACTCGTCTTGTAGCCATCCAACACAAGCCTCGTGTGTAAGTTCCCTTGCTTAATAAAACTGCCACCTACCAAACTAGAATAGCATGCCTATTTCTCCAGCGACCTCCCTGTCCTCTGTGTACTGGGGCCAGTTTCAAATTTCATCTGGGGATCTCCTAAGGTTGCAAACCAGTATTGACCACTGTCTCTCTTTCCCTCAAACCCTAGCCCCTGGCCTACTGCCATTTTGTTCTGTTTCTGTGAGTTCAACTTCTTTTAGAGTCTACATGGAAATGACACCACACATTGTCTCTCTGTGCCTGGGTTTTTTTCTTAGGATCATGTCCTTCAGGCTTATCCTTGTTATCCCAAATGGAAAGATTTCCTTCTTTTCTATGTCTGAATAAAAGTCCTGTGTGTGTGTGTGTGTGTGTGTGTGTGTGTAACTCACATTTTCTTTATCCAGTCACCCTCTGATGGACTCTTGAGTTGTTTCCATATCAGCAATATGTGAGCTTATATGAAAAAGAGGAGAGATTCAGAGAGGGTAGGATTTTCCCATGATCTCTATAGCTTCAACTGCCTCCTCCTTCTCTGGTGCATTTGACCTCTCTGAGAAGCAGCTGCTGGCTGGTGTTCGAAATGGGGGTGAGAATAGCTGCAGAGTAAGCTCCTTGGCTGCCCTCTGTCCCCTCCTTCCCAGTCTGGCTCTCTCCTGCCTGGCACTGTGCACTTGCCTGTCTGAGAGGATTCATTTCCCAGACTGAGGCTGGCAGTTACCTTCCAGGCAAGTGAGCAACATGTCCCAGAGTTCCAGAGGACAGAACACGAGACTGTGCCTGCTGGGGGTCAAGGAAGGTTTTAGGTACAAGGTGATGTTGGAGCTCATACTTTAAGGATAAAACGAGTTTGCAAAGTGAGGAAAATGATAATGGTAAGCAGGTGGAAAGATGGTGATGCACCATCAAGGATCAAGGGTAGAGGGATAAGAACCGATGTAAAGGCACAAAGGACTTGACTGGTGGCTCCCCAAATGATATGTGTGTGTCCTAACATTTGGAATCCATGAATATGATTCTTATTTAGAAAAGGGATCTCTGCTGATGGAATTAAGTTAAGGATCTCAAGATGAGTTCTTCCTGGATTATCCTGAATAATTATTATGATGGGTACCCTTACGAGGGAAAAAGACAGAGGGAGATATGAGATAGGAGAGAACGGATTGCCTCAGAGAGGAGAAGGCCATATGAAGCAGCAGGGAGAGATCAGAGGGATAGTGCCATGCCCAAGGAACACGTGGAGCCATAAGAAGCTGGAAGAGGCACAGAAGGATCCTCTCCTAGAGCCCTCAGAGGGATGTCCCGGTCAGCCTTGATTTCAGTGATTTCTGGCTTCCCAAACTGTATGAGATCATGTCTCTGGTGTTCTAAGCCACCTAGTGTGTGGTAACTTGTCACAGCAGCCCTCAGAAGCTAATACAGATAGCCAGCTGTTCACTGTGGCAGGAAACCAGCAGCCCCTCCATTTCCGCTTTCTATCAGCTATGGATCCAAGCCATGCTACCCTTCACGAGTGGTAAAGAAAGCAGCCACTTACAGCTAAGCCTGGCTTCTCTTCAAGGAAAGCCAGGCTTTTTAGTCGAAACCAGACACAATAGTAAGGATACCTAGGTTTCTAAAAGGGCTAAGGCCGAGATATGCTACTGTACTAATATGAAGGGACTCAGCCACCCGGGGGATGAAAGCCACCCTCACCACCCTCACCTCTTACTCTGGGACCCACTGAAACCTGAGGGCGTCACTCACTTTGCAAAATCAAAGGGGGAGAACTGCCCCTTGGGCAAAGGTCTGCAGGGAGGTCACTACACTTGAGAATTGAAGAGAAAACCACATGGGGAAAGAGAACTCAAGAGAGAGAGGAACCCATTGGCAGAAAGTCAGACATCTTTCGGAGGACCTTGGGCCTTTTCTTGTGTGGGCAAAAGTGACTAAGTATCTGCATCTTGTGCCTCGATGCTGGAAGTCCCTTGCTGGATCTGGGAAAGAGCCTCATACCATGACCACACTGTCTGGCTGATGGGTCTGGTGAAGCTTCAGGGGTAAGGTGGGGGGAAGGGCTCTCCCTTCAACCCCCCCGCCCCAAGAGAGTAGCCTTGGGTGCCTCTCTTCTCTGGGGCCAAAGGGTACTGTCCTCCGCGGGCATTGCCATGCAAGACAAGTCATGTCGGGCAATGATGGCACCAGAGACCCCCACCCCAACCAAGCTGGGAGAGGAACTGAGGTAAGGAAGAGGGTTTGCAGCCGGGGAGGGCGTGATCAGATGTGCTTTTTATAGAGCTTTCACTGTAAGAGCAGTGTGGAAAATGGAGTGCACGGGAAGAAACTGGTGACAGAATGTTTCAATAACAGTCCAAGAGAGATGAAGAAGAGCAGATGAAGGCAGCGGCGCTGTGGGCAGAAGCTCTGACTGGAGACTGAGCTGGGAGCTGTGCTGCTAACCAAGATCTGGACAGAAGGCAAGAAGCACAATTTCTCCATCTGATTCTGCTTCCCAGAAAACTGGGCTCCTGGGGGGTGGGGGGCACCAGGGACACTCGGGGATCGATAGAATTCCAGGGCATTTCCATGTTCCAGGTTTTCAGTACCTTAAATAAAAAGAAAGAAATGCAACAACAGGGCCAAATAAATTGCAGTTATCTCTGAAATATTTGCTTTAAAAAAAAAAAAAGTACGGCTTTTTGATCACGTGAACAATGCAATGTATGTTGGTGTGCTCTCCAAAGACAATGGTTGTCAATGAAATTATCAACGAATTAACTATACCATCAGGGCTCTAGTCTCATAAAGAGAGAGAATTCTCAGTTGCACGATGACAGTCTTCTCCGAGGCTTGGCAGTGCCTCACTGAGACTGTGTGTATAACCCTGATTCAAGATGAGGCTAAAAATAGACACCGGGGGCTTGACACAAATGTGAGGCCTGGGCATGCGGTCCTCGGGAGTAAACACTGAGGACTGGTTGTGGATACTTTGACAGTTGCACCCTGAAAACCTGCCCAAAGAAATAATTAATCCAAAGCTGCTGGCTGGAAAGAGCTAGAAGCCAGAGGGACCAGGCTGAGTAAGGGCTGGAAGCAGAGGGGGCAGAGCCCGGAAGCATTCCCAAGCCCACCAGCTGGCAGCCACAGGGGTAGGGGTAGGGATGTGCTCAGAGAGTTGAAGGAGACAGCCTGTGGCCACTCTCCGTGCCTCTAGCAGACTGGGCGAGAATGAAGCATGTTCCATGGGAGCCCAGCGCTTCCAGTTGGGTAGGAATTTGTCTCCTGCAAAAGTACTTTTTTGACCCTTATGTCCACTCTCAAGGCTTTTCCTGATTGGGATTCTGACCTGTGTTTTCTCTTTCTCTTACTCTTCCGTCTCTACCACCTGGCACACGTACTATGGAGCAGAAGAGAACTATGAGAAAAGTACTGGCTTTGAGGTCACACTGATCTAGCTTCAAATGCATGGACAGAGCAGTGCATTATTCTGAGCCTCAGCTTCTCAACCTGTAAAATGGGAGTGGTATTACTCATTCTCGTAGGATTTGTTGTGAAGATGAACAAGTAATGGCAATGAATGGGCCTTGTGATCCCGAAGCACCCCAGGCACTGGCCCAAAGGGAGGCCATTCTGCTTGTAATTAGCATGGGGAACTCCTCCTGGTGCAGGGCCTGGAGTCAGGGATACAGCCACAGAATTATGACTTGCACCCTAGGCTTCCACCCAGCTATCATCCCTCCCCGTGACTCAGTGCCATGGAATATCTTCTTACCCCAACTTCTCTTTCTCTGTTGCCCGTAAGTACCTGTCTCCTACTCCAGCTGCCTCTTGCATGGCCTAATTTGGATCTGTTCTTCCCATTGGCCTTGAGCAGCATCCTGAAGGCCTGAAGGCGCCCTTCACCACCACACCTGTCCCACAAGGGCTGTCACATGGGCACTTGCTTTGAACATGGCTTGTCTCTAGTGGTTGGAGGAGCAGAATGAGGAGGGGACGTATGGTCGCAGTGATCTTCCAACAAGTATGCCTCTCCCCAGCTCCATAAACAAGGCTTCGGGGTTGCATTCAAAAGTTGTTCCTCAAAGCTCAGCTAACGTGTTTCCCTGAACATGTTATCATGTTATCAGAAAGCCCCTTGATATTTCTGATGCTGTGAATTCTGAGTCCCATCTGCCTTCTTTAATGGCCCCAAGCACTCTGGGACATACATGATAGTGATGTGAGTTCAAATAGATATTTCCCCCACCATATCATGAGCTCCTTGATTTACCTATGATTCATCTATGTATCCCTTACTGTGCTGGACATACGGTAGATGCTCAATAATATTTATTGAGTTTATAACAAATACCCTCATTAAAGTTTCCTATTTACCAAAGCCATCTTCCCCCCGAGCCCCAACATCCTGAGTGCTTTACAGCAGAGATCAGAAAAGTATGGCCCACCATCTCTTCTTGTAAATAAAGTTTTATTGGAACACAGCCATGTTTTGTTTTTTTTCAGCATCTATCTCTGCTTTCATGCCACAACAATAGAATTGAGAGACGTGACGGAGACCTTACAGCCCACAAGGCCTAAAATATTTGCTATTTGACTCTTTGCAAAAATTTTGTTCAACCTTATTTTATAGCAAGCAAGTTTAAGTTTTTTCATCTGCAACACAAGGACAATAACCAACATCATAGAGCTGTTGTGAAGATCAGAAAAGGGTAGTGGATGCAAAATTGTTCTGTAGACACCATCCACTCGGCCCACCACATGGGGTCGAGGTAAGGCTTGAAATCTCAAGTGTTGATGTAGGACGTGTGAAGGTTCACTTGGGGGCCGGCATATCCCATCTAAGCTGACACCTGGGAAACATAGAGTGCTGCATAAATACAGAACTCAAATATCTGCCCACGAGGAATTGAATTCCCACTGCCCTCCAGGATAGACTCTTGCCATACGGCATTAATTCAGATGGGGCTCTGGCTCCTGGAGAGAATAAAATAGGCCCTTGAATGTGCCTGTTCCTCATTTACGATAAATGCTCTGAGAAGTAAGAACGTGCTTTAATTAATGCCATTGGCAGACTTGCATAACTGCTGGTTATGGGAGATAAGAATGATTTTTTACTTGATTTGACAGAGCTAACGTGCAAACCCCAAAATATTTTCAATTAGCCTCCTAGCTAGTTATCAACATGGATCTCACACTTCCTAAGGTGGGCCTCCGAGTCTTGAGGAAGTGGCATGTTTTAAGCTGTAGAGGAAGTGTGGGTGATGGGATAGGCAGGCAGAGGCACGGCCCCGGGTTTATATGGAAGGAGACATTTCACTGTGACCCAGCTAGAAGAAGCATTTCGCCAAGAGGGCAGAGCCAGGGCTTGGATCTGAGGGCCACACCTGCTCCTGGCTGTGTGCTGCTGCCCATGGGTGGGATGGCAGCCAGTTCTCCTATGGACATGAAGCACAGCTGCCTTTGTCAGGCTGAGTCCTTTCAACCACCTTAATGAGATATGAAGTCTTGCCCCAGAAAGGGGAAGTTGAGTGCCGCACTCTCGGTGAGTCAGTGGTGGGGAGAAGCTTGACCCACTTGGATACCCTTTCCCTGTCCATGCCGTGTTGGTGCTTCACTTTACCGCTCATCAGACACGCTGATGGCCACCTGGGAAGGAGACAGGGGGCAGTTAACACTGTCTGCACAGAGGAGGAAACTGAGGTCCAGAAATGAAACAGTGCTTGTGGCACCCCATAGTGGCACACACAGCTGGAATCTTGGTCTCAGCCCTGAATCTTCCTCTCCACCATGTTACCTACTGTGAGGATGACCTCCTGGGTCTCTGACCCTGACTGCAAAACTGGGCTGGGCCATCTTATGTGACCACCAGCAGTGAGGCTGAACCTCTGCTCAGACCCACCTTCCCATCTGAGATTCCCTCCCCCCATCTCACCCACCAGCAGCTGCCCCTGAAGCCTTTTTGGGGTTCTGCCCAGGGTTGGGATGAAGGTGAGGTGAAGGAGGCATCAGGGCACAAAATGTAAAGAGGTGCTCACTCTCAGGGCCGTGCCAGTCCATCATCTCATTGGGAGCACGAAATGAAATAAGTGCTTAGAGGCAGAACCTGACACATAAGCTATAAAAATATTCAATATTACTGTTATAATCAGTAGTAGCCACACTACTACTGACAGCATTGAGAGATTCTCTATTTCTTCTTCTGCTCACTGGAGATAAAACTAATTTTTGTCAGTGAATAGAGTGAATGCTGTAAAGTTCTACAAATGTAAGCTCTTATTCCAGAAGGCCTCATACTACTTTGGGGGCGTTACTGTCCCCAAAAGAGGGACAGTTAACTTTGTCCTATTTCATGGCCTCAGGCGACCCCCTACCCTGCCTGGCCTACCTTCCATGCTAAGAAACTTGGCTTCCACGAGGGAGCTAACAGGAACCACTGAAGGATTTCAAGCTGGAAGTGATGTGGCAAATCTGCTTGATGAAGATCCTCGGGTGGTGTGATCTTAGACCGGAGAGGGCCAGAACCAATTTAGGGAGGCCAGTCAGAGGCAAGTGAACAGTCCTGGCAAGAGACAATGAGGTCTGAAGAAGGGTAGTGGTAGTGGGGACGATAGAGGACCGAGCAAGAGAGTGGGGATGAGGAAATGAAATCTGTTCATCACTCCTGGAAAAACAACTGTGAATCAGTGATACCATCTTTATCCCCCAAAGCAAACAGATCCTTCATTAGTGCTAGCAATTGAGAGCTGTGTGAGGCTTGGTACCCACTAGCTGCTAAACATGCATATAAAAGGAAGCACACCATATGCTGTGATGAGTTAATGCCAATTGGCCCCACTCAGATATATACTGCTTTAATTTTAACACTTTATTTGAACAAAAGTCTACTTCTAAGGAAGCTCAGGATTCCCAGAGCTTCTTCCTGCTGGCCATTTGACTTGATTTCTTTCCTCAGCGATGAAATGTAGCTTTCAGTAAGTATGGCCAAGATGCAGATGTCAACTCCATAGAATAAAAAACTTCATGGACACATGAAATAAAGTACCTTCTACGGTAGTGAGCTCCTTGTCACTGGGGGCATTCAAGAAAAATCTGGATGGCCACTTGATGGAGTTGTTGCAGAGAAGATTCAAACATCAGAAGGTGAGTGGAATGGGGATGTTAGACTTGATGACCTTTAAGGTTTTTAAGAATCATGAAATTCTAAGAGGTTGAATCACAAATGTACTTCTTGGCTGATCAGGGGAACCCCGTAATCACAGCAGAGTCAGAATGAGGATCTAAGATTTTGCAAGAAAATTCAGAATTTATAACCTCCTTAGGGAAGAAATCTGGACAACCCGTCAGCCGAGACAGCTCCAGGACAAGAGAATGGTGATCAACAGAAGAAAAAGTTTGCTTCCAATGTCATCCTGTGGAGCCTGGCACAAAATAAGGAACTTCTCTTAGGGCTAAGAACTAAGAAAGCACTTTGATCTTCTCTTCTGTATAACTGTCCCTGTACCTCTTTTCACTTTGGCAATTAGGAAGCAGGACTTAATGCGCACATGAAAATAACAACTGCATAGACCCTTAAAATCTGTTTGTCATCAGCATCTCTCCTACCTCACTGTCATTCTGACCTCCTATTTTAATGTATACATTTCCTAGTCCTAATTTTGTTTTTAATTGATAGTTTACCTTCTAGTACCTCCTGTAAGCTTCCTCTACTGCTCTGAGAAACAAGGAGGGAAATCAACAAGAAAATAATAATAAACCACCATCTGGGAAACATTATTGGCTCCCACTGATAAATTGTGGGGAAATAGTAGGGGGAGCATTAGACTGGGGGCCGCTTGAGTTGTCAGCTTTCCTTTGCCACAGTGGGAGCTTGAGGAAGGTGCTTCCTGGACCCAGTCTCCCCTTCTGTAAAACAACAGACTAGAGGACGGGCTTGGGTTGGGCTTTGGCTCTCAAGATCTCCTTGCCTGCAACTGTCCTGCCAGGGTTCCCACATGAATCTCCAGATGCTGCCCTTCCATCAAGTTTAGACCTCCCCTGGACTTTAAGGTTTCTTGCCTATTGACAGTATCCTAGGCTTTTTATTTATGTATCAAATCAACAGATATATATAGTTTTCACTAAGTTCCTTGAACTGTTCTGATATTCCATAGTGTTTGATGTAAATTTTGTAATGATTTTGTGAGAGAGATACTCTTACCATGCTCATTTTACAGATAGAAAAACTAAGGCTTTTGGGTTTAAGTAAATCCGTAGTAATTGGCAGAGCTAGATTCAAAACCCAGGCAACAAGTCTCTGAGTTCAGATTCTTAACTGTATGTTCCTTCAAATTGAGCCATGACTTTGACCCAGCTCCCTAACCTCATTATTATTCCTGACCCGGATTATTAGCTCTCTTGGATTATTGCCCTCTTGTCATCCAATTAAGACTTATGTGAATGCCTACTCTGGATCAAACTCTGTGATGGATTGGGACAGACATGAATCCAATATGGTCTTATCCAATGGCAGCTGTCTTTCTGAGGACTGGAGTTAAACATATATTCCACCCACTAGAATGCAAAGACAAATTAAATGCTATGTGAAGTTCAAGCAATGGCTATGTCAATGGGACTTCCACTGGAGGAGATGACAGTGGAAGGGGGTGAGGAAGAGCATCACAGGCAGAGGGAAGAACATGAGCAAGTCCCACAGGCATGATAATATGTGGTACATGTCATGGGGTCTGGCTCTTGGCTTTCTCTCCAGTCTGGTCCTGTATCACCCTTTCTGTTCAGCTGTTAGACATATTTGTTGAGCGCCACCTATGAGTCAGGCACTGTTCTAGATGCTGAGGATACAGCAGTCAAAGTGGCTTTAATCATGACCCTTACAAGCTAGTGGAGAGACACAGTTCTTTAACAAAGAAAAATGATATGCCCAGTGGTGGTAGGTATGATAATGAACAACATGCAGAGTAATGGGATAGAGAACAAGGGAGGGTCACTGTCATAGGAAGAGTGCAGTCAAATACTTTACCCCTGAGCTATACCCCGCCATAGGAAGAGTGAGCAGAGAAGTCCTGTTCAGTAACATTTGAGTACAAACCCAAATGAAATGAGGGAGTGAGCTATGAAGACACCTGGTAGGAGGATGGTATAGGTAGAAGGGAGAAAAAAATGCAGGTGCCTAGAAAATGCACTATGTTTGCCATTTTTGAGGAATTGTGGGAGGGGGAAGGGGGAAGAAATGAGAACTGAGCTGTAGTAGGGCTCTAGATTTTGTGTGATCTTATCTATGAGACAAGGACTGGATTTTGCTCCCAGTGCAGTAGGAAGCCATTGTGAAGCTGCTGTTGAACCAAATCATGACAGCCCCATGAACCTTGCTAAATCTCTCTGGGAAAACCAAGTTCTGCCCACCTCAGGGCCTTTACCCATGCTGTGCCTTCTGCCAGGAATGCCCCCTCCATCCCCTTCTCTTTGTTGAGCTATTTCCTACTCCCCCTAAAGGCAGTACTTCAGGGAAGTTGCTCCTAACCCTCCTTAAACAAATTAGATTCCCCTGCTAAACAACCTCACCATCTTATACTTCCCTTTTGTGGCACTTAGCAAAACTACCATGACATAATATAAACCATTACATAATACAACTTTCATTTTCTACTGTTTCTTCCACCGGAGAGTGAGCCCCATGGGTGAGACTATGTGTCTTTCCTCTTTACCCCTGGATCTTCAGTACACTGCACAAAGTCTGATTCTTAAGAAGTGCTCAATAAATGTTTGTTGAATAAATGCAAGAATAAATGAAGTGAAAGGAAAGGATAAGAAGGCAGATTGAAGGCTCTAACCCTGAGCTGGAGAAACCACAGATAGGCCATAAAGAAAGTATATGAAGGGTATGGTTCAAGGTAAACTTAGGCTAAGCTCCTGATGATGATGGGCAAGAGAGATTGAAAGGTAGTGAGACCAGGGGTCAGAAAGAGTGGAAAGCAATTTTTAAAACTGTTTGGTAGACTCCTTCCCCTATGTAAATGTTCATATCAAAATAGAAAAATCTTGGGTACCCGGGTGGCTCCATCAGTTCAGCATCTGCATTTGGCTCAACTAATGATCCCAGGGTCCTGGGACAGAGCCCCACATTGGGCTCCCTGCTCAGTGGGGAGTCCTGCTTCTCCCACTGCCCCTCACCCACCCCCACTTCTGCTCTCTCTCTCTCTCAGATAAAGTCTTTTTTTAAAAAAAATCTATGTGAAATCAGATGCTTTCATGAATTTGAGGAGCCAGAAAGATCTCAAGGTATATCCCTTGAGGGGATATAGGGATGGTAATAATCATTAGCTAGTGTGTGACCAAACAACAACAAAAAATGCCAAGTAGCAGAAATCATACTATATGGGAGTCAGGAGTCCTGGGTTTTCTCATTCGCTCATTCATTCATTCATTGTTCATGCAATAAATATTGGCTGTTGACCACAAACTAAGGGTTAAGACCTTGTAGTAGGCATTGGGTTTAGATTCTGTTTGTTACCTGTAAGATATAAAAACTTGGACAAATCATTTAACCTCCCTAAGGGGAAAAGAACTTTCATTTATAAGGGAATGGCCCTCCTTATTAAAGGAAAATACAAAGCCCTTCAGTACTTGAACGGGGTCTCCACACGAGAAGAGATGATGTAATAAAAGGTCTTAATTCTGTCCCCTTGAGTTTCCTTTCCCCTTTGAAGTTTTCACTTTGATTTTGGCCGCCACACCCAAAGAGGTCTGTAATGATTGTCATCATCTGTTTTTCATGGCCTAGAAAAATCTCTTCTTGTTTCTTAAAGCCCACATCAAACATCAGGGCTCTTGAAACCTTCTGTGGCTCCCTACTTCCTAAGCAAAATGAATGTCTCCCATCCTGCCCTGCCTTGAACACTAGCTCATCAAGTGTTGTCCAGCTTACTACTCCCTGTGACATAGCTGAGTTCACCCAAGAACTTTTTTTCTTTCCCTCTGTTTTCTCAGCCTTTGGCTGAGTGTCTGGCCCAGAGTACATTCTCTGTAGTTAAATGTTAAAAAATGACCAGGGCGGCAGAACAGTTGACAAACCTACACAGTGGTAGAAGGAAATCTAAACAGACTTACTAAGACCCAGAAAGAAGAGACTAAACCAGCTAGGAACATCAATGACTACTCACTGAGGAACACTGAGAGACCATGGGACATTGTGTGTTGGGGTTAATACAACTTCCCAGTTGGAGAAGACAAAATGGCAGAAAATATTTACTTTCTTTAGCAAAATCACATTGTAGCCTTTGCAATTTAGAGGCTGATGTAAACTTGGGAAAGTCATTTAACCTCTCTGTACAGGAGGAAAAGATGATGATGGCTTACTGAGCTGTCTGTGCAGGCATGTGGCCAGGTCTCCAGATGCAAGTTTAAGTCCGTAGCGACACATCCTTGATGCCTTTGATGCCTTGGGAATTTCTATAGAATTGCTGATACCTTTTCTGATAGAATGTAAATAATTAAGGGACAAGTACGAGATATAAATTTTTAAGTATAACAATTGTTCCAGATATATCCAGATATATCAAAGCTCTGTATCTCAGTATATTGCTTTCACTTTGCCTAAAAATGCACTTCTGTTTGTTGAGTACTATGGTGTCTGTGAGTACTATTATGTACTCACAGTGCTAAGTGTTTGTATATATTATGTAATATAAAATTAATGCAGCAAGATGGGAGAAGTTGTTTTAGGACACACTCTCGGGGGAAAACCTGAACATGACTGCAAGCAATATTTTGATAGACCATCCATGTGAGTGAAAGATGAGACCCCAAAGAACATACCAACATAACAAGGGATGAGTGCTAAAGTTCCTTCTGATGGACAGTTGGATGTTCACTTAATGGCACGGCTTTTGAACTACTGAGCAGCAAGATGCCTGTGGGACTGTCATGACTGCAATGGTGTGCAAGTTTGGGGCAGAACTGAATTGTTCAGAAACAATAGAGCAGAGGCCGAGGACAGTGTTCTGGAGGGATCCCAGAAATTGTGAAAACCCACTGTGAGACATGTAATGAAACCTTCCCCATCTCCTCTGGAAAATCACCAGAAAATTTTTCCTATTCTCCAATGCTCTTGGGTCATGAAGATTACTTCACAGGATAGAAAGAAAATCTGAGGTCAGTAAAGTCAGAGGACATAGCGGACATAGGAGAATAGCCACAAATCTGAGTTACATTTAATTTACAACCTTATGAGACAAAAATCATTACCCTCAATTTACTGGTGAGGGAACAGGCTGGTATAGGTTAACAACCTTGTCCACTACGCTTGGCTAAAAGTGGCTGGGCGGCCATTCCACACAGATCTGCTTCATCCTAACACCTATCATTTTAACCCCAGGAGATACCTGCCTCTATGATTCTATTACTGTTTCCTGCTTATCAAAAGTTTGATAAGTTTGACGACTGCTCTCCCTAATTATATTTTAAACCATATTAATAACAGGAGAAATAGTTGCACGTGGAATAGAAGGAGAGGAATGTTTCCAGCCATGAGGTATAAATAGCCTACTGATCTCTCGTCTTCAGAAAGGGACCAGAAGTGGAACTGCAGCAGGAGGAGTGATTGCCTGTGAGGGAGGGGAGCAGCCTTTTGCACACATGGGCACACGCTGCCGAAAATGAGACTTGCGTTATCACTGCCATAGTCTCGACAAACGCCCACCATGGAATGACATCACTGCCAAAGCCCAATTAGCTCAAAGAAGACCCTGGCACTGGATGATGTTCCTTCAAGATGGCATGAAATTCCAAATATAAATTGGGTCCGCACTGGGCGATGATTCAAGGAATCGTATTGGCCAGTTCACAGGACAGCTTGGCAACTAGAAATCCTCTAAACAGGCTTTTGAAACTGTATCACCCCCTGAAAAGACAGAGGTATAATTATACACAGATCCCACAGTAAAAATATAGAAAAAGAAATGCAGAGGTTCTCTGTCCATGGTGTGATTATATCATAAATTATACTTTTGAAAATATGGAGGAAAAGTTTATCAAGGTGTATCATCTTTTGGAGCTACTTTGTCTTTTCAGAAAAACAATTGTGAAACATCGAAAATAGCAAAACTTCCTTACGGTTTATAACTCTTTACAATGTGCTGCATGCTTTTATGTACTTCATCTGATCGTACCCTCCCAACAGCTTGATGCAATTATTGTTACTATTTTATAGATAAAAACCTAAAGTTTAAAGAGGAATCTGTTAAGGACTGCTTGAGAGCAGGGACTTTGTATCACCCTTCTTTGTGCTATCAGCATGTTCTTTAGGCCCTGACATGTCACATGGATACTGTAAATGTGAATGGAATGGAATACACTGGAAAAGAACTGAATGACTTGCCCAAGTCAACTCACAGCTTAGTGTTCATTTTTACCTGTTATGCAGCCACATCATTCAACCAAATGTTCACCATACACCTGCTTTATGTCTGGGCATGTGGTAAACACTAGAGAACCAGAAGAGCATGGGGAAAGGCCAGGTGTAATAGAAGCATAAGATATAGTCTCTGTGAGAGACTGAATATACAAATGGACAATGGCCAGATCATATATAAAAACAGGACTCTGACCCACAGTCTGTAGCCTTCAGCCCAGAGTGCCAACCCACTACAACAGACTAGTCAAGGAAGCCAAACAATGACTCCTATGGCAATCAGCCCCAAATGGTGGAAACTGGTTAATAACTGACAGCTTTGCCATTTTTTTGTTCAAAGAAAGTCAAACATGCTCTCCTAACCACTCACATATAATGCTCTGCTCCTAGTTAGCCTGCCTCTGGCTCCTCTAAGCCACGAGCCTCCAGTCAGAGTACACTTAAATCATTCCCTTTTCCCCACTATAAGGCTTTCCTACTCCACTGCCTGCCTTTGAATCTCTGCCCAACCCAAGTGATGGTGGCTGATTACCTTTGTATAACAAAATCTGAATAAATAGCCTTTGCTTCTGCACATTTGGGTGGTCTTTGTTTAGTTTTACATCTGTGTTTAAGGAACTTATACTACAATGAGGAGAAAGAACAAGATATATATCTATATATATATATATATATAGATATATATATATAGATATATGAAAGAACAAGATATATACATAGGAAATAATAAACTGATAATATGAAATAGTGCCAAAGTGAGTGAGCAATGACCTCCCAAAATAAGGATTTTTAAGTACTAGCAGTACAAAGAAATCAGTGATAGCTGCGTGGGGGAAGTGTTCCATTACCAAGGTTGACTTGTCTCTGTTGAGGGGAGGAGGTAGCCTGGATGGACAGGGTATGAGAAGTACATGGTCATAAGATATCGCAGAGATGACCAAGCTTCCCAATTGCACCAACTACTACACGTGTTTATAGATCCATAAATCATCCAAAAGGTTATGGACAACTCTCTTGTCACTGGAGTACTGGATTAAAAACTGAGAGACTAGTGGGCCACTTCTTCCAGTTGAAAGGTCTGACCCTGAAAGATAACTAACTGTAGAGGTGAACATTTGGCTACATGAGAGGGGTGTGAAAGTCTGTTCAGAACTGTGGTTGACAATGGGCTGTTGGAAAGGTACGGGGAAATCCAATCAGAACCACAAGATTCTTCATCAACCTAAGAAGACATTATCTTACACAATACTTATTGAACAGTTAAACCATGCCAAGTATTCTTCAAGAAGCTGGAAATACAACAACGAATAATGTGGTCTGTGCCCTCCCAGCTTTACAATCACTTGCTTTAAGTCAAAATTGGAAGGAAAAAGAATAAAAACTCTAGAAAAATTCTAAACCAGATCCTACTACAGTTTTATACAGAAGATATAGAAAGTATCCAATGGTGCTAAGAATTCAATAGGAAAGCCTATCCACATATCCTGAGATATCTACATACAAATGCCCAGAGCATGGACATAAACAAAGTCACCCAAAAATGTTAATACTGACTAGAAAATGCATAGAACTTAGAACTTAATAGTACTTGTGTGTCAGCCCTGATGTCAACTGGCTTTCAACTTCCTCCCATCCTTCCCATCCTCCCAAAGGCAATCAGAATAGTTTCTTACCTCCAACATACTTATGATCATGTGATTCTCCAGCTCAAAGCTCTGTAGGGACTCCCCATTATGCAGTGCATGGTTTTCAAGGCCCTCTATTATATTATGTTGCCACAATAAATCTTCCAATGCCATCTTCAAAAATCCTTTCCCCAGGGCAGCCCAGGTGGCTCAGCGGTTTAGCGCCGCCTTCAATCCAGAGAGTGATCCTGAAGACCCGGGATCGAGTCCCATGTCAGGCTTCCTGCATGGAGACTGCTTCTCCCTCTGCCTGTGTCTCTGCCTCTGTCTCCCTCTGTGTCTCTCATGAATAAATAAATAAAATCTTAAAAAAAAAATTCTTTCCCCGAAAGATCCCTTCTTCTAGTCACTCTAGATCTGCGTTATCCCAATGACAGTCTCTGGCCATGTGTGACTATTTACAATTAACTTGGTTAAAATTAAATTAAAAATTCAGTTCCTCAGTTGCACCAGCCACATTTAAAGGGCTCAACAGCCACATTTGGCTACTGAATGGCATAGATATAGAACATTTCCTCATCATAGAAAGTTCTATCAGACAGCACTCTACTAGTCTAAGCCATCTCTGAACACATTCTCTAACTTTGTGATAATTTGTTATCACACAGCAACACAAAATGGATAGAGTGGCAAAGGAATATTACACATCAAGGCTCATGATTCCTGCATGGATCAAAAACTGGCAATGCTTGTCCAATGCAGACAAGACACTTTACCTCCATACGTTTGTCCTAAGGAAATAATCAGAATTCTTATCCTATATCAGGATGTTTATTGATAGCATTATTTGTTCCAGTAAAAAGTCCAGTAAGATGGGATTGCTAGCCATCCACACAACACAACATTATGTGGCTATTAAAAAATATCACTTCCTTGAAAATGATTCTGTGACATGGGAAGAGCTGATCATCAAGTTTAAAAAGCAGGATACAAAATAATATATGACAATGTATGAAAGTTAAAGGAAATATACCAAAATGTTAGTGATAGATTTTTTTAAATGTAATATTCATAATAGTTATCTTTGTGTAAGATTAGGAAAGAGTTTGGGTTTTCTCTTTACACATTTCTGTGTCTTCCAGGTGTTCTATAATGAACATGAATTACTTTTATAATCAGAAAAATAAACAATTTTTTTGCATGTAAAGCAAGCTCCTCAGGTAACAACCACAAAATTAATCATGCCTTTGACCAAGAAATCTCATTCATGAAAATATATCCTAAGGAAATAATTCAAAACAGGAAAAAAAATCATATAAGTGAAAAGGTAATGTTTTATAGCAATGTTACTTATAACAGTTTAAAATTGGGTGCAACCTGAATATCCAGCAATTTAATTATGATAAAGAAAATTATAATATATTGGCTTGATAGAATATTGGAGACTCATAAAAATAATTAATGCAAACATTACCTAGAAATACAGAAATTACAGAATAGCACAAAGCAAAAAGCTCAAGCCACAAACACAAAATGTCTATGATTATAATAATTTCACTTAACATGGAGAAAGATGGAAGGAAGAAGGAAAAATTAAAAATGATTGCTATGCTGAATGGGATTCTGAGAGTAATCTGTATCAAGTTGTTTTGATAACAAACACAACTGTTTGATAAAGACACACACCAGCATGCGAATCAAGAAACCTGAGAGTGACGGACATGTCAAGAATGTGGAATGATCATGGATGGCGGCAGAAATGGGAGAAACAGCTGTAAGAAAGGGGCACCAGAGACCACCTGCACAGGGGCATGTGTTTTCATTCCTCTATCCAACAAGTATCCATGGAGCCTCACATAGGAGTAAAACTATAATGAAAAACAAGGGAATGAGAAACACAAAATTTAGAGTTTGAGTTACTCTTGGGGAATTAGGATTCCACTGAGGAGGAGAACACAGAGGGTGTATTAGGGGCTCTGTCATTTCTTAAACTATTTCTTAAGTTTGGGATCATGGATGTTCTTTTTATTTTTCTTCTGATAAATCACAAGTGCTTACAACAGTTCTTGGCACATATTGGCTCACCCAAGAAATTAATTGTAGAAAGAAACTTTTCAGGGCACTTGGGTGGCTCAATCAGTTAAGCATCCAAATCTTGCTTTCAGCTCAGGTCATGATCTTGGAGTGGTGAGACCAAGCCCTGAGCCCCCTGCTCACACACAATCTCCCTCTCCCCCATCTCTGTCCCTCTCCACAGCTTGCGCAGGCTCTCTCTCTTGCTCTCTCTCTCTCTCCCCCACCCAAATAAATAAATAAACACAGCCTTCAAAAAAAAAGTCTGCTTGTCCCTTTTCCTCCACCTCTGCCCTTCTCCCTGTTTGCACAGGCTCACTCTCTCTCTCAAATAAATAAATAAAATCATATTTAAAAAAGAGAAACTTTTCAGTGGCTCTCTAAAAAAAACTCTAACTTAATAAAATAAAATAAAATTAAGTTAAAATAAAATAAAATAAAATAAAATAAAAAATTTAATTTAATTTAAAAAGCTCAAACTATTTCATTTGACATACAGAGCTCTTCAGGAACTGGCTTGTACCAGGTGTTGTATCAACACCTATGACTTCCTCCCTGATCTACTATCACTCTTGTTCATTTTTTGCCTAATGTATAGGACTTCTTGGTACCTCTGAGACTTTGTCTAGCTGTTTCTTTCTTTTTTCTTTCTGGAATGTTCTGCTTCACCTAGAGATCCCCTAATCTCAAGGCCAAGTTTGCCATACCTGCTTTGCAAAACCTTGCTGATCTCCCTAATTGTCTCTCTTCTGTGTTCTTTATATATATATATATATATCTTCTGTGTTCTAAGGTGCTTTCTTTATTTGTGCATTAGAACCTGACTTGCTCTAATCTATTACAATCTCTCACATTAGGGTTTTATTGCTTACAAGGTACTCTTAGCTCCATTATACTTGCAATAACACTGTGGGTTAGTCTTCGTTAGCCCACTTAACAGATACAGAGTCCAAGCTTCCATAGGAAGAGCAGGACTTGAACACTGGTCTTTGGATTCCTGTGGCCTCTGAAGGGACAGGGCTGCTGGGGCAAGAGAGTGCAGGAAGAGGCTGAGTGGATGAAACTGCAGTCTCTAACAGTGCTGTCAGCATTTGTAAGATGAGAACTGGCATTTGTACAAGAAGAGATCGGCCATGAAGATCGCCTCCAGTATGTTTAAGACACTTGAAGCTATACCTGTCAGAGTGGAAGGGGGACCAGGCTAAAAGAATGACCACACATTGAAAGGAGAAAACAAAACAAAACAAGTTTAAGTGAATTCAACAGAATGGGCTTTACATCTTACCAGGAAACTTCAAAATAGCAGACTAGTCTCCAAAATAGGAACCTCATCTTGTTTTTCTTTTATGCCAAGTCCCAGAAATAAGGCCCAGCACCAAAAAAGGGACTCAATATGTGTTGAATGAATGAATGAATGAATGTGCTATTGAGAAGAACAATTAGTTTTGGCTTTCCTGAAACTGTTTCTTCTCAGTCACGTCACCCTTTCAGTTCAGGGGAACTGAACATCAGTTGCTTGTATGTTTAATAATTCAGATCCTGAAGCTTCTCTAATGCTCAAAACCAAACAATATATTCACTCGTTTGAATCATTCAACAAGTATTTAGTGGATTTAGAATGTATTGGACAGCAGACACCTTCTCTTTTACACTATCTTTAACATTTAAGACATGCACAATGCCTGATTTGAATACGTGAAAAAAAGCCTCCTGCCCAGAAGTCATAGAGCTAATGAAAAGAAAATCTACAAAGCAAGAGACCTTGACCTGCCATAGAGAAACAGCTCTGACGAAATTAACAGTAATATGGAACAAAAAGACACTGCTAAAAAAAGTCAAGAGCTTTTGAACACCATTGTTCACCATTGTTCCCACTGAACACCAAAGACTATCTACTTTATAATTGATCTTAGAAAACATGTTTTTGGGAAATTGGTCATTGGACAGATCAGCCTTTAGAGAGTTTGTTTGTTTGTTTTTTTTTTTTTGCAAACCTTGAGCCAATGCTGGATCCTGGGACTAGGCACTCTGGTGTTTCACAGCCTGGCCTGTTGAAGCAATCCATATTTTTTGACTGATCACAGTTCTGGATACACTTCAGGTAAAGGACAGGTCTAGGTTCACATGAGTCCATTAAAAAGCAATGTTCACAATAAGAAAGGATCTAAAGATGTGCCTAAGAGTGTCTATCCTGGAATGGGCAATAAGGGTCTTGCCCCGGCTGCATTCTCTCTGTGTCCCATTATACATTATTATTGCAGGGGAGAGGAGGCTGTAGACAGCAATCTCTCAAAGATCTAGGGCTGGATCGCCATTTTACAGCACATATGTGCGTTTACTCAGAGGGGTCTGCTGTGCCCAGACTCAAACCTCTTCCATTCATTTTCTTATTTAATAAACACTTATCAAGTATCTATTTCCTGTTCTGGGGGTTGGGACTATGATAGTGAACAAGACAGGTAAGGTCTAAGTTCTTACCAAGCTCATATTCTAGAAGAAAGATATGATGATAAGAAAATACCAGAAGTTGAGAAAGTTGAACCCCTCCCCCCAAAAGTCTGTGCTACTGGAGTCAACAAGGTGTTTAATCTTCATTCCATCTCCCAGCAACATCAGACAAACACTTGCCATTAAACTGGACCAAACAGCAGACTTACTCAAATGCTTAGCAATCCCTGGAAGAATTTGATTATGAGGGCTGGACAGGGGAGACTTTCTCTATTTGGTCCAATTTCTAAATGGAAACTCACAGTGTTTGATGAATAATGAATGTGAATAATTAATGCATTTGAGAAAGGAAAATTTCTTACCTGTCAGTTACTTATCTTGGAGATTACACATCCATCACTCCTCCCCCGAGGGGCTAGACTCATCTCCATAGAAACTGGGGGCAACCCAGAATGTTAATTATATCTCAATGCCAGATTTCTCTGCTCAGAATGTGACTCACCGGAAGACCTTCTAGGACTAACTTGTTCTGAAAAGTAGAAAATTTAATTTATCTGAAGTATTTTTTAAAGCCTCAAATAATGAAGTATCTTAAAAAGCTTAAGGAACAAGCAAGAGACTGACTCTGTGTGTACACACACTTGGGAAAATACTGCGTAGAAACATATGCGTCCTCTGGGCAAGAGGCTGAGTGGAAGAAATGGATCCTTGGTCCATTCATAACATAAGCACCAGCACCTAGAACAATAACAAACACATAGTAGATGCTCGTTGAATAATTACTGTTATTATTGAATGCTATGTTGAATGTTGTTAAATGAACTACCAATTCTGTGTGGTGATAATACAATTCTCATTTTCATGGTGACACTGTACACAATGTCCTTTACATACACGTTATTTGTTATTCTTTATAACTACTTTAGAAATAGGTCCACAATACATTATCCATAATTTTTTTAAACTCTAAAACCAAAAGCTTGGGGGGAAACGTATGTGATAAAAAGCCTGACTTGTGTTGAAGTGAGCCTTTTCATAGTTTTTACCCTACTTATGTAAATATTTATACATTTTGCCACAGAAATACTAAGACATTTGCTTTTGGAGGACCTCCTAGGTGCTGTTAGGCTTTTTTTTTTTTAAATCTACATATCATATATGACATATAGCCTTTCTAAAATCTAAAAAATTTAGAATTCCAGGGGCACCTGGATGGCTCAGTTGGTTAAGTGTTCAACTCTTGATTTGGCCTCATGTTGTGATCTCAGGGTTGTGAGATTGAGCCCTGATTCAGGCTCCACACTCAGTGGTGAGATTCTTTCCCTCTGCCCCTTCTGCTGCTCACAGCCTTTCCCTCTCCCCACATCCTATAAAATAAATAAATAAATCTTAAGAAAACGTTAAAAAATTAAAAAGTAAAAAATTCAGAATTCCAAAAATACATCTTGCCTCAAGAATTTTGGTTGGGAAGATCATGGACTCACATTGTCCTCCCACTTTTATAAGTAGGAGTCTTGACTCAGGAAAGCTAAGCAATTTAACCACAATCACAGACCTAGTAAATAGATACTCAAACCAAAATGCTTTGGTGTCAAATCTTTGGGGTTTTATTTTCCTCATTATAATAAACCTCAAACAATTAATCTGAAATTGAGTATTAAGAAAATTGTCTATCCCATTGACATAAAAGAGGTAAATTAATCCGAGGTAGCACAGACTTGGTCAGCACAACAGAAAGAAGAACAAATGGCATAGGGTCTGGAGCTAGGTGAGAGCTGTCTCATGTAGAGAGACCTCCACTCCCTGAAGGAGATGACATCTGAGACTTAATCTCATTCTCCAATGCCTCAAGTGCATGTGAAACAGGAGCTGACCAAGGGTCTCTGGTAGACTCCTTTGAAGAAGTCAGATGTGACCCACATGATATTATCATGCCATATCCATTTTTTTGCTAATCACAGAACTTTCTTTTGAAAATCAATGATGCCCAGATCTCTTTCTTGGGAAGAGAGAATAACAAGACTAAATTATAAGGTTGGCACTTTGATCAGTCAGGATAGTCTGGGTAATGCTGCAGTAACAAACAACTCACGAAGCTCTGTGGCTGAAAACAACAAAGGTTTGTTTCTTGCTTATAGTACATGTTTATCACAAGAAGTCAGGAGATGCTCCATTGATTGTAATCATTCTGGGATCCAGGATGACAATGCAGACACTCTCTCTAACATTGCTAGTTGCCTGACAAAGGAAAAGAGAAGGCAACAAAGCATGCCCTGGTTTTTCAAAGCTTCCACATGAAACTGATATGTTGTCACTTATGCTCACATAGTTCATTGGTCAAAGTTAGTCATCTAGTCACACTCAATATCAAATGGGTAGAAAGTACAAAACTCATGGTTTCCAAGTTCTTCAATACATTTGCCTACTCAACAAATATTTTCCTGAGTGTCTGCTAGTGCTGAACACTATTCTATGCAATGGGGATTTTTTTTTTAATTGTGTGGAGTGATGTGAAGAAAAATAAAGTGGAGTAAGTGGTGGTGAGTGATTGGGTTGGGGAAGAGGAGTGAAAAGCAAGTTCAGTGGTGAGTGATTGGGTTGGGGAAGAGGAGGTGAAAAGCAAGTTCAGGGAGGGATTCTCCAAAAGACCTGGAGGAATTGAAGGAGGGAGCCACGTAAGGGAAATTCTGCCTTTGAGGCCAAAGCAAGACACAAAGAACTCAAATCTCAGAAAAATTCAGAATGATTCCTAAAAAGTAGAGACAAAGGGCTGAGACATCAACAGTGTGTATCTGTGGGGCTGAAATAGTTGGGCTTGCTCTCTTCAAGCCCCATAATACACCATCTTACTTCCTTCTTTTCCTGACTGAAACAACACAGGCACCAGAACACTTCCTTTTTCCTCCGTGGTTAAACAACATGCAAAAGTGGTTTACTTCAGGAGACGATAGCAATCAGCAAGTGTTCTGTAAACACATAAAATTATCCATTTATTGATGAAAACCTATACTCCATGAAGGATGATGGGTGTTTTAGATACTTCATTTTATTGAATAGGGATGTTGTGGAAAGGATAAGATATAGAGGATCATTATTACCATTTTACAAATGAAAAAGCCATAATAAGAACTAACAGACTTTCTGGAAAGGTAGCAGATTTTTTTGTGGCAAAGATAGAGTCTGACTCCCAAGCCTATGCCCTAAATTGAAACATAGTGAACTTTAGACTTTTTGGAAGGCAAACTTGTGGAAACCCACATCCACATGAATTCTTATTTGACTATTTTTTTTAAAGGTTTTATTTATTTATTCATGAGAGACAGAGAGAGAGAAAAAAGAGAGAGAGAGAGAGAGAGAAAGAGAGGCAGACACATAGGCAAAGGGAGAAGCAGACACCCCTTGGGGAGCCGGATGTGGGACTCAATCCCAGGACTCCAGGATCATGACCTGAGCCAAAGGCAGAAGCTCAGCCACCCAGGCACCCCATTATTTGACAATTTAAAGATGGAATTACCCCTGTTACAGGGAAAAGGAATGTTGTTTAGGCATCTTTGCACAGTAAACAGGTCGTCCTACAGATAAGACTGAACCCATGGCTATTTCATCACACACTCATCCAAAGGTCACCTTCTCTGTGAAGTTTCCCCTGACTACCCTATTTAAAATTTCAGTGCTCCCTCCTCTGCTTCCTACCTCCTTCTCTGGTTTTATATCTCCCTGTAGCACTTATGACCCTCTTATAAACTATGTGATTTATTTGTTCACTCTATGTTGCCCACTGCTTGAAAGTGTAAGCTCCATGGGTGAAGGAAATTCTTATCTGCTTTTTAAAAATCACTTTTATTTCCCCTAGAGTATAGAAAAAGTACCTTATACTCAATCAGTAAGTATGAATAAATGGTTAGAATGAATGAATGAATGAATGAATGAAATGATTCAGAGAATGATCTCTTACTTGAGCAAGAGTTTTTAATCTGGGATACATTAATGGGCAGTTGTGTGAGAAGGAGAGTACTTGTGTGTGTATAGTCAGTCTCAAAGAAGCCAATAACCCAAAGACTAAAAACTACTTTGTGTGGCAAATCCATACAGTGGAATCTTACTTAGCCATAAAAAGAAAGGAAGCCCTAATACTTGCTACATGGATGAAGCTGGGAAACCTTACACTAAGTGAACGAAGCCAGACACATATTGTGTGATTCCATTTACATGAAATGTCTGAAGTAGGCAAATCTCTACAGACAGAACCCAATTTTTTAGTGGTTTCCTGAGGTTCAGGGGAAAAGGGAGGGCAGACCAGGGAGCAATTGCTTAATGGATATGGGATTTTCTTTCAGGGTGATGACAATGTTCTGGAACTACACAGTGGTCATGGTTGCACAATATTGTGAGTATACTAAATACTTCTGAATTGTGTACTTTAAAACGGTTAAAATGATACATTTTATGTTATGTGTATTTTACCACAATTTTTTTTCAAATAGAACCACTTTGTGAATAAGGGAAAGAAACAGATGACAAAGATGAGACAAATCGTCTCATACATCTAATAGGATGGATGATGGAATCTAAGTCTGAAAAACTGTCAGTTGCAATCAAACACTCTAAGAATATATGGAATTGGAATATTTATAATACTCGGAAGAACAACTTATATTTGTATCAAGTTTTGCAGTTTTGAACAAATTTCCAAGTGTATTATTTAACTCCTAAAAAAGAAACTTGTGAGGTGGGTGGGGTAGTTATAATTCTATGATCATCTTTATAAATGAGAATAATGTGATTCAGAGAGGTTAAGTAATTTTTCCAAAGTCACATAGTTATGGAATGGTAAAATACGGATCTAACTTCAGGTCTGTTTATATTTTTGGCAAAGTGGTTCCCTCAGCTCTTTTAAACCTTTCAATATCTTTCCAGAAATCACAAGTTTTCCTGTGGTAAGGCTCCCCAGGTGAGGTCAAAGGTCAAGTTTCTTCTCTAACATTTGGAATGACATCCTCTTAGCATGGTCATGCTGAGTACTTCATTGTGACCAGAAGCCCTAACTAAAAGCTATATGTACCCATGATAAATGATAGCAGTAGGAAAAACAGATTCAATTACTATTTATATAAATTTTTGAGAGTGAGAATGTTCTAAAATGTGGAGTCAATGGTAAGGAAAAAGTAATCAAAGCTAGTGAATGAAACCCAATTTCTTCATTTTGCCAATGACAAAAGTCAAGTACAAAGAAGCTTATCTAAGATGACACTGAGTTGGGGTGCCTGGATGGCTCAGTTGGTTAAGCGTCTGACTTCAGCACAGGGTCCTGGGATCCAGCCCCATATGGGGCTCCCTGCTCAGTGGGGAGCCTGCTTCTCCCTCTCCCTCTGCTGCTCCCCCTGCTTGTGCTTGATCTCTCTCTCTCTTTCAAATAAATAAAATCTTTTAAAAAATAAGATGATACAGAGTTAATATCAGAGGTAGGATTGGAACACAAGGCTTTTGAATACTCTGTAAATGCACAGTTTCTCGGAAACCAGGCTTCCAACAGCCTTCTCTTCTCTGAGAAGAGATTATTTGAAGTTCGTGTAGTTAACAGTTCACGAATATGCTGACATTTATCATAAACATCGAAGGAAAGTATTATGGATTCAGTGATAATAAATAATCCAAATGCTTAAATTTAGCCTCAGATGAACCTGTTTTCTACCTTTCCTCCTCTCCTGGGCTGAAGCACAAGGACACAGTGGCTTTTCTGTTTTACCCAGGAATGGTCAATTATCCAGAATCTACCAGCCATGTTTTGTAAACACATTTGGTGGTGGGGTGAATAATACAGGCCCAAGGTGTCACTTCCACCCATGGAGACACAGATGGTCAGAGCTGAGACCTTAGAAACCTTCCAGTCTGGGGTTCCCCAGCCACAGTCAGCTGACTTCCAAGAGGTTACTGCCTTGAGCCTGTGTTCAACTGCACCTTCTCTCTCAGAGACAGAGCTTGTGTTTGGCTCTTTGCTCCCTCACACTGAAGTAGGTTGAGAGGTTGCAATAAATGTTCCTAAAATGGAGTATCAGCTGCCTTCGGGAAGATGGGGAGGAGAAAGCTTAAAAAATGAGAAAGCACCTACTAGAACAAAGTAAATTTAGCAAAGTTCCTCAGGGTACACTTTGGGGTGGAAGGAAGATATTTTTTTTTTTAAGATTTTGTTCATTTATTCATGAGAGACACAGAGAGAGAGAGAGGCAGAGACACAGGCAGAGGGAGAAGCAGGCTCCCGTGGGGATCCCGATGTGGGACTCAATCCCTGAACTCCAGGATCACACCTTGAGCTGAAAGCAGAGCTTAACCGCTGAGCCATCCAGCCGTCCCTGGAAGGAAGATATTCAAAATCATGTAAACTAAACTTTTACTCCTTCCATGAAGAAAGTCAGACCCAGAGAATAGATGTGATTTGTCCAAAGCTACAAAATCAGGAAGTGGTAGAGTCGACACTAGAATTCAGATCCTCCGAATTCTAATCCAGTGCCTTTTCATGATACGTATTCTCAGTTTCCACTGTTCTCTTATACATAAAATAACCATGATTCATAACCCACCAGTGCCACATCAGGCATTGACTATACTACATAGCGTCTGCACATTTCACAGAGTATAATTTAACACATGATATATGAGTGAGGTCATGGATTTTTGTCTTATATACCTGTATCTCCTCATAACTAATACAGGCTCTGCCTCATAGGAAGTATACACGAGTTTTTTGATGGAATGAATGCTATGGATGGGACAGGTGGGGTTTCAACATGGCTATTAAGGTCTCTTGTGACTTGCCATCCTTTCCTCAGAGTGAAAGTCTTCTCTTCATGTTCTCTCTATCCTGCCTCCATTTTCCCCATTTCCCAAATCATTTTTCAAGCCCCAATCAGAAGCTACCTCCCGTTATCTCTAGCAGAACAAGAACTGCCAAGAGTGGCATCAAACAACCTTGGATATGCATTAACTATATGATATAGGCAAGTTACTTAAATTCTCTGAGATTCAACTTAACCATTCATAAAAGAGTTCATAATACTGACTGACCTGATTTGATTTTTCTGTTGAAGAAATAATATATGTAAAATTTCTAGCACAGTATGTGCCACATGGCAGCTACTTAACAAATGTTAATTCCCTTCATCTGGGTAATTCCTTCCTTAAAAATGTCCCATGGCTCTCTGCTTACTCTTTGCTAGTTTATTATGTATTATTTTACAAAGTATTGATAATTTCAGAATACGTCTGTCTCCTCACTAGATCATAAACTATCTTGAGGGCATTACTATATCAAGAAATCTTTGCATTTAACTCACCGTGACTTCCCACAGCATCTAGAAGGACGCCTAGCATAAATGTGGCACACAAAACTTATTTTTGTAGAATTGAATTGAAGTGGGTGTGGGTGGCGGTGATGGGGAGTGCATAATGTATCAGGCCTTTTAGATTGTTTGTCTGAAAAGTAAGAACACTTATGCTGGTGTCTTCCATATTTCCTCACATTGTGTTTCTTTTCCCCCCTAAGAACAGGTAGCCAGGTGTTTGGCAATGACACCCTTCCATCTATAGTGAGCATCTGAAGAGGTGACGCCCTCTCAGTGAACAACCAAGTTCCATTTCTGTGTTGGGTCCTCATGCCCTCACGAAGAGGAAGTGGTATTTCAGGGATGGCAGATGACAACATGACGTCACCCATCTCCGTCAGTGCTCATTTCGTTTCTTCAATTTCAGCAAAGAAATGATAGAAAAGGTTGTTCCTTTATCACATGGGTGACCTATTTTTATTATTGATGAAAATAGGGAAGGTTCTCTTCACCCTACTCCTCACTACTGAGTTTCCCATTTCTGTCCTTACCTCTTGTCCCAACTTTCTGGAGGAAGTAAAGGCCAGTAACTGAAACTTAAATGGCAAATTCCTAGATCACATCTTTCTGTATTATAATCTAAAAAAAAATGAAAGAACCAAAAAACTTTTTAAAGAATTAAAGTATAGATACCTTTGCATCCCTACAATAATAATTAACAAATGTCTACAAATTATTATCAGACAATTACTGAGTGCCTGTGATGATCAAGTCACTGTGCTCTATGTTTGATTACTTCATCCACTCCTCAACTAGCCCTATATGGAGGGTGGTATTAACAGAGAGGGTCAGTAACCTATCCAAGATCTTATATACAGCTAGCAAGAGTCAAGAAGATTTGGATCTACATTTGTCTGAATCAAGGGGATGCATTCATATCATTACCCATACTGTCTCACCCATCCATGCAAGAGATTGAGTCATGAGTTAGTAATATGGAAATTAATGATACATGGCCACTTCCCTTAAGAAGAAGCTAACAATGTAGAATATACATACATATGCATATATACATATATATATGAGAGAGAAAGAAAAAAATATATAAAATTATATATTCATAGAGTGATTGGTTCTATATTAACACTACTAAAAAGGGCTATGGAAACTCTCATGAGGCAGAACTGGATTCTAAGTTGTGATCTGGATAATGGAAAAAAATGAATATCTAATCTGTATCAGAGGTTGTTATAGGTACTTTCACATAGGTGATCCTATATCATTTTATTTAATTACAAAATACTCCTGTGTGATAAGTGGGTAGTGCTATCCCTGTTTTACAGATGTGAAAACCATGTCTCATATGATAATAGCAAACAGCTATCTAGCCTTTAGGACATATTGGGTCCTGTTCTAAGAACTACACGTGTATTAATTCATTTAATCCTCACAATGATTCAACCATACAGGTGCAAAGCCCATTTCAGAAATTAGGAACCTAAGTTCCAGTGTTTAAGTCAATTACCCAAGGTCTTACTACCACTAAGAGGTGAAGCCAGGTGAAGGGGCTGCTGAGTTCTTGTTTCAACCATCATGTCACTGCTCTGTTGGAGGAAAGTAAGATGCCCTATGTCACCACCTAGAAAGAGGTAGAGCCAGGATTTGGCCCATGCCTACCTTTCTGTAATAAAGACAATGCTCTTTAAAATTTTTTTTCATTTAAAGTATTTTATACCATAAAAGACACTGGAAATAGAGGTTGAAGTAAAATGCCCTGAATATCACAGCAAAAAGTAAGAACTCTATTCTATGGGCAAGGGAAACCCTCAAAAGTTTTGAGCAGAAAATTAAAAACTCAATATGATTACATCTCATTGAGGAGGAAAGAAAGCTCACTAGAATGTAAACAATGAATCAGAAGTGGGTGAGGCAGAAAGTAAGGAGCCCCGTTAGGAGGATTCTGTACAAGTCATAGTGATGAAGGTCTGAGAGAGGACAGATCATGATTAACAAAGAACATAGGAGGGAATATTCAAGAAAGCTTTCAGAAATGGCTTTGCCAGGACTTACCCAAGGTGGAAGAAGGGGACAAGTCAAAGAAGAACCCAAAGTTTGCAGTTTGAATGGCTGAGAGGATGGTGGTACTCTCGAATGATCTGAGTAACATGGCGGGATAAGAAAGGTTTCGACATGTTGATTTTCTGGTGCTTGTAAATCCTTCAAAACTAAGTGAAAGAGTCATTTCAGGAAATAATTATTTAGTCTCTTGGTCTGTAGCAAAAACCCTCTTAAGAAACCTTCAGGATTGAATAATACAATCTGCTCTTTTTAAGTCATTCCATCCAATAAAGCAGCAATTGTGACCTCTTTTCTGCAACAACATAGGTGAGGGATGCCATTCACAAACACAGCATCCCCTTAGCCACACCCACCATGTTGTAGAACCTTCGAGGTGAGATAGGTAGTATGTTGTACACAATTATCAGAGCACCAGATGTCATTTCAAAACACAAAGATTTTTTCTTAAGTATTTCTAATAACATGAGAAGATGTTTCAGATGTAATCAGGTTAAGTGGGGGGAAAAGCAGAGAACAAAAACTACATATAATGTATTCCAAAAAACGTAACATATACATGTATAATACACACAGGAAAAAAACACTACAAGGAAATGCACCAAAATGTAGATGTCCTTCATTAAGCAAATATTTATGGAGCACCTGCAATATTCCAGGCATTGTGCTATTCATTAGGTATGGTGAGAAAAATGGACCTATTCAATGTCCTCATGTAGCTTACAGTTTGGGGACTAAGCTAAGCTAAGAACATAAAGACAATTGTGAAGCAGTCTGAGTACAGAATCCTTCTAGCCTTTTACAGTTGACTGAGTCCTTGTTCTCAGTCATCATTTTACTATTCGGTAGGGGTAAAGTGCAGTACCCCAAATTACCAGCTAGAAAGGGACAGAGCCAGGACTTGAACCACATTGAACATGGACACCAATTCTTTTAGTGGCTTATGTGTTTAGTGGCATAAGTGTTTCTAAAACGTTCAAAGTTCTCATAGAAATGACTCTCTTTTGCACTCATATTTCATTGATTTACATAATATGTAATTAGATTCTATAATTACAATAAGTATGACTGGTATTTCCATATACTCGAATAAACACAAGTGATCCTTGTTGAATATGGACCCACCTGAAGGGGGCACAAGTGCCTGAACGCACTTAAAGAACAGCCCATTGGCTACGTGCATTCAGCACGCTATAGGCAATGAATGGTTGGCATAACTTGCAGAAGTAATCAAGAGAACATATCAACCCAATAAGTCAACTAAATGCAAATTGATTAAGAGAAGCTACAGGGGCAGCCTGGATGGCTCAGCGGTTTGGCACCGCCTTCAGCCCAGGGTGTGATCCTGGAGACCCGGGATCAAGTCCCACATTGGGCTCCCTGCATGAAGCCTGCTTCTCCCTCTGCCTGTGTCTGTTCCTCCCTCCCTCCCTCCCTCTCTCTCTTTCTCTCTCTCTCTCTGTCTCTGTTTCTTGTGAATGAATAAATAAAATCTTTTAAAAAAGAAAGAGAAGCTACAGTGTGTCACATTTCCTATCACACAGCTTGAGACCGCCATAATGTTAGGCAGCCAGTTAAATCATATTGACCTCCCTGTCAGTTCAAATCTAATTTTCATTATTATTATATCTGCCACTAAATCACAATCATGTGTTTGTTATGGGTTGAATTATGTCCTCCCAAAATTCATGTTCAAGTACTCATGCCCAAGTACCACAGAATGTGAATTTATTTGGAGATAGGGCCTTTAAAGAAGTCATTAAGGTAAAATGAGGTCATATGAGTGGGTCCTGATCCAACATGATTGGGGTTGTTATAAGAAGAGATTAAGACACAGACAATACACAGATGGAAGGGCAACCATGTGAGGACACAGCAAGAAGATGACTATCCACAAGCCAAGGACATAGGGCGCAGAAGAAACCAACCTTGCTGGCACCTTGATCTTGTACTTCTAAAACTGTGAGAAAAAAAATTCTGCTATTAAGTCATTAAGTCTGTTGTATTTTGTTACGGCAGCCATAGCAAACTAATACAGTGCTTATCTCAATGGCTGGCACATGGTCAGCACTCCAATATTGATATAAATGAGTGAATAAGGAATGTATGTGTCCCCCATCCTGCATTTCTATGGTTGATTTTTTTTAAGGACCTTTAAAAAGGAAGTTTAATAAGCATAGGTGTGCCCTAGTTATCAGCCAGCACTGAGATTTTAAGATAAGAAAGTAGACCTTCTCTTGGATTCATTTCTACTTCTTGATCCTAGGACTCAGGAAAGAAGTTCCCATAAATTCCAATTTAAGAACATGTCAAATGATCAGAGTAGAAATCCCAGCACTATTAGAACAGAACCAGTCCTCAACAGATTCAGGGAAGCCTTGAGCTCCTTCCTGCTGGGTAACGATGTCTCATGGGGCTTCATTGAGGCCCCTCATGCACACGGACAAGGTTAGGATGTGAAAGGACCAGAAAAATTGGCAGGCAGCCAAGAAAATCTCTAAGGCCTTTGATACATGGTATAGGAAGTCATAGGAACCAAGGTTAAACTTTCCCCCCGTCTTCTCCCTAAGGATAAGAATTAAGGTACTTGAAGAAGCCAACACAAAACCACCTGGATGTGCCCTTAGCAATGTGACCTCAAAACTGGACTGGTAAATTACCTGGATTATAACCATTAGTACAAAGTGTCAGAGCCCACCTGATTTCCAAGGGTATGTGGCCCAGCCTTCTCAATTTGCAAGGAAGGAAACTGAGTCCCCCAAAGGGGAGAGATCTACACCTGCTCTTACCACCATTATTTCTTAAGCTTTTGCCTTGAAACCAAAGTTAAACATTTCAATCTTCATATTATAACTTTTGAAAGAGAGCTTTTTCCCCAACATTCCTAGTGAATAGCCCCTAGACTTTGCTCAAATATTTCTAGGAATGGAGAACTCGCTGTTCCCTAAGGTAGTAAGACCATCTTTGAACAGATTCAATTGTTAGTTCCATTTATTGAACCCAAATCTGCCCTCCTGCATCTTTTACCCAATGGTTCCCATCATGCCTTCTTAAGTATGAAGGAATCTATCTAACTCCTCCTTTGTATGGTGGCCTTCAGATGTCTGAAGACAAAGAAGACTTTTTAACATTATCTCATATGTCATAGTTTTGACCTCTTATTCACCCTGGTCATTACTGTCAATCGCTTTAAGTCCTCACAAAGACAAGTTAGTGACACATCAACAGAGAGAATTATAACATTCTAATTAGTGAACACTGATCCCTTGTCCTGGAATGAAATTATATATAAATATCCCCTAAATGAATGGGAAAAGTAGAATGGGCTTGCTTACCAATAAAGAGAAGAGTAGCACCTCCATTCTAGGGGTCTTATCTGAAACTCACTCCTTCCCTGAATAACTCCTAGGCCTATTTCAAGAAGCTCTGCCTAAAGTCTTGCAGGCCTCCTCCCTATATATTGGTCATCACTCTTCCTACCATCTGCCATCCCCAGCTCTATCACTTTTGCCCCCAAACCTCCAGTGGGTCTTGGACTTGGATGTATGGAAGGACAATTCATGACGCTTCAAGCATCTGCCAAACTTCTTCTTCAAGGGAAACTACCCTAACCAATTTTCTGACTTTCTCTTGCTATTCCCCTCCCAAAATTATTACTATAGAAGTGAAACCAACACTGCTATCCTCATTATAGTGGATTGGACTGGTGCCCATGCTGAGGATTTTACATGAGCAGGACCCATAAAGACTAACTAACCAGGAGGTACTGCTTACTGAGGGAGTCTTGGCAAGCTGACCCAGCCAAATCCTCTTTGTTAGAAAGGAGAATGAGCCAAATAAACAGCAAAGGGCCACCCGACCTTGGCAGCTTTCTTTAACTGCTTGGGACTGGATGAAAAATGTACACTGAAGAAATGGGAGCCTGGGTGCCTAAGTGGTGGATGAAGGGATATTTCCATATTTCCTTGCAATCAATCCGCAGGTCAATGTGAAAACTCCAAAGTAGGTTTTAAAGTCTATTTGTTCCTGCTGTTTCCCTCTCAAAGATGAAGGGCAAGATGTTTACATAATGACTTTTCTTTGTTCTCATTGCTTTAGAATCCTTTTTCCATGTTTAGGACATCTTTAACAGGGTTTTGATTTTACCTTGTCTGGTAAATGAAACTTAGGTAGATTGCAGTTTTTCACATTAAATGCGAGATATTGTGAGGATATAAAAGTATATAGAATTCTTTGGGTTGCAGAAAAGTCCAAATAATTAGAGATGTATAAACACAAAATGACTTTATTTGGGGTTTCTTCAATGAAGAAGATACACCCTCCATAATGCCATAGAATCAGAGATTTGCCTTTGCCTGTTTTATTCATTTTGGGATGTTACAGGGAGGGATGAGCTTAGAAAGTAGGAAGAAGAGGCAGCTGGCTGGCTCAGTTGGTAGAGCATGTGACTCTTGATCTCAGGGTTGTGATTTTGAGCCCCAAGTTGGGTACAGAGATCACTTAAAAATAAAATGTCTGGGAAAAAAAAGAAATGGCAAGAAAAGAATAGGCCCAGTTCGTTTCAAACTCCAGAAACTTCTATCTTGCCAAAGATAAATACCTTACTTTCCATTTTGACACAAAAGATTCATGTGAGACATGGGGCGCCTGTGTAGCTCAGTCTGTTAAGTGTCCAACTCTTGGTTTTTGCTCAGGTCATGATCTTGGGGTCCTAAGATCAAGCCCCACATTTGGCTCCATGCTCAGCAGGGGGTCTGCTTCTCTCCTTCTCTTTCCCTCTGCCCTTATCTCCACTTGTGCTTGGTCTCCAAAATAAATAAATCTTAAAAAAAAAAAAAAAAGACTTGTGAGACATATTCAGATGAAATTAGGTTTAGACAAAAGAAGTCATTCAACAAATTAATTCAGTATCTGTTCAAGTAGTTGAAGATGTACCCTGGAGAAGTAGTGATACATACAGTACACATGATTTTTGACTTCATGGAGTTTCTAATCAAATGATCTTTGCTGTTCCTTCAGTTGATTTTGCCAATAGTATTCTTTACAAACTGTAGTGGCAAGAGAGTAAAACAATCATCATGTCCTAAACATCTTGCTATGGGCTGAATGTTTGTGTTCTCCCAAAATTCACATATTAAAATTCTAACCCCCAATGTGATGGTATTAGGAGAGGAGGCCTTTGGGAGGTAATTAGGTCCATGAGGTAGGTGTACTCATGATGAATTAGTGCCCTCATAAGAAGAGACAAGAAAAAAACTTGCTTCTTTTCTCTGCTCTCCAACATGTGAGGATACAACAAAAAGATAGCCATCTACAAACCAGAAGCAAGCCCTCAGGAGGAACCAAATTGACCAATACCTTGGTCTTAGAATTCCAGCCTCTAAAACTGTGAGAAAAAAAGTCTCCTGTTGAAGTTACCTAGTCTATGGGTGTATTTGTTACAGCAGCCTGAAAAAGGCCTATCTACATATGCCTAGCCATTGGCACACACTCTTGGGAGGGAATAAAAAAAAAAAAAAAAAAAAAAAAGATTTATAAAATCTGGGCTCTGTCAATGATGCGCTAAAAAATCTAATTGGGAAAATAGAATACCCATGTGAAACTGTTGGCCAATAGAAAAGTTTAAAATAAAATAAAAAAAAGAAAAGTTTAAAATAAAATGCTAGATGGAATGGTACTGGTGCTTAATAACTAGAAAAGGTCCAATAAAATGTTAAGTATATGGTGTTGGCAACAAATTTTGAAGAAGTTTAAAGAAAGATCAACATGGAGTAGAGATATCAGAAAAGACTTTATCAAGAAAGTGGTGCCAGAGTTAAGTCTTAAAGGATGGGCAGGAGGGGGGTGGGCATTCTCGGTGAGAATAAAGGCATAGTGGCAAAAAAAAAAAAAACAGTCACTGGGTAGGGATAACAGAGGAAAACCAATTAAATAACCACAAATTGTGAATGTTATAAAACAGAACCAAACAATTCAGATCACACCTAACAAACAAAATTATAATAGAAATACCATGTCTGCTCCCCAAACACATGCACATTCTAACACATTCTTGGAAAGAGTGCTGTAACATTGATTTATATCTGACAGTCCAAGTAAAAAAAAATGAAAGAGCTGCCAAATCTGCCTATATAAATCCCAGTGATTTCACATGTTTTTATCCTATGAACTGAAGGCAGAAAAAAAGATTTAAGCCTTCGAGACAGCAGACAATAAAACGGTACCCTAGTGAAACTTCAAGGAGTCACTAGAATCATATTTATCATGTCCAAGACTGACATTAACTCTAATGTGCAGACACTCTTCAGCATTCAGATGCACAATATTAAATAACTCTAACAGGTGAATTTATCAAGTTCTGCAGTGGTATGTTGAATCGTACAGAGGGACCATATAACAGCAGTTTTGTGCAGAATCAAACACTCCATAGGAGCCATGTTAAGCTTCTTCTGTTGACAGCCAGATGATTGACAAGACCCTCCTCCAAAATCTTCCTGGATCAAAGTGCTTCTCTTTGGCCTTGTGGTGTCAAACCCTTGGGCTGCAAATGCCTTGAGCAACTGATCAGAACCAGAACTGCTACCTAAATGAGAAGTCTGGGCCATGCTTGTCGGTAATCCTGACTGGTTCATGAAAAGGAGGACTGATCCTCTGTCTTGGTGAGATTACGCGTCCAAATCCTTAGCTACTGGAAGAAAACACCATTGCCGCCACTTCTTTACCCCTACAGAGAACCGCCTGCCTTCCTGACCTCATGAGAGAGCCCCAGTTATTAGCTAACAAACTACACTATGATCAAAAGCCCAAAGAGAGAGGTAAGGATCTGGGGCAGAGCCAGAAATCTGCATTTCTGACAAGCATCTTCAGGTATTCCTTTCCTAATTTGCTTGATCACCAGAAGCATCTCGAGCAGTTTCAAAGTGTGGATTCTCAAAGCACACCCCAGACCTCCTGAATGGAAACTCCAACAGTTTGTAAATGATGATGGAAGTGATGGATCATTATGCTGTTCAGAATTGTTTATATAACAATGAAAGTGAGAGATTCCAGTTGGTGTAGGTGTCACTTCTCTGTTTGCTTCCTTTTACAAGAAAAGAAGAGCTAGGTAACCCATTATGATTCTGTTTTTGCCTTGGGTACCAGGAAACTGAAAGGTGATAGCAACTCTTCCTGGCTTAGATTTCTAGGCACAACTGTTTCCCTTTGTATTATTGGGTTCTTTTTAGTATCCTTTTAAAATGTAACTTTGAATTCAGGCACCTAGAAGTAGTCAGAGCATAAATTACAAATTATTGCAATGAAAATAATTCTAATTCAAGCTTTACCTCAGATTTCAGAAAGTCATATTCTCTATTCAGCTTATAAATGTGGGTGAATCTTGGATTTTACAGCTTTATACCAATGACAGGGCTCCCATCAACCTGCCTCTTGGGACAAATGACAGAGGACAAAGGGCCCAGAAGGACTGCTCTACTTGGCAGATTAGAGGTATTCAGGCCTTGTTCAGTTGCCTCAGAAGCTCAGTTACTCCCTCTCAACCCAATTATCTGCTAAGGAGAGCCAGCTGTGGAGTAGGGAAAACAAGGTATGAGTCAAGTCTGAGAACTGAGTTTCAAATCCCAACTTTGTGTGGCATCCCGTGTGCCATTACCTCTGGTTCCCTCATCTGTGAAATGGAGGTGACTACCTTGACTTTTCCTGTCTTGGGGTTCTTATGAAAGTTCTGTATAAAATGAAATGTTTTGTACAATGCAAATTATTTAACAACTAATGGAAATAGCTCAGAAATGCTAAATAAAATATACTCAGATGTGATAACTGGCCCTTCATCTAAGAGGGCACTCTTGTTCCTAGGAAAAGGTTGTAGGTTTTAAAAAGAAATCTAGAGGATCCTAGTGTGCTCCTCAAACAGATGGAAACTTAAGAGCACAGTGGGCAGAGCAGGGTCCTTAGCTGGGAGGATGGCCTTTGAGTATCAGGGTGTTTAGCTTTACGTTTGCACTAGATTCAGATAAAGCTCGGAGCATTGTGTCCATCCTCTAACAGCACACAGTCGGAGGCTTTCACCATCTATAGAGTGTCCAAAGGAAACCAACCAGAGCATAAGGAGCTGAGGAACCATGTTCCATTAAAAAGAGTTAAAGGAACTCAGCACATGGAGACTGGGACAGACTCAGGGGACATGGCCCTGTCTTCAGATGTATAAAGTGACATAAGTGACATTTCATTGTCATGAAAAAGAGGAAGGAGTTTCTTCAGTACGGACTCCCCAGAGTGGATTTGTGGAAAGTGGATTTCCCAAAGGAAAGTTACCGGAGACAAGATGTTGATTCAGGGGAAAGCGAATTTCAGGATGTAGTACATTAACAAATAAAATGAGGAGCTCCTACAACGTCAATTTTAGATGTTTCAAAAGGGATTCTTGCCTTTGGAGAAAGGTTGCAATAGATAATCTTTGAAAAGTTCTGACGATAAGATGCTCTAAGCCAATCCCTTTCTCCATTGTTGGCAGACATAAAATTTCTTATTCCTGGAAACAAACTAAAATCCTCTGGCTAAAGAACCCCAGCCTGACTTCAGGTGGTAGAAGCTGGGAGTTATCACCGAGAAAGGCTTGGCTTTGAGACTCTCAGCCCATCTCATGCCAAAACTGGTGTTCTTCAACATCTTCTGTATTTACTACTTCACTTTGATTGCTAGGCTTCTCAGATCTAAGCTTGATGCAGCACCATCCCCCTACACTGCCTACCTTGGCACCAAGCCAGAAATCCACTGCTGCCATTTGTGTTTTCATTTAGTAAATAAGGATCAGAAATGGCTGCTGTTTTAATAGATTGAAAACTCCGGTCTGCAAATAAATATCTTGGGGGAATTAGAGAAGATTTGGAGAACAACAGTCAATCTCAATATAATTAAAAATAAGCTCTCACCTGCTACTAATTTCCTTCTTGTTTCTTTGCTAACAGAAATCTTTGTTTGAACAAAGAGGTAAAAGGCACAGTTAGAAGCTGTTTACATAGTGCAAATGAGAGTGCTAATTGTAGGGAGCCTGCATGTTAATGAGAGAGAGGTTATTTATCAGTGTGAAATTCTGAGTGCAATAAATTGCAGGTGATATTTCAGGAAACATTCATTTTCTAATGATTTCTTTTCACCGCCAACAGTGGCCCCAACTCAAAGTGCAGTACATTGTAATGAAATAAGAATTGCTCTGGAAGCCAGGAGATCTGGTTGTGGTCCATAGGTAGCTGTATGCCCTGGTGTAAACTGCTTTCCTTCTCTGACTTTCAGGCTCACTATCTGTGGAAATTTGACATCTCTGATTTTCCTTCCCCTTCTGACCATTGTTGTCTAAGAAGTACTTACTGCTTCTACTGAGAAACAAGTTTCTCTTTCTTGGGATAACTTTTGTTGTTCTGAAACCAACTTACAAAAACATATTCTTGGAAAGGGCCTGGCTTCCTAGCTCCCAGGTTTTCCCCTACCCTGGCTGCTATGGTTTTGCTCGGCAATTTTAGAGGAACTCATGGAAGATCCCTGGAAGCAAGCCCCCGAGCAGCACCCCAAAACCACATGCCTCCCAAGCTGTTTCCTTGGTCTTTATGAGACCTCTCTGAAGAGGCTTCAGGCCCCCTGATTTCCTTGTGATTCATTCATTTGGCAAATACTCTTTGAACACCTGTGTGTGGTGGCACCATGCTAAACACTAGGAACACAGAATTCTGAGGCAAATGGAAGTTTTCGAATGGGGAAGTCAGAAGTGGAACAAATAATTCTCCCAGTGACCATGTCATAAGCCCTAAGTGGCCAAAATATGGGCTGCCATGACAGGAGGGTTAAGAAAATGACACTTGCACTCAAACCTAAAGTAAAGGAAGGCTAGTCATGGGGGGAGGAGCATAAAGCTGAAGAAACAGTACTTGAGGCCATGCACATCCAACAACTGACCAGAAAGTCAGTGTGACGAGAGGACTTTGAATAAGCAGAGAATGAACAAATACACACTGGAGAAGTAGGTAGGGCTGATTTATGTGAGACTCTGGAGCCCCTGTAAGGACTTTTGGACTCTGCCCCAAGGCACCAAGGTAACCAGAAGCCATCAGTAGATTTTGTCTTTTTTAAAGTAAGCTCAACAGCCAACGTGGGGCTTGAACTCAAGACCCGGAGATCAATAGATTTTAATAGATTTTAAATGAGAAGGAAATGTGATCAGACAGAGAGGTTGTATCAATCTTTCTCAACTGTTGTATCTAAATTCAATTTCCTAAGGGACTTGACTTGGCAGGACCTGAAGTCCTCTTCCATTCCCTCCCAGGGCCATATACATATACCAAGCCCCAAAAGAAATGGGAATCTCAGTGTTCAAAGGTAAGGGAATGTCCCAAGTGTTCCGAGGAAAATGAATCCACAACTAACATTTCAGTGACAATCTTCACAATAGGAAGAATTTCAACAGGAGCCTTAGGTATCCTTGCCCCCTCCCTCCTGTTTTCCTCCCTCAGTCATACCAAGCAAATAGGCTAGGTAAACAGGAAGGACCCTACTCCAAAGGGAAATAGCAAGACTAGAAGTGATAAGCTGGGAACCTTGAAGGTGAGAGCATATAAAGGAGTGCAAACAGAAAAAAATATATAGATAGAAAAGACATCTGTAGGCTCTGGCCATGGGCAGAGTTCTCAACTCACACTCCCAGAAGCCTTTATATGAATTGTTGTCAAGCATTTGTGGGGGCAACTGCTTATCCCAAGAGAGGCAACAGCAGAGGTGCGTCACAGGAAGCCAGCTCCATGAGCCTTGGGGGACACTTGAGGCAGAGGCACAAAGATAGAAATAACAGCCTTCAGAGTGTTTCTCAAAGCATGATCTACACACTGTATGATGTTTCCTAATCAAATAGGGTGTGGTGACAAATGTAGAGTCCCCAGCCCCAGAAGCATGCAGCCCTTGTATGTAGCATGGAGCCCAGCCGTCAGCACCCAGGCCCTGAAGTCAGACTAACTGGTTTCAAATCCTGATTCTACACACTTATGATGTGAACTCTGGCACTTGGCCTCCTCTCTTTTGGCCTCAGCTTCCTGGCATGTAATAATGAACATCATCATAGAACCTCGACCTACCTGGTAGGGTTGCTGTGGAGAGGAAATGAGGTAACTCGTGAAAAGAACTTAGAGTCATGCCTTCCTGGGACACGGGGTGACCCTGATCATCACTAACCATTAGTGTCGTTAAGAGTGGGCCTGGGGACCTGCATTTTTTAATATGCTCCCTCAGGCGATTATCCCCACTCATTAATGTCTTCTGTTTGAGGAGTATGAGGAGTATGCCAGCCTCCAAGCTAAGCCTTTTATGTTTCTTACCTCATTTAAGACCCATGAAGTAGTACCAATCTTTCTCCCCTTAACAACAAGGGAGCGGAGGCCTGGAGCAGTTAAGTACTTTGCCCAAGGCCAGATCCTGAAGTTCTGGACACTCTTTTAACAAACAGCATATTTCACCAGGAGAGAGCCAGAAAAAGCACAGACAGGGGACCTGAGCAGGCTGCTGCTCGTGAGCTCGGAGTGACTGTGCAAAATCCACAGCCTCTTCCCAGCTGTCAGTGGAAGTGTGGATTTGAGGGAGGGCTGAAGTTGATGGGTAGACCCAGTCCCCAGAAAGAACCGTGCTTCCACCCAGTAACTAGAGGCTGAGGGGAAGGGCTCAGCCTGAGTGTTGTTGCAAGCCAGCTCAGCCCTGCTTATCATCTGGCTGCCATCCACCCTGCCCTGACCTGCATGGATGGCACCATCCCTCCAGCAGTTTGCACAGTTTTCTCATGACATGGAACCCTCTGTGTAGTACAGTTGTTTATGAATCTGTCAACCCCTATCAGGCCTTGGCTACAGGCCTGAAGTCTGGCTGTGTCATCACAGCCAAGTGTGGTGCCTGGAGAGGCATTGTAGTGCCATTTCAGATTGGTGTTAAAATTTGTTGAGCTTAAGAGTTCTTCCCTTTCCAGCCACCCCAGACAGAACTGACCCTCCTTTCTTTGTGCTCCCATTCACTTTCCACAGCCTTCTGTCATAGCACCTGTGACACCTCATTGCACTTGGCATCTACTGGTTCTCCCAGCTAGACTGAGAGTATACCCTCTAAAGTAGCAGCCCTTCAGACTCACCCTCCTCCAGGGCTGGCAATGGAAATCCACCCTCACTATGCCAAGGCATAACCAACCTGGGAGACTACACCTTTGGGACTGATCCAGTGACTCTTTTCATCACAAAATCATTGGTAAGAGGAATGGAAAATTCTTGCTTCTAATCAATAAGCCTCCCCTGCTATGGGAGTAAAGACATATCTGTGGAGCAAATTATTACCCAGTGAAGTCTCATGCCCTTGAACTGGAAGCCAGACCTGCCCCTGAGACTTTGCCCTCCCTCTGCTATGACACCTCTGGACTCAAGAGTCTAAGCTGGTGAGCCAAACACACAAGCATGGAGCGGGAAACAGAGGGGAGCCCAGCCTCTCACCAGGGCTAAGCCTGACTCTGCAGAATACAAGACAGGCACTTCGCGAAGGTTTTTGATGAATGAATAAATGAGTGAATGAATCAATGAAGGAAGGATCCCTTCAAAAAGAGGGCCTTATCATTTCAAAAATTATAAAGATAAAATTTCGCACCAGTCATAATTTTCTCGGGATATACAAATACACAAGAGCATGAGTTGAAGTAAATACCTAGGTGGAGCCCTACCCACTGTCAAGAGGGTCTCATACTCCTCTTGAATTCCTATGATCCTGAGGCACAGGAGTTACCCTGATCCAATACACCCTTCCCTGTTCCCATCTGCCTCTCTGTGCTGCCCACCCCAAACCCCAGCCATTTTGCCTCAGTTCATTCTTCAGATCTGATCTGAACTCAAAGGTCAGTTCCAGAAGGTCTTTCTGAGGAGGAACTGAGGGAGTAGGATGCCTATATTCTTCTAAGAGAAGCACACCTGCCTATCAGCCCATTGTAATGGTATTGATCTATAGTAGAAAAAGAGAGACTGGTGTAATGCTCGCACTCAAGGTCATGTTCACCAAAGGGTCATAAGCTCCCTGTTCAACTCATTAGAATTACTTACTAGCAAACCATCAGGTTAACAGAAATAACAGCAAAGAAAGGGGAGTTGCCAGGGAGGGTTAAAATCAGTTTGTCATCTAGAGGAGGAACTGTATGACAGGCAGTTTTCTGTGGCAACATGCAGGGAAATTTCTGGGGGCGGGAGGCGGGGGGAGGTCCACAGAAGTCAGCCAGCTCACTGTGTAGCCAGAAAAGAAGGTTTCTGTTGTGGTCCTGTTTCCCTTCCAACTAGAGGTAGAGAACAATGGTGCATAATACAAATGGCCTTCCCCCACCCACTCCCCAGGAGAAGTCACAGTAAAGGCTCTCGAAGAAATATCCTTCCACATATTTGGCTTGTGAGGGGAACAATAGTCAAGAATACATCTGAGTATGAGACAAATAAAATTATTCCCAAGAGGCAAGGACTGAAAACCAACGTCAGTCATCTAAAAAGTGGCAGAGACAGGAATGAAGCTCTCCTTCCAGTTCTCACCATGATGGGAAAGTCCTAGTTTTCTAAAAGTGGCAACAACTTAGATTCCTTGTAATAAATTCAGTGAGACTCAGACACCAGGGAAGTAGGAAGAATCTTGTTACCATCCCTCCTCCACACACACATACACACACCCCTCCCAGGAGAACAGAAAATTCCTCCTATACCATAACTAATACAGCAAACTAGGGGGTGGTATCTTCCAAAACCAGAAATCTCTCAAGACTCAAGTCTCAGTGTCACCATCCTAACAGCCCAAAGATCAAGGGTTCTGAAGCCAACCAGAGTTGGAGGGGTTCACTTTCAGAACCCCTTGTTTCTGTTCAACAGAAACAAATCATCTAACTTTTCTGAGCCTCAGTTATTTCATCTGTGAAATTGGCAAAAAGTACCTCTTGCACAGGGTTGTTAGGGACTTTAAGACATATTCATGCCTTAAATAAAGCATTTGGCAACAATGCTAATGAAATTGCAGTACCTTATAAAAGGTCCTGAGTTCTTCTTTCATATCTGTAGATTTACTCGAAAACAAAGAAGCCAGAAGAAATTGAAAGTAATTATTTGTAGAATTTCAAATAATATATATACTTCCCAAAATAATGGAGAAGTTAAAAAAAAAACCTATATACCATATATAGTGACCCTCTAAAATGTAAAAAGAAAGTAGAAACAAAATGACAAAAAATATATGTAAAATATATCTGTTTTAACAAAAACATGTAAATGGGTTATTAACCCCTATTCAAAGATTCTTAGATTGGGTCAAAACCTAGTATTTGCTATTTACCAAATATATCTTAAAATAAATCAACCAAAAATGCAAGGAATATTATGTAAATGCATAAAACATAAAGCATGACTACAATATTAATATTAGATAACATAGACTATCAGGCAAATGCAAGAAAGACCATAGTTTTATATTGGTAAAGGGTTTAACTTATCATGAAAATATAATTGTCATAAACATGTACATGTACATGTCAGATCATATTGCACTGACACATTTAAAGCAAAAATTAGAAATACAGAGAAAAATGACAGAAATATGATTATATTCAGAAATGTTAAAACATCTGTTTTTGACAGATAAAAGAAATAAAGAGTAAGCAAGGAGGGCAGCCCGGGTGGCTTGGCGGTTTGGCACTGCCTTCAGCCCGGGGCCTGATCCTGGAGACCCGGGATTGCGTCCCATGTCGGGCTCCCTGCATGGAGCCTGCTTCTCCCTCTGCTTGTGTCTCTGCCTCTCTCTCTCTCTCTCTCTGCTCTGTGTCTCTCATGAATAAATAAATAAAATCTTTAAAAAAAAAGTAAGCAAGGAAATAAAGGTACTGATTAATCTATTAAAATTGATTTAATATACAATTTTATAAATTATACAATATTGTACAAACAGAAAATATACTTTATTTTCTAAGACCTATAGACCATTTACAATAATTTATGATATATTAGTATAGAGGGAAATTTTCAAAGTTCTAAAGCCAAAGTCTCACAAGCTGTACCTTTAAATTTAATTTATCAAAATTCTAAATTAATAACAAAAGTTTAAAGAAAAGCCCAACCCCTTAGAAGGTTAAAAATCACTTCATTAAGTAATTGTTAAAGAAGAAATATGGGGATGCCTGGGTGGCTCAGCAGTTAAGCATCTGCCTTCGGCTCAGGGTGTGATCCTGCAGTCCCGGGATCAAGTTCTGCATGGGGCTCCTTGCATGGATTCTGCTTCTTCCTCTGCCTATGCCTCTCTCTGTGTGTCTCTCATGAATAAATAAATAAAATATTTTTAAAAAATAAAATAAAAAAATAAAGAAGAAATATGAATCATAATTGCAGATAAAGATGAGAAACCTATAAATAGAAATGTATATGAAATTCCCAAATAATTTCCAAAAAAAGAAAGCATAGCTTCAAATATTTAATATGTAACAGGAAAGATGGGAAAAAAATGAACTACTCTTACTTAAAATCTAGAAAAAGAACAGTAGTACAACTTATAAAAATAAAAAAAGAAATGAATAAACATCAAAGCATAACAAAGGTAAATAGCCAGTACTTAGAACTGGTAAATAAACCTGAAAGCTGGTCTTTCAAACACAGCAATTACACAAAAAGCTTCTAACATATAATTTTTTTTATTTAAATTCAATTTGCCAACATATAGTACATCATTAGTTCAGATGTAGTTTTCAATAATTCATTAGTTGTGTATAACACCCAGCACTCATCACATCACATGCCCTCCTTAATGCCTGTCACCTAATTACCTCAACCCCCACCCACCTCCCCTCCAGCAACCCTTGGTTTGTTTCTCAGAGTTAAGAGTCTCTCATGATTTGTCTTTTCTCTCTAATTTTTCCCCATTCAGTTTCCCCTCCTTCCTTTATGGTCCCTTGCACTATGTTTTATATTCCCCATACTTCTAATATATAATTAAGAGAAGGAAGATGGAGACAACAGTGGCAGGATCATTTTTGGATATTCCTAAATATCCACATAAAAACAGAGTAACTAGACTGCAAAACCAAAGTCTATAGACAACATTTACAACAAAACTAGGTGATAGGTGTCTTTATGATTCCCTAAATACAAGTGGGTGGGACATATCAATAAAAATCAAGACCTGCTTATCAATGGCATCTGTGCAAGAAAAAATAGTAGCATATGCAGATGGATCTGAGAACAGAAGCACCCTATAGGGGCCAGCAAGTTTTCACTAAAAAATGCAATGGGCCAAATTAAGAGCAGTGGCTAAAAGTGGCAGGGATTTTACTCACTCCAAGATCAGATAAGTACAAAGGAGCCTAAAAGGGATGAAGCAGTCCTACCCCTCTGAAATGGGAGAAATGGGAGAGAGACATTTGCAATGAAAAATTTTCTCTTGATACTACAAGATTGAAAATGTGAAAGAAATGGAACAATTTTAAGGAAAGAGAAATTATTTGAATTGATCCAAGGAGATATAAAAGATTCGAATAGATAGAAAATCATGACATAAATAAAAAATATTATCCAAAAATTACCCTTCCTAAAAATGATGGGCACATATGCTGTGATGGACAAATTCTTTCAGACCTTTAAAAAACAGATTAATTCTCTTTATTTCAAGGTTTGAAAATAAAATAAATAAACCTTAATAAAGTAATCATACACCCAAAAAGCCTATGAAACACAATTATTTATGAACAGAGATACAAATTCTAAATACCTTATTTACAAACCAAATACATTATCATATTAAAAGAACAATAATTCTTATTCAAGTAAGATTTAACCTAAATCTACTAAGGTAATTTATTCTATCAATAGGTCAAGAAAGAAAAGTAATAAGAAAACCATAATGTCAACTTCATAGACGGTAAAATGTCTTAAGAAAATTTCATATCTATTCTTGATAAAAGATTATTCATAAATTTTAAAAAATTCATTCTTAACACAAATAACATTTATCTCACTAATATATACAGCTTCAGGTATTATGAGGAAATAATAGAAACATCTCATTAAATAGAAGAGTAAGTCTTCCTGGTTTTACCACTAACATTCAAAATTATTTTAGAATTCCTTGCCAATTCAATAAATAAAGAAAAAGGAAAAAGAGTTATGGATACTGGAAAGAAAAAAATCATATTTGCTGATTTTGAAATTATCCTCTTAGAAATATGAAAAAATAAAAGTAAAAATGACTAGAGATAATTCTCTCCTCCAAAGTGTTCCTCTAGTTAAAGACAGAAGAAACCAACTGTTTCTGATAAGCAATATAATTATATTTAAAATCAAGATGTACCCCATAAATACCCTTTCTCTCCTCCCCAACACAAATTTATTCTGAGTGCCAGATCGTATTTTAATTAAGGAGAGATTAATTTTTTGATTCTGACTCCATTTTGAAAAGTAAATATCATTGGGGTGCCTGGGTGGCTCAGTCAGTTAAGCATCTGCCTTCAGCTCAGATCATGATCCCAGGGTTCTGGGATGGAGCCCCATGTCAGGCTCCTGGCTCAACAGGGAGCCTGCTTTCCCTCTCCACCTCCTGCTCATTCTATCTCTTCTCTCTCTCAAATAATAAAAATAAAGTCTTAAAAAATTAATTAAATATTATTTGCATTTTTCTTTTCATAGATCAAATACATATGCATTTTAAAAATTTTAAATACAGATAAACAAAAATTAAGAAGTAAAAATTAGGGATCCCTGGGTGGCGCAGCAGTTTGGCGCCTGCCTTTGGCCCAGGGCGCGATCCTGGAGACCCGGGATCGAATCCCACATCGGGCTCCCGGTGCATGGAGCCTGCTTCTCCCTCTGCCTGTGTCTCTGACTCTCTCTCTCTCTCACTGTGTGCCTATCATAAATAAATTTTAAAAAAAAATTAAAAAAAAAAAAAGAAGTAAAAATTACCCATAAACCACAGAAAACCACCATACTCTGAAATACATACACCACTTATTCTGGTTTATTTACCCATGTTGTATAATTAATCTCTTGCCTATATAAACTTTTATCATATAAAGTTAAAATTTAGTCTTTTGTTTTTCTCATTGTGGTAGGTTGAATAATGGTCCCCAAAGATAAGCTAGGTCCTAATCCCTGGAACCTATGAAATGTTACCTTATACATCAAAAGGGACTTTGCTGGTATGATTAAGTTAAGGATCTTAAAATGGTGAGATCATCTTGGTTTATCCAGATGGGCTCTAAATGTATTCACAACTGTCCTTATAAGACGAAGGCAGAGAAGAAGACACAGAGGGTCCATGGATGTCAACTAACTGACAATGGCAAAATCACTCAGCCTGTGCCATGCCTTTCTTTTTTCACAAAAGGATCCCCAAAAAGAGAAGAAAAAAGATTGCCAAAATGGAATTAGTGTCATGATGAGAAAAATGACATTAAGAGAGTTTCTTGTGATAAGTCCACCCATCCATCTGTCCATCTATTCACCCATCCACTCATCCATCCATCCATCCATCTATCCATCCATCCATCCATCCATCCATCCATCCATTCAACAAATATTTATTTGGTGCCTCATATGTACCAGGCACTGGGACCACCATATAGAACCAGAAAGCCAGATCTCATCTTACTGTTACAATGCAGTGGGAAAGGTGACATCACAATTAATCACAAAATGTATCATTACAAGTTATAATAAAAGCTATGATAAAAGGAAAAGTTTGGATGAGATTATATTGAGGACTCACTTTAGATCGGGGTGGCAGTAGAGGTAGTCAAGAAAAGTTTCTCTTGAGAGGCAGTATTCGTGTTGTCCAGCTGAGGTAAATATGCTAAGGGACTAAAAGAATACACAGGTATGACTGCAGAAGTAGTCACTAATCCTGAAAAACACAGAGAATATAAGAAGGGAGGGAGGAAAATGTACACATCTCTAAAAGTGGAGGAAATGTGGAGTCTGGAAACTGCAGAACAAAAAGTGAAAAGCTCTGAGTGTGAGAAAAGAAAGAGGCTGTCCTAGTGAGCTCAGGGAGAAGGCAAGCAAAGGAAACTCACGCAAGCACTCACTCCTGTGTAAGTCCACAAGCTCACTCTGAGTCTCTTACTGAGAGACCGAATCTCCTAAGATTTACTGCTGAGTTGGGTATGTTTAAAGCTTTCAGAGCAACTTAGCATCACAAACCCTTCTAGGTTCCTTCCATTTGTTGCCTGTGTCTTCTCTGGCTGAAGGGATTTTCAACTCTACATTTATGGAAGGAACAACAACTTACGTCCTTTTCAAGGGCCATTGTTGTTACGACTTATATCCTCTTACGGCATGGAAAAGAATCATACCGTGGTCTAACCCTACTGGCCCAAGTCAGAACTGCAAGGTGACCCTGACCAATAGATTCCTTCACTTCCTCACAACTTTTATCCTCTCTGCTTTTTTGATATATATATAATTTAAAAGTTTTCTAGTAGCCATATTTTTAGAAGTAAAGAAAAAAAAAGAAACAAAATGAACTTTAATAACATTTTTCATCTAACCCAATTCTATGGACTAAACATGCCTCCTCAAAAATTCACATATCAAAGCCTAATCCTCATTGTGTTGGTATTTGAAAGGGAGCATTTGGGAGGTACTTAGGTACAAAGGCAGAGCCCGTCATGAATGGGATTAGTCCCTTTATAAAACAGACACTAAGAGCTCCCTTGACCCTTCTGCTATGTGAGATTACAGTGAAGAGACTATCATCTATAAACCAGGAAATGGGCCCTCACCAGACATCGGATCTGCTGGTACTTTGATCTTGGACTTCCAAACCTCCAGAACTGTGATAAATAAATGTTTGCTGTTTATAAATTACTCAGTTTGTCATATTTTATTATAACAGCCTGAGTGGACTAAGGAAATAGATATATCCAAAGTATTTCAACATTAATCAACAAAAAACTGTTAATGAAATATTTCACTATTGCATTCTCTCCCCTCCCCCCTCTTTACTAAGCTTTTGAAATCCAGTGTGCATTTTTCACTAAATGCATGTCTCAATTCATACTGTCCATACTTCAAATCCTCAATAGCCATCTGTGGCTAGAGGTTGCTATACTGGACAGCACAGCTAATACACTGTAACTTACTTTTATGTACTAGAAAATTTTAGAAGTCGAATGTATTAAGATTTTTAAACAAAAGTTTGAAATGGCTTCTTCAAAGCAGTATACTGAAGATCTGGCTCATAGGAAAATGCAGCCCCTCTCATCAAGACAAAGAAAGTCCTCTGATAAACCATGTGATTTCAGGCAGTGCCACTGGATTGTACCATGCCAGGATACTCTACTGCTGTGGTGGAGCCCAAGTAACTGGCCAAGTTTTGATTTTAGGGGTGAGAAGACAAGTCACTCTGACAAAAGCAACCCTAAATACAGTGCCTTGGTGCAAAAAAACTCCACATTACTCACTTCTTTAGCATAATACATTGCAAATGTCAGTCACAAAGCAACTTTTACCTAGACACTCTATATATTAAGTCATCATCAGCTAATAGGGCATTTGTTTCAATTTCTTCATCAGATTATACATTTAATTTTATAGGACAGAATAATAGTACATGGTAATGTGCAGTTTGCAAGTATTTTTCTGTCATTATCTTATTTAATCCTAATATAATCATGCATCCTTGCACTGGGAGAAAAGGACAAGAAAGCAGTAAGTCTTGTTGGGAGTACCAGATCATGAGATATCCCCTAGTTCTAATTAAATGACAGACATATGAACCATCATTAATGCAAGTTTTTTTCCCCCCACATATATCAAGATTTCCAAACTAGAGGGAAGAAAAATATTTCTTAGCTCATTAGCATATGTTAACATAAAATAGGTGTTACTAGTTTTTTTCCTGCTAATGTCTAAACAACAACCGTGGTAACCAAAGAGAAAGTTAAAAATAGGTGAAACCTCATTTTTAATAACATTAAAGTTGGAAGTCTCTCTCAGAGAAAGTGGACATTATTGACAGTCATTTTTACTTTCATCAAGACTGTGGTTCTAAAGAATTTAGTCTTATGAAGCAGGTAAGAGTGGAAAGCTTTGTCTGGATGCTATATTCGTGAGCTAGAAGCCCCTGTTTTCTTTCTGTCACCATTTCTCCATCACCTATTATGGGAGTGCTTAGACATTTTGACAAGGGTGTTATTTCACAATGAAACCTTACAAAAGGGAGGAAGAATATTTCAAAAAATATGATGAAAACATCCAAGGTCATTATGCTCCTCATTCCTTTGTACTGAATTTATTTCCTTCTGGTATTTTGCTGTGCACACAAAAAAATTTCAATGTAGAAGAAATTCAAAAGCTCCTCTCTCACCAAAAACATAAAATCTTTAAAAATCATATCTTTCCCCAGTGCCTTGATTTGTTTTAAGAAAAACAGAATCGAATATTTAAAAATTCATTCTAAGGGCATCAGTCATACAAGTCTTATTTAATAAAAATTACGTATGGCAAGTATAGCGCCCACATTTAAGAAGAAGGTCTAGTCAGCACAGAAGAGCTACCATCTCTTAAAATAGTTATCACCATATTCATAAATCATCTCACTAATATCTATACTTTTCCTTTGTGGCTCAGTATATCTGGCCACATATGCACTGCACACACACACATACACACACAATTCTTGATCATACCTTTTGAAAGGTCCTGTTGACTATAGCTTGCGCATGGGAAGTAGTGAGGGACTGCCTAATGAGAGCTTCGCCTGAAAACAGATAGACATGGGGGGGGGGGGGTTCAGGACCAGCAATATGCAGGAAAACCCTGCTTATTGTGAAGTGGTAAGCAAAGCAGAGGAGTCAAGCATCCCCAAAGTTAAATTTCAGTGAGTTGCCAAAATGGTATAAATGGAAAGATAGTGCAGGGAACAGGTGTCAAAACAGAATAAAATGAAACAAGCTCAAGAACCAAGTGAGTTAATAATAGTCAGTATGGGAATTAATCTGGTGAGGACGCACAGCCAGTCTGCCATTGTATCTTTTGGGCATGGCTTGTCACTGGGTTGGACTGAGGACACGTCTTTTAGAGCAGTATTTTTCCAAACTGTACTGGGCATAGATTTACCCGAGAAACTTGTTAAAATGTAGAATCTGATCATTCTGATTCAGTAGGTCTGTTGTCAGGAGGAGACTCTGCATTTCTTACAAGCTCCCAGGTGCTGTTGGTGCTGCTGCTCTTATGGCCACATTCTGAGTAGCAAGGGCAATAATGACAAAGCCAATGATGACTCAGTAGCAACAAACCTTTTGCTGCTTCTGTCTTTGCTCTACATAACTCTAATAGCATTTTTTAAAGCTTTTTAACCAGTGCTCTTTAGGAATCATACATAGGTAAATGGGCCAAGCCTGTACTTGGACAAGTATCAGGATCTCTGCCAGCCAAGAAATACTATGTCACCGAGGAGATCATGATTTATGAAAAACAGAAAAGCAAAAGGAACTTTCTGAACTTCTTCCTGTTTCAGAAGTGGCCCAGGGTACAGACAGTGATATAAAAATGACCAAAGACAAAGCCTGCATGAATCTTGGAAATGGCATGAGAGATCCCACTCTTTAAAGTGGGTTGGCTCAAAATAAATAAATAAATAAAGTGGGTTGGCTCCAAGTTTCTGCTCAATAGCAACTCCAAGAAAAAATGTAAAACAAGAACAAAAAAATTTCCAAGAAGAATGGTAGTCAAGGATCCTGAGTTAAAACCTCCAAACCCAACACCAACATCAAACCCAAATTCATAGAACTGAGAGCTTTTACTTCCAGTATTATCAAAAAACAATGATGCTAAGGTTGCCTGCAACCTAAAAGACTTTAGGAAAGAATTGCCCCTTGTCAAGAAATCATCAAATAATAGTAGTTATTTTATTTTAGCATTTACTGATTCAGGTGAAACATGTGCTCTCTAAGCATTATCTTATTTAATGCTCACAACAAACCTGTGTAGTAACCACTGCTCTTAACCCAGATGAGGGACCAAGTTTCAGAGAGATCAAGTGACCTGCTGAAGGTCATTCACCTAGTAAGAGGCAAACTAATATTCTAAACCAAGGCTGGTTATATGTCTGCATAAAAATATTTTTTAATTAAAAGACTATATAATTCTAAAGCCAAAATGCAATTAGAAACTATAACCTAAAAAAAAAAAAACCTAAAAAAACCCTAAAAAACAAAAAAAAAAAGAAAAAAGAAACTATAACCTTATCTACCCAAGCTACTTTGTATAGTATTTACAAGGTTCCATGAAGATTAAAGACTTGAAAGTACTTGGAAAATATCAGTAGGAGAGAGAGAGAGAGAGAGAGAGAGAGAGAGAGAGAAGAAAGAAGAAAGAAAGAAAGAAAGAAAGAAAGAAAGAAAGAAAGAAAGAAAGAAAAGAAAGAAAGAAAGAAAGAAAGAAAGAAAGAAAGAAAGAAAGAAAGAAAGAAAGAAAGAAAGAAAGGAGAAAGAAAGAAAAGCTGGCAAACAAAGGTACTTTGTAAACTATAAAGGATGAGTTTAGTTGCTGATGTGATTTATCATTCTTAGATCCCAAGATTGTAGAGCCAAGTCAAGGCTGCAAACATAAATCAATCCTTCTTCAAGCTTCAGGAGATAAAAGGACCCCTTTGAACTCTAAACTTCAACTTTTCTTGGCCTTGGTATCACCCTGTGGTAATTTATATAAACGAAGACTAATTGTGAGAAAGATTATTTCTCTTTCCTCAAGGAAATTCTCTGTGTGTCTATCTTTCTGTCTTTCTCTCCCTCTCTCTCTCCCCGCTCTTACCTCCTGTCTTACATACACACACACACAATTAGATCTAAGACTTAACTTCCCCTTCTTATGAAAGCAAAAAACTGAAATCCAGGGAATAGTGATAAGCCCAAGGTCTAACCATACCATAGAAGAGTCAACATTTTAACCATCCATTTGACTCCATACTGTCTCTTTTTGAAAGGGAACTGGAAGCAAGTTTTAGAATAAATCACAGGGACAGAAGGAGCGCATAAGAATAGAATCAATGCTATTGTAATAGTGTTGTATAGTGACAAAGGGCAGCTACGCTTGTGGTGAGCAGAACATAAGGTATAGAGTTATTGAATCGCTATGTTGTACATCTGAAACTAATGTAACGTGTGTTACACAACTACAATTAAAAAAAGAAAAGGAACTGGGAGCAGGATGGACTATACCTTCCTTCCTGGAAATGTATTATTTTTCATTCATTCATAATTCAACATGTTTATCAGAGCTCAACACTGAGTACTGGGATCACAAAACTGAATGAGACATAGTCCATATTCTCACGAAGCCAAAGTCCAAGACTTTCTCTGTGCCATGCATAGCCTTAGTGACTTTCAGAATACAAAGATAAGTCAAAGCCAGTTTCTATTCTCAAGGAAAGTGGTAAAGAAGAGGACCTGGACCTATAAATGTTTGATTGGGAGACAGGTGCGAGGAGGATGCAAAGAAGACCATGATTTGGGTTTCTTGGGGAAAATAACAATTCTAGCAACATGAGAGATTTGAGAAAAAAAAATCAATGTGCCTAATGGGAGATGTGACTATGGTAGAGACTCCTGGAATTAAATAACCGATGATGGAAAGAGATTTTACATAGCTAATCCAAAGCTGACCATCCTCCCAGCAAAGTATATTTTCTTGGATAGGTGGTTTTTCAAGGCATGTTCTGAGAAATTTCAGGGGTTGGGGCTAAAAGCATTATACTAAAACCAGGCTGCTATTCTGGTGTCATCAATAATTTTTATTATTCATTTTATTAAATGTTTAAGAGAGTACACATGCTGTCTCTCCAAAGTAGAATCAAGCTTCCCATTCATTCTTGGAAGCCCTCTAGGACCTCTTGGGCCATGATTTTTGATTTGTGGAAATTCTTGCTTTGGACTGGTTTCCTAGAAACAACAATATATCCAGAAGAGAGTTCTTCTAAATCCCCCACTCCTTTCCGACCTACCCACATATATAGCTCAAAAGCTTACCTTGAAAACTTTAAGGAAGGAAATTCCAAGCCTCTCTGGTAAAGGATTCTGGATCTTGCCTGATGGGCTGCCACACCTTAAATTTGGTTGAGCCAGGATCCCTCCCCCATGGTTTAAGCTCATTCCTGCTTCACAAGACTTCAATAAAGATAGCTGATCTTAGTCCATCTTTTTTTAAAAGATTTTATTTATTTATTCATGAGAGACACACAGAGAGAGAGGCAGAGACACAGACAGAGGGAGAAGCAGGCAGGCTCCATGCAGGGAACCCAACATGGGACTCGATCCCGGGTCTCCAGGGTGACGATCTGAGCCAAAGGCAGGGGCTAAACTGCTGAGCCACCCAGGCATCCCTTAATCCATCTCTTGATGATTAATCAAGCCTAATACTATGCTCCAAGGAAGATCTAACTTGCTCCTTTTATTCATTTCTTCATCAGCATTCAGTATTTCTGAGCACTTCCTATATGTCAGATCTGTGCTGCCAGAGACCAAAGCAGATACAAAAAGAATCAGACATGGTTCCTGTTTGAATATCTTATCTTCTAATATGGAAACCATGCAGTAAAATAACTCCAGGAACAAAGAGAAAATGCTCAGAGGCATAAGAGAGAAGCATAGACAAAGTGCTCAAGAATTTGAGAAGGAAGGGACATCTGGGTGGATCGCTGTTTAGCACCTGCCTTGGGCCCAGAGCCTGATCCTGGAGTCCCAAGATCGAGTCCCACGTTGGGCTCCCTGCATGGATCCTGCTTCTCCCTCTGCCTGTGTCTCTGCCTCTCTCTCTCGGTGTCTCTCATGAATAAATAAATAAAATCTTTAAAAAAAAAAAAAGAATTTGAGAAGGAAGAGATTACCTTCATTTGGGGGACAAGGGGGCTCATGAGAGGCTTTGTGATGAAATAGCAACTAGTTGGGAATGGAAAGATAAGGAGGTGGACACGTGGATGTGGAGAAGATTAGAAATGGCCAATCCCTTAAGTCAAAAGACAAGACACCAGACTAGATTGGCTGACGGACTTTAAGGGAAAGGTGGAGCCACTAACCGGTGATATATTCAAGGATCTATGCTAGGGAGAGAAAACTGGTTTTAGCCACACACAGCACAGGGTCTGTGTGAACCCATGAATCTTCTTTTGTTTATATTCAGCCAAGTGAACCTGGATTCAGAAGGAAGATACATTAAAGCTTTCATTTTAGTCTCAGAAGAGGAAGTCACTACCAGGGAGGAATAAAAAGGGTTTATTATAAAGGAGGACGAGAATAACAGATTCACTTTTTTTTTTTTTAAAGATTTTATTTATTTACTCATAAGAGACACAGAAAGAGAGGCAGAGACATAGAGAGAGAAGCAGGCTCCCTCTGGGAGTGGGATGCGGGACTTGACCCCAGGATCCTAAGATCATACCCTGAGCCGAAGGCAGACGCTTAACCCCTGAGCCACCCAGGCACCCACAGATTTGTTCTTATATCAAAACTGCATCATGGCATAGACCCTAAAGTTTTATTTACACAGCAACACCAAGAAGGTGTTTGGATAAAATATCTTTTAGAATGAAGTGTTTCTTAGATGTCACACCACATAACAACATATAGGGAGAATGCCAGCACAGTCAAACAGGGTAGCAAGCAAATCTCCTTAAAAAGTGAATGTCAGGAAATGGTCATTTTCCCCCACTCTTGCCAGGCTGAGTAATGTGCCCGTAAATTTTACACAAGAGCATCTTCGAAAGAGAAAAAAAAAAAAAACACAGAACAATGAAATTAGGGAAGGGTCTGGCAATCAGATTAAAGACTCATGGGTGAAAAAAAGTCCCCAAAACAAATGTGTTGGAAAACCCATTTTGCTAATCATGCCAAGAGCTAAGCCCCACTTGAACTACTAGAGATGTGTGAACCTCCCTTAATGTCATTTTTTTAAAAGAGTGCACCTAACAAATACAAGTTTCCCTGGGAGAATCACAGTTGTGCAATGGCATTTTTCGTTTGGTTGGTTAAAATGTCTCTTTTGTGTGTCTTCTATTTGTAGAAGGGGCTTCTTTTTGTCAAGATACGGGTATTTTCTCCACCTCATGCAACTCTGTACATACAAAAGGGGGGAAAACACATTTATTTGCAGATAGGATTAAAAATAAAAAATTGTCTTGAACTTGGGTAAATTTGATGGCAAATATTTTAAAACACAGCATAACTTATTAGGAAATATGAACCAAGGATTCTTTTAAAAGTAAATCACTTTCAGAAAACTAACCTTGGCTGCTTTGAAAACAGAGTTGCATTTTCATTCAGCCAACACACCATTTCTGACAAAACAATCCTATCTGGGAAATACTGGTGATCCCCATTGAACTCAACGCAGCTAAATAAGGGTGGTTCAAATTACATTTCCCCCATGGCAGCAGGGCAGCAAAGCACTAATTCAACTTCTCTAATGAAGGATAGTCAGGGCAACAGGTATCTTGTTGGGAGAAAGGTATTCAACAAGGCTATACAAGACCATATAAGTTTATAAACATTGGCATTTGCCTTTTTGTAAGGAAATGGAAACAGAAAATAAGGCCTTTTCATTATATGAACTGGATAAAATGAAAATAGGGAAGAAAAACAGTAAAAGTAACCAGCTCCTACAAAGGATGACAACGTGTATTTTTGTTTGAAAGTACTAGAAAATAAAGGTGTGATCATCAGCAACCAGTATGAATTCCATAGGAGTTCAGAAGGCATGTTTAAAATGATAGTACTTGGGGATGCCTGGGTGGCTCAGCGGTTGAGCGCCTCCCTTCAGCCCAGGGTGTGATTCTGGAGTCCCAGAATCAAGTCCCACATCAGGTTCCCTGCATGGAGCCTGCTTCTCTCTCTGTCTCTCTCTGTCTCTCTCTGTGTCTCTCATAAATAAATAAATAAATAAATAAATAAATAAATAAATAAATAAAATCTTAAAAAAATAAATAAAATACTAGTACATACATACCTATCACACACACACATACACACATGCACACAGCAATTTGGCATTTTGAATGCATATGTGTCTTCCCTACTCTTTTCCCTAATAAATGAGTTCATGTAACCAGGAAAAACATAGATCTCAATCCAAAAATGTAATCGGGTAGAGAAGAAGTATCAGGAAAAAAATAATAAAGAAAAAGGATGTCTTGATTTCTTAAACCTTTTAAGGAATCTTAACTCTTACTTTGCACCAAATTATGACTTCAATGAATGTTATGTTGGCATGGGTAGGTAGTGTCCACTTTCCCTGTCTGAGGCCAGCCTAGAGCTGCATTTACTCCCTTCTCCTCATTTTGAATAATTAGAAGAGCCATTGTATTTCAAGCCACTTGAAATGACAACCCTCCAGTTGTGAAGAAACTCTAAAACTGACTCACATAAATTTGCTGGCTTTTCTAGCTCCAAGGAGTATAGATCCACAAACACTTCATCAACAAAGCACAGAGCCTTCCCTGGTGTCCTTCTCTTGACTGCATGCTGGATGCCAGTCTTGCTCTTCTGGTACAATAGGAAAGGAAGATGGAGTTCTCAAGAGGCCCTGAGCATCTACTGACATTGCTGGTTTACCTTATATAGATTCTTTAAGTCTGTAGCAAGTGCCCTTTTGATTAAAAGTACTTCATCTTCTCAGCTTATGTAATTATTTTGGAAAGTTTTTTGATTTTGCAAACCCCAAAAGCACAAAAGTCAGCCTCAGTGGTCTTGGGAGAGAATAAAGTGGTCAAATATAAGGGCTGAGACTTAATTCCTTAACAGCCAGGAAGGCATTAGAAGATGGCAATCGGTGGGGGGGAGGGGGGCGGCACTTGGGTAGCTCAGTCCATTAAGCATCTGGCTCTTGGTTTCAGCTCAGGTCATGATCTCAGGGTCATGAGATGGAGCCCTGCATCAGGCTCTGCACTCAGCACAGAGTCTACTTGAGATTCTCTCTCCCTCTTCATCTGCTCCTTCCTCCTCTCTGAAATAAATAAATAAATAACATCTTTTAAAAAGAAGAAGATGACAATCATACTTGGAATGGAGTAGAACAAGGGCATGCATAAGTTCACCAAGAACAAGACAGAACAGGGCAGCCTGTTCTCAGCAGTTTAGTGCCGCCTTCAGCCTAGGGTGTGATCCTGGAGACCTGGGATCGAGTCCCACATCAGGCTCCCTGCATAGAGCCTGCTTCTCTCTCTGCCTGTGTCTCTGCCTCTCTTTCTCTCTCTCTCATTCTCTTGAATAAATAAATTTTAAAAAATCTTTAAAAGAACAAGACAGAACAAATCTCATCTGCTTTTCTCACACAGAAGACCACAGATATAAAGTTTTATATCCCTCTTAATATTATATCTGATCAAGTATTTCAAAATACACTTATGTGTCAGAAGGAGAAATACAGATTGGTTGATCATATAAGTCTTGGTTAATGCACCAAGATCAACCAGGAAGGATATCTCCATTGGTGCTAAAGACTGTTTAACTAGCCTCAACTTCTAACAGCTCTCTCAGACCCTACAAATGTGGCATCAATCTGGAGGGACAGAGCCCTTATTAGAATTGCAGTGTATTATCTTTCACGGTTACTATATCAATAATACATTTTATGTGCATTGGTATAGAAATGCTACCTGACCTGTTATTTTCCCCTGAGAATTTCTGAGCACTATTTCCCACTGGCTTCTTTGAGGTCCTACCTACTGCAATCCATGTTGCTCTTATATTTAGCATTTTTACTCTCCTCTCCAATATTTAGTTAAAATCCCTCTTGATAGGTAAGTCTCCTACAAAAACAAAACACAAAACAAAAACAGCTATTCTGTCCTAGTCTTTATAAAACATATTCTGTAATAGTAGCCTGAACCACTTTTATAAAGTCAAAAGAAATAGTCAAATATCAGTGATTTCACATAGTTCTACATAGGAAACCAAATCCAGTGTCTTCTGCTAGTAATTCATTGGAAATCATCACAATCTGGGGGGAGAAACTTTAGTCTATATAAGTCTGTGAAGATAATAGAGGATAGCATTTGAAGTAGATGTCACCACTAATGTGAGCTCAGAAAAAATAACAACACTAATTGGACAGAGGTCAATGAGCTTCAAACACATTTTCCTCCTTCTATTTACAATCTATATTCCTGAAGATGAAGGTTTTCTCTTTCTGCTTGATAGAGGCCATTATTTCCCAGTAAACTTGAGGACTTAACATGTAGTAGTATAATGTTGATGATTTTTCTCTGTCCTCAGTTTTTAAAGGCTTCCTATAAATACTCTCTTCCTTAGAATTTAATAGCTGGAAATTCCATATAGAGCAAAAGTGAAAACGAGTAAAAGTTAATTTAATCATTTCATTTGAGATTATTAATAAAGAAATATTACATGAAATGTATCAAATAGTATTATAAATGAGGTTATGCATAAAATATTTCATATTTGTGAACAAAAGTAACTTTGCAATCTAGAAAAGTATTTTATTAATTTAGTTGATTTTAGAAAATATAACCCTGCTTTCCTCCAAAGAGAAGTATTTTTATAAACTTTAAAAAATATTTATTTATCTTAAGTCTAGATTATAGTTGTTATATTCTATCTCACAAGTCGAATTTTAATTCCTGACACTCTATCAATGAGCTCCCAAAAGACATACCTGTGTTATTATAGAATGTGCCTTCCATGAAATATATCAAATATAATTTGCCCCCAATTAAAAAGAAAAAGAATTATGGCCAGATGGAATAAAACGTAAATATCCAAAATGCTAACCTATTTATAATATATGACCAATTAGAAAGATGGGAAAAGGGAACTGAGAACCTGTTGCCAAAAAGAAATATGACTAAAGGGAGATTTTGATAATTTTTGTTAAGTTTCTTAATTTGATAATTTTCATTGTTTCTGGACATTGAAAAACTATGAAAGCACAATTTAATGAACCTGTAGAAAAATTGGGAGTGAAGAGATGGGAGATAGTGAATGGATATCTATTTTATTCCTAGAATGTCCTATGGTCAGTTTTTAAAATAGCAAAATATTTTCGAGGCATGGGATGCTAAAAATTTGAACACAGAAACCAAAGAGGATTTCTACAGGCCTGAATTCTCTTCAACTTTCCTTTCTCATCTTTGTATCTAAGAATCTGGGACTTTAGCAGAACAGTTCATTGTGGGGGGAAAGAATGAATGTGAAGAGAAGCAAAATTATGACAGTTAATCTCCAGCCATGTATTCATTTTAGGCAGGTATTATTTCATCTTGCCTAGTTCTGTAAAATTTACTCATAAAAGTCCCCAGCTCTCACCAAAACAGTCAGGACATGATGGAAGAACTCTTTTTTTGAGTTTGTGACTCATACAGTTAAAACTTCACTTGCATTATCAGAGTTTCGGTTTTAAGTTCCCTTTATTATGCCCCCTGAGGATGTAGTAATTTAGACGTTATCTAGACATTTTAGGTAGAAGAAATAGATATTGAACAGAATAATCCGTATTAGCTATGGGTAGAAATAGAAATTACCATATAAATTATTTACCTGCCTGGTTGAATTTGTCTGCACTTAACTAAACAAGCCAACTGTGGGCAAGACACAATGCTAGGAGATTCTGAGGGTTTTTTTTAAAAGAGCATTTATCTATTTGCTTTATTCTTGCCTCATTTCACAATGTAAACACAAAGAGATGCTTGCAGTCAAATTGGGAAAATATAAGTTAAAAATAAAAGAGGACAAAGTTAAAAAAAAAAAAAAAAAGAGGTATAGGCCAGGGAAAGAGAAGCTCAGATAGGTAAGCCAAATGACCTCACATAGACTACAGAGTTTACTCCAAACTTCTAGAACGTCATGGCAAAAGAGCATTATTCTTACTTGTGATGCTGAAATGTAGCTATCCATCTAGAGAAGGAAACTTTTTTTAATCACTTACCTCTAAAATAATTATCTCTAAATTGAGGAATGTGGTGTAATGCCCTTAACCATGGTGCTAATTATTTTCTATTTGTCTCTGCCCCCAACTCGCTCTCTGCCTTTCTCTCTGCTCTGTGCACAGGAGACTCACCCCACAGACTGTCTCTCCCAGTCTTCTTCCTGGTTGGCTCCAGGTTGCGTTCAGCTGTAGACTGGCAGTCAGAAGAGGATAAAGGTTGAAGAATCCCTTCCCTGCTTCTATCTGCTTTGATCACATTTCTGTTAGAGACTGCCTGTCTTCAGTACTGCAGCTCTTTCGGGTAATTGTCCTGATGACTCCAATAATCCATCAGCTCATAATGGTAAGAGCTTCCCACTGTGTTAAACTCTGGCTGCCTCAACATTTTTTGTTAGTTCTCTAAATTCTTATCCACACCTTGCTGTCCTTGAAGACTCTTCCTTTGAAGCAATGGTCATGGCTTTCCTACCAGAACCCTGATTGATACAGATGAAATGTGTATTTCAAAAGCCTCCTTCTCAAAAGAAAGGTCAGAGCATAACAATTGCCCTCAAATACATCTTAGTCAAAACACCTCTATAAGAGTCAAGAAATTATTGTTCACGTATACCAAAACTAACAGTCTAGAACAGCACTATTCAATAAAACTTTCTGATGTAATGGGAATGTTTTATATCAGTGCTGCTCAATACAATAGCCATTAACTCTGTGGCTATAGAACTTCTGAAATGTGGCTAATGAGACTAAAAAACTGAATTTTAAAGTTTATTTCACTTTAATTAATTTACATTTAGATAGCCACATGTGGCTACACTATTGCAGAGCACAGGTTTGTATGAACTCAAGGACAAAACCTAGAGACTATCCAAATATAAGGTACAAAATTAAGTACCATCCCTGCTGATCAAAAGCCTATAGTTGGTAATGATGACTACAATATGAGGAAAATTAAAGTCAGTATCATCACAAGGATATAAAATCTAAAAGAGGAAAAGTTCATACCAAATCACAGGTATCAAGAAAATCTTCACAGAGGATTTTGTGATGAGTTTGGACAACTGAATAGATTGTATCAGCTTTCTATTTCTTTTTTTTTTTTTTAAGATTTTATTTATTTATTCATGAGAGACAGAGAGAGAGAGAGTTAGCTTTCTATTTCTACTAATAAACTACCACTAACTTAGTGGCTTTAATACAACACAAATTTATTATCTTACCGTTCTGTAAATTAGAGGTCCAACATAGGTCTCCCTTGGCTAAAATCAGAGTATCAGCAGGACTACATTCCTTTCTGGAGGCTGTAGGGGCAAATCCATTCCCTTGCTTTTTCATTGCTAGAGACCACAAACATTCCTTGGCTCTGGGGCCTTCATTCATGCTTCGAGGCCACAATGTTTCAGCTCTTCCTGCCTTTCTTCCATAGAAGAAATATCCCTTCTGACCATAATCACAAAAGGTTCTCAGTTTTAGAGGACCCCCGTTATTACATTAGGTCCACCCAGATAATCTAGGATAATCTCCCCATCTCAAGATTGTTGACTTAACCACATCTGCAAAATCCCATTTGTCATATTTACCGGTTCCAGAGATTAGATTATGCATATATTTTGAGGGCCAGTACCCTGCCTACCAAAGATTTTCTACAGCAAGAGTTTAGAGATGAAAACAAAGGGATTCTAGGAGGAGATGCAGGGCAAGAACAAGGCAGACCAACAAAAATTGACAATATAATCCCTAGAATCTGTGAACCAGTTCACTTGATTAACCAGCATCCTCCCTTCCTTCTATAATCTCTATTGTAACACCCGCTGAATGCTCAGGGCAGTAGGCTATCCTGAAACATCTGTTCACACCTACTTCCGCCAGATGAGTTGTATGCCTACCAAGAGCCAGCTATATTTCTTGCCAAACCTATTTAGGCCAGATGTATTTATCATTGTAACATATAATTTAATTAAATAGTACATAAACCAATATGATGTGAAAAGAGAGTTGTTGATTCCATGCAAATTAAGTTGAATGTTTTGGAAGGACCCCTTATAGGTAAGATGCTAAAAACTTTTGCTAACAATTTAGATATGACCAAGAGAACCACAAAGATTATGGAGAAAAGAGTAAAAATTTTAAAAAGGTCCATAACCAGATTGTCCTTAACTAGGTTTACTATATACTATGCATTATGAGTTAGTTTATACAAGAAATATTATAAAGAACTTCAGTCAAATGACTCACACTTAAAGAAATGCCCTATCTTGAGGCATTGGGGTGGCTCAGTGGGTTAAGTGTCTGACTTTTGATTTCAGCTCAGGTCATGATCTTAGGGTTGTAAGACTGAGCCCCAGTTTGGCTCCATTGGCTCCACACCTAGCTCGCTCGCTCTCTCAAAAAAAAAAAAAAGAAAGAAAGAAAGAAAAGAAATGTCATATCCCTTCCTCATATGAATGTACAATGTATCTTCTAAATATAAAAATGTTTAAGATTTATGTAAGTTTTATACTTTTTTTTTTTTAGAGAGAGAGTGTGTAGTGGGGGAGGGGAGGGCAGAGGGAAAGGGAGAGAAAGAATCCCAAGCAGGCTTCATTCTCAGCTTGGAGCCTGACAGGGGGCCAATCTCACCACCCTGAGATCAAGATCAGGGTCAAGATCAAGAGCCACATGCTTAACCCATGGAGCTACCAGGCGCCCCTCGGTTTATACTTTTTTATAATGTCCTTCTTTCAGTGACTTTTCTCAATAAACTAGTTAACTAGACATGTTACAAAAGAGGACTTCTGGTGCATTTGAAAAACAGAGATGGCACAATCGCAGATGAAGGGAGAGTGGGAAGGAGAAAACACCATCAGAAGAGGCTGAGTAGACACGAAGAAGGACCTCCATGTCACACTGAGAAATCTGGATACTGCAACAGGCCTGTTGTTTTTGTTATTTGATAGTAAATGTTGTTGAGCATATCAAAGGACATGCTAAGATCTGCCTTTTATGAGATTAATCAGGCAACTAGCAGGCGTCCAGTCCCCAGAAGTCCGAGTCATTCCTCCCCTAGCAAAGGCCACTGGATTCCTTCCCACAAACTTGAGTCTTGCCCCTTGCGCTCTAGACCTGCACTGTCCAATAGGGTAGCCACTAGCCACATGCGGCTATGGAGCACTTAAATGGGGCTAGCCCAAATTGAGATGTGCTATAAATGTAAAATAAACCCAGATTTCACAGACTTAGTATGAGAAAAAGAATGTAAAAATCTGATTAATAATGCTTTACTGATCACATGTTAAAACAATAATATTAAATATATATGGGTTAAATAAAATACATGATTGAAATTCACTTCACTTATTTCTGTATACTTTTTAAAAATGTGGCTACTAGAAAATTACTGAAAACTATATGTGTAGCTCACATCTGAGGCCTACATTATATTTTGTTTTTTGGACAGCAAAGCTCTAGTCTTAGATCAGTCCTGGCATGAGATAGAAAGTTTAAACCACCCCATCCCTGAACCCAATGTTTTGGGACTCACATTCCTATTATGGGGGTGTCTAATTTAAAATAGAGTCCCTGTCACAATCTTCTTTCTCCACCTTGAGACATGGTCTGGTTTCCCTGATTTTCGCCTTAAAATGTTTAAGGCTCTTCTTACTTCCCCTCATTCCCAAATCCATGTTTCCTCCCTCTGGTGACTGTTGGCTTCCTCTGGAGAAGCAGAGATTTCTGGAAAGATGATCAACAATAAGGCATTGGATCTGGTGGTTAGGGAATCATCACTGACCTTCAAGACAATGATCATATCAACTGCTTGAGTGGACAGCTGAGCAGTCAATGCCATGTCAATGATGTCGTGGGCAAAAAGACCTGAAGAAGAACAAAACAGTGATAACAAAAGCAATTGCAAATCCCTGACCCAGCCTTCCTCTACTGATGCAACTAAGACTTGAAGAATAGAGGGCTTCCTGCCTGTTAGTCTGAAGTAGAGTGTTAACCAAGACTACACTTTCAAAAAGCACCCTGTTGGATGGCGAGGGATCACAATAAGGTTAAGAAGAAAAGAGATAAATTTGTAGCACTGAGACTACATTCAGAAATGAGAGATATGCCCTCAAATTGCCTCACCTTTATGCAAACAAAGTGGAGTATGCCCTGATTTATTTGCCCATCCAGGGAACTGGCCAGATTTTTTTCTAAAACTCTTGAAGGCAGGGATCCCTGGGTGGCTCAGCAGTTTGGCGCCTGCCTTTGGCCCAGGGCGTGATCCTGGAGTCCTGGGATCAAGTTCCGCATTGGGCTCCCAGCATGGAGTCTGCTTCTCCCTCTGCCTGTGTCTCTGCCTCTCTCTCTCTCTCTCTATGAATAAAAAAAAAAAAAAATCTTTAAAAAAATAAATAAAAATAAATAAATAAAGTAAAATAAAACTCTGGAAGGCAATCTCTGTTTTTGTATTGCCTATGAACATGACCTGGGAGAAAGCATCTGATTCTGTCCTAGAAGTAGCTCTAATTCTCTTGGGCTGCTGGGGAAACTCAATGGAAAATGTTTCAATACATAGGAGCATATGCGTATGAGTATATATACATGTGCCTCTGTCTCATGTGTGTGCTCATGTATTTATGCATGTGAGCATTTTAGTTGATGTAATGCTATAGATACCTAAAACATGGACACACAAGACAAAACAGACTAGTCACTATGAAAATAATGTCAATGAAGTTGGACAGGCATATGTTTCATTTTGTTTTAATTTTTTTTAAGTTCCTACATTGATCTGCATAACATCTTACATTTCATAACTTCTTATAAAAAACTGATTCCTTCTGGGAGTGCCTAAGTGGCTCAGTCCATTAAGCAGCTGACTCTTAGTTTCAGCTCAGGTCATGATCTCAGGGTCCTGTAATGGAGCCCCACGTTGGGCTCTGTGCTCAGTGGAGAGTCTGCTTGAGGATTCTCTTTCCCTCTCCCACTGACCCTCCCCTCCCCTGGCCCTCTCTTTCAAATAAATAAAAATAAATCTTTTTTAAAAATCTGCTTCCTTCTTATTTTTCAGTCTTAACAAAATGCTCAATGACTTTGCTACTGCAGTCTGAAACAATTTAAACTTTTAGCTTTCTGGTTCTCTAGGGATCTCCCTGCTGACCACATGGAAGGCAGAATGAGTGGTAAAAAGAGTTCTAAACAGTAAGCCAAAGTAATGGATTTAAGCTAAGACTCCATCCATTGTGAATCTAGGGAGGAGTCATCACACCCCTTAGTCTATTTCCTCACTTATAAAATAAGACTATAGGGGCGCCTGGTTGGTTCAGTCAGTTAAGCACTGGCCCAGGTCATAATCCTGGGGTCCTGGGATCAAGACCCAAGTGAGGCTCCGTGCTCTGTAGAGAGCCCTGCTTCTCCCTCTCCCTCCTGCTCGCCATGTCTACTCTCTCTCTCTCTCATAAATAAATAAATAAATAAATAAATAAATAAATAAATAAATAAATAAATAAATATTTTTAATAAAATAAAATAAAATAGGACTATGAATCCTTGACCCATCTTTCTCATGGGAGTCTCTGGGAATCAGTTTTATAAACTTTGAAGTACTAAGTAGAGGGACAAATAGGTTTATTTGTTAAACTATGTCTCAGGCCTAAGAAGCATTGAAACCAATGCTCAGTTCTTTGATACAGTGAGTCAGGCAGGAAAGTATACCATTCCAACACACACCTGTCCTGTGACTTCATTCATGAAATTCAGGGTAGAAATTTAAAATGTTTCCCAGATTCCATTAGAATTACATTGGCTTCAAAGGAGGTAAAAGTCAAGATGTAACAGAAATTTTTATTCTAATTTGTTCTGAAATACAGTTTTCAATCATCATGACTCCTTAAATTAGAATGGATCTGCAAAAATAGATACATGCAAACATTTTTTCCTAAAATTTTTTCATGTAAGAGTATGCAGCCTGCTATGTAATATCACACATTAAAATAACACTGGCATAGAATGGGAGTAAAATCCTTTCTCTGGAAATAAGCATATGTTATTAAAATTATATATCATTTGTAGCCAACTACTAGAAAAGAATCCACACTGCTGTGCTTAAGTTTAGGACCTGGAGGACCGTGACATTGTGCAGTAAGCATAGGACTAGGAGGTGAGGGGCTTGGGTTCTACTTCCTGATACTCCACTAATTAAGCTGGGGACTTGAGTCAAGTATTGACTTCCATGAGCCTTAATCTCCTCTTGTGTAAAGTGGATTAACAGCACATGCCGACCTGTCTGTTTCTCATAGAGTTCTTCCAGGGATCAAAGGAAAAGTATCTATGAAAATGATTCTGTAAATGATGAAATGGTATAGACAAATAAATAATTAAGAAAATGAGCTTTATATAAAAAGTTCTGATAGCATAATATAGATCTTCACCAGTTTCTTTATCATATGTGTAACCCACAGAGATACACTGGCAATTCTGTTCTTCATACATTAGCTTTAATAACGTTATGATAACCTTGACCTTAATACACTAAAGGAGAGAGCTAAATATGCTCTTCATCCATCATTCCTCTCCAGAGTTTTTGTACAGAGCTCACCATCCCCCAAGTAATACAAACTTTAGGTACTCTGATAAAGTTGTATACAGAACAAGCCACAAAAATTGCCATTATGAAATTAATAACAAGAGTATGAACAAGACCTCTGAATATGTAAAAGAAATCCTATAAACACAATGCACTTACAGAATGATAATTAAGAATATAACAGCAGATAATACGGAAAATGATGTCCTTGAAAACTCAACACATCTACTGAATGCAGCCAAAGTAACTCTTAGAAAAAAAAAAAAGTCAAGATGTTATTCATCTCAGTTTTAAAAAATTAAAGAAAATCAGCTGAATATTTTAAAGGATAAAAAGGCAACCCAAACAAAAACAAGAAAATGGAAAAATAAAATTAAACAAGCATATTGGAAAATTGAACAGAAGTGTAATTGAAAAATAAAATCATGATCTGACTTGCTAAAAACAGATAGATCAACAGCAAAAATTTAATCAAAAGTAAAATGCAAATAAATTAAATAGAAGTGAGAAAGAATACATAATCAAAACACAAAATAAAATGAGTGAATACACAGTTGTATGAAAATGAATTTCATGTAATGAATAATTTCTTTTTATAAAATATGACAAACAAAAACTGAAAAACAAGCGGGAGATAAGATCAAAGAAAGCAGAGGGATTATATGGCTTTATAGATAAATTATCTAAAATGATCAGGGAATAGTATCAATGTGTTATAAACCATTTTTGAACATAGCAAAAATGATAAAACTATAAGTAAACTATGATCCTGGCTCTACAACCTGATAAAGATAATAAAAAAAGCTACAGGCCAATTTCATTTATTAATATACAAGTAAAAATGGTAAACAAAACGTTAGCAACAGAATTCAGCTCTTCACTAAAAAACACACAATGAGCAAGTGGGAATTGTCACAGGAATTTAAGGAATACTCCACATAAGAAATAAGAAAAATTACCAAAACAATAGATCACATTAATAGCATAAATAACAAGGACCAGATTTAAATATATCCCCAAAGGGTTTTCAAAAAAACATTAGAACTTATTTATAAGTTTTAAACACAAAATATAGAAATAGAAAGATATTTCCCTTTGACTTCACAAAGTGTTGTTATTAAATCCTTATGATGTGGAAAGATATTCAATGCAAAGGAGTACCTACTTAAAACCATAAGCTAGCATTCTGTGTAACTAAGGGAAAACATTAGAGGTGTTCTCACTAACATCAGAACCTAAACTTAAATGCCATTGTCACTGTTTACTAATTAACACTGCATTTCAGTTTCTTACAATTGCAATGACACTTAAAAAGAAATAATCTGAGATTTTATAGACAAACAAGAAAATGCTAATTTCCAACAATATTATTGTATACAAAAATTTTTAATCAACCGTAAAATTATCAAAGCTTTTAAAGGAGTTCAGCAAAGTACTCAGCGATAAAATAAATGCACACACCTACAGTATTTCTCTATATCATTTCCATATCATCAAAAGTAGTCAGAAATTAAAATAAAAACAATTTATTCATATCAACAACATATTCATATTCATTTCAATTTATTCATATCAACAACAAAAATGTAAAATAGTTTTTTTAAAGAACAATTTATGTCAAATTGTGAATTAAAATTCTAGAAAGAAAAAAAATATTATTAGAGTGGAAACCTGGGGCACCTGGGTGGCTTGGTGGGTTAACTGGCCAATTGTTGATTTCAGCTCAGGTTATGATCTCAGGGTCCTGGGATCAAGCCCAACTTGAGGCTCTGCGCTCAGTGGGAGTCTGCTTCAGGATTTGCTCCCTCTCTCATCTTCTGCCCCCTTCCTCCTGATTGGTCTCACTTTCTCTCTAAAATAAATAAATAAATCTCTTAAAAAAAAAAAAAAAAAGAAGAAAGAAAATCCTCCAAAGGTTAGTCTGTAAATTAAAGCAACCTGAAAGTGAACCTCAACCATTCCTAATATAACTTGAAAAATTATTTTTAAATTCATTTGCAGTGGAATTCCTTTTTAAAATGGAAGCAAATCAGCAATCCCTGATGCAGTTACTTCCAGCAGCCCAGTAAAATTACCAAGAGAGGAGAAGTCCAAAATGAAAAACAAGTCTGAAAACTGAGACATGCAGCAAGCTGCTTGCCAGAGGAATTTTCAGTATCTACAAGACCTATGGAGCTGGATTGAGAAAGACAACCGGTGGCTTCCTTCTGCTTCACAACACCAATAATAATAAATAAAAAGTCCAAACAACATGAAATAAAACATGAAGGCACTTGTCTCTCATTCACAATCTCTTCCCTGGCTCAGAAAACTAGGATCTGGGCCAATCAAATTGTTGAGCATCTATTCCTCTGATATTATGGTATTCCTTTTTTATGACTTTTCTTTCAACCTTCTCTCTACTTTCTACATTCATTCAAAGAGAGTACTTCTAGGAAAAGATTGTTAAAAGGGGGAAATGATGTTTCACTAAAAAAGCAAAGCTAACAGTGATTGTACTGGAATGGAAATTCTCCCAAGAACAGTAGGCAGGTGTAAGAAAGAGCCCTGACACACTACAGTTCATGTGGTAGACTGTAGCTTGTCTTTTATTCCATTGTTTCAAAAGCACCAACAAACCAGAAAGAGAAAACAGAAGATAGCACACTAGTGGGCAGAACCATACCACATGAATACCAGACAAATACCTAGAATTGTGCTCAAAATTACATGCAAACAACTATAGATCTAAGTGGGGATTTGGCATAGAAAACAGAAGTAGAAGCTGTGCAATTTCTCTTTTGTAAAAACCTCTGATAACTTTCTCATTTGAAAATGAGTAAATATCATACAACAGACAACATGAGGTCTATAAAAAAGAATGCAGAAAGAGATAAGTCCATAATCCTAAAAATTAAAAGAAAAAAAGCTTCAAAAATAATCTTCTGCAAGAAGCAGAAGTCCTCATTAGAAATTTTTGTGTGATATTTTGCTCAGATGCAAAAACTAGGTTTCCATGAAAGAGTCAGAGAGCAATACAAAAAGAAAAAGTGGAAAGCATGACAAAAGAATAAGAAATAAACTTAAATCTCACCACAACCATTCACTTAGGAAATTAACATACCCTTCCAAATATTCCTGGCCCAGTTGATTTTATAGGTGCATTTTTTAAAGTAGGTTTCACGCCCAGTTTGGACCCCAGTATGGGGCTTGAACTCATGATTGTGAGATTAAGATCAAAGGTGAGCATCTTGAAAGCCATTTACGAAAAGCCCACAGCTAATATCATTCTCAATGGGGAAACACTGGGAGCCTTTCCCCTAAGATCAGGAACACAACAGGGATGTCCACTCTCACCACTGCTATTCAACATAGTACTGGAAGTCCTAGCCTCAGCAATCAAACAAAAAGAAATAAAAGGCATTCAAATTGGCAAAGAAGAAGTCAAACTCTCCCTCTTTGCAGATGACACGATACTGTACATAGAAAACCCAAAAGACTCCCAAGATTGCTAGAACTCATACAGCAATTCTGCAATATGGCAGGATACAAAATCAATGCCCAGAAATCAGTGGCATTTCTATACACTAACAATGAGACTGAAGAAAGAGAAATTAAGGAATCAATCCATTTACAATTGCACTCAAAAGCATAAGATACCTAGGAATAAACCTAACCAAAGAGGTGGGTAAAGGATCTATACCCTAAAAACTACAGAACACTTCTGAAAGAAATTGAGGAAGACACAAAGAGATGGAAAAATAGTCCATGCTCATGCATTGGCAGAATTAATATTGTGAAAATGTCTATGCTACCCAGGGCAATTTACACATTCAATGCAATCCCTATCAAAATACCATGGACTTTCTTCAGAGTTGGAACAAATAATCATAAGATTTGTGTGGAATCAGAAAAGACCCTGAATAGCCAGAGGAATATTGAAAAAGAAAACCAGAGCCTGGGGCATCACAATGCCTGATTTCAAGCTGTACTACAAAGCTGTGATCATCAAGCCAGTGTGGTACTGGCACAGAAACAGACAAATAGATCAATGGAACAGAACAGAGAACCCAGAAATGGGCCCTCAACTCTATTATGGTCAACTAATATTTGACAAAGCAGGAAAAACTATCCACTGGAAAAAGGACAGTCTCTTCAATAAATGGTGCTGGGAAAATTGGAGAGCCACGTGCAGAAGAATGAAACTAGACCATTCTCTTATACCATACACAAAGATAAACTCAAAATGGATGAAAGATCTAACTGTGAGACAAGAATCCATCAAAATCCTAGAGGAGAACACAGGCAACATTTTTTAACTTGGCCACAGCAACATCTTGAAAGATATATCTATAAAGGCAAGGGAAACAAAGCAAAAATGAACTATTAGGACTTAATCAAGATAAAAAAGCTTCTGCACAGCAAACGAAATAGTCAACAAAACTAAAAGGCAATCTACAGAATGGGAAAAGATAATTGCAAATGACCTGTCAGATAAAGGCCTAGTATCCAAGATCAATAAAGAACTTATGAAACTCAACAGCAAAGAAACAGACAACCCAATCATGAAATGGGCAAAAGACATGAACAGAAATCTCACTAAAGAAGACATAGACATGGCCAACAAGGACATGAGAAAATGCTCATCACTTGCCATCAGGGAAATACAAATCAAAACCATAATGAGATACCACCTCACACCAGTGAGAATGGGGAAAATTAACAAGACAGGAAACAACAAATGTTGGAGAGGATGTGGAGAAAGGGGAACCCTCCTGCACTGTTGGTGGGAATGTGAACTGGTGCAGCCACTCTGGAAAACTGTGTGGAGGTTCCTCAAAGAGTTAAAAATTGAACTGCCCTATGACCCAGCAACTGCACTGCTGGGGATTTACCCCAAAGATACAGATGCAGTGAAATGCCGGGACACCTGCACCCCGATGTTTCTAGCAGCAATGTCCACAATAGCCAAACTGTGGAAGGAGCCTCGGTGTCCATCAAAAGATGAATGGATAAAGAAGATGTGGTCTATGTATACAATGGAATATTACTCAGCCATTAGAAGCGACAAATACCCACCATTTGCTTCAACGTGGATGGAACTGGAGGCTATTACGCTGAGTGAAGTAAGTCAATCGAAGAAGGACAAACATTATATGGTTTCACTCATATGGGGAATATAAAAAATAGTGAAAGGGATTAAAGGAGAAAGGAGGGAAAATGAGTGGGAAATATCAGTGAGGGTGACAGAACATAAGAGACTCCTAACCCTGGGAAATGAACAAGGGGTAGTGGAAGGGGAGGTTGGAGGGGGGGATGAGGTGACTGGGTAACAGGCATTGAGGGCAGCACTTGACGGGATGAGAACTGGGTGTTATACTGTATGTTGGCAAATCGAACTCCAATAAAAAAAAATATACTAAATAAATAAATAAATACAAAAAAAAAAAATCCAAGCTGAGATCAAGAGTCAGATGCTCAACTGACTGAGCTACTCAGGCACCCTGATTTTATAGGTGCATTTTGCCAAACTTAAAAAACAGATCATCTCATCTTATATGAGTTTTTCCAAAAATGTAACAGTCTAACTCAGTGTCTGAGACTAATATAATCAAAATTTTAACACTGGATAAAATTAAAAGAAACAAATAAAATTGTTGGCCTGGTACCTCTACAAATATAGATGCAGAAATTCTAAGTGAAATATTAACTGAATTCAAAATTACATTTAAAAATTGTATATCATGATTATAAGGATTTTTCCCTAGGAATGCAAAAGAAATCTATCACTGTAACTCAAAACACTAAATAACTTAAAAAACAATCATGAGTATTTCAATGGATTTTTCTAAAAGCATCTAGCAGAGACTGACTTCCAGAATTGATAAATTAAGAACCTCCAAAAATCTCTTCCTCCATCAAAGCAACAAGAAAACTGGGGAATAAATGGGGGTGGGGGAGGAATCAATTTTTTCAGAACTCTGGAGATTAACTAAAGACTTGCAACAATCTAAGGATGAGTTATTCAAGAAAAATGACTGTATCTTATTATAAACTGAGCTTTGTGGTATCTTACCCTACTCACATCCTCCTTTCTCATTTCCATGGTAGTCTTGAAAACAGCCTCGAAATCATGATAGCTATGAAAACCAACAACGTTGCAGCTACTAGAGGAGGCTGACAAGTTTGGAGCTGCCTGGAAGCCCTAGCTCCAGAGAATTGTTGCTATTAAACTTGTCTGGCAGTTTCCCTAGTAACCCCCACTTGCAGAGTTTATCTTTATACAACCTGATTCTAAGCTTGCTCAATGAGAAGAGCCTTTTCTCTGAGATATTTGTCTAAAACAATCAGCAGCAACCTTTTTAACATGTGGCTGCCTATAGAATTGATAAGAGTTGGGGCCAAAAAGAAGCTGATCTTAAAAACATTTTTTCAAAATCTGATCTATATGGGATTTTTAAAAGCTCCAACATATTCCTGTAATCCAGAAAGCCACCTCCACATACACAGCAATGAACATGCCTGTGCAAGCAGGAGATGAAGGCTAAGGCAGAGTTGTAAACTAACTGCCTGAGTGCTAGAGGAATGATCAACACAAACAGAGTCTATTAGTGAAGTCTTGAAATATTATTGGCAAAGCACTTAAGGCAAAGAACAAAGGAAAACCCCAAATAAGAGACATCAAAGATTTAAGCAAATGGAGTGCTATGCCAGGTTCACAGAGAGATGATTAACCTCATCAATTCTTCCTATTTCATCTCTGAAGTCCGTGAAATCACAAAAAAAAATTTCAGTTTTTTTAAAACATTTAAGCAAACCACCCTAACTTTATATGAAGTTATAAAAGTCCCCAAATAGCTTGTAAAACTTTGAAAAAGAAGAGAAAGGAGGGAGTGATTTCCTCTAACCAGATATTACATACTAAAAAAGCTACTGTAATTAAAACAGTTTGGTACTGGTGAAGGTCAAATAGGTCAACTGAGACTAAATGGAGAACTCAGAAATAAGCCTACATATGTATGGATACTTGGTATATGATAAAGAAATATTTTAAAATAAGGAGAAAATAACTTATCTAGATGGTATTGGAAAGATTGGCTCATTATATGGATAGAGATAAAGTTGGACCCCCCTACCTGACATCATTTATGAAGGTGAACTCAGAATGGATTAAAGACCTTTCTGTATAAGGCAAAACCACAAAGCTAACAGAATAAAATATGAGAATATCTTTGTGACCTAGGAACATGAAAAATTTTATTATGCACAAACCATAATGTAAAAATATGTATGCATATATTGCTGGATTTTACTATATCAAAATAAAGAATTTCTTACTTAGGGGTAAATCTGAAAAAATATGAGCAAAACTTAATACAAAACATTGCTGAGAAAAATGAAGAGAAACTGAAATAAATGGAGAAGTATACCTTATTCATAGGTTATAAGACTAAATATTGGTAAGGGGTCAGCTCTTCCTACACTGATCTATAGGTTTCATGAAATCCCAATAAAAATTCTACTATGCTTTTTTTCTAGATATTGACAACTCAATTCTAAAATTCCTATAAAAATGCAAAGAACCTAGAACAGCCAAAATAAGTTTGAAAAAGAACAAAGTTTGAGGATTAATGTTGCCTGATTTAAAGACTCATTATAAAGCTACAGCAATCATAACAGTGTATTATTGGTGAAATGATAGAGAACTAGGCCAGTGGAATAGAAGAGGGTCCAGAAATGGACACCCATACATATCTAGGCAACTAATTTTTAACAAATTAGATTCAAAGGCAATTCACTGGGGAAAGGATCACTTTTCAACCAATCATGCTATAACAATGAAATATTTTTAAGATGATCTTCGATCTATATTTTGCACTGTATTCAAACATTAATTGAAAATGGACCATAAACATAAGTGTGAAACCTAAATCTATAAAACTTAGAAAAGATGAGAAAATCTCTGTGACCTTAGGATAGACAAACATTTCTTATATAGGAAAACAAAAGGGAAAAATGCTAACTTGGACTTCATCAAACTTCAAAACTTCTTTAAGAAACATTGTTAAGAGAATGAAAAGACAAATCACAGACTAGAAAAATATCCTTGCAAAGTACTTGTATTTAGAGCATAAATACAAGTCTACAGAAATATAATCACATAAATACAAATATATATAAGATATAGAAATGCAAATATCTATACAAATACAATATGTGATAAAGGACTTGAACCTAGAATATATTTAAAAACTCAAAATTCAAGGGGTGCCTGGGTGGTGCAGTTAGTTAAGCACCTGTCTAATGGTTTTTGGCTAAAGTCAGTAATCTCAGGGTTTTGAGATTAAGCCCCATGTCAGTTCTTTGCTCAGAACAGAGTCTGCTTAAGACTCCCTCTCCTTCTGTCCCTCTCTCCTGCTCGTGCTCTCTCTCAAATAAATAAAATTTTTAGAAAGACTCAAGATTCAAGAATAAGAAAATAAAGAACTCAATTTAAGAGTGGGCAAAAGATTTGAAAAATTAAAACAGATATACCAAGGGAAAATAAGCACATAAAAGGATGCTCAACATTAGTCATTAGAAAAATGTTGATCAAAACCACAATGATACCACTTATTATCTAGTAGAATGGCTAATATTAAATAAACTGACCACATCAGTATTTGTAAGGATGTGGAGGAACTAGAAATCTCATATATCCTGTTGATCCGAATGTGAAATTGTATAACCACCTGGGTAAACAGTTTGGTAGTTTCTCATTCAACATTATGCATTGTGTGTGTGTGTGTGTGTGTGTGTGTGTGTGTGTAAAATCTTTATATGCTGTGTATATTAAAGTTTGATTTTTTATCATGTAATATTTTATAATATCCATCCAGTATATCTCATTTATCCATTCTCTGTAGGAAGAAAGTCAAATATACCTTCAATTTCCTGTTACATACATATACAGCATCCCTTTGTACCTTCGTAGGAATTTATCTCCTGGAATGGGATGCTGGACCATAAACCATAGGATGTATGTACATTAAATATGATTATATTGCTTTCCAGATAGCTGACAAGAGTAAATTCCACCCAATAGTGCACAAGAGTTTCCATTTCCCTTCTTTTTGATAATTGCCAAATGGTGATCTTTTAATTACATAATTCTTTCTACATTTATTACTTGGCATATAAGGGAAAGCTTTTCAATCTCCACCTGTTCATTTTTTATTCATTTATTTATTTAATCAGTGTGGGCTCACGGATTTCTATTTTATTCAAGGGATTATAACCAATCAAAATCATTATTTTGGTATTCATATTGTCCCAGAATAGGAGCCCCTTCAAGCTGGTACCTACATTCTTTTGATAAGTCCCATTATTTTTAAAATAGACTTTTTTAAAGATCAGTTTCAGATTTATAGAAAAGTGGAGCAGAAAGAACAAAGAGTTCCCATATACTGCTCTCCACACAGTTTCTCCCTTGAGGTCAGGTAATGAATGAAATTTACCCTTGAGTCCTCAGCATCAAGCATAATAGTTGCCACACAGTAAGTATTCATCTATTTGAAGAAGAAATAATCAATTCATAAATCCAGTCTGAGATAAGCTACCACCCATCAAGTTCTCAGAGATTCTGAATATCCTAATAAACCATAGAGGGATAAACACATTCTCAGAAATGGGATTTTTCCAGTCTTTTGTTGCCAAAATGTTGCCTCATACAGGCTTTATATCTAAACAATAAACTCCACACTTCATCTACACTTGGAGAGATCTTCACAGCCTGACAACCCTCCTAGAATCTTTCCCTCTACTCACAGAGAGAAAAACAGAATGTTTGGAGCCTTTTCCCCTTTCCCTGAAAAGGCATCACATGCATGTCGTCTCTAATTTCTACATATCACAAAATCACATGCTCATAGATCCACAGAGTTAGAACTTCCAAAAATTTTCTGCATTCATCATTTTATAGATGGGACAATGAAGGCCTAAAGAGGTAAAATTATTTCCCCAAGATCATAAAGCAGATAAGCAGCAATGCTAACCCAAGTCTCTTGGTTCCTAATAATCAATTGTCTTACCGATGTTACTACAGTAATAAAAATTAATTCTCCTACCCACATAGAAGCCTTTCAGCCACCGGTTCACTTATAAATTGTTCCAGGATCATTGTTAATAATAATTACTAATATGAATAAGTTTGGATACTAAGTTGTAAAATAACAGACAATCACCCCCCCACCAATATACACACAATTGTTGCTACTGATACAAAACTAAGTGACATGGTTGACCAGTGTCCCATCTAATCAATAGGTCCCTTTGGTTTGTTTTTGGTGTGTGTGTGTGTGTGTGTGTGTGTGTGTGTGTGATTTTTTTCTACAATTTCTATTAGCACTATATAAAAAGGGAAGTTGGAAATGTGAAGGCTCCTATTGTTGTGCAGACATGTGACTCTTGTCTAAATGGCATTACAACTGTTCAGACATTGAAATGAAAGCAAATGTGCGTATACCTATCACATTACATAGGGAAACTAATGTAGGCTGAGTTGCATGTCACCAAATGCCCCACATGTGACATACAGGGAAAATGACATAATCCAAGTATTCGGCAAAAGCAGCCCACAGTAACAAATGCATCATTTCTGAAGAGGAAGAGAGAGCAGATGGCTCAGCAAGCAATTGTAGAACAGCCAGCTTCCCCCTCCGCACCTCCAAAACCAAATTGCCTCCCGGTGTCTCATCCTAGGCCCTGGGGAAACTCAGAGGCAAAACACTCACGTACCACATTAACAGCAGCCCTAGCAGAAGGAGGCTTAGGTCATGGTGCCCTGGGCTTGGACCCAAAGGACCTGTGTTCATAGCCACATTCTGCTTCTTACCTTCCTTGCTACCTCAAACAAGTCACTTACCGTCTTCAAATTTTATTTCCTCGTCTATAATGAAGAATTAGTACAATGCTATAATGTTAAAGGAGATATCGAAATGAAAATGTTTCATTAACTACAAAGTACTCAACAAATATTAGAGTTCATTAATTTTAAAAATGCAGATTAGTTGAAACTACTAGTTGAAAGGCAACCTGAAACCTAATAGCGTATATTGTACACAGTGTTCACAGAACTCCAAGCCTAGTTGACCACAGCTTTATGGTTCCTTTTCAAGAATGGTCAGTGAGTAAAATGTGGCTGTCTCTGTGTTAAAAAGTCACCATGACTTTATTCCTATCACAGGAATGGAATAAATCTCTTTTATTCACTACTCATTCAATAAACATTTATTGAGCATCCACTCTAAGCCATGAACTTGCTAAGTGACAAAAGATATAGTAACTGAGGCTCTTTGGCTACTGATTTTTAAAAGGTAATTATTTCTTTTTCTTTTGCTGCTATTGCTTAAAAGGCAAGCATAGTGGACAAAAAAAATAAATATTTAGCTACATCAAGAAGGCTAGAGACAGACATTTCTTGATGATTTGTGTATCAGCATAAGAAATAATAATGATTTACATTCCTAGCATTTTCTAAAAACTTATTTCATGGATGCTAATTCATTTAATTGTCACACTAGCTCTGTAAAGTAGGAATTATTTCCCACTCTTTGGAACCTGAATGCAAATCCAGCTAGTTTGATTCCAAGTTCAAAACACTCCCCATTATGCCACACTGCCTCTCACTTTAATGCTAAGGGACATTTGGATGGGAAGAGAAAAATATCCTCTGACAAGATAAATCATAATTATTTTCAGTACTCAAGTATAGGTTGTTGGGGCAGATTCCTAGGACTCTACTGTCCTCAAACTTCATAAGTGGTAGAAAAACAACTAAAACAAGCATTAGGAAAACCATAAAAATGAGACTAAGTAATTTCAATAATCTCTTTTGCTACTGTTTTAATCCCACACAATACATTTATTTTATTTGTTTATTCACTGACATTCTGCTAACTGAAGAAGAAACTCCCAAAAGCTGAGACTAGACCAAAATAGTAGAACACTACTAATTGGTGGATCAATAAAGTACTCCATTCTGTTTGCATAAATAGACATTTTGATGGCAATCCTTTGCTTTGATGGCAACCAAAATAGATTAACTGGATCTTTAATAGATGTATATAATAAGAACTGCAGACAATATGCCCTGAAGATTGTCATTCTTGTATTCAGGCAGATGGTAGAAGTGGAGGAAGGGGGAAAGAAGGGAAAGAACATTCCTGGAACAGCTGTTGCATGTGGGCACCATGCTGGGCACTTTACATATTTTAACTCTTTGAAGCTTCGTAATAACCCTAGGTGCAATTTTACAAATGAGGAAACAGAGGCTCAGATAGGGCCCAGTCCTATCTCTTTACCCCACTGTCTTACATTGTCTTTGAAAACAATCTAATGTGGGAGGGCCAGAGCACATGTGTGTTATAGAGGAGCACCCTGGTGTGTTAGAGATGAGCACTCCTTAGAATTCAAGTCATGAGGTCCCAGGTGATACCCCTGAGATCCCTCAGCCTGTGCACTGAATAGTCCCAGACAGGAGTAGGGGCAAAGGATAGAGCTTTAGAAATGCAAACTGGGAGGCTAGGGAGGCAGAGAGAGAAATGCAAGATGTGAAAGAACTAGAAAAGTACAAATCCACAGAAGTCAAGTATGTGTTAAAAAGGAAGTCAGGACAATAAGAATAAAGGCTAAGAAATGATCTCAGGATCAGGGACTGAGTCTTTATTATCCTGCAAGACAAGAAGGTCAGTAAAAGGGTGGAATTTATTTTTTTAATGATCATAAAACATAATGTTGCATTTTATGATAGAAAATTGGGAAGCACGTAAAAGGATAAAGAAATTAGGCCTAGGCAGGGCAGAGTGTGGAAGGTAGGGGTGGGGGAAATCACATAATTCCACCCTGACATGATTAACGTTTTTCAACATTTTTGTATACTTTCTTCTAATCCTTTGGGAACTTTTTACATAGTTGAGATCACACCGAATACGTAATTTTATATGTCATTTTTAAAAATTTAACATTTTCATTCATCTGCCCAGTCTTTACTAACTCCTATAACTGCTTAAGCTCACATTCTAGTGGACATAGAGGGTAAGGTCAATGTTGTATTCTTTTTGTACATTTCCATAGAACTCGGCACAGTCATTTACAGATAGTAGGTATTCAAAAAATATTTACTGAGTAGAACATGAACACCAGTACATTCTCATCAGCCCTTAATTTACCATCCTCTTCCTGCTGGGTCTATCATTTATTTTATGGTATATTGTGTCTGCTCTCAGGCTGCTTTATTTTCTCTATTTCAGGCATGGATGCTACCCCTAACTAGATAGTCTGTCCTATGAGAAAGAAATCCATATCTTGCAGTTCCTCCTATGTCTTCTATTTCCATCTTCACCAGCAGTGCCTACCATTGTGTTCGTTCTACAGAAGACAATTTAATTTAATTAAATCTAATTTAATCTCATTAAATTATAAATAGATTGCAGCTTTTAAAAATTCAGAACACATATGTCTTGATGATACTTCTCCTAACACCAAGAGAGCCTTGAATTTTTTTCCTAAGTTTCACTCCCTAGTATCAAATCCTCTTTATGCCTTCTTTCTCCCCTTCTTTTCCCCTTACAGTAGACTGAAACTATATATAGGTGTGTGTGTGTGTGTGTGTGTGTGTGTGTGTGTGCATGTGTCAGAACTGGAAAATTCCCATAACCATAAACAATGTAGAAATCAGAAACTAGAACATGATCTTTCTTTGTACTCTTGATAAGTCATCTAAACAGAATACTTCAAACTTCGGCTGAATTGAATAAAGTATCCAGAACAAGGAAGGAAACATCATGCTCTGCTATGGAATGCCCAGTAATCCTAGGAATACTGCATTCAGTTCAAAAGACAAACATGGCAAAAGAAAATTAAAAGGAGAATAATGTCCAAAGTGAAATGCCCAGGAAGGTGATGGGTCTCAAAAACATAAGCAGTTATCAAGGGAGCCGGTTTTCATGTAGGAGATAGATTCAAGGACATAGGAACTTTTAAGACATGGAAAGTCCTTGACTTTTCTCTAAAGGAGATGGAAAGCGAAATTTGAACAGAAGAATGACATGATAAAACTAAGGTTTTTGGAGGATCACTTTGTGGAGAATAGATAGATTATAACAAGGCAAGAGTAGAAAGTAGCCTGAGTAGGAGGCTATTGCAAAAATTCGGAATTCATGACTCCAAAGGGTAAAACCTCCATTGTGTGGAAGTCGTAAGCAGGCATATGGTATGTGCTGACTCAGAAGGCTGTCTGCCATCAGAGGTGTACAAGTTGAAAACCAGTTGGCAAAGATATTACAGAGGTTGGCCTGATAACCTAAATGTCATTTCCAACATCAAGACTCCATGACCATTGTTTATAATCTACCCATATCTTCAGCTGGCCTACGAACTCCACAATCATGTTTACAATTTATTTCTGATTGTAAAAGCACAATATAGTCATTGTAGAAAATTAGAGATTATAGATACAGGTAAGTAAAAGAAAAAGAAATAAAAATTCAGGCTTAACATACAGAGATACTCACTGTTAGAACCTTGGTATGTATCCTTCCATTATATTTTCTTGGCACATGCATCTTTAGGTAGCCAGATTATAGAAAATGCAGATTTTTTCCCCAAGTAAATGAGATTATTATCTTTATGGCTTTTTATAATCTCCTTTTAAAATTAAATATATGGTGATGACGTTCCCCTGTCAATTTATATTTTCTTCCAGAATCAGAAACCCCCTATAAATAGCCCCTATAAAAGCCCTGAAGTAATGGGTAATATAAATAACACAGAAACTGGCAGGGTATACGTAGTCTTAGGAGATCTTAATGATGAGATAATAGCTTCCTCATGAGTGTGTCTCCCACCTAGGTTTAAGAGGAATATTTTCAACCATCTCCCTTATAATATTGCACAATCTTCTCCCCGTTTCAACTCCTTCCCTCCATCATCATAACAAGCTATATCCCATGTCAAATGACAGGAACATAACCAGAAAAGAGTGAAGGAATGCCCTTCATCCTAATCGAGCCTCAGAGGTCTTATCTGACTTTTCCCTTGTTACATCTGGGCATCTTATGATATTAAGGCAGTCACTCATGAGCCTTAAAAGTTTCCAAATAACCCTGAATTTTATTCATCACCTCAGCACCAAGAGTAACACTCAGGTATTTCCTCAGATACAGCATTTGTAATTTATTCAACAACAAATATTTATTGAGTATCTAATATGTGCCAGGCACAATATTTGGGGTAAACCAGTAAACACCAAAGAAGAAAAATCTCTGCCCCAATGGAGCTTTCATTCTTGTTCGAGGAAACAGACAATAAGAAATAATTATGTATGTTAGCTGGTGGTACCACCGATAGAGGGAAAGAAAACAAGGAAGAAGACAAATAGTGACAAGAAGGAGGAAAAGGATTGTGATTTTAAATAACATGGTCAGGAAAGTCCTTGACACAAAAGACTGACAGAGTGGAGGGGTGAACCATGAGGACAGTAGAGAAGAGCATTCCAGACAGTGGCCTGAAGCAGGAAACTACTTGGGCATATTCTAGGAACACAATGGAGGAAACTACTTGGGTAGAACAGAAGGAGGAATGGAGTAATCAAAGATGAGGTCAGAAAAGGTAGCCAGAGGCAAGGTCACACAGACTCTTATATATATATCATGGAATTCTTCAACTTCTTTCTGAGAGAGATGATAACCATTGGTGAATACTGAGCGGACAAGAGTGACAAGACATGACTTGGGTTTTTGGAGAATTATCTTATTGAAAATAGATTGTAGAGAAAAGAATGGAAGCTGTAAGACCAAGGAGGAGGCTGGAAACATTGGGAGATAGTGGCTGGGACCAGAGGATGAAGGTGTGGATGGGAAGAGTCAGTCAGATCCCGCATAGATTTCAAAGATATAGCCTCAGGATATCGTAACAGTTTTGACATGGGGTATGAGAAAGATGAGTCAAGGATGTCACCAAAGTTTCTAATTCCTGGAAACTGAAAGAATAGAGCTATCATTTACCTGACAGGGGAGCACTGTGGAAAGAGCAGGTCTGCAGGGGGGTTATTTAGGAACTCAGCTTCAGACATCTGACTTGAGCAGGTTCAAAAGTGGAGGCATTAAATAAATAGTTGGATATGTTCATCTGAGACTTGGGGAGAGGTCAAGTTAGGAATTTGGGAATTACAGGCACATAGATGATATCAAGAGCCATAGACTAGAAGAGATTACCAGTAAATGTAAATAGAAAACAAACAGGTCCAAGAACTGAACACAGGGGTCAGTATTTAGAGGTCAGAGCCTATGTGAGGAACCAGTGAGGGAGAAAAGGCATCAGATAAATACCAATATGCATAAATCCTTCATGCTAACTCCTGAGGAGGTGTGAGTGAAAAGTTCTAAGAAAAAGGAAATTACACATCATGAGCTTGGCAACCCTGAGATATGTAAGATGATACAGGACTGTAACAGTGTCCAATCCTGATAAATGAAAGAAATATTGACCAGAACAGATTTGATCCCTACCACTTAATGGCAACTTCAGAACAACCCTGTTAATTCCAGTTAAAGTCACTTCCAACAATGTCCATCTGCAGTGTATGAATATATAAACAATGTAATCTTAATGATTGCATAATATTCCATTATGTGAATATAAAATTACCTCTTTATTTAAACAGCTTCCACATTCTGGGCATTTATGTTTTTATATCTCTTGGCTATTTAAATAATACTTTAATGAATATCCTGGCAAACACTTCTTTGTAGATAATCATTTCCTTAGAATACATTGCTGCAAGTATAATTACTAGATTAAAAGTGGTACACATTTTATAAAGATTTTTAGTATATATTTCCAGATTAGCCTCTATGAAGCTTACACCAATTTACATTCCCACTAACAGGGTATAAGTGTCTTAAGAATGAGACATAATAAAGCTAGCCCATGAAGCCAACAATCTAACTTTTAGCAGAATGGACAGCCTTCATCTGATTTTTTTTCTAGCTTCTAATATCTAGATATCCCATTGTTTTTTATTCTGGCTTTAGACCTTGGACTTGAGATTTTAGGGTCTCCTCCTAACCCCATCCCTGATTAAATTGTTCCAGGGATCTTTCCATGCCCTGATCTTCCTTACCTTTGGTGACCCCATCCCTGTTCCAGATGGGGTACAATCATATTCCTGCAACAGTTCGGCACACCTCAAGGTTTTGCCTCATTCAAGCTCCAGGAACACCAAGAAAGAAAACCCACCCATCACAGTCCCCTCACACTGAGAATGGGGAGAGGTAGTTGGAGACCATCTGTCTTCATTGCTCATCTTCTGTGGACCCCTTCCAAAAGCTTGTCCACCCACAAAAGCCTTTCTTTATTCTGGCCCAAGAAGGACACCAATGTTCCCCACTCCCATGACCCTGTCCAACCTCAGTGACCTGCATCAAGAATAACAAGACAGAGTATCACTTCAATAATTACCTCACCTGAGACTTACAGTGACCCTATGAAGAACATATGTATACGATCATCTCACATGCACTCAAGAACTAGGAAAAGCTTCCACTTTTCAATGAAATGTCTTACTTCTAAAAGAACAGTGCTTATTGAGATAAATGAAAAGAGGGTGGTTGTTTTAAATCAGTATGACTAATGTTAAAAAACAGCTGGTAAGGAATCCTAGGTAATCACACACTCACAAGCTACCAACTGGGAACATTACAGTGTCATACCTACCATAATTTAGTTCTCCCTCCCCACGTAGGCACTCAGAGTGGCAGCTGTGAGCCTGGGCTTTGCACGTTAGAGACCATTAGGCAAAGCAGCATGATTCATCATCTTCTGCTTGTGTTATTTTAACTTAGTCATTTGGGGGCAGATCTTCTGAGGCACTAACAATAGTCTGAGACTAGATTGATTTTCTTCCTTAAATAACTGGTGGATTTTTTTTTTTTTTTTTTACTGTTGAAATTTCTACCATTTTACAGAAAGGTGCATAAAATCTTGGAAGTGGAAGGGAATATGGAGGTCACCTAGAACAATTTCTCACCTGGTTCACCAAACTATCCTTTATAATATTCCCAGCAAATACACAGACTCTCCGTGATTTCTTCCAATGATAGGAACCTCACTACGCATAAGAGAGACAATTTTTATTTTTCAGATAGCTCTCATTAAAATATTTTCTTTAATGTGTTCCTATACAATGAATCATTGATTTTTCATATTTCCTTCTAGATTAATCCAGGAAGAAATTATTCTCTTATCCATATAATACCTCTTCACCTATATATGGCTTTGTCTTCTCATTTCCAAGATAAGCATCTGCAGTTTCCCTTAATTTTCCTTTAGAATCCTCAGCATCCCAGATACTCACCTTCGATTGAGTATCTCTCTTGGAAAATGGTGTAAAAATTTAACACAAGGCTCCAGATGTGATCTAACCAGGGCATAGCACAATAGGACTCTGTGGGCACAATGCTTCTATAGATGCAAATTCAGCTTTCTTGGAAGTCATGTCACACTCTTAATCCATCTGAGTTTACAGTCACAGATGCTCCTGGGGTCCTTTTCAAACAGTCTGCTTTGCTTTCAGGGTGTTCCTGGTTCTATAACTCAAGGATTTGCTTTTTAACCTAAATCTACTATTTTATATACAATTAGAGCTACAATTTTATCTTTATCTTGTTCATACATTTCAGGTATGAAGACCACTTAACTGTATCCACTTCCCTCCCAAATTTTTGTTGTCCAAAAGTGAGGAGTGTATTCTGTGGTTTCATCTTTGATGATTATTCGGGGCATCCAAGGATAGAGCAGAGCATTAGAGACATCAGTCCTTTAATGAATGATCTTTAGAGAAGTTTTATAAGTCAATCTGTTGAACTAGAGCCTAATGGTAAAAGTGTTCCCCCAATTACCAGAGAATTGCATATCTTGATAGCATTCTCATGACCCCTGACCCTCAATTTCCTATAGAATTTTTTTTTTTTTACCAGATAGTGCTTTGGCCCATACAAAGGTACTTCACAAAGAAGCAGCCCTTGAAACTCACCACTGCATTTCATGTGAGGATGTACTGAGCAGATGGTTTACTATATGACATATGTCCTCTTTACGAGAACCCACAGAAGTTTCTCTCTGTTCTCAGTACTGTTTTTCTTTCTTATAGACACTTTTATTTATGATGTTTCCTCTTTGCACGGACTATTAGGAAACCCACAGCAAAATCTGAAAACCACCTCTAGAAAATATACAGAGTATGGAATAACAGAAATCTCACAGCATACATTTCATGGACTAACCACACACTATGGTTTCATCTTATTCTAACATTTACTCTAATTTCCTCACTTCTTTATTTTGAGGGGGGAGGAAAGCTCATCTTACTGAATTTTATGTATTGTTAAAGCCACCAAAAGTCTTTTTAGAACAAAGAAAAAGATGGAAGATAGGTAGATAATCCAGACCACATTTCTCTAAGTATTTTATCTACAAGGATACCATGAGGATTTTGTCATAGGCTTTGCTGCATCAGATTATACTGCCTGCAGCATTGATGTGATCCACAGGACTTACAATAATTTAGTCCTGGCCCTAGTGAATACACACTAGTTCCTAACAATCATGGCTTTCTTTTCTAAATGCTTACAAATCCTAAGTATAGGTGCATTTTCAGAACTTTTCCAGAGATTGATATCAAATAACTGCTCTATCATTTGGTGGGGTAGGCATTGAGAGTACATATTTTGTTATTCCTTTAGAAATTTGGAATATTTGCTCATTCCAAGTTTTTTTTTAATCTCTCCTATCCTCCATGTCTTATCAAAGATCACTGATGATTGCTGTGAGTTATTAACTGCCAGTTCTTTCAGCATTCTGGGGCAAATAATAAATGCAGTGAACTTTATATGTAAGCCCAAGAAAAATTAGGCATCATTCTTTTCAGAAAAAGTTTAAAGTATGTTACAAGCTGTTAGAGTGGTTAAATTATAATAATTAGTATTTTGTGCAAATGATTTTACCTCAATTAGAAACCTTAAAAGAGAGGAGTAGGAGATGTTAGGGAATTAAAATTTATTGAGTACTCACCATGTACAGGTTCCATGCTAGGTGGTTTATGTATTTTGTTATTTCACATACATAATAATCCTATTATTTCAGGTATTGTCCATTTTACAGACAAGAAAACTAGGTTTTAAGAAGTTAAGTAACTGCCCTAGATCACAAAGATAAATTGCAAAGCTGGGTCTTGAGCTGAAAGCCCATGACTTTCTCCCATATCAGACATGTGAAATTGTGAGGAGTCACATAAAAATGGTTAGCTAGTCAAGACTTTTACATGATGGGAAAATGACAACCATGAGATCTGTACCTTCCTTGGCAAACTTGTTCCTTCAGTCTTATTCCTTCTGGAGCTAAGAAAACCTACATGAAAGAAAAATTTTGTGTTCCTAAGAAAATCACAAAGAAAATATTCTTTTACCAGAGTACTAAGAGCTGGCAAGGTGATTCATACTGAAGGCTGAGTGAGAAACTCTCTTAATAACAGTTAAGCACTCATGTCTAAGTATGAGAAAATAAGACAATGTCCTTAGAGCAGAGTGAAGAAAGAAAAAAAAATTAGAGGTTACATCAGGCAATGACAGATTATAGTTAAAGCTTAGTTAAGAAAAAGGTATCTATACTTAGCTGCTTATATTTCTTTAAATTTGCTTTAAATTGCAGCTGAAGCCATAACATTAGGGTGTACAGAAGGAACAACAGATCCAACAGACTGGAATAAGTTCCAGATTATCTCTCCTTTCATAATTTTTTCTGGCTAACTCTAGTGCCCGACTCCAGGTGAGAAGTTTGGGTCATTGAGTTTGTATAGCATACCCTCTTAGCACCTAGGAGTAAAGCAAAGAAAAAGTATCATCTAAAATAGGGATTAATAAAGAGTTACTATGTAACATTTTGCATAACTTTCTATAGAAGTCACCCATCTTAAGAAGATTTTGTAAATTATTGTGAAGAAGAATAATGTGGTTGCCCGAGTCCCTTTAGACACCAGAGTATTTCCTGAATTCATTCAAGGCAACTAGAACACATTTCTAGGAAGACTTGACAAGAATGCAACAGAGGTAAAGACAGTGACAAATCCAATTGTCCTGTAACTCATCTTGCAAACATTTACTCCAGATAAGGGACAAAAAAAATGAACTGGATCACAAATATCAATTCACCAGTTTTTATCCAGCAGTATACAAACAAGATGTTTTCATTATAGATGAGCAATGTTATTTCCTTACATAGAACCATATCTACAACAGAAGGGGCAATCCAACCAGATAATTCTGCCTACCAGAAATAGCCCTTTAAGCATACAGTTTTCTGCTCTAATTTTTGTCCCTTCCTATTCCAGCTATTCATAATAAGGTCTTCACCCAATCAGATCCACACCTGGTGAGACTTTGGCAGTCCCATCCCATTGGCTATAGCCTGGTGGAACCCTACTATAGGTCATTCAGTCCCTAACCTGAGGACCTGGTACCTTTCATCACCTTTTTCTGGTAGCAGCTACCACTAGAGAAGCAATAGCCCTCATATTTTGAGTATCTACAACACACCAGTAGGCATGGGGTCCAGCTAGCTTCATAATTAATCTCAATTAAACTTTATCACAATCCTACAAGTTCTTTAATACTCTCAATTTAAAGATGAGGAAATTAGGTCAGAGAACCAGGATGTGGCTGAAATAGAATTGAAACCTAGGTCTGTCCAACTCTGAAGCCTGTACTTTTTCCAATATGTCACACTGCTCCTCTAACTACAAGCAGAGTATCCTCTTCCTCTGCAGCACCCACTCCTTTCCCTGATCTTTTTCCAGTGGTAAGCACCATGAATCTACCATAACATAGCTCTTCAATCAAGCAGGATGCTTTTATTGTCACACTACAGTTCCAAGTACTAATAAACCTAACCCAAACTGGGTTAAACAATCAAGGGGGTCTATTTAGTTCATGTAACTAGAAAGTCCAGATGTAGGGAAGCAGCAAGCATACATTCCTCAAGACTCCAGTCCCCTGTCTCTGACATTGTGTTGGCTATGCTTGACTCCACAAGTTGGCTTTGCAAGATGGTTACAAGCAACAGTTTCAATCCTTACATATAGGAAAAAGGAAGTGTCATTTCAGAGAACCATCAAACAAAAGTACTGAGGTTCATTCTGATGGAACTACCCCCAGCCCTCCACCCCCACCCCACTTAAATTAGTTTCAATGGCCAGGGGCAGTAATACTAAGGAGACAGTGGCTGCCTTGGGTCTACATTCTTCATTTCCAAAACAACTCCTGATTGAAACATTCTAGCAAGAAAAGTAAGAGAACCCACTGGTTCTCAGCCCTGGTTGTATATTAGCATCTTCTAGTGAGCTGTGTAAACACTACCAATTCTCAGGCTCCAACCTCGATCAATTCATCTCTAAGGGTGATGCCCTAGTATCTGTAATTTTGTTCAATTCCCCCAGTATTTGGAATGTGCAACAGAATTAGAAACTACTGGTTTACATTAATCAAACCCCGCTAGAGTTAGCAGCCAATCCCACTGACACCCTAGCTCCTCCAGGAGAAGTGGAATGAGTGAGATGAAGGGGGAAAGAGGAAGTCTCCACGCCCTCTACAGCATTTACCAAGCTGTGGTAGCTGTACCTTATTTTAATTGTGTCTCTCTCCCTCTAGACCATAAACTCCATGTCACAAACTGTGACATAAACATTATGTCAACATTACTCATCATTTTATCCCCAGAACCTAGCATCTAGGTTCTGGCATCCAGTAGTAAATGACCACTGGAAATTTTTCTTGAGAATGAAACTCAAACTCTATTAGACTGGCCTTGCAAATGAGCCCTATTATCCTTGAAATGAGTCAGGCATCTCCTGCAGATTAATCTTTCAATGTTCATTGTCAGTCCTCCTCCACCCCCACATACACACTTGAAACTCTCAGGGGTTCTCTTCTGACTTTGTTGTAAGCTTTAGCAACTTTGCCACATGTTAAAGGTTCCCTACAGTTTATCCTTCATCTACCTCTCCAGTCTCATCTCTGAGAATTACTTGTACTTAGAAGACCTCATATTTATTGAACTCCTCTCAAATGCATACTACCTATAAGAAGCTCTGTTTAATTTTTTTCTTTTTGCCAATATAGAGCATGACTATAAAATAACCTATTTTATTTTCCCCTCTTCTTTTAAATTCAAAACCAATTTAATTAACATAAAGTGTATTATTAGTTTTAGAGGTAGAATTTAGTGATTCATCAGTTGCATATAATACCCAGCATTCATTACATCAAGTGCCCTCCCTAATGCCCATCACCCATTTACCCCATCCCCCCCAGCAACTTCTTACACTGTTGCTGGGAATGCAAACTGGTACAGCCACTCTGGAAAACAGTATGGAGGTTCCTCAAAAAGTTAAAAATAGAGCTACCCTATGACCCAGCAATTGCACTGCTAGGTATTTATCCAAAGGATACAGACATTAGTGATTCAAAGGGGCACATGCACCCCAATGTTTATAGCAACAATGTCCAAAGTATAGAAAGAGCCCAAATTTCCATCAACAGGTGAATGGATAAAGATGTGGTGTATGTATGTAAATATATATGAATGAATATTACTCAGCCATCAAAAAGAGTAAAATCTTGCCATTTGCAATAATGTGGATGGAATTAGAGGTTATTATGCTGAGTGAAATAAGTCAGTCCAAGAAAGATAAATGCCATATTATTTCACTCATATTTGGAATTTAAGAAACAAAACAGATGAACATAAGAGAAGGGAAGGAAGGACAAACATTATATGTTCTCATTCATTTGGGGAATATAAATAATAGTGAAAGGGAAAATAAGGGAAGGGAGAAGAAATGGGTGGGAAATATCAGAAAGGGAGACAGAACGTAAAGACTGCTAACTCTGGGAAACGAACTAGGGGTGGTAGAAGGGGAGGAGGGCGGGGGGTGGGAGTGAATGGGTGACGGGCACTGGGTGTTATTCTGTATGTTAGTAAATTGAACACCAATAAAAAAAAAAAAAAAAAAAAAGAGAAGGGAAGGAAAAATAAAATAAGATGAAATCAGAGAGGAAGACAACCATAAAAGACTCTTAACTATAGGAAAATGACCTATTTTACATTTAAAAATTGAACTGATGTTCTGTGCAAAGCAGTCTTGAATTGTATGACGGATAATAACAATAAAAATAATATAACCAACATTTTTACAGCTCTTGTATAAGCAAGGTAATGCTCTTAGCACTTTATATGTTATATATTACCTCATTTAATCATCCCAATAATCTTAGGAGATGGATATGAGTATGATCCCTAGTTTCCCAGATGAGAATACCGAGGCACAGGGAGACTAAATGACTTATTCAAAGCCATACAGCTAGTACATAGCAAATCCAGGATTTAAGACCAAGTTATCTGGCTGCAAAATCCAGGAATTTAACTGCTACAACTCTGAGGTGCCACAAGAGGCTAAACTAAGATGATGGCAATGGAAATGAAGGGAAAGAGTCATCTGTGTATTCACTGAGATCTATTAGAAAGGAAAGAACAGTGAGACTTCAACAGTACCATGGCTTACAACTGTTATCATGAATATATAAATACTACTGTAAAGGACAATAGAGAAATCTTGTCAGATTATAGGCATCCTTAAAAAATGAGCTTTTAACCGATTTTATATGATCTGAAGATTAATAATATCCAGGGAGCTGCCTAGAAAGGGTGTGAAGGTGAGGGTAGCAGGGGTCAGAACCATATGAGAATCTGAGGATCAGGGCCCCATAACCACTGTTATCTGAGTCAGAATAGGACTCAAAACTAAAAAATTCAACAACAAAGTCAAGGTCTCAGAGGCCCAGCACATGTGGCATGCGTCCTCTTGAGAGAGGCCCCTGGATTTCAGAAGTCTAGAAATGTGCATAGAGAAATAAGGCAAAACACAGCAGGTGATGCCAGCTGGAACCTTCTCTGTTTTATTCATGCCTCGTTGGCAGACGGCTGGTTCCCAGGAGGTGGCTGAGTCTCACAAGGTTCAGATGTTAAAGGAAACAAATAACTAATTGTGCTGAACCTCAGCTTGGATTCATTCTGGGGTGTGGACAAGCGTTTGTGTCTCTAGAGCTTGCAGTGAAGTGGAAAGCATGTATTAGCCAGCTTGGTGATCTGAATTGAACAGAATAATTGAACTGTTGCCAAGTCTGTGGGTGACTAGATGTCCTGTGTGAGCCTGGACAGTCCTGAGAAATCGTAGTAATTATCAACCACGGCCTACATTTGAAAGATAAGGCATGTCCCTCTTTTCCCCTGGTAAGACCTTATGCATCTCTCTAAACTTAAATGTAAGTTAAATTCTCATAGGACCTATGTGTTTTTTCATCTTCCACATTCTACCTGGATGAGTAACAAGTTTACTCCTGCCTATCAAAGAACATTTCCCTTTTATTTGCTTTAAAACTACCAATATCATGCACCAAGCCCTCCCTCCTCTTCTAGTTCAATTCAGAGAGGCTAGAATTAGAACAGTTTCTGATCTCTCTCCTGTTTGTAGGAGCTTATGCTCCAAGTTGGACAGGTGAATAGAGAAGGATTAAAAGGTTATTCCCGGCCTTCAAGGAACTCCCAAGTCACTGGGGATACAGACACAACTTTTTTATAATACGAATTTATGATAGTGGTACAATTAAAATAACATGAGATCTCAAGTGGTGATTCCATTCATTATATGGTAGGGATGTAAGGAAGCTTCCTAGAGGAGACAACTCTCAGATTAATCTTAAAGATGGAGTAAAATTTCAACAGGAAGTAGGAAATGATAGTTTGAATCCTCTGAGGTTCCTTTAGAAATAAGGTATGATATGAATACAAAATAAATATTCAAACTGCAGGATGTGCAGAGACCTATATGAAGACATACAAGAGGTGGTAGGAATTCAAGATTGCAACAACAGACATGGAAGCTACATACTTACAGAGAAAAGCAAAGCCATGGATGTGTATATGACATGGCAGGAGTAGAGAGTCAGAAGGGCAGGCTGAGCAATCTTGGGGATCTTGGGGGACACCTGAGTTTGAGGCAGAGACAAAAGTGGAGCCAGCAACATGGGCTGAGGAGCACTGGTCAGAGGGAATAGTAAATTAGCAGTATATCGACAAGAAAAGGGCTCCTGAAAAAAAAAAAATCATATAGGATCAAGATTGGGAAGAGGCCATAGGATTTGACATTGTGAAGCCACTGTCAACTTTCTTAAGAGTAGTCTCAGTAGGGTAGTGAGGGTGGAAGTCAGATTGAAATACAATAAGAAATGAAAGGCAAGTGAGGGAGTTTTGATAGATTGATTGATTGATTGATGTAAGTAAATGGGGTGAAGGAGATATGGCATCTTGAATGGAAGACAGTGGCTAGGCACTATGTATATCAGTTGAACCAACTGATTTCTCACATTTTTAGAGTTTATAGTCTGAGAGAGAATTACAACAGAGAGTGTCAAGATGGGGGAGTTACACAAATGAATAAGTTATTTATGGAAGTTAACATGAGTTATAGGTTTAGAATTTTAGTAGGTGTTGTGGATTTTTATTGTTTTCTTTGCCTGGTTCTTCTTTAGGAAAATCACACTTCTTTCTCTGATGAAATATAGCTGCTCTACTAATGATTGCAATGAAGACTACCAATCTTAGTGTGCCTACACACAGTTGTTGGACCAAGTGACGAGTATGTAACCAACCAAGCTGATCAGAGTCCTTACTAGGATTTTTCAAACAGGAGCTACAAGAAGAGACTGAGTTCCTCTCATAAGACAAGGTTAAAACATAAGCCTGGAAGCTGCTAGTAGCTACGTTTCATGTCTAGTGGGGAAAAATTAAGAGTGAGAGAATAAATCCAACACAGAATGAGAAGCAAAAAAATAGCAGATAAAAAGAAAGAAAGAGAGAGAGCCCCACAGATATTCCAGTCCCTAATTCCAGAGGTTCCTAAGGCCCAACTGGATCCCCACCCATCTTGCACTTCTGTAAGCCTCTCAATAAATCTCCCTGTTCATGTAAACTAGATGGATTCCTATCACATGCAGTCAAGAGGCCTGACTATTATGGAAGAATTGGTAAAGGGCAAATAATTTTTTTTGGAATTTTTTTATGGGTTCAAGGTTAAGAAGTTAGGGTTAGAGTCAGGGTTAGGGATTAGAGTATATGCCTAGTATCCTGCAGTTCAGAGACCTCTCTAGACAATAAAACTCCAAACTTCTGCTGGAGTGAGAATGGACATGGCAGCCATCTACTGAGCTGAGGCAAGGAGGGGGATTTGAGCTCTAAATACTCTTTAAATAGATATTCAATTGGTCCTTCTGTTTTTATTTCTACCCTCACAAGGGGTGATCAATTTTTAGGAGTTGCTGATTGAAGCAGCCTAGGTGGTACAGTTGGTCAGAGTTGGACTCTTGATTTCCACTCAGGCCCTTATCCCAGGGTTGTGGGATCGAGCCCAGCATGGTGATCTGTGCTCAGCACAGTCTGCTTTGGTTCACTCTCTCTCCATCTGCCACTTCCCCACCCCTCAATGCTCACTTGCTCTTGCTCTCTCTCAAACAAATAAATCTTTTTTTAAAAATATAAGTTATCAATTGATGACAATATTTTCAAGATTTCTTTTAGTTGACAATCGTATAGTAAGCTGGAGTTGGAAGAAGACGGCATAGACAAAAAATTACATGGTAGAAAACTTGTAGATACTATTAGATATATAACACTCACTAGAAGATACTCAGTAAATGTTTTAGAGGCAGAATAGAGTAGGTTTATGTACCCAGACTTTGGAGTAGACTGCCTGGGTTAGAAGTCCGGCTTCACCACTTACTAGCTGTGTGATCTTGGGCAAATTTTCCTTTTTATTGTGGTGAAATACATATAATTTAAATTTGCCATTTTAACTGTTTTAAAGTGTGCAATTCAGTGACACTTGGTATATTAATGATGTAAAGCCACTATCTAATTTCAGAACATTTTTATCACGCCAAAAGGAAATCCCAAATCCATCAAGCAATTGTTCCCCATTTTTCCCTACTCCCAACACCTGGCAACCACTAATCTCTTTCTGTTTCTATCAATTTGCCTATTCTTGGACTTTTCCTATAAAAAGAATCATATAGAATGGGGTCTTTTGTGTTTGACTTCTTTCACTTAGTATATTTTCAAGATTCATCCATATTGTAACATGTATCAGTCTTTTATTCCTCTTTATGATTGACTAATATTTCTGGCTGAATAATAATGCATGGGTACTATCCATTTTGCTTATCTATTCATTATTTGATGGACATTGATGTTGTTTCCACCTTTTGAGTGCTGTGAATAATGCTGCTGTAAAGATTTATTTTTTAACTGATTATTTAAGCTTTCTTTATTCATCAACATTAACATCAGGGGTTGAGAAGTATAATTGCTATAGTAACATTCACAACAATTTCATAGGCAGTTTTATTTATTTCAAAAGTTCTCATTACCTAAAGTCTATATATCTTCTTATTTCTGGATCACCTCTAATCCTCTGCATTAACTGGGAGCATGAGTAATGTCAAAGAGTTAAAAATAGAGATTCATTTCTGGGGTGAAGATGGCCAAAGGCTGGTTAGCAAGGCTGCGCCGAGGTGGTTGGTGTTGCTGCTTTTGGCAAAAATCCTAATGAAAACCTCCCGGAGCTGAAACCACCTCATGGACCCATCTGATACACTGGGTCACCAGCTTGCATCTTGCCAATTTTCTCCACTGAATAATAGAACCTGAAAAGTGGGGATGACTTGTATATTTGTTTCTCCAAAGGAGCACACAGGGGGTAGCTCTTCAGGGTTTCCAGGGGCTCCTTCCTATCTATGATTCCAGTATCTGGGTCTGTGGTGGTCAAGATGCACCTGGGGCAAGACAAAACTTTTATCATTTCTACGTTGCCAATGAGGAGTTCATCCCAGGTGTCCTCCTCGGAAGCATCACAGCCTGTCACCATGATATTGGATCTGAACTGGTCCATTTTCACTTTCTTCTCCAGCCTGGTACTCAGAGCCACCAAGGAGGCTTCAGGGAGGACCATGATGGGGCTGCAGTCTGGGTAGGCCAACTGGTAATTCAGTACCACAGGAGAGAAAATTTCCTTCAACCATCTTCCTTTCATGTGCTTCTCAAACTGAACCAGCCTGAAAGCTTCTGTTTTCAAGAAGCTGGTGAATCACTGCGCTGCCTCATCGCCACAGTCCCTGCCCTTAATGTCCATGCCCAATAGCCTGCAATCGTGGACCTTGTTTGAGGGAGGCAGCTTGCTCAGCAAAACCAGCTGGTCCATGCCCGGAGCCTTGAAGATCAGGCGCTCGCCCTCACAGGTGATAGACACCAGTACCAGGCAAGGCTCCTGCCAGGCGGCGACCATGTGCCCATCTTCCTTAGTCACCAGCCAAAACCTCTGACAACTGCAGCATTTTCCTGCTGTAAAGATTTGTGTACAAGTTTTCACCTGAATACCTGTTTTCAAATCTTTGCTTTATAATATAACTCAAAAGCCTCCACCCCAAGATTGCTAGAACTCATACAGCAATTTGGTAGCATGGCAGGATACAAAATCAATGCCCAGAAATCAGTAGCATTTCTATACACTAACAATGAGACTGAAGAAAGAGAAATTAAGGAGTCAATCCCATTTACAATTGCACCCAAAAGCATAAGATACCTAGGAATAAACCTAGCCAAAGAGGTAAAGGATCTATACCCTCAAAACTATAGAACACTTCTGAAAGAAATTGAGGAAGACACAAAGAGATGGAAAAATATTCCATGCTCATGGATTGGCAGAATTAATACTGTGAAAATGTCAATGTTACCCAGGGCAATTTACACGTTTAATGCAATCCCTATCAAAATACCATGGACTTTCTTCAGAGAGTTAGAACAAATTATTTTAAGATTTGTGTGGAATCAGAAAAGACCCCGAATAGCCAGGGGAATTTTAAAAAAGAAAACCTTATCTGGGGGCATCACAATGCCAGATTTCAGGTTGTACTACAAAGCTGTGGTCATCAAGACAGTGTGGTACTGGCACAAAAACAGACACATAGATCAATGGAACAGAGTAGAGAACCCAGAAGTGGACCCTGAACTTTATGGGCAACTAATATTTGATAAAGGAGGAAAGACTATCCATTAGAAGACAGTCTCTTCAATAAATGGTGCTGGGAAAATTGGACATCCACATGCAGAAGAATGAAACTAGACCACTCTCTTTCACCATACACAAAGATAAACTCAAAATGGATGAAGATCTAAATGTGAGACAAGATTCCATCAAAGTCCTGGAGGAGAACACAGGCAACACCCTGTTTGAACTTGGCCACAGTAACTTCTTGCAAGATACATCCATGAAGGCAAAAGAAACAAAAGCAAAAATGAACTATTGGGACTTCATCAAGATAAGAAGCTTTTGCACAGCAAAGGATACAGTCAACAAAACTCAAAGACAACCTACAGAATGGGAGAAGATATTTGCAAATGACATATCAGATAAAGGGCTAGTTTCCAAGATCTATAAAGAACTTCTTAAACTCAACACCAAAGAAACAAACAATCCAATCATGAAATGGGCAAAAGACATGAAGAGAAATCTCACAGAGGAAGACATAGACATGGCCAACATGCATATGAGAAAATGCTCTGCATCACTTGCCATCAGGGAAATACAAATCAAAACCACAATGAGATACCACCTCACACCAGTGAGAATGGGGAAAATTAACAAGGCAGGAAACAACAAATGTTGGAGAGGATGCGGAGAAAAGGGAACCCTCTTACACTGTTGGTGGGAATGTGAACTGGTGCAGCCACTCTGGAAAACTGTGTGGAGGTTCCTCAAAGAGTTAAAAATAGACCTGCCCTACGACCCAGCAATTGCACTGTTGGGGATTTACCCCAAAGATTCAGATGCAATGAAACACCGGGACACCTGCACCCCGATGTTTCTAGCAGCAATGTCCACAATAGCCAAACTGTGGAAGGAGCCTCGGTGTCCATCGAAAGATGAATGGATAAAGAAGATGTGGTCTATGTATACAATGGAATATTCCTCAGCCATTAGAAACGACAAATACCCACCATTTGCTTCAACGTGGATGGAACTGGAGGGTATTATGCTGAGTGAAGTAAGTCAATCGGAGAAGGACAAACCTTATATGTTCTCATTCATTTGGGGAATATAAATAATAGTGAAAGGGAATATAAGGGAAGGGAGAAGAAATGTGTGGGAAATATCAGAAAGGGAGACAGAACATAAAGCCTCCTAACTCTGGGAAATGAACTAGGGGTGGTGGAAGGGGAGGAGGGTGGGGGGTGGGGGTGAATGGGTGATGGGCACTGAGGGGGGCACTTGACGGGATGAGCACTGGGTGTTATTCTGTATGTTGGTAAATTGAACACCAATAAAAAATTAATTTATTAAAAATAAATAAAAAGTCGGAGTCAAAAATAATAATAATATGATAACTCTGTAACTTTTGAGGCTTTTTCTACAGTGGATATACCATTTTACATTTGACAGTATTGTAAGAGTATTCAAATTCCTCCACATGTTTCATGGTGTTTTTCATGTTTTTTTTTCACTTGTCATTTTTCATGGGTTTTTAAACTAATATTATAGCCATCCTAGTAAGTGTGAAGTAGTATCTCATGTAGTTTTATTTGCACTTCCTTAACAATTAATAACACTAAGTATCATTTAATGTGCTTGTCGGTTATTTGCATATCTTTTTTGGAGAACTGTCTATTCAAATCCTTTGCCCTTTTAAAATTCAGTTATCTTTTTATTGTTCAAATGTGAATATTCTTTATAGATTCTGGATACTAGACCCTTATTAGATCTGTGATTTACAAATACTTTCTTGCTCACATTCTGTGGGATTTCTTTTCATAGATAGTGTCCTTTGATGAACAGAAGTTTTAATTTTGATGAAGCCAAATTTATCTATTTTTCCCTATTTGTGCTTACAGTGTCAAATTGAAGGAACCACTATCAAACCCAAGGTCATAAAGACTGAGCCCTATATTTTCTTCTAAGAGTTTTATGCTTAGCTCTTATAATTAAGTCTTAAATCCACTTTGAGTTAATATTTGTATACGGTGTAAGGTAAGGGTCTTGAGCAAGTTTTAACCTCTCCATATCTCAGTTTCCTTATGTGTAAAATAAATATAGTGAAAGTACCTATCTCATGGGATTTTGTGAGGATAAATTGTAAATCAATAAGTTAAGATGTGTAAAGTACTTAGAATGGTACCTAGCACATTCAATAACTAAATATTCACCACTGTTAATTATTATTTTCTGTTGTTGATTTGGGATGGGAGAGATCATCTGAATATGAGCTCATGAAGTAGAGTGGAAGAGAAGAACAAAATTTACCTCTCTTAGTAAAACAAATGTTTTAGATGACTTAAAATCAAGTACCATCATGTGTGTATTGTGGAGTTTTTTATAAGTTAGTATTATCACTGCAGTAATACTGGTGTAAAGTTCTTAAATAAAAGAAGATGATAGTCCTCTGTTATCCTGGGCTAGTCAGAATACACCTGTAATCTTGTGCTTATTCTTGAGTGCACTTAAAAAGAGATTTCAATAACCCAAGTTAAAGCAGGTAGAGCAACCTAGTTGCTAGAAGTCTCAAAATGACTAAATTTGGAAAAGAGCTGAAATAACTGAGAACAGAGGAAAATTTTTCCATGAGGCTGATGAAGCTTAAACTTCAGGGCACCTCTGTTGCACAAACTCCTCCAGGCCCTAATTTTGTATTCTTCTTAAGAAGGAGTCCAAAATTACATACACTCTAGCGCCAACAAAATCTGTACCACCGCTGACTGAGAATACACAAAACTGCCTCCATCTATCTTAAAATCTCACTGCCACTGTAGGTCATTGAGCAGAGGCCGGACCCATGCAACTGATGATCTGTAGAAAGAACTGAGTCCAGCATTCAGCAGAGAACAGAATCCAGGACTGGTAGGGTGCTTTCTAAACACTATGGTTCCAACCTTGAAAAGTTTCACCCCTTTTCTAGAGAGCAGTCTTCAAGGATTTTTTTACTCTTAATTTTTAGTACAGTAGTTCTTAGCCATTATAATTAATAATGATAAATGAATAGATGGATAGGTAGATAGACTGGATCTAGTTATATGTGATTTTGACATATAACTTCAATATGAGAAAATGTTGAAGTTTTTTTCAAGTTCTAAGCCTAATTGTACTACCAACTCATTGTGTGTTCAATTTTATTCTACCTTAAAATGAATATAATTCTTAGATTAACCTGAAATTTTTAAAACTGTCTGCCTGCCTCTAGCACCTTTATTTTTAATTTTCTTTATTTTTTTAATAAAAATAGTTTATATTGATTAGAGTGTCTCTAAGGTTTTGGTATAACTGATCCCTTAGCTTTGTGAAATTAATTGAAAAATTTACCATCTGTTTATTAAGGAGCAGTTTATACATAGGAATTCACCATTCATTGCAAGTTGTTAAAAGATTGTCTGTAAATCCATTTAGCCTAGGGCCTTTCTAGGAGTTAGTTCTTTTTTTTAAAATAATTTTTGTAATTCATAATTTTACAATTTTTATAATTTCTCTAGTGGTTACTGAAAGTTCAGGTTTTCTAACTCTTGTTGAGGTCATTTTGGCAATATATTTTTCCTAGAAAAATAATTTGTTTTATCCAGATATCCAGATCTTTAAAAAACCTTGCAATGGTATTTTTAATAATTATTTTAATAATATCTATATATAATTCTTATTTTCCTTGAGTACACTTGCCAAAAATGTACACCTTTGTTCACTGTTTCTTTATTGAGCAACAATTTTTCCATTTTATAATTCATTAGTCTATTTTCAAATTTCAACTCTTCTGAACTTTGACTATATCTTTCAATAGATGCCAAAGACATCTTGGCAGTGGCCAAAGAAAGGGCTAGGTTGAGGCACTGTTGTAGTTGCCGCATGCATGTGATCTTGGCCATGCATGTTCACCCCATTGTTACCTTGGAAGAGTTAATTGCATTGACAGCCCAACATAGTGTTAAACATTAGCCTAAAATGAGATTCAAAATATCATATTGTATAGCAGTATTGAAATGAAAATTTTAGGGTATGCAGATGATTTTCTGTCTCATATAAGGCAATACAATTAAAGGTAGTCAAAATGGACAAATTTCTCAGACAAATAATAGAACTTCCAAAGCTAGAAACAGAAGTGTGACCAATGCTGGCTGACTTTCTAGTGATGCTAATTGTCATCCAGCTATATATACTTCAATTAAGGGGAAAAAATTATTAGTTTAACCCAGCAGAAAAAAACAAGTGAACCCCTTTCAGTATGCTTTCAAATTAAACTGTCAACTCTAAATGTGAATAGTGGTTATGCTCAGAAAAACAGGAATAAAAAGCAGTGTGTCACCATAATGTTAGATAAAAGCGATGACTACAAGAGATGTAGGAGGGATTTCAGACTTGGAGTATGAAGAAGTCTCAAATTAATACTAAAAAAATAATAAAGTAATATGGAATTGTATTGATAAATATGTACTATATGTATTTATTAGTAGATAAAATGATTGTATACATAGAAAATCCTGAAAAAATCTACCAAAAAACTACTAGAACTAGTAAGTGAATTGAACAAGATCAAAATATACTATGTAAATAAATATATACTGCATTTTTGTATAACAGTAATTGAGAAATTATATCTTAAAAAAACAAGATACAAACTAAATATGCAAAATCAATTATGATTCTATATAACAGCAATTGGTAATGAAATTTAAACAATTTCTTTTACAGAGGTATCAAAAACATAAAACATTAATAAAAGATGTACAAGACCTTTACACTGAATGCCAAAATAAATACCTAAGAGAAATTTAAAAAGAACTAAAAGTAGCAAAGATAAATCATATTAATATAAAGATGTAAATTCTCTCCAAATTGATAACTTGGTTTCAATGCAATTCTAATAAAAAAAAAAATGGCTTAAAAAAAAAAAAAAGAAATTGACAAACTGGGGCACCTGAGTGGCTCAGTGATTAAGAATCTGCCTTTGGCTCAGGTTGCGATCCTGGGCTCCTGAGATGGAGACCCGAATCAGGCTCCCTGCAGGGAGTCTGTTTCTTCCTCTGCCTATATCTCTGCCTCTCTCTCCGTGTCTGCCATGAATAAATAAATAAAATATTAATGAAAAAAAAAAGAAATTGACAAGCTGATTCTAAAGTTTTTATGGAATTGCAATAAATCTAGAATAACCAAAATAATCTTGAAACAGGAGAACAAAGCCAAAGAAATTATAATATCTACATCTAGATTATTATCAAATTAATTCATACACTATAAATCTCCTTTAATAATCATTTTTAACGTCTATATTCAGTTCTATAGAAAGATTTACAATAGATATTTTGGAGCAGTCATTTTCAAACTTTTTTCCATAGAGTCTTAACATTTTGGGGAGGTACCTCACAGGTTGTATGTGGACAACCTCACAGGTTGTTGGTTCTTCATATCCTCTTTAACCTGTCAATGGCAATTGTAGCTGTTTTATATTTGAGGTTTTCTTTTTTTAAGATTTTATTATTTATTCATGAGAGTGGCAGAGACTTAGGCAGAGGGAGAAGCAGGCTCTTCACAGGGAGCCCAATGTGGGACTTGATCCCAGAACCCCGGATCACGCCCTGAGCCAAAGACAGATGCTCAACCACTGACCCACCCAGGCATCCCTATATTTGGGGTTTTCAAGGAAGATTTCCTCTAGATAAAAAATTTAATGACTGAAAATCATTTGATAAACACTGATTGAACATATCCCTATTTTAACTGGTTTCAGACCTCAGGACAATCCTTATCTAGCCTCTTCTCCATTTTTTACGCTTTTCCAAGTAATCAGTTTCAATAAGGGTTTCTGAGTCTTGCATATCTGAGATGTCTTTTTGTGATTTCACCAGTTAAAGATAATTAGACTGGGTATAAAAGCAATAAGTTACAAACTTTGGTTCTCAAAACTGTGTAAATTCTCTAGTTTCTTCTAAATTTAGACTTTTAGAGTAAAAGTTGCAGTTTTTGTTATTTTTTTTTAGGTAATTGGTTTATTTTGCTTACATACTTGTGAAAATTTTTTTCTTGTCTTTATGAATTAAAATTCTTGCCAGGATACATCTTATGTGTGCTTTTGAGCATTAACTTGTCTGGAACACTATGATTTTTCTTTTCCAATATGGGTCTTATTTCTGTTCCTGAATTTTTCCTGTTACATCTTTGGTGGGGAGGATGAGGTTTTTTTTGTTTGTTTGTTCATATTCCTGTATAGTTAACTTACAGTGTAATAATACTTTCATGTGTGCAAAACAGTGATTCAACACTTCCATACAGCACCTGGTGCTCATCACAACAAGTGCACTCCTTAATCCCCATCACCTATTTAACCCATCTCCCACCCGCCTCCCCTCTGGTAACCATCAGTTTGTTCTCTATAGTTAAAAGTCTGTTTCTTTGTTTAGAACCTATTTCTTTATCTCTCTCTCTCTCTCTCTTTCTATTGTATTTTTAATTATTGGTTTTTTTTTTTCATTAGCTTTAGTGCCTTCTTCAAGGATGCCAATTATTCATGTATTTACTCTCTGCTCTTTAACATCCATATGTTTTGTATCTTGCAGTTTCTGGACTCTCCAGTAAGTCACTTCAGAGTTGTGCTCTTCCTTTGGGTGTCTTAGGTACTTTTTCACACATTTGATGTGGTTTTATCCTCCTCCTTATTTATCTTTGAACAGGATGAAACTTATTTCTATTTTGTGTTTATCAAAACACAGAGAAACTAAAGTACCCTTGGCTCCACTCCATTTATTCAATGTGCACAGCATCTGCCCTAAGTCCTGCGTTTCCATCATGGCCTCATCAAAAATTAATTCCCAGCATGCACTGTTAACTGGAGTTTTAGTCATGGTGGTTCATTTTTGTTTGTTTGTAACCCAACCTAAATCTAAGGAGCTTTACCCTTCAGAAATTTTGCCTTGAAAATGCAATATACCTCCACTAATTCTCTGGCTCAGCCAAAGCTGACCTCGTTTTCTGAGGATCCAAGTTGTTTTCTGAGAATTTTAATTTGTGGGATATAGAATGATGTGCAAATACTCTCAGCCTCACAAAACACCCATGGGTAAAAGCCCACTGGCTCAGTTGTGTTGATAATAAACAAGACAGTAGAAGGAGCACAGTAACCTCCCCTCCCATTTCAAAAGTTTTTTTGTGTCATGTAGTAAAGCCAACTTTGTGTGCCATTGAAAGATATTTGGGAAGGTTTGTCTCAATCTTGCCTTATAACTAGTGTAGATTCTTCCCCCCAATTTTGAGATTATTCTATCCATTGTTTTTATATTTGTGTTTAAATTTTCTTTTTCTTTGTCTTTACAGGCATTTTATTTTATTTTTTTAATTTTTTTAATAATAAATTTATTTTTTATTGGTGTTCAATTTACCAACATACAGAATAACACCCAGTGCTCATCCCGTCAAGTGCCCCCCTCAGTGCCCGTCACCCATTCACCCACACCCCCCACCCTCCTCCCCTTCCACCACCCCTAGTTCATTTCCCAGAGTTAGGAGGCTTTATGTTCTGTCTCCCTTTCTGATATTTCCCACACATTTCTCCTCCCTTCCCTTATATTCCCTTTCACTATTATTTATATTCCCCAAATGAATGAGAACATATAAGGTTTGTCCTTCTCCGATTGACTTACTTCACTCAGCATAATACCCTCCAGTTCCATCCACGTTGAACTTTACAGGCATTTTAGTAGGAAAATTGGAAAGACTTCACCAGGGACTTCCAGCCAGGCTCCATTTTTAGCTGGAATTCCTATAGTTTCTTAATGAATAATTAAAACATGTCTGAGGAGGATATTCAGCAACTAAATCAATGCTAGAGATTGTTCATTAAAGATATAAAATCTGGGTATCTCAATATGAAGAGAGAGAAATATTATTTGTCAGGAGCAAAATAAAATTCCTAATAACTGACTAACATTCCTTGCAGAAATGGTGACAAAGAATGGTATTCCCAAAATAAAAGGCTTATGCTGAGAGCTCAAGTTGCTCTCCACCCAAGCAGAATTAAGAGTACCATTCTGCAGATTTGGGATTAATGTCACCACATCGAGTCCTAGCTATAATGCAGGCAATAATGTTTGGTAAAAAAGAACACCATGTGGCGGCCTTGCTAATCTTCTGGATGAGAATCAGTTGGAAGTTGGCAACACGTAGTGACATGCCTTGGACTAAAAGGAGTTCTTAACATGACACTGCAGTTTTTAGGGTTATTCAGAGATAAGAGCTATATGGTCAAATATAGTGTAGAACATGGGCAACTATAAAATAACTGAATACTAAGCACTTAAGTCAAACGAAATTTTTAAAATTTAAGATAGTTCAAACAAAAGCCTTGAAGTAATTAGAGACCACAGATAATAGTTGATATCTACTCAAGTGGGATATGAGAACAGTGCTGCTAGATGAGGGTCCACTTCAAGTTGAATCTTGCCATCCTTTTTAAAAAGAATTTAGGTTAAGTTATTTAGCTTTAACTCAAGAACTTTAATAAAGGAATGGGTAGATGGCTCATTCTGGGAGTTGAAACTGTCTCCACCAAGAATAAAATGTTCCCCCATGAGAAATATGAGCTCTCCATGGCTAGTGCCCTAAATAAAGGAGGCCCAATCACCTTTCTGAGGTCAATGTTAATATCCTCAACCTTCCAAGCACTGAACAGCTCCAAGTTTTTCACCAGCCAAATGAGCAGAATTTAACAAGAAAGGCTTGCCTTCACTATGCTGAAGAAAGGCTAAAACTACAGCCTGCTTAAACCTGATTTCCCAAGAAAGAAGTACCATAAAGAAAGACAGGAACAGGAAAACAGAAAGGGGATAGAAACTGAGCAGCTGAGACTGGGATGGGATCAGGAGGTGGGCAAAATATTTTTAAAAGCAGAGCCTCACTACTCTGGCAACACATAACAGGGAAACATCTTGTTTGAACTAGTCTGTCCTGTCCTCCCAATAGGAGGGGCCCTGCTAATCCTTGGATAAATTTATTTTAGAGCCGAAAGAGAATTTAGAGATTATCTAGTCCTGTCCCCTCACTTGAGGACACTTAGGCCACAAGGCATTAAAAGGCTTGCCAGGCTCATGTGGTAAATACATTGCAGAAATGGAATTATAACCCCAAACCTCATATGCTCATTGTGATGTTCCTTCCATAACAACACCAATCTCCTCATAGCCCTTCTTGTGGGAATTCTAAGGGAGGCAGTATATTACAATGGAAAGAGAAGTATATCAATTATAAGTTCTGAGTTTTAGTCTTTGGTCTTCTAGTTTGAACGACAAAACCCTAGAATTCAAGACTTCATGTAGGTCAACCTGCCACTCAAAGCAAGAAACCCCTAGGTAATATCCATGAACAACTGGGTGGATGGCCAGGCTCTTGTGACCACTTCCACAAGGGTAGATATCTCACTACCTTGGTGAGAGCTGATATGACTCAGTGACCTGAAGTCTGCTTCTCTGAAATTTCTATTCTGATCTCCAAGAAGGGGCTTTCATCTCTTCTACATGATAACACTGCTCAATTAGTTCAACATTCACTAAAAGCCCATGCTTACTAGATTCTGGAGCTATAAACTTAACATTAAGGAATGCATAATCTAGTCAGAGAGACAGATGATCCTTAATCACTATTATATATGATAATGCATGCCTACTAGTGCCAGGCACATATAAACACTCAACAAATATTAGACATTATTCTTATTAACTATTATATAGCTCTTCCATTGCCTTGTGTTCATACTGAGTCTCCACTTTCTATGTGGCCCATAGATCATGAATCAGCAAGCTCTTTTTTCTGGAAAAGGCCAGATGGTAAATATTCTAGGTTTTATAAGCCATATATTGCTGTCACAACTACTCAACTCTGCATTTCTAAGACAAAAGCAGCCACAGAGAATATGTAAATGAACGGTGTGTTCCAATAACACTTGGCCCATAAAAACAGAGGGCTGGCTGGATTTGACCCCCAGATAGTTTGCTAACTTCTGTGCTCCATGCTTTGCCATCCTCACACCTGTCTCAGTAAAAACAAGGGGAGTAAGTGAAAGTTGCCATTCTGAACAATGAGGAACCTCCAGCCCCCTTTTTCCTAATCACTCTCAACATTCTGAGAGGGAGATTTAAAACTCCTACTCACCACTAGGGCAAGAGATTAAAGGATTCTGTTCTAGGGAAATAGAGAGGCCTAAAAAAAGATACTGGCATTTGAGAATCCCCAACTAATAGGAGCTGAGTTCTTTCTCAGTGGGCAGTGAAGTCCACTCTAGCAGTTGCCATCTTTGCCCATGAACATATAGTTTTCAGTCAGCTTTTTAGTGCCTCATTTCAAAATATGAACAGACAACCAAGGATCACCAGGCATTTCAGGAAAACCACAATATCAATATTTAAGACAGAGACCAATATAAACATACAAAAAGAATAAGAAGTAGAAGAAGTAAAACAAAAGAAGAAGGCGAAGAGGATGATGAGGAGGAGGAGATGAGAAAGGAAGCAAGTGGGAGGGAGATGGGGAGAAGAAGAAGGAGAAGTCACCATCACCTGAAGAAATGGAAACAATACAAGGAATTTAAAAAGAAACCCTCCCCCAAAATCTATTATAAATATCTTCACAGCGTTTGTTTAACCTATTAGTTTCACTAAGCAAGAATAAGATGCCATGAACAAAAGGAATATTTAGATATTTGGAGAATAATGAAAAAGAAAAAAGTAAATAGAAAGATTGAAAGATGAAATTGAAGAAGTTATCCAGAGAGCAGAAGAAATAGAAAAAAAAATGAGACTATTAATAAGGAAGATTTAACATTTAACTAATAGGAATTCCAAAAAAAGAAAGAATAGAGATAACAGAAGAGAGGACGTTCTCTAAGAAATAACATAGGCAATTTTCCTAGACCTGAAGAAAACTAGATTCCCTATTGAAATGATCCATAAAAGCTCAACACAATGTGCAAGCACCTTGGCATTTTATAGCCCAAGTTTTAGAAGTTATTCAGACAACTAACCTTTATTGAGCTGGGCTAAGTACTGGTGGTCCAGCAACAAATAGGAAAGACACAACCCGTGACTTTGGAAGTTTATAGGCTATGGTGGGTAAGCTTTTTTCATATATCCTCCAAAAGATTCTCCTCTAAAATGTACGTTTACCCCCAGGCTACAAAGTGTTTCTTAGTAAATCATAAGCCTGGTCCAGATGATCAACTTGCCCCATCATGACTAACAGATTCACTCCTAGCCCCAAGTGGCTAGTACAAATTTAACTTCCTTACACCTCTTCTCTGAAACAGGTTTTGTAAATATTTATGCTTTCTTGCTTCAGTCCATCCTGACAACTGACCTTCCCACAGAGTTGGTATATAGTAGGAAACCATGACAACAACAACAAGCATGATATACATCTGCTGTGTCCAATTCTTTCTGGAAAAAAAAATGGTATCTTAACAAGCAAATGAAGATAAACAGTTATATAACATTCAGTTCAGCACTTTACTGGGCTTTTTCACACATTAATTTTCTTACAGCCACTTTAATCCTCTTTACAACCTTGTGATGTAGATACTCTTGGCCATTTATGTACAAAGTTCAAAGAGGTTAAGTAACTTACCCAGGAGCCCACAGCTAGGTAATGGTACTTCTGGAGACACTTGCAGGTCCTCTGACCCAAAACCCAAATTCTTCCTTCCATTGTACAGACTTAATTGCACAATGAACACCCCTATTTGACTACCCTCAATATACACACATACAAACAAAACTCAGTTTGTGTAAAGTAACATCTACCACAAATCACCTCTAAAATTAATCATTAGCAATCATGACTCACAAACTAATCTCTGAATTGGCACAACAGAGCACTTGGTATTGCCGAGAAGCATGTATAAGGTACCACGCATGTACCTAATCTGAGAAAAACAGCAAAATCTAACAGAAAGCTCAATGAGTTGACAGGTCAGATACCAGCCATAATTCTCTCACATTTGGTCAGATTATATAACCTCCCTGTACAAACTGAACCTTACCTATGAAATGAGAGATTGAGACTAGATGGTCCTGATTCCTTTCCAGCTATAACATGACTCTGAAAACACAAGACTTTAGTCCTTATTTAACTATATTTTATTAAGTAAGTAATAAACATTAAAAATTATTTAAACTCACTAGTAATCAAAAACTTAAATCAAGAGGCCAATTTGCCTATCAGATTATCAAATGTTTTTAACTCTTAAGGTTTCTTTAATATCCAAGAAATAAAATCCAAGAGGGAAAATCAGAAATAGGATATGAAAATGTCATTACCCACAGTCCTATGAGTCAAATATAACTACCATTCACATTTGTATGTCCTTCAAAAGCAACATCATATTATTCTTTTAGTTTCATAACGAATTTACTCCCAAAAATGTATTGCAGATACCTTCCTATTTCAATACAGAGCTACATCATCCTTTGATGGGGCTATATCATTATTTATTTAGCCAGTTCCCTAGTTATAGACATTATTTGTTGTTATTTTACTATTATCAACAGCACCAGGGTGGACATCCTTGTAATATACAGCTTGTCTGCTTACTTCCTCAGGCTAAATTCCTACAAGTGGAATTTCTGTTATGCAAATATTTAAGACTTGTGGCAACTTTTGCCAGACTGCCTCTAGAAGTATATTTCAGTCTCCTACCAGCTCCATATGAGACTGCCTATTTCCTATAGCTTCACCAACATGAGGTATAATAATCTTAACTTTTGCCAAAATGACAGTGAAACCCGTTTAACTTGAAATTCTTTGGTTTTTAGAGAGTTAAGACTTTTCATACATGGCTTATCAAAATTTTTAATTATTTATTTCTTTATGATGATTATATCTTCTGCCCATTTTTCTGTTGGAATATCATGGCTGGCAAGATGGCAATTACTATGTCCCCACGGAATTTTTCATATTAGGAGTAGTTGAAGGAAAAGAAGTTTGTTTAACCTGTGAGACATGATTATAAACTATAAGCATTTGAAGAACTTCCCTGGACACAGAAGCCTGTGTAGGGTACAGAATGTGGACCAACATTTATTAAGTGTTTGAATATGACAGCTGGGATTTGTACAAACCACATAGCCTGAGACAGGTCCCATGCTAATCTGGGTGTCATTTGAAGGTGGTCTCCCATCAATCCCCCCTGCCTATGGATAGATTAGGGACTCTAACCATCCTACCCCAACCTGCAGTAGGTATAGACCCCAGCCCTACACAGCCTAACCCAGAAAATCAGGGACAAGTGGAAATGAATTCTAGTTTGAATTATTACCACAGTCAGGAGATGTTACTCACAGCAGAATTGTGCTTGTCCCATCTTTTGTTACAAATAGTATCACAGAACTGGGATATTGCAGGACAAATGAACCTTAGCCACAAATTTTTGCCAATATGTTTTCAGAATTCTTGGGCCCTAGTTTCAAGAGGAAGTATACTCCTTTAGGTTGGAATTCAATTACAAGTACAAGGATAATTTCATACTCTCAGCTAATGGTAGGCAATGCCATGCCTGGCTTCTCACTCTGAGAACAACCACACAAGGTCCACTTGGAAGGCAGGCTGTGTAGTGATCTTCAAGAGCTACTTGAGTTCTGGAGGCAGTATAACCACCCCAAGACCAAAGTCCAACCACCCCAAGCCAAGCTGGACTCAATACCCAAGATAACATGGGAAGTAGGGAATTCAAAAATGAACAGCCCCATGTGGCCATCTGCCTGGACATCCAAGAGTAAAGTTACTTTATCTACTGGGCAAGCTTTCCCAGCATTAGCTGCCTAATGATGCGTTCACTTTCCCCCACGGGATTTCATCCATGTTAGAAGCTACATTGGTAAGCTATATTGGTAATCTTTTAAATCTGGTCAATATTCTACAGTCCATCACCCCCATGGTCAGCAGGCAATTGCAGAGCTCATCATTCAAAGCCTTTGGAAACACTCTAGAGTAAGTTGTCAACTACAAAAGAAATGAGGACACAAAGCTAGACCTGATGACTTCTTCCCTTAGAGGACAATTCAAAAATTACTCAATAGCTGTAAGTAAGTGATTGAGGAGTCTAAGATTACTACAGCATAGACAAAGCATCACTCCAGTTTCCAGCATCAAGCATTTAGGTAGGAGAGAACCCCCTCATGCTGCCTGGATTCTTCCTCATACATGGGCACAGTCTATCCCAGGACCCCAGCAGGTCTGATTAGCTGGTATGGGCAGTGGTCACTCTACCTTTTCATCAATAACTATACACAAGAAGTCAAACTTGGACAGACATCTCTGCTAGCTTATTTTAAAAAAGGTCTGACAAGGCTCTTCAAAAACTTGGCACCTAAGGCATTAACATTCAAATAATAATTACATCCAAATAATAATTAATATGATCCTCTCTCACTGTTTTTACTCCACTCTCTTCAACCAGAGTTGATAGATCTACCTTTGCCAGGATGGTGCATATTCACTACAGCACTCCTATCACATAAAAAGTTTTCCCACACATGGAATTTCTTTGGTTTGCAGGTGAACATGAAATTTCTCCACCTTCCCATTTAAGAAATACTAAGAGATTTGACTACTTGATATTTTTAAATTCTGTAAATAAAATCACAGCCAAAATAAAAATGTAAACAACCAGCTGGGAAAAATATTTGCAGCAAAAATGAAAAATAAACAATTCATATCTTGGTTGTTGAAGAAGCTGATTGATAAGAAAAACACAAAATCATGAAAGGCAATTAACCAAAGAGAAAACATAACTATTATAAAACACACACACGTACACACACTGACCATCTAAAATATTCAAACATGGCACAAGATTTTATTATTACTTGGCCTCTCAACAAAATGCTTTTAATGATATTTTTCAAAGCCTCTGAACTATAATTTCCATGTTTCTGAGCATTACTATGGGAGCTTCTAGAGACCCTCAGGACAACTAGGATTTGTGCTCCTTTAAAAGAGATTAGTGACCAAGTAGCAACTAAAGCCCCCTGGAGACTCCTACCATCTTCTCCTGCTCTAGACACTATCTCCTTCACTTTGTCCTCTTGGGCCACCCTAGGAATAAGCTCACATAAGCCCCTCAGAGTTCATAGTCCTACTGTAACACATCAGATTTATCAGCTTCATTTCACCACTGAATGCCCCTTATCTCTTTCTGTGGATTCTTTCATGATCAGTCTAGCAAGAGGGAAAAAAATTGGGAGACCAGGCACTTCATATCTGAAAATGTATGGGCCCTTTCTTAAAGAAAAGTAATTCTAACTGTAGAGCAAAAAGTAAGTGTATAAGAGATTGGAACTTCGTAAACTGGTTTACTAAAGATACAACTGAATTTGAATTACTAATTGACACAGTATAAGAGACAATCAAGGAGTGTAGAAGGAATACTGCTGACCTAGGACCTATCCTGGCTTTCACACTTTCACAGTTTTTCAAAACACAGGAATCACTCACTAAATAGTGGTAAGAATTCTTAACATAGAACAGAGGGTCCACTAGAAAAGAAATTTGTCCCTGACCTTTGATTGGTCTACATGCAGGCCAAATGGATTCCATGACTACTAGTTTAATTAAACCCCAGGCAGCTGAGAACCACCGAGGGAGATCTGACCCTTAGAAACAAGGAAAGAGCCTTGGAGACTAGAATGTGCTCCAAGAAGGTATTTCTGATTCTAGATAGAATAAATCATCAGGGATTAGAAATAAGTGCCCACCCTAGGAAGGAATCTTAAAATTTTAGATTGGAGAAGACCTAAAAGGCTATCTTAAGATCCAAGTACCTATGCAATGCATGAATGTCCTCTACAGCATTCTGCATGGGTGAGTTCTATACAGTTTCCTTCCATTTCTTAAGCTAAAAATCTCCCTTTGTGTAAGTTTAACTTTAGGCGTGGGAGGTGTTGCTCATGTCACTTGGAAATCAGTCCTGGTTGCTTCCATCTAATATGGGAGCTGAAAGGCAGAATGTTACTACTCTGAAAGTGTAGGGAGTGAGTGGAGCTCAACTTCATGCATCCCTCTTCTCTTCCCCTTCCTTCCCTTTGCCTCAGAGGAAGGGGTGCTCTCCTCCAGCCAAAAGCTAATCTTTCCATCTGAACTCTATTCCAATGATTCTCAAACATTAAGATGTATCAGAATTACTTGGAGTGCTTAATACAGATTTTAAGTTACCACCCCAAAGTTTCTGATTCATCAGGTCTGGCTGTGACCCAAGAATCTGCATTTCTAAATTTCCAGGTAATACTGATGCTGCTGATCCAGGAACCACACTTTAAGAACCACTGCTGTAGAACAGATGTCAAAGCCCTCTTTCAAGAGACAAATAGTAAATAGGTTAGGTTTTGAAGGCCCTATGGTAAAAAAAAAAAAATATATATATATATATATGTATATATAAATATATACATATATATAAATATATACATATATTTTTATATATGTGTATATATATATATATATATATATATATATATATATATCCATATCCCCATCCATCCTATGGTCTCTTCTGCAATTGTTCAGCTCTGCTGTTACAGTATGAAAGCAGCCAAAGATGATATGTAGATAAATGGACATGGCTGCATTCAAATAAAACTGCATTTACAAAAAAAAGCCATAGACTGGCCTGCAGGTTGCCATTTGCCAACCTTTGCTCTAGACTCTCTTGCTGCTCATAGTTCTACTGTCATCCCTAACTTTTACAGACCAATTTCTTGAACAAGTCAACACTCTTTGTTTCTACCGCCTCACTTCCCATTCACTCTGAAATCCTTGTAATCTAGCTTTCATCCACTCCATTGCACTGAAATTGATCTGAGCAAAGTCTTCAGGCCTGTCATATGAGAGGGTTCGGTCCTTTTCTTATCTACACTTTTCTCTTGCAATGACTCTATTGACTTTTCCATCTCTCTTAGAACATCTTCCATCAGCTTCTTTGACACCACTCTATAGCTCCTGTCATATATCTTTTTTTGTTGCTTCTGAGTTTTCCTTTTCTCTCGCCAGCCTCAGCTTCACAGAACTGAGTCCAGTGCCATTGCATAAGACCCAATGTTCAGAAGGGCCCCTGCTTGGGATTTAATGTACTGCAGTCACTTTTTTGAGATTCCTAATAATTTTCCTTTTGAATTTCTGCTTTGAAGTGAAGTCCAGTGGGACAATGGCAAATGCAGTGGGTTTGGAGCCTCAGCTCATGTTCATCCTGCCTCTGTCTACCTCCCAGAGATGAGTTCTTGCTGTCCACTGTCATGCCACCTTGCATCTCAGGGCCTGCATGGCCTCCCCCACTCATTTCTATTCCATGACTCTTGCTACTCTCTGTCCCTAGAAAGGGTCTGGGCACAGTACTGGGAGGATCAGGATTGGGTACAACATTCCATTCCTGTGCCACACTAGTGTATGTGGCAAGTGATCAACTGGAAGCTGAGTCTTAGTCCACCAACCTCTTGGCCACTCTCATCCAGGTACTCTGTTGTGGTTCAAAGTGCAGAGGTTTAAACATCTTTGGGGGCCACCTATCTGCCATGAGTAAGGGCAGCAGACCATGGTTAGAAGAAATGACTGGCTTCACATCCCCAAACCCACATTTGCCCAGGACTTGGTGTAGAATTCATGGTGACAGAAGGGAAAAGCTAGTAGCCTTCAGGTCCAAGCAAATGAGTATCCCATATCATGGGGCAGGGCCCACACTTGCCTCACAAGCATTCCCTTGCCCAATAATGTTCCTTCAGCCAGTTCAGTAAGAGAACCAGATGTGGGAAGGAGAATCCTCCTTCTTCCTTTGCCAATCTTCTGGAGTTTGGCTTCAATTTGTCTCTTCTGTCCAGCTTGAGGTACCCTCCAGAAATGAGCCATGAAATATGAAATGTATCATTTCAGGAATTCCACATACTAGTTAAATACTCAGATATTTGCCCTTAAAATTGGCATTGCCAAAAGAAGGCACAAAAGACCACATATTGTATTATTCCGTTTATATGAAATATCCAGAATAGACAAGAATACAGAGACAGAAAGTAAACTAGTGGTTACCTAGGGCTAGGGGGAGTGGGTCACCGGGTATGGGGATTTCTTTCTGGGATGATGAAAATGTTCTAAAATTAGATTGTGGTGATGGTTACATAATTCTGTGAATATACTAAAAGCCACTGAACTGTACTTTCAATGGGTGAACTTACTATATGAAAATTATATCTCAATAAAGCTGTTAAAAAACTGGCACTGCACAATATAAAGATGAATGATAAAATTTATGCTAATAATATAAAGTTTCAATTTTTCTTTATTGGAATGACACTAAATGGCAAAATAAAAGCCATCATAATGTCAAAGGAGAGACCTCAAAGAACAGAAAATCTTCGTAATGTAACCATAATATATAATAGTACTTTTTTTCTGTGTTTTGAGCAACTGGTCCTGTATTTCATTTACTTTGACTCCACCTCTGACCTCTTATATTTTAGCATTTCCCGTCATTTTACCTTAAGCTTTTTTTTCCTTACAATCTCCCCAGGAAGTCTCATTTGAGACCCAAATTTCAGTTACCATATGTTTCTTCATGATTCCCAAATCTTTATCTACAGCCCAGAAAACTTAAGATACAAATATCCAAAGGCCCAGTGAATATCTCCACAGGCACTTATATCTCAACATATGTACACATGTAATCATAATCTGCTCCTTCTTTTACTTCATATTCTGGTGAAGGACATTACTATCCACACAACTGCTCAAACCAGAAACACTGGAGTCCTCTTGTTCTCTCTACCCACCCCACCCCCTTTCATTTAGTCATTCACTGAATTCTATACATTTTAAAACCCCAAGTATCTTCCAATCTAGACCTTCCTTTTGGTTGCTATCTTCATCAAATCTTAGCTAGATTACTCAAATAGCTTTTGTATGAATCTTTTCATCTTTAATCTCAACCACCTATAATTCATCTTCCATTTTTCTAAAATACAAAGCCGAACATGCAGATATGTTCAGAATGCAGATATGTGCCACCAGACCATAATTAAATGGAAATTCATCATGGCATGCAAGACCCATGAATTTATAGTAGAAAAACACTGGAAACAAAGTAAATGTCCAATAAAAGGGGAGTAGTTAAGTAAGTTGTAGTATATCAACTTGATGGATGCATTCATTTGAAATGTTAAACTATTAATTATTAAAATAAACAGTGATATATTCAGATGGTACTTTATTAAATTATGCAGTCATTTAAAATCAGATATTTAAAAAATAATTTCTGGTAGTATGGTGCTATAATTGCCAAACTGGTCATCAATTAAGAAAAAAAACTAAAACTGAAAGATAAAATCTTCTTAAATTAATGTATCAAATGATAAGACAATAAGATACCAAATCAAAAACTAAATAAAGGCAAAAATTCAGAGAAGAAAACAGCACTAAAGCTGGGTTTAGCCATGAGAGTATTTGCCAAGTTACCTCAATTTGAGTTTAATTTTTCACAACCTCTTGAGGATTGGTCAAGGTGGGAAAACTAATGGGTAACTCTTCCCATAAAGTTGAGATCTCAAAGGGCTATGCCCCCATGGTAAGAATGAACTAACAGAAATAAAATGACCCCCACCTTCAAAGAACTTATAAAGAAAACTTCATGTGTGGGAACTTCATCATGAGCAGACGTAACAAAATTTAAATCTGCCCTGAGAACTTATAATGACAACCAGCACTCATATGGGTTTGTACCTCCAAACTTCCATAACTTGAGAGATTTCAAAGAAATAAACTTAAAATCTCAAGCTGAGAATTTAACTTAAAATGTCCCTGCTACACACTGATGTTCCTCCCCAGCAGGCACCTGGCAGAAACAAATGCAAATTCTCTCTGAAAGAAACTATCTTCATGAGGGTCTCATAGAGTTTACCCAGAAAGAGTTTCAAGGCACAAATCACAGAAAAAAATCACAAAATGCATAATAAAATAAGATGAAATAACAGCAAAATTAGAGCTGTAAATAATTAAATACTGTAATTAACAGACCAAAACTAACATTTAATAATTTCAGGAAATAATAGACTTGAAAATACAAATAAACAGCAATTCGATTTTTTAAAAGAGTAAAAGGAACATCTAGATATTAAAAATGTAATCTTTGAAAATAAAATCTCAATGGAAAGGTTTAACAACAGAGTAGAAACAACGGAAAAGAGAATCAATGAATCATTAGATCTAAGGAAATTATCCAGAATACAGTGCAGAGGGACAAGCACAGAGAAAGTATGAAAGTTTGAAAAACAAAATGTATGTAAAAGTCTAGAGTCTATTAATTTGGACTTACAGAATAGTTTCATAACCTTTAAAATTGGATTAGTTTTGTAACCATTAAAGCAACTGAATCAGAGTTTAAAAGTTTCCACATCTGGAGAAACCTCCAGATATGGAGGGCTTTGCTAGCAAGTTCTACCAAATGTTCAAGAAAAATGTAATTCCAAACTTAAGAAAACTCTTCCAGAGAACAAAACGTATTTTGCAATTCATTTCTCATTTTAGAAGCCTAGCATAGTCTTGATTCTAAAAGCTGACAAGGACCTGTAGCAATGGAAAAGCACAGACCAATTTCAATCAAGAATTCTGAGGCAATAATCTTAAACAATGTATTAATAAATTAACAACATATAAAAACTTATCCACACATAGAAAGGATAACCTAGCCATAGCAGGTTGATGTATGCCAGGAATATAATACTAGTTTAACACTAAAAATCAATGTAATTGTTCTCCATATTAATAGAGTAAAAATAATGTGATTTCTTCTTATAGACAAAGAAAAGACATTTTTAAATTCAATATCCATTTGTATTCTTTAAAAAAAAACTTTTGATAATCTAAAATTCTTTAACTTGATAAAGGATATTAACAACAACAAATACAAAGCTACAGAAATATCACAATTAGTAGGAAAACTGTGAAAGCTTTCCCTTTGCCATAGAGAATAAGACCCACTATCTCCACTTTTATAAAATATTATACTAGAAATCCAAACCAGTGTGGTAAGGGAAAAAGAGAAACAAATGATATAACAACTAGAAAAGAAAAACTGAAATTGTCATTTTTGTATATGATAGAATCCAAAACAATTAATAAATAATTAGAATTAGAAAATTTACATATTTTTCTTTATACAAAGTCAATTTACAAAAATCTATTATATTTCAATTACAGAAGAGACAGATAATTAGAATATGTATTTTTTCAATAGGTTATTTTCAATAGCATTAAAAAGGAATTTAACAAAAGTTGTACAAATCTTCTATGAGTAAAATATTTTTTTAATTACAAAAAGCATTCACTAAGACCTAGATAAACAAAATTATATTCCACATTCATTTGACTTGAAGACCTGACATTACCAAGATGTCCATTTCCCCTAATTTAATCAATGAATCCAATAATATTCTAATAAAATCCCAGAGCTTTTTTTAAATTGACTTTGCCAAACAGTTTGTAAAATTTATTTGGAAGAATAAAGGGCGAAGATTACTCAAAACACTCCTAAAGAAAAAACTAGGATATTTGCTTTACTAGATATAAAAACTTCAAATAAAGCTGACATAATTAAGAAAATGTAATATTGGCATAACAATAAATAAATTAACCAAAGAAGCAGATTACAGAGCATAGAAATTGACCCATTCATATATGGAAACTTGGTGTATGGCAAGGCTGATATCTCAAGTCAGTGGAGAAAGAGCAAATTTTTAATAAATAAATTGTGCTGAGCCAATTGATTATCCTTATTTAAAAGAAAAAGAAAGAAGGGATGCCTGGGTGGCTCAGCAGTTTGGCGCCTGCCTTTGGCCCAGGGTGCGAGCCTGGAGTACCAGGATCGAGTCCTGCGACCAGCTCCCGGCATGGAGCCTGCTTCTCCCTCTGCCTGTGTCTCTGCCTCTCTTTCTCTCTATGTCTATCATAAATAAATAAAAAATAAAAAATAAATCTTTAAATGTTAAAAAGATAAAGAAAAAAATAAAAGAGAAAGAAAGAAAATATGCTTTTACCTCACTTCACACACAAAGTTAAAAACCTAACTGGAAGACAAACTATAACATTTTCAGAAGACATGTAGAATACCCGTCATACTTGAGGGAGGAAATTTTACTTTAGACACAAAAGGCACAAATTTTAAAATAATTTTTTTTACTTTTGACAACATCAGAATTATCATTATCTGTTTACCACTAGATACCAAAAAGACAGTGAAAAACAGAATGGGAAAAGATGATTGAACCCATATATTCCAAAGAATTATTATCTAGAACTTCTATACACCAGTCAAGAAAAGAAAACCCAAGAGAAATATGAGCAGAAGATTTGAACAAGCTCTCCACTAGAAGATAAACCATATGAAGAGATGTTCTGTCTCATTACTAATTGGAAAAATACATATTTAAACCAAATGAGAAAGCATTTCATAGCCACCTTATTAGCAAAAATTATACTGTCTGACAATATCAAACATTGACAAGGGTGTAAAACAACCAGAATTCTTACACATTGCTGTTAAGAACATAATTTGGTACAACCACTTTGGAAAATAATTTGGAATTATCTCAGTGTTTGAAGAAGAGTTGCTCTTAGTTATACTTTACAAAGAAACTCTTAAATAATTGTAATAGGAATTATATATATTACAGTGTTCTTTGCCCTACCATTTATAATGGGAAGAAAACTGAATAAGCCCAAATATTCATTATGGACAATAAGTTGTGGTATATTCATATATTGGAATACTTTACAGTCATGCAATGAGTACAATGTAACACATGATTACATGGAAACAACACAGGTGTTTAATACTGGATGAAAAAAAATCACAAGAGAATGCATCCAGTATGAATCCACTTAAGTATAGATTAAAAAGTATCTACTAAACCATATGTTGTTTAGAGAAATAACCAAATACATATAATAAAATTATAAAGAAAATCAAGGGTACAATAAACACAAGATTTAGGATAGTGGTCATGTGAACTTCAGGAGGTAAGAAAGGATGAGATAAGAAAAAGGCACACAGGGACAAAGATAATGGTAATGTTCTTCATCTTAAACTGAATGATAGGCATATGGGTATTAATTATACGTTGATTCATTACAGCTTATATGTAATTTATAAATTTTTGTATGTATTAAACACTGAATAAAATTTTAAAAGAGTACCTACTGATATGAAAATGTGTATTTGTTCAAATGGTCATAAATTATACTATGTAGCAATATAGAAACATGCTTTTGATGTATTAGTTGAAATTAGGATACTAAATTATGGATCAAAAACTATGGCTACAACTACACACAAATTATGGTTATAAAGGGATACAAACTGAATATAAGCAAGGCCAAAGAAAAGGTACTTGATTTTTAGATCAATTTTTCTTCTTTATTTTTATTTTCATTAACACGATCATAATTCCATGACAATAAAATGATATCATTAAGACAGAAAACTGATGCTCTGAACAGGTCTCCCGTGAAAACCATCTGGACTCCAGATCAAATAACCAAGGCACCACCATTCACCTGGTAGTAGCATATCTCAGTTGCAAACAAAATATTTAAGGAAAAAAATCAATCTCTTGATTGCTGCACTTATGAACCTTGCTTTATATAGCAACCAAAACATACCTCATCGGCCTTCTTTATCCATCTTACCTTTGACCATAATCCTGACAACCGTAGAAACATGGTACCCAGAGAGCTGAGAAAGGACACTGCCACAAAAATCTTTCCTAAGGACAACTGCAACCCAATGACCTCATTCTATAAAAGACATTAGAAGAGAGAGATAATGACCAATTGACTCCTTGTTACTAGGGGACTAAGAAGCAGGAATATGATTTAAGGAAACCATACCAGGTTCAATTTGATTTGCAACCAAAACTGCTCCTACTATCCTGCAATTAAGTATCATGAATAAGTCAAGGTCATCAGAAATATTTCATCTCAATCACCTTAAGAAAAAATAAAAATGTTTAAGGAGATATAAAAAGGAAATTTGAGGAAGACTAATAATTATTCCTGTACTCATTCAAATATCTAAAGTTTGTGAAAAAATAGAAAATGAAGTATAGATTAGTGATGGTGTTGAAATGACTTTAAATCACAATTAAGCGTTCATACCATCAAACTTAGAAGAAAAAAAAAAGCCAATACTGCTATATTGAAGTTAAGAATAAATTAGAGGCATGTAAAAGTCTGGAATAACAATATGCTATAAAAATTACTGATATAAAAATATGCCATTTAACAAATTTGATACTACAGAGGCATAAAATTCTACATAGAGTCTGGAAGCAACCATGTGAGCATAAGGAGGTAGCTGGGGTAATGCCAACATGGTTAATTCAGAAAGGAACTCAAATTTATAACTGGTTAGGTTTAATTTCTGTTTTGAAGATAAATTACATGCCAGAAATCTATATGTTTCAGAAATTTTTCTACTGATATTTAAAGGTAAAAGCTGGACAATATAAAAAATATTTTTCAGTAAATATCTTCCATCTTTTTTACCCAAATCTCACAAACCCCTCAGTTCACACACATGTATGCACACACTCTCACACATAGTCTCATGCACATCTCCTAACTAGATTTCCAGTGATGAACAATTCTAGGTTACCAACTATCATGCAATATATAGGTATAAAACATTGTTATTTTTTTAAGAACTAGTTGTGCAATTTTGGTGTTCAAAGATTTTAAAAGAAATTGATTTGGGAAAAGTTGGAAAGGAAGCCCAAGTTGATTGACAGTCTGGAGTTTGTGTTTCCACCATCTGAGCATAGCCAAATGCAAATGTGATTAAGTTCTGAGAGACAGGAATCTGGGAAGTGTCTGAAGCTTATTAGAATCTTCTCTCTAGACACTATCCTGCAAGGGCATCAAGGGTGACCTCCAGCTTAATGTTTTAGGAGCCCCCTAGATTAGGGAAGAGAAAACAATCTTTATTCTACACATCAAATCTAATCCATTGGTGGCTGTTATTGGAAGTTAGGGTTCTGAGTTCATGTCCAGGACCAATGGGAAGAAGAACAGAAACAATTTGTCTGCCATAAGCACACCAAGAGAAAATGGTGGCAGAGCTACTACATGGTTGCTATCTTTGCCCTAAGCAAATTCTGCAATTACTTACATCATTAGGAGGTTAAACATACACATGTTCTATGACAAGTACATTTCCTATGCCATTGCTTTTGTAAATAGAAATTTCATAAATGTAAACCTATTTCATGCAATCATTCAACAAAGACATTCTCCAGTTCATTTAGAAAACCCATTTTTATGTATCCACTTAACAAACTGAGTCTTAATTATATGTACCACACATCATTCTGGGTACCTAGAGATATAAAATAAGAACGGGCTCATGCTCTCAACAAATTCACAATCTAGACTAAAAGATACAAAAATCATCATCATACACTATGCCAGTGGAGAAAGGTACAAAATATGAAGGAGACACAGAGAAGGGGGAACTAACTCTTTCTAAGAGAACTCATAAGAGTTTTATCAGAGGAGGTGATACTGCTTTTGGTCTTGAAAGACAGGTGTTTGTCAAGTGAGACTGGTCAAGGCATTCCATTCAACATTTAATCAACAAACAGGTTCCTTTAGTTGAGCCAGACTCTTTGCAAATTGCTGGGAATAGAAATAAATGCCAAGTCATACCCTTCAAGAGCTGTGGTCTACAAGTTTGGAGGCAGATGAGTAGAATCTGATAAAGAAACAGATTGGAGTGGTAATAAAGATTGGAATGGTAATAGGAATTGTGATTCAAAGGAATATTACAAAAAGATATTTTACCAAGTGAAAAATATCTTTATAAATCACCCTCCTGGGAATTCTGTTTCAATTTAGAATACAAAAGGCTGGAAAGAGCTCCAAACCTAACAATAAGAAGCTGGACGGACTACAAATCATAACTTTTCTTGAACCATCAGAGAGCTGCAATTATAGGACAACCTAGTAACCTGGATTCTAAGAAAAGAAAGGACTTTCCAAGGAAAGCCAGGGCAGGAGCACTTGCTCATCAGAGCCAGAGCAACGGAGGAAGAGATACTGGGTGCTATATAAGTGGTTAAGAAATATGCAGCTAAAATTTTTAATCAGTTGCAAAAGGTCAACCATCTTTTACCTCCCTCAGCTTGTAACAGCTATAGTGCAACCATTTGAAATAGCAGGCTTGAGTAAAAAGGCAACAATTTATTTAGGTTCAGGAATAGTTGATTTTTTCCAACCCTAATAGGCCCTATATTTTGAGACTATCTATTATTCCCTCTGCTTCTGCTATCAAATCAGCTAATTCTTACCCGAGCTCATCTAATTCTTGAAAGATGTTGCTACAAGCAGCAAGTGAAAGCCTAACACATCAACACTCTGGTTCTTTTAACCACTTTCCTTAGAGTACCCACATGAGGATCATCATATAAATGATCGTGGGTTCATTGAACACACACACACAAATCTTCAGGTGGTAAAAGATGCTTAGTATAGGATTCCTACACTAATTCATAAACCTCTAGAAACCTAAGACTCTCAATCCATTCCTATTTCAAAATCATTACCAACACTTAGAAAACAGGTCTAGAAACAGAATAAAGAGTCCAGAAATACACCCACTCACATTTAGTCAAGTGACTTTGACAAGGCACCTAAGAAATTCAGTGAAGAAAGGAAATCTCTTCAACAACTGTGTTGGAATAACTGGATACCCATACCAAAAGTGAGAGAGAGAGAAAAAAACCACCTTATACCATACACAAAAGTCAATTAGAAATCGGACATATACTTAAATATATATAAAGGTAAAACAATAAAGTTACTAGGAGAAAAAAAATCATAGTAGAAAATCTTTACAGCCTTGTAATAGGCAAAACTTTTTCAAGAATGATATAGAAAGTATGAACCATAGAAGAAAAACATTCACATGACAAATACATTGTGTCCAGAACAAATAAATCCTATAAGCCAATAATACAAAGAATTAAACTTTTTTAAAGATTTTATTTATTTATTAGAGACAGAGAGAGAGAGAGAGGCAGAGACACAGGCAGAGGGAGAAGCAGGCTCCATGCAGGGAGCCCGACGTGGGACTCGATCCTGGGTCTCCAGGATCACGCCCTGGACTGAAGGCGGCACTAAACCGCTAAGTCACCAGGGCTGCCAAGAATCAAATTTTTTAAATGAGTTTAAGACTTCAACAGTTCACAAAAGAAGATACACAAATAACCAATAAGCACCTGTAAAAAGTAGTCAACCTCTCTATTTAACACAAAGTAAAATACAATGACACACCACTACATACTACACATACACATACATATGCACACACATACGCACACAAAAACACCTGTAATCTTAAAAATATTAACAACACAAAAGTTGGAGAGGATGTGAAGAAAACCAAATTTTCATTAGTTCTAGAGGGAGTATAAAATGGTACAACTACTTTGGGAAACTGTTGAGCAGTTCTTAAAAAGTTAAACATACATCTACCCTGTGACCCAGAAATTCTATTTATAGATATTTTCCTAAGAGAAATGAAACATATGTTTATATAAAGCTTTATATAAGAATGTTCATAACAGTTTTATTCATAGTAGCTAAAAACTGGAAACAATCCAAATGTACATCAACAGGAGAATGGAGTAGTTAAAAACCATGATACATTCAAAGATTGAATACTAATACTACTCATAAATAAAAAGGAATGAACTACTGATACGCTCATGAATGAATCTCAAAAATATTATGCTCAGTGAAAGAAACAAAACACAAAAGAGCACAGATCCTATGATTCTGTCTATAAGAAATTCAAGAATAAGTAAGGGATCACTAACCTATAGTGATAGAAAGTAGAGCAGTAGTTGATGGATGAGTATAGGGACTGACTAGAAAGATGCATGAGGGAACGTTCTGGACTGATGAAAATTTTTTATGTCTTGATATGCGGTTGTCAAAACTGATCAAAGATCTGAGCATTTCACTGTACACAAATTCTACTTCTGTTCTGTAAAAAGGTTAATAAATGTTGCTAAAGGTTTCGATTTCAGGTGGCAGCTTCCTAGACATAATTGATAAAAATGTAAACTTTTCCTGAAGTCTTGGCCTTGCACTTTCTTTTGATAGATATAAAGTTTGAATCTCCCTGTAATTCCATGAATCTCCTACACTTGGGCTGGAGGAGAGGTCACGCCTACCCATCTGAAATGTTGGCCTCAGATCCTGGAAGAGTGAAAAAAGTAGCATTTCAGAAGAAGCTGAAAATAGGGTGGGATGAACCTAAGGGAGACACTACAAGAATAGGAGCCTTGCCACTCTACTATAGGACAGTGACCCAGAGCTGACTCATCAGATACAAAACTACATAAAGGTGGTTGCCGAGGACTGATCTTCATATCCACCCGCTCTGTGCATAGATGCAGAGCCACAATAAGGATGTCTTGCCTTATGTTTCAACTAACCATAAGCTGAAAATTTACTGAAACCAATTACCTAATCCGTTGGCTCAAACTTTTCCCATTTTGTCTTTAGAGTACTCAATTTAACATAATCTTGGCTGGATGAAGCCACCTGTACTTCGATCTCACAAAAGACTTTCCATAGAAGCAAACACAATTGACTTGCACTTAAGTGTTTTGTCTTGTAAGTGCTTTAAGCCATTGGTGCCAGCCTCAAGTTAGTATCATGGCCAAAAATAACCAATTTGGTCCGTGATTCCTGATAACAGCTGGCACAAATCAAGCTACCATCCTTCAGAACTGAAGTCTTTGGGTGTATTGGTAAGTGGATGAAAAAGTTTCAGCAGAGAAAGCTGATAACTTTATTTTTAATGTGCTTATTCAATGCTGAGACAAGTGTTAGTGGATTTTAGAGACATTTGGAATAAGAATGGAAATTTGGTGTTCTTTGGTCATAGGAACACACTGTGACTTCTCAAATATAGAAGCAGATTACTTTTTTTTTTTTTTTTTTTAGAAAACAAAAGCAACTTAATGATTTTAGGGGGCTGTTTATTTATTTACAAATGAATGGGTCTTGCAGAATCCAATTCTGGACCACAATATTCGCTAGTGAAAACTACAGCCAAAATGTAATTTGTCTGCCTGTTACCAGTAAATACAGAGGTGGGGAGACCCTGGCCTTAATGCTTGATTTGTAGCCATCCCCAAACGTTGAAAGCAACTATATTATGGTGACAACAGTGTTGCAATTCACAGGGTAATTTCTTCCTGGTGGATCTCCACTGTTATTTAATTCAGGGAAGTACATAAGAGATTGTAATAACAATTTAAAAAAGAGCCACATTTAGTGGTTAAATTTCTTACTTTCTTGCAATAATACCCTTCTATTTCTGTGACCACTTCTTTGCAGGTGCAACCCTACTTTATTCACTCACCTGACCTGGTTCTATACGGTGGTTATTCAATATAGCTCCTGAACCCTCATTATTTTTCTTCACTATCCTGCCACTTGTAGATTCCTCCTCTCACATCTTAATTACCATGACTTTATGGATAGGTCCCAATATTATAACTACAATTCTTTTGTCTCTTTTAAAAATTCTTTTTTTTTTATTTTTTATTTTTTTTTTTTCTTTTAAAAATTCTAATCCTACTGCTTACTTTTCACTTGGATAATCCATCATACCCCCAACTCTGCATATCAAGCCAACATCACTCCCCACTTTCTCTAACATCCCTTAAAAGCACTTCCAGGCTTCAAGACTCCCATATCCAAAACTTTGTTGATTTCTTTTTCTCCTTTCTTCATCCACATCCTATCAGTCCTCAAGTCCTGGTAAATCTTCTCTCATGATTTTCTCTCTCCACTACCTTTTCCATTGTTCTATACTACAAGATTCCTTCTTGAACTGCTGCAGTAGCCTCTTCCCAATTTCCCTGAGTGTCCACCTCTGGTCTATTCACATAGCAACAAGGGCAGCCATTTCAAGATGTGAAATTGAACATGTCACTTCCAGGTTAAGAATATTCCATTGCCTTCTTATTATTCTCAAAGTAAAAACAAAGAATTCAGTATAAGCTTTTCTGTTTAGTCTCAAGTCACCACCCTCTACTAGTCACATTTCATTTTTTTGAATGTATGCTCCCTGCTACCACGGGACCTCTCTATATGCTGTTCCCATTGTCTGGAATGCTTTTCTCCCTTTCCTCACTTCCCTTGGCATAGTTCACTCCTACTCACCATCAACCCAAAAATCTTTTTTTTTCTTTTCAGAGAAATATCTCTGATTTCTATCTACTCATACTAGAGCAAATTCCATCCTGTTATACATCCTCAAATAATCTTGTACTTTTTCTTCATAGCTTTATCCTAGTTTGTACTTAACCTCTATGTGATTATTTAACAAACATCGGATTCCCTTACTGGTCTATAAACTTTCAAATGGCAAGAATCATGTCTGTTTGGCTCACTAATATTGTATCACTAGCATGCTCTAACCCATTCCATAGCCTCACTGACCTCTCTTCTGTAATTAGCCACAGTGATCTTCATTCCTGAATTCCTAGAATACATCTTATCTGTGCAATTCCCTTCATATATACTATAGGCTACATGATGGTTTTTAACTTTTCTTGTTACTGTGGTGGAGTGGAAAGAGTACTGGAACTGGAGTCAGAAGACATGCCTGGGTCTACTTCAGCAATAGTAAGGGCACTTCAGACAACACAGTTGGGTGATCTTGGGAAAATTGCTTAATTTCCAGAGCCACAGTTTCCTGTCTGAGAAGTGGGAATAATAGTACCTCACAGGCTGCTGTGAGGGTTCTTGAAGGATCTAATCCCACAGGCTGCCAGAAGAATGATTTGTCTGAAGGCACTTTGCAAACAATGTAGCATGCAAAGTGTTTGCTGCCAGCTGGTAATTATCTTCCAAATAGACTAGAAACCCCTTGCCAGAAGGGGCAAGTGTATCACATCCTGTGTCCCTCAGAGTGCCTAGTAGAGTGTCCTCCACATGATAAGTGGTCAATAAATATTTGTTGTATAAAGAGAGAAGTCAGCCTGTCAGCTGCAGACAACAGATGATGGGTGTCCCACAGCTCCACTGCTACTGGCTGCCATCCAGTTGCCCCTCCCCCTCCGGCTGCACTCACCCCCTAGCCTGCATATCCCAGCCTCCACCGACACCGAATTCTCAACATACACCCTTGAACCCAGCTAACGGCTGTGTAATATGGCGTCAGTAATTTCTGGGTACTTTTCACTTTTTTCACTCTTAGGACAAAGAATGGGAGCAATGAGATAGCATGCTAACGCTAGAAAATGCTGTGACACTTTAGGTACCAAGGAAATTAGTACAGAGAGCTCTTTCCTCAGATCGTTCAATTCTCTGGGAGCTTTATCCCCCCAGAGAGTGTGAATGGGAAATCACAACTCAGCCTAATCAATATAGGCTGTAACAGCTCTCACATAATCATTAAAGAGTCTATATCTCCATCAAGAAAGTAGGGCTAAGGGGTGAGGATGGGGATGGATAGGCCTTCTGAATACATACAAAAATATTTTCTTAGAATTGAAAGAGATCTTTGATGTTATTTAGATCAAATTCCAAATCAAATGCAATAATGTCTACTTTAATATGTCTCATGGGCTACTTAAACATTTCCAATGATAGGAAACCTGCTATCTAGGATGACAGACCAACTATAAATTCCATTTTAGAACACACTTCATCTAAATCCTGATTTCACAGATTATGAAATTGAGGCCTGCAGAGTGGAGAGACTTAAGATCACATCGTGATTTAGAGATAGATCTAGAACAGAAATTCTTCTGCTCATAAGAGAAAGTTAAAGCACTTCTGCATCCCACATCATCCCGTTATTCCTACTCTCTGCTCCATGTTCTGTCTCCAGAGCAACAGAGACTCTAATCCCTTTTCTACATGACAGCCCTTCAGATTTTTCAAGAAAGCTTTATGTCAGCTCTTGAGTCTTTCTGCAAAAGAAATAATATTCTCTATTCCAGCCCTTTCCACTTTTCTTCACTTGGCATGACTCTACACCCTTGATCACCTTCAGCACTTGATGACCCACAGGTTGAAGACACTTTTTAAATTAGGGACACCCAAGTTGAACAAAATCCCAGTAGAGTACAGTGGGCTATGAGATTCCTTTGGTCTTTACACCCCACTTCTTTCATTGTACCTAAAGATTGTTTTACCTTGTTAGCAACCAGATCACACTGCTGAAGCTGTTATAATAGTTATCTATAGAATACTTAGTATGCTCTGCCATCGTTCTAAGTATTTCACATGTGTTTAAATCTTACAATTATTCCAAGAATATTAGCTAGAACTAATATTATAATTCTCATCTCCCAGGTATGGAAGATAAAACACAGACTTTTAAAAACATACCCTAGATCTCACAGTCATTAAGTAGCAGAGCCAGGGTTCTAACTCTAGTAGATGACTTCAAAACCTGCACTCTTAACTTAATGCCACACATGACTTAATGAAAAATAAACAATTTATAAAAAAATGTTAATTCTATTCATTTCTGCCAAGAGAGACCTCTCACGACCTGTGAAATGGGATATTTTTACTTTATTTTGTACCCATGCCTATTAAATTTCAGATTGTGAGTTTGGGATGCTCCTTCTCAGCTTCCATTCTATAATTCATTATATTAACTTTTTTCCTTCAATGTGTGTCATCTTCAAACCTAATAACATGCTTTCTAGCTGTTCATTTAAGTTGTTGATAAAAATTTTATAACTAGCAGAGGGCTTGGTGATAATAAAAACTTGACTGGCATTAAAAAATAATCCAAGAGTTGGTCCTTCTTTGCTCTTCCTGCTTAGCCAGTTAGAAAGCTACATAACCACTCGATGCTCTGGCCCACATTTCTCCATTTTGTCAGAAGGATATAATAAAGAAATTAACAAATACATACAAAAATCAAGATAAGATTCTAAGACTACAGAATTCCCAAACCTCTGTGCCTAGAATATCTTTATGGAAATGAGGCTAGCACAGTCTGATGTGTTCTTTGTGAATCCATGTTACCTCTAAAACATTACAACTTTTGGTAAATTACTTATAAATCATTGTTTGATGGTCTATTTTAGAAATGAGGCCTAAAGTTTTCATTAAGCTTACTGATTCTCTATTGGGTCTAATATTCACCCTCCTTAAGGTTTATTGGAACTAACTATGGCTTTCTCACTCACTCCCCATCCATTATCAGAACCCCGATAAAAGTTTCCAGCACTGCTACCTCAAGCACATATGCACATTCTTTTAAAATCATGGGCAGCTGGTCATCTGAACCTAGGAACTGAAACATATTTTCACAGCTTCAGATTCTTTCATCACCTGCCTCTGTGACATCTTCATCTAGGCATCTATGAAGTGTTTCTGATTTAATATGTACCAAATGGAGCTTCTAATTGTGACCCCAGTCCCAAACTTGCTCCTCCTACAGCTGTTGTGAGTGCATCCATGAGAACTGCCCTTCAGCAATAGAAGCCACTGCACCAGGATGTGCCTGGGACTTACACTCTCCATCTCTCTCCCCAGAGTCTTTGGCCAATAACAAGAGGAGGGTAAAAAGCACCTCTCCCTAGCCTCAAGTAGGGAAAACTCAACAGCGAAATTTATGCTCCAGAGCTCCCCATAGGATCGGGCTGAAGGTTCATTATCATCCAAAACCATTTTCTTGCCATTCTTCTTCTTCATTTCAACCTTACTTCCTATACCAGTTTCTTCATAAATTATATGCACACACCCATCTCAGGATGGACTTCTAGGGAACTCAGCCTAACACACTCCTCTTGCAGCACTCCCAGTTGATCCTATTAAAACGTTCACATAATTCCTTTGCTCAAAACTCTCCATTGGATTCTCATCTCCCCCAAGGAAAAGAAAAATCCAAAGACTTTACCATAACCTAAAAGACTCTCCATGGTCTTCCCCAGCTACTTACTGACATGTTCCCTTTCCCTCTCCCCCTCATCCATTCCACTCCAGTCTCACTGACCTCGTTGACATACCTCCAATGTTGGGCACAACCTCCTCTCTCAACTGTGTACTCAACTATCTTCCACCAAGAAATCTCTCCCCCCAGGTGTGCATGAGGCATCTTCACTTCTTTCAAGTCTTGAGTAAATGTCACTTATTATAAGGCCTCCTCTAATTACCCTATTATAAAAGAGCATACATATTCCATTCTCTTGTCACTCCCTTTGTTGTCTGACTACCATAAGAATGTTAATTCCCTGAGAATGGGAACATTGCTTTGTATACTCTTGCATCCCCATCACCTAAACAGTGTCTGGCATATATTAGGCACTAAATAAACCTGTTGAATTATTTCAGTAGACTATCTTTTGACTCCCTCTACATAATCCACACAAACACACATATACATCCAACAACTACCTCTGATTTCAAAGACCAATGAATAGTATTTGTTCTATATTTTTATAACTTGGAAACCATTACCTGTAATAGCCACAATAGAAGCAAAATAGAAGTTGAGTTGTTATGACTTTTTGCTGTAATCTATTCATGTTGTTCCACTAGAAAAGAAAATGGATAATATGTGGAAGTCTAGAAACAATAGAGCATTGCAATCCAGAAAGCTTGAGAATTGTACTGTTAGTTTAAATGGCTCATAGTCAAGTTGCTAAGCAGATAACTCCAAAATATGGAGCATGGTTGCTATCATTAGTGAAAATTAAAGAAGTGAAATTTAAGTTAAGAAAAGATATGTGGGGTGCCTGGTGGCTCAGTGGCTGAGTGTCTGCCTTCAGCAGGTCATGATCCCAGGGTCCTGGGATTGAGTCTGGCTTCAGGTTCCCAAACAGGGATCCTCTGCCTCTGCTTCTCCCTCTGTCTATGTCTTTGCCTCTCTCTCTCTCTGTGTGTCCCTTATGAATAAATAAATTCTTTTAAGAAGAAGAAGCTATGTAACAGAGATCATTGATATTTAAAATCAAAGAAAGTCCTATAACTATTTAATCATATATACAGAGTGGATATATTTCTCTTATTACTCACAGAAAGGCTTTTGTGGTAGGTTCTTAGAAGGGACAAAAACTAACACAAAAGCATCTTGGATTTGTAGCATGTGGACCATGGAAACGAAACTGAGATGCTTAATCTATAATTTTTAAATGTACAAAATTGACCTTGAGGCATGGTATGAGAGGCACAGGTTAGGACATGCTGCTCTATACTGAAGTCTTCTCACTACTTTCCTCCAGCAAGGTCCCCCAGAAGCTGCCCACGTCTCATGTCTGTCTGGCATAAGTGCCTGCCCCCACAGTCTGTCCGTCTGAACATTTCTCCAGTGTGCACCGTGCTCTCTGTAGCCAGGCTTCACAGCTCTCCCTCCTGCTTCTGCTCTCTCAACCACCAGGTCTCTTGCTCTGTATTTTTTTTTAATTGAAGTACAATTAATGTACAGTGTTATATTAGTTTCAGGTGTACAATGTCATAATTCAAGAATTTTACATCACTCAGTGTTCATCATGATAAGTACACTCCTTAATCTTCATTGTCTATTTAATACATCCTCCCACCCACCTCCTCTCTGGTAACCATCAGTTTGTTCTCTATAGTTAAGAGTCTGGTTTTTATTTGTCTCTTTTTTTCCTTTGTTCATTTGTTTTGTTTCTTAAATTCCACATATGAGTGAAATCACATGGTATTTGTCTTTCTCTGACTGATTTATTTCACTGAGCATTGTACCCTCTAGATCTATCCATGTTGTCACAAATGGCAAGATCTCATTCTTTTTTATAGCTGAGTAATATTCCAATATTCCATTGTGTATGTATGCCACAGCTTCTTTATCCATTCATCTATCAATGGACACTTGTGCTAATTCCATATCTTAGCTATTGTAAATACCACACTGCAATAAACATAGGGGTGCATATATCTTTTCAAATTAGTGTTTTTGTTTTCTTTGGGTAAACACTCTGTAGTGGAATTACTGAATCATACAATTCTATTTTTAATGTTTTGAGGAGCCTCCACACTGTTTTTCACAGTGGCTGCACCAGTTTGCATTCCCACCAACAGTGCATGAAGGTTTCTTTTTCTCCACATCTTTGATGGCTGTCTCTGCCTACTCTCTGCTTTCTCAGTCACCAGGTCCTTTGTTCTGTTTCTCTATTGACCCTAGTGGGATAAACCTCTATCTCTCTGATAGAGTCTTCAGTGTTCCCAGAGGGAGTCATTATTTATTTCCCAAAGGTACCTCTTTTACCCTTTGACTTTTCCCCAACAGCTCCCCCTACAATCTGTTACAGAGCCTCTCAAAGAGTAATCTCAGATCCCCTGAGAAAAGATCTTGGGTCTGAGCCTGAAATTCTCAGCGCATCATGTGTCATTTCTAACAAGCTTTCTAGGAGATTTTGTTGCTCATGCAAGTTTAAGAACCACTGCATTCATGTACCTTGAGAGGGTATCTCTCTGTAAATCTCCCTCCTTCTCTCACAGAAGTCTCCACCCCTCCCCGAGAGTAGCATCAGAGAGGCAGATGGTCTATGGTCAGGGCCTCTTAGAGGCCAGACCCCTTCCAATTTCTGAGAACGACAGTATTTTAGAAAATGAAAACATGTCAAAACAGTATTATCAAAATTTATGTATTTTAATGTTTGCATTCAATAATTATACATAGTGCAATGTAATTAGATCAGTGTATGTCTGTGGCTATGTTAGCTCCATTTGGAAATAACGTCAAAAGTCTAAATTTGAGGCTGTTCTTAAATGTGAGGCCTTGGCAATATGGCCCTCCTGACGCTCACTGTGACTGGCCCTCTCCCTTCTCTCTTCAAAAGTGGCAAGAGGGAAGCCTCCTGGTGGCTTTGCGGTTTGGCGCCGCCTTTGGCCCAGGGCCTGGTCCTGGATCCCCAGGATCAAGTCCCGCATCGGGCTCACAGCATGGAGCCTGCTTCTCTCTCTGCCTGTGTTTCTGCCTCTCTCTCTCTCTCTCTCTCTCTCTCTCGGGAATAAATAGATAAAATATTTAAAAAAAAAAAAAGTGGCAAGAGTCCCCTTCCTGGGACACAATCCTAGATTTGTCATTCTCTGGGAAGGGTGAGTGTAGCCAACGTGGAAATGGAACAAGAATTAACTGGGAGGTTTTAGGGACATTTACAAGGTGAGCACTCCCCAGGCATGCTTTTTTGTTCGAGGCAAAACCAGAAGACATCACTGACCCAGACTTGGGAGAGAAAACCACCTCTGTGGAGCCAGATCAGTGTACACTCTTCCCTCTGTGGTTGGCGTCTGCATATTACCTCCATTTTCTTCCCCCCACCTCCATCCCAATCCCAAGTCTTCATTGATCCTTTCAGCCTGGTCTCTACCATGTTATAGAAAATTAAGATGGGATGCCTGTCTGAGCCAGGGGTACTCTGGCTGTTGTAACAACTAGTGATAGAGGGATGTGGGTGGGGGATAGGCTAGATGTGTGAGCATCTATTAAGGAGAGCACTTCTTAGGATGAGCACTAGGTCTTGTATGTAAGTGATGCATTACTAAATTCTACTCCTGAAACCAACATTACACTATATGTTAACTAACTAGAAATTAAATAAAAACTTGGGGAAAAAAAGCTAGTGAGAGATTCTCAAAGAGGAGTGGATGGCAGGGTCTTGGGCTCCCTATCACACTTCCCAGTAACACCCTGGAGGGCTGGGATTTTGTTTCAAGAGGGAGATGGTGGGGTTCATTCCAGTTACATAAATTAAATTTTTCCTCCCATGCTCACCTTGTTTTAATCAAGAAAATCTGAATCTCCACAATCAGTGACACTCACTAGAGAAAGGGATTTCTAAAGGAAAAAGGCTTAACTTCTTCTTTTGAGTCTCATTCCCACTTTACAATGAGAACCCTGGATTGAAATTTACATGACTTGGCAGACACTTGGAGCTGATGTTGTTCTGTTTCATCCATTTTTTCCCCAGGGAAGAATAAAAATCCTTTCCACACCTGAAAGCTTTCTGCTTTCCTGCCATCGTACCAAAGTAAAGCATCATCTCCTTGGCAACTTCTGCCTAGGGTGAGAAAAGACTAAGCCCCTGGGCACATGGGTCCAGTGCCTCTCTGGGAGGTAGAGGGGTTTCCACAAACATACTCCTTCCTCTTCCCAAACAGACATTCTGGCGTTACATTCAATCCATAACTATGTGGATTTATTTAGCTACAGTGTTATCTCCATTAAGCCACAAGTAAGAGACAATTCTCTGCTTTTATTTATAACCTGAAGGGATTATTTTTGAGTTAAGGCTTTAAGAATTCAGATATATCAGGAAAGAACAGCTTGTGTAATGAACTTCCTGTTTTCATCATATTTGGACACCAAGCCTCCTTGTTGCCCGTTATTATTACCCAGTTAATATGAACTGCCTGGAGTTTATTTTTAGCTGCGTTGACTCTATTGTAAGGACTGCATAACTGCTTTCAAAATGAGAAAATGTAATTACGGGATCTAACACTAAGTTGGGGATATTCTTAGGTCCTTTCACAAGGCAGTGGCTTAAAAAATGAAAATAGACCATTTTAAATGGCTAAAGAAAACACAGTTATTTGATCCAAAATAGCCCATTGATCCTTTTACAAACTAAACACTTACTTCACAGAATAGAGTTTCATTTTTGTTTAAGTGACATAAACATATGAATTTATTTCAAAGTTCAGAGTGGGGGGAGGAGGGTGAGAAGGAGAACCGGTAAGAGAATTGAGACAGGAAGGGCTTAAGGATCATTTACCAAAAGAGCTCAAATTTAAAACTGTGCTGGAGGCACCTAAACACTTACCAGGAGGATTAACAGTTGGGGGCTGGGGAATGTGAATCTCAGCACATCTTGGGTCACCCTGTCATGCGCACCAAGTGCCTCATTCAGCCCTGTCATGGGCAGGAAGAGAGTCAGCACTCAAGAGGGCTACATAGGCTTGTCCTTCACATTTAGTGGCCTTGAATTAGTCACTTGTATGGCCCACCACCTCAACACCCACCTCCTCCAAGACTACAGGTACTTGTCACTCCACTATCCATTCATTCAACAAAAATATACAATATGTCCCTCTTATCTGTGAGATTCGTTCAATGATCCTCCATGGATGCCTCAAACCCAAGAGAGTACAGAACTATAAAGATATATACACACAGATATATACACACACATCCCTATGATAAAGTTTCATTTATGAATCAGGCACAGTAAGAGATTAGCAATAATAGTAAAATAGAACACTGATAGCAATATACTGTACTAAAAGTTATGTGAATATAGTCTGCCTCTTGAAATATCTTAACTTTATGGTACTCATCCTTTTTTGAGTATGTGAGATGATAAAATGCCCTCATGATGAGATGAGGAGAATGACACAGATGTTGTGTCATTGTGCAATGTCAGAAAGAGGAGTATCTGCTTCCCTACCTCTGGAATCACCAATGACCATTGACCGTAGTACCAAAAGTATATTAATATCCAATAATACCATAGTAGATTGTTCATACAATATTAAATGTAGTATTAATCTTGAGTTGAGATTTATATCATCAAACCATCAGCACTTGGACATCTCAAATTTAATCGGTCCAAACCAAAGTCCTGATCTTCCTCCCATAATCTTCCCCATCCAAGATATGGCAATTCCATCCTTTGCATTCCTTGACATACTCGCTCAGACCAAAAACTTACCTTTTTTATTTTTAACAACTCCTATCCTAACAGTAACCAATCCTAGTGGCTCTACCTTCAAAAAAGATCTAGAATCTGACCACTCCTCCCACTCTCCCTACTACAGCCCAAGTCCAAATGGTCATCATCTCCTGGTTAGGTATCCTGCTTCCACTTTTCCCACATCTCACTATTGTCTATTTTGCACAAAGCAATCAAGTGATGTTTTAAAAACTTGTCCCTGTCTCATTTTTAAAACCTTGCAAAATGGCCTACATGATCTGGCTCTCTCCTCCATCCATGGCCTCCCAAGCACTCTCTTCCCATGATTCATTCCTGCCATGGCTGTCTCCTTGCTTTCCTCAAACACACCAAGCACATACTTGCTTTAGGGTTTTTGCACAAACTGCTCCCTCTGAATGGAAACTTTTCCCAGGGAGACTCACATAGCTCTCTCCTTCCAATCTCTGCTCAGATGCCACCTGGTCACACTATTTAAAATAGCATTCCCACCCTCACACCCTGTGCCCCCTAACTCTCCCTTACCCACTTGACTTTTCCCCATAGCACTTTCACCAACTGTCACACCATGTATTTTTTTGTTTATTATTGACTATCTTCCCCGTTGCCCCATTAGAATGCAAATTCTGTAAAGGCAGGAAGTTCTGTCTCTTCTGTTTACTGATATATCCTTGGCACCTAAAATGGTCCTTGTAATATATTAGACTCACATATTGATGACTGAAAGAATGAACAAGTGAGTGAATGAGTCTGTTCCCAAGTAGATACACTGGTGTCAGACCTACAAAAACAACTCTACTTAACTGCCTGCACTTGTCCTAATAAACTACCATAGTTCTACCCACCATCTTTTTTACTAATTTCTTCTTAAGATTTGGGCAAAAGGTATTGGCTTAATTCAATTATGAACCTTATGTCATAATTTCCTTAAATAGTAGAGCTGTAGATGCTATAATAAAATGGATCTCTTCAGGGCTTAAAAAAATCTATGAAGAACATTCTCATCTAATTTTGAATTTTAATGAATAGTTATAACGATGAGTAATTAATTTTGATATTTATAGAAAATGAAATGCATTTCTTCCTTTATGAAAATCTAGTACTTCAGGAACAACAGATTCTTGGAGGAAAAAAAACCCTAATGAGATCATTGAAGTTGGAAGGATTGCACCTACCTAAGCCATAACAGGCATAGCAACTGAATGGACACCAAATGGTACCCTCCCTGTTGTGCCCAACTCTGCTATCTGAGCTCATCGATTCCTCCACTCTGTATGAAACTGCCAGTGGAGGAGTACTAAGGGTAAAACACACTTCTTGGTACCTAAGACACAAAAAGAAATGCCTAGTCTCTAACCCATGTTCTGAGCAAAGAAAAAAAGCTAATGTCCTGAATCCAAAAGGAATTTATCATATATTTTTTTAATAATAGATTTTTTTAATAATAGATTTTTAATAAAGAGCATTGCACAACATCCTCAGCAATGATATTTGCCAAAAAATGCAAAGGTATTGTTCTAGTGGACAATTCTTCTATTGATTCTCACAAAGGTTCAAACCAGGCCCCTAAATGTTTAACACAGTGCAAGCATTTCTATCAGGAACAGAGGTAGCCCAGCCCAGATACATTGCTTCCCAATACCACACAAATCATGAGAACAGAGATTAGAGTTCCTGGAAGAAAAATGGAGAGACCACCCATTTTAAATCGTCCCTCTTCAATATCATATGTCTTAGGTGAGCCTTTGGCAAGTGTGCAGTTACAAGTCACTTCAAGATTGAATTCCGTGACAAGTGCCTGAAGTGCCAATAGTCTACTCTGTTGATTATCCATAAGCTTTAAACACCAGATGTGCAGGAAGTGAGGCTGACATACTGTTGTCAAATTTTTAAGAACCTAACTTATATTCTTGCCATTCCATTTCTGCACAAAGAGAAGCAGCAGGGATTCCTGCAGGTGACAACAGTATTTCCTTCAAATTGGAGCTTGAATCCATGCACACACTTAGACACTCTTTTGAGGATCCTGAGTTTTTCAGTGTATTGCAGAAGATGATTTGGTCCAGGGCTTATCTTAGGGCAGGTGTAACCAATCAATCATTTTTTACTCTTTTTAAAAATAAAATAAAAACAACAAAATGAAACACCCTCCTTGTGGGCCCAGTTGAACCAATATCTGGTAATCTGGTATGCCTATCACAAGAAGTTAGCTAAGGAAGAAAAAAGGAAGGGAGGGAGGGAGAAAGAAGGAGGGAGGGAAGGAGGGAAGGAGGAGGAAATGCTCCTATGGAACAGAGGACCTGACTTCTTGATTAAGGTTATCTGACATAGTATTATCTGATGTTGAGGAGCATCTGCCAAAGGCAGCAATTTTAGCTCTGATAGAATTGATGCTAAGCTGCTCTTTCTAACAATAATTAGTCAGCAGGTTCAGCTGCTTCTTTTATAGTATTGTTTATTACAAAACATTACAAAAACATTGACAAAACTCAAAATAAAAGAAAGAAAAATCCACCCAAAATCCTGCCATCCTACAAACCAAACTGTTTACATTTTTTTCATGCTCCCTTTTAGTCCCTGTCCATATGCAGACAGAATTTTTACAGTTGTAATCATAGCACAGACACAATGTTGTAGTCAGGTTTGTCTCAATTAGAGTTTTTAAAGCATTTTTCCCATTTACTCCATCATCCTTGGTTCCACTACTAGGAGCATTTCACCTCCACCATCCTTACTGACCTCCTGATCCTAAAGAGTGAAGAAGCCTTTAAAAGAATAATAATAGAATTAGGAGAAAGGGCTATTTTTAAATTCCCTGTTAAGTATGGGGGGGGGGGGGTCTAGAGTAAAACCTGTGTAGAAAAGATTTCTCTCACCTTTTGTTTGCTCCCATAGCTGGAAATCTTTATGACAATAATGACATTTCCCCACCGTCAGGCATGTTTTTGTTATCTTAAGAAAGAACCCTTGCAGGTATTTCCTCTTCACCTAGTTTCTTTTGAAGGCCTGCTTAGTATTTAGGACATAGGCATGTACAGACATCTTTTCCTCCATCTGCTATAGGGATTTATGTAACTTGGAATATAAGTGTGGATACTAGATACTGAATCCATATGAACATGAGGTGAAATATTCAACTGTCAAAATGTTGAATACTTGGATGTGTCTTTTTACATTTTCCTTTGCAGCTATGCAGTCCACTGGCTTCCACACCAGGCAGCACCTGAGACTCATCTTGGCCGGAACCGGTAAAAAAAAAAAAAAAAAAATTCCCAGGACTCATCCTTTACTTTGTGAAGCAGACTCTTTTGGGGTTATGGACTAAAGTTTGATAACATCATACACCATAAAATGTAAAAAGCCTCTATTTCTTGGTAGAGGTAGCTCAGATTATCATGAGTTGTGGATTTTTATGAGGATGAAAGGGCAATTAGCTATAAGGATTTGGAGAAGGGATGACAATATGGAAGATGAACGTGGCCAATAGAAGTTTTATTGGATTTTTTTTCTTTGAAGGGCATCTGGGTGGCTCAGTCACTTAAGCATCTGACTCTCGATTTCAGCTCAGGTCGTGATCTTAGGGCTGTGAAATTGAGCCCCACATAGACTTCATGCCAAGCATGGAGCCTACTTAAGATTCTCTCTCCCTTTCCCTCTGCCCTACTACCCTCCTGCTGCATACACATGTGCACTTTCTCTCTTTCTTCCTCGAAAGAGAAAAAAAAAAAAAAAGGAAGGAAGGAAGGAAGGAAGCAAGGAAGTTAGTTTCTTTCTTTGAGCTAGGTAGATTTAAAATGTAAATTATCTGCTGGAATAATCCTAGCAAGCATCACAAAGTCCCATGTTTTGGTGAGCCAACCCAGCTTCATTTTTCTATACACAATCCTGAAATGCCCAAGGGCCATCCATGGTCACAAAGGGGTAGGTTATCTGTTGGTGACAATGTTGGGGCAGCATGTATCAAATCTTCGGGGGTTTTTTAAATTATAATACTTTGACCCTAGAAAGCTTTCATTTTTAATTCTATATTATATTCTATATTGTTTTAATTTTTACAAGAATTAATTTTGGAATTACTGGTTGACTTTTTCTTTTTAAGTGAAGAGTGAGTTAGACACATGTGTGGACGTTTCAAAAACAGTAATATTACCTATGGCCCAATCAGTGTCCTAGAATCTGACCAATCAAATTGCTAGTCCCTCCTTTTCGAGCAAAGAAGTTAGAAGACAGAAGGACAGGATATTTTCCTCTCTCCCCACATTAGACAAAGAAGGAGAGAAGATTTCCAGGAACAAAACAAAACAAAAAAAAATCAAGGAAGAGAGGTACTGCATACCCTAGTATGTGCAGAGTTTGTGATTCACCACCCAACTCCTATCTACAAACCAAGGGGCACTTTTGTTCCCTGGGGAAAATTTAGCAATGGAGTTATTTTTGGTTGTCATACCCAGGAGAAGGAAGTACCACTGGTATCTAGTGAGTAGAGGCTAGGGATGCTGCTAAGCATCTTAAAAAGGCACAGAATAGCCCCACCAAAATAAAGAATATCTGGCCCAAAATGTCAACAGTGCCAAAGCTGAGACAGCTGCTGAGTATGAAATGAATAGTAGGTAGAAAATAAATTAACCTGAGAGGCTCATACAAACCAGATCATGAAAGGCCTTGAATTTTGTGTCAGAGAGCTTAGGGTTTTGTTTTGTTTGTTTTTTTCATTTTATTTTTATTTTTATTTATTTATTTTTTTACTGTGAATGATGCAAAGCCACTGAAATTACCTGATTAAAATTAGTTTTTAAATATATCACTCTGAAGGCATTCTGATGGGTAAACTTGAGGAGGCCACAACTGGAGGCAAAGAAAACCTTTAAGATACTGTTATAAAGGCCCACAGAGAAATGTAAGGGCCTGGGCTAGCACAGTGCCAAGAGGGACCAAGGGAGAGAGGGACAGCATACATGTAGGATGTAAGAGTCAGCAGGTGTTGGGAATTGAATTGGTATGAGATGGGCAGAGAGGATTCCAGAATAACTTCCAGATTTCTCTTTCAGGTGATTGGATGCACAATGGTTAGATAACAGGAAAGGAAGATTTATGGGAGGAAAAAAATAATGTGTCTAGATAAAAGCTTCACAGAGTTATTCTTTGGAGGAGATAAAACAGGTAATAGAATCCACTCATTCAACAAATATTTTCATAGCCACCATCTGTAGAAAATAGTTGCTACCCAAAGCTGGTTAGTTCCTTATGCAAGCAAACTAAGAGTTGAGCCTTAAGTCTTTCAATTTAAGAAGAAATTTGATGTTATTTTGAGGAAGTCTCTAAGAGCCTTAATGGTTCTCTAATTTCAGGAGATGGAGAGTTTTCCTTTTTGAACCTAGAGTCAACTACACTTAGGCTTCATCTTGAGGGAACCATACCTGTGGAGTTAATTAAGGTAAATAGGTTGGCAAAGACTTCAGCCAACTACTCAAGCAAGATCAAAATAATTCTGTCAGCAAAGATTTTCTTCTGGAGTTCCTTTCAGCCTTGAAAGATTAGACTTTTTTTAGAGTTATGAAAAAATGGATTCTGACTATGGAGAATATACTGGAGACAACGAAATGTACGTGATTCTGAATTTCCTCATACTGAAGTGACACCAAAGAAGATAAAGTCCCAAATCCATGTGGTTGGTGTCCCTGAGGAGGAGCACAAAATATTACAGAATATTTTAAGTAATTTAATTTTTGGAAAGGATAAGTTGTTTTTAGAAGAACTGTAACTTAATGAGTCTTTGGAAGACTTGATCTCTTGTTATATTTGAGATAGTATCTTGACAATATGGCCTGGAATTTTTTTTCTTTCTGATCTCTTTTATGAAGCAAGAGATAAAAGAACTTCTTGAATAGTCCAGCAACATAAGTACTATAACCACAGTTTGTTAATATTATAAATAGTTATTTTTTAAGACTTCCAGAACAAAATATGTGCTATAAATTCTTTATCATAAATTTACTTGTTCACTTCAGTTTAACCTTATCCCTAAAATCTCACCAATTGAGTTATGTATAGGGACAGATACAAGGACAATTTTGAAAGTTCAGATTAAGTTTAAGGGAAAAATATTTACTTTTAACCACTCTAAAATATGCAACTCAAGGTTGCAGATAAGCTCCAAAGAGCTAATTCTTCAATCATCAGTAATGCTGCCTCTGCTTGGAAATGTAAGTGGAAGTCCACAGATTTATCCCACAGCCTGCCATTTACCATTATTGGACTATGATTATAAATGAGTTTGACCAGATATTTTCCTCTTTGATTCAGACAGTTATTCCTGGAGAAGTGCCTTAAAAGGAAGGATCTGACAATTGCTGTTTTCTGATAGATGTAGCTCTGGTGGAACTGCTGCCAATCCTGGCATTCAAGTCCCCTGAAATTATGTCAGCTAACGAATACTTAGAAAACATAAAGTTCAGAAGGCTGCCAAATTACCGTATGATTTGAAGTATCAGTATGTACATTGTAGGAAAAACGTATGTGTTAAAACCCAAATCAGCCTTGCCAGAGCAAGATTAAACCATAAATTCCATAGCCTATAAATTTAACTTTTACTCAGTAAGTGCCTCCTCTGTGCTGGCCACCATGTGAGTAGTTTTCATGACAAAGTATCTCCATTCATCTCTGCAACAATCCTTTGAAGTAGTCATTATAGTCTCCCATTCAGAGATGAAGAAGAGCTAGAGTCCAAAGTCATCTTCCTAGTCATTGCTGGTCCTGGTCTTTTGACAATAAATCTACCCTTTTGGCATTATACCATTCTCTCTCCTAAAACTCCAATTTCAAGAAATCAAGGTTGGTGTGTCAATCTGAGTTCATCTTTTTCCTTCCCAATTTAGTTCCTTCTGTTGAAAATTCACCATCCCTCTTGTCTCCTGTCCCCATGACCAATCAACTGTCAACTTCTATTAATCCCATCTTCAAAGTCCTTGCTTGTCAGCGTGCTCCATGTGCCAGCATTATTGATATCATTTGGGATCTTGTAATTAATACAACACTGCAGGCCCCACTCAAACCTACCAAACCAGAACCTGCATTTTATAAGATCCCCAATGATTCATACAATGAAATTTGAAAAGTATGTCTCTAGGAAAGTAGCCCCTCTCCATTCCTGCTACCATCATTATTCACAGGTTCTCAATGTCTCTGATCCAGAGTGTTTAATAAACCCTTAACTAGTCTTCTTCACTTTTGGTCTCTCCCTAATCCTTTATCATCCAATTCCTATTCATAAACCACCAACAAGTTGACTTTTCTAAAGAAAAAATTGAGTCAGTCACTTGCTCCTCAGAGCCCATGAAAAGTAATAATAATAATAATTAACAATGACATACTTTGTGCCACATATTTTATAAGTGCTTTACATAAACTCCTTTATTCTTTACATCAGCTATGAAATTGGTCCTATTATTACCTCCTTTTTCTTTTTCTTTTCCTTTTTTTTTTACCTCCTTTTTCGAGATGAGAAAACTGAGACTGAGCAAAGTTAAGTAACTTTCCCAAGGTCATGCAGCTAGTAAATAGTAGAAGCAGGGTTAAGGCTCCCCCAGACTCCTAAGCCTGGCTTTGAATGTCCTCCTTAAAAATGGAGGGTTTTTGTCCAAGCATCCACTCTTTGCCAGAAACTTTGCTAGAAATGTCCACTTGACTGTCCCTCACAACAACCCATAGCTAGGTTTTGAGGTTATTATTCCAATTTTTACAGAAAAAAAACTAGGAATTAGAGAAAATTGAACCAAAGTTCAGTTAATTCCAGGCCAATATAATTTCAACTGTATAGCTCTACTATTACTTCCACATAGAAAATGTTCCCTCTATCTCTGATTGCCCAGATTGTACTATCTTTTAAGACCAGTATAAATCTTATTCACAAATTTCTCCTTTCCCCTCAAATTTGGAAGTACTCCTACCCTCCTCTGAAAATTTAATATCTCTTTACTTCCTTTTTCCTTTGTTTTTTTATGGTTATCTCTGTATATGTATAATGATGTATATCACATGAACATTTCAGAATACTGAACTCAACTTCCTTTCAGTAACTCTGATTATTGTTTCTGAAGTTTTAGAAGATTAACTTGAGACAAATTAAATTAGAACCATGATATTAATAAAATGTAATATAAATTCATGAACAGAAAAAAATGCAAGTGTGATCACTCAGAATTGAAGTAAGAATTATTATCCTGGATAAGACAGAATTTGAGAAAGAGGTAAAAATTTACATTTACTATTTAATCTCTCCCATAAAATCAAGCAAATCCCTGTTATGAGTTGATTTTCATGCAAGATGTTTTCTGGATTTTCTACCAACTCATCACTTATTTTCTGTCACTTCACTTACATATTTTTTTAAAGATTTTATTTATTTATTCATGAGAGACACAGAGAGAGAGAGAGAGAGATGCAGAGACACAGACGGAGGGAGAAGTAGACTCCATGCAGGGAACCTGACGTGGGACTTGATCCTGGGACTCCAGGATCATGCCCTGGGCCGAAGGCAGGCGCTAAACCACTGAGCCACCCAGGGATCCCCACTTCACTTACATCTTTCATTCTATTTTATTTTTCCTGATGGTGATTACCTGTTATGAACAATCCTTTCAGATAGCTCCATTCTGATAATAATTCTAAAATTATCTCAGTATAATTCCAGCCTTTTCTTACTACCTGATAGCAACAATTCCCACAAATAGCCCACTGTAAATTAAAAGTGGTATGAAGAGAAAAGGAGATAAATCTCGGCTAATTTTTTTAAGGACTTCTGTTGTGGTAGTTCCTGTAACACTAAAAATCCTTTGGCAAGTAAGTTTAAAAGTTTACCAGCCCATGTTAATTATACTGGATTTTTTTCTAAGTTTATCAGCCCATTATTTTTCCAAGATATATGTCACATACTAGGTTGTCAGCTAAATAATAAAATTTATACATTTTGCTATTAATACTTATTTATCATTATTACTGATACGCAATAAAGAGCTCTATAGTCTAGAGCTGAATACAATCTTATAACTCAATAAGTATTATCATATTGGCAGCAACCAAGAAACTTTTATTTCCTCTTTCACTGATGTTGACTTTCAAATCTCAATACAGGTCAGTCTTAATTATTCCAGTAATTCTCTTTTTTTTTTTTTTTTTTAATTCTTTTTTTTTTTTATTTATTTATGATAGTCACAGAGAGAGAGAGAGAGAGAGAGAGGCAGAGACACAAGCAGAGGGAGAAGCAGGCTCCATGCACCGGGAGCCTGACGTGGGATTCGATCCCGGGTTTCCAGGATCGCGCCCTGGGCCAAAGGCAGGCACCAAACCACTGTGCCACCCAGGGATCCCTCTTTTTTTTTTTTTTAATATATTTCAAAAAGCAGAGCTCTGAAGTATATTTCCAAAGGTGTTGTAAGATTCACTTTAAGAGGGGAATATAGTATGCAGCTCTGACCTAAATTCTTTCCAAAAAGAGCATCTCACACTGGTTTCCCTATAGGACAAACTGTAAGGTATTTATTTTAAGCCAAAGGAATCCCCAAAAGCCAAAAAAAAAAAAAAAACTTCAGACATATTGCATTTTTTTCCTATTCTGTTCAAAAGAGAATTGGAACTAAGTAAAAGTATCACATACACTCCAAAAGGCTTTGGAGTTTATATCATTTAATAGCACTAGAATATACATCCCATGAGAAGAGGCACCTTGATTATTTTTGTTTGTTGCAGATCATCCAGTATCTAGCATAATGCCTACAATTTAATATTTGCCTAATAAATACTTGTTGTGTAAACGAACAAAATCCCTTCATTTCACAGATGAGGACATTGGAAGCCAAGCAGTCAAACGACCTAACGAAAGTCACACAATAACTTTGAAGCTGTCCCAGCCCTAGAACTTCAGTCTACAATCCCTCATTTAGTATCGTTTCCACTGGTTGTAACATAAGCAAATACAGGTGTTGGAGAGTGAGCAAAATGAATGAAAACATGAAAATAAAATAGAAGCCTGAAGACTTTTTTCAAATACATCATCAGAAGCCAAAAATAAAATTGTAAATAGCATTGGGAAGGAATAACAAAAAAACAAATTTTTTAAATTAAAACTCTTACAAGAGCAAACAAACAAACAAACAAAAGCCCCACCTGTCTGATTGATGGCCAAAACAGCAATTACAGTTTTTTTTAAAAAATCAGTTTTTAATAATAGAAAAGTAGACCATATAAGGAAAACAAGGAAGCTAATAAACATAGCAAGTTAACTATAAACTATAAAACCAAAAACTAAGCCAAAAATAATTTGAGAAATACTTTGAAAAGGACTCCAAAGGCAATAAAACACTTTTTATAACACATTTTTAAAATGGGCTGAAGAGGGATCCCTGGGTGGCGCAGCAGTTTGGCGCCTGCCTTTGGCCCAGGGCGCGATCCTGGAGACCCGGGATCGAATCCCACATCGGGCTCCCGGTGCATGGAGCCTGCTTCTCCCTCTGCCTGTGTCTCTGCCTCTCTCTCTCTCTGTGACTATCATAAATAAAAATTAAAAAAAAAATAAAAATAAATAAATAAATAAATAAATAAATAAATAAATAAATAAAATGGGCTGAAGAATCTGAATAACAATTTCATGATCAGGGTCTAAAAAAGGTACACTTATCAAAAGATCTGATAGCAAATTGGGGAAGTGAATCACTTTCCTTGTCTTCCTGGGGGAAAAAAATGCTAGAATGGAGGTTCTTGAAGCATAAATATGTTTTGAAACATACAAGTCAGGCCTACTATATTAAAGAGTGGCAAATGTAAACGAATGAACAGGAAAGAGGCAAAGAGGTTTTAATGTATGCAAAGTACATATTTATGCAAATGAGGATATATCAGGACACCATCCTACCCAGAGAAAGGATACAGAAATTCCCTGAAGGGCACTGCCTTGATGTGATGCTGCAACCAAAAATTCTACTAAAACACTGCTAAAAAGTATCAAATAGAGGAAAACAGGCATAAAACTCACCTACTTCTATTTAAAACTGTGGCTTATTCATGCTGGAATAAAACATACATTACTGACTATTGGTGTTAATATAATAGGGGGTGCCTGGGTGGTTTAGTCAGTTAAGTGTCTGTCTTCAGCTCAGGTCATGATCTCAGGGTCCTAGGATTGAGCCCCACATCAGGCTCCATGCTCAGTGGGGAATTTGCTTCTCCCTCTCTCTCTGTCCCTTCCCTCTGCTTGTGCTTTTCTCTCTCTCAGGTAAAAAAAATAAAATCTTTTTAAAAAGAATAATATGGGATGCCTGTGTGGCTCAGTGGTTGAGTGTCTGCCTTTGGCTCAGGGTGTGATCCCAGGGTCCCAGGATCAAGTCCCACATCAGATTCTCTGCATGGGGCCTGCTTCTCCTCCCTTTTTCTAGGTCCCTGCCTCTCTCTGTGTGTCTCTCATGAATAAATAAATAAAATCTTTTAAAAGAAAAGAATAATATAATAGAACTGGATTGGAAAAAAAAAGAGGGATTCATGGTCAAGGAGACTATGGAACTAACTATCAAGGCAAAGTTTATGCTCTTGAGAGTTGTACTTAACCTAGGAATTCTTCAATCTCTCTGGACAGTCTATTCCAGTATGTACATGTGGCTACCATTTTACAAAGCACTTAATCATGTACCAAGCATTGTGCTAATCAATTTATATCCATTAAATTTGTAATAAATGTATATCTCAAATTCATATCTCATTTAAACCTCAAAATAATATGAACATGTAAGTATACCCCACTTTATAGATAAATAGACTGAAGTTTAGATAAATAATTTGTCCTTTTCACACCACAGATAAAGCCTGGATATGAATTGTGATGGTCAGACCTCTATATCAAGGTTTTATCCAACTTTCCCTCAGCAGATTTGCACAAACCTTGCTAACATCATGCAGCCTGCTCCTGTGCTCTCCTGCAGATAGCCCAATCCAATGTGCCCTTGGCAGGAGTCCAGATCAAGTGGTTCCACAAGAATGGCATGTGCAAATAGCCCCAGCAGCAGCCAACAGCACTCTGAAGTGATTCCTGCCCTAGGGAGAGGGGAAGATAACCACTCACAACAGTTTGTGGCTCTAGCAGTGGGCTGGGGGCAGACATCTGGTCTGACAACAGGCCCCACTCATCGCAAAATTCTCCCATGGGAAAACACAGTGAGAGCACCCAGCAAGTCTGGAAAACACAGTTCTTGAAAATACGTGGTCGGACCCAACTCAAGTCCAAGATGGCCACAGACTGACCCATTAACAATACAGGGACCAAACATTGCCCATAACAGCCAAAGAGAGCCATTGCAGAAGACTTTACTGAAGGCAAATGCAGCTCAGCCACAGTAGTAGGGTGTATTAACACATAGAGACAACATCCCTGAAGTCCCAAGTTCTTGTGAACAGGGAACATTACACTACAGGGCACTACAGGACCACTTCTCCATAAGGTCACTACTTGCAAAAGCAGGAGATGTAGCTGGCTTTCCTAACACATAAAACAGACATAAAGAGTTAGACAAAATAAGAAGACAGAGGAATATGTTCCAAATGAAAGAACAGGAGGAAATCACAGCAAGAAAGCTAAAGGAAACAAAGGTAAATAATATGTCTGATAGAGAATTTAAAGTAATGGTCATAAAAGTACTCACTGGAGTTGAGAAAAGTGGAAGACCACAGCAAGACCCATAACCAAGGAAAGAAAACATAAAAAAGAACCAATCAGGGGTGCCTGGTTGGCTCAGTTCCAACTCTTGGTTTTGGCTCAGGTTGTAATGTCAGGGTCGTGAAATCAAGCCCCACATTGGGCTCCATGATCAGTGGGGAGGCTGCTTGAGATTCTCTCCCTCTGTTCCTCCTCCCACTTGCATTCTCTCTCTCTTTAAAAAAAAAAGAACCAATCAGAGATGAAGAACTCAATGGTAAAAATACACTAAAGGGAATAAATAATAGACTACAGGAAGCAGAATAACATGTTGATCAGCGACCTGGAGAACATAGTAATGGAAAACAAGCAAGCTGAACAGGAGAAAGAAAAAAGATTAATAAAAAAAAGAGAGAGAATAGATTAAGGGAACTCAGCGACACCATCAAATGTAAAAATATTCACATTATAAGGACCCAAGAAGGAGAAGAAAGAGAAAGGGGAGAGCAGAAAATGTATTTGAAGAAATAATAGCTAAAAACTTCCCAAATCTGGGGGAAAAAACAGAAATCCAGATCCAGGAGGCACAGAGAGCCCCCAACAAAATCAACCCAAAGAAGTCCACACCAAGACATACAGTCATTAAAATAGCAAAAAAGTAGTAAAGAAGAGAGATTTTTTTTAAAATTTTTATTTATTTATGATAGTCACAGAGAGAGAGAGAGGCAGAGACACAGGCAGAGGGAGAAGCAGGCTCCATGCACAGGGAGCCCGACGTGGGATTCGATCCTGGGTCTCCAGGATTGCACCCTGGGCCAAAGGCAGGCACCAAACCGCTGCGCCACCCAGGGATCCCAGAAGAGAGAATTTTAAAAGCAGCAAGAGAGGGATTCCTGGGTGGCTCAGCGGTTTGGCACCTGCCTTTGGCCCAGGGTGTGATCCTGGATACCCGGGATCGAGTCCCACATCGGGCTCCCTGCATGGAGCCTGCTTCTCCCTCTGTCTGTGTCTCTGTCTCTCTCTCTCTCTCTCTCTCTCTCTCTCTCACTCTCTCTCTCTCTGTCTATCATGAATAAATAAATAAAATCTTAAAAAATAAAAAATAAAAAAATAAAAGCAGCAAGAAAAAAGAAAACAGGTACATATAAGGGAAACCAAATAAGGCTATCAGATGATTTTTCAGCAAAACTCTGTAGGCCAGAAGGGAGTGGCATTATATATTCAAAGTGTTGAAAGAAAAAACCTGCAATGAAGAATGCTTTACCCAACAAGGCTATCATTCAGAATAAAAGGAGAAATAAAGAATTTCTTAGACAAACAATAGTTAAAGGAATTCATTACCATTAAGTCAGTCTTACAAGAAATGTTAAAGGGGATCCTTTGAGTGAAAAGGAAAGAGGATCAAGAAAAGTAGGAACCACAAAAGGAGCAAAATTAAATAGATCTATTAAGTATATCCTTGACCCAGTCAAAGGAATCTCAAATAAAAGAATGTAATGTATGATACTATATACCTAAAACATGGGATGAGAGAAGTAAAAATGAAGTGCTTTTAGAATGGGTACAAACTCAAGTAACCATCAATATAATATAGACTCGTATTTACACAAGATGTTATATATAAACTACATATATAAAGATAACCACAAATTAAAAAAAAAACAGTAATAGATATCCAAAATATAAAGAAAAGGAATCCAAGTATATCACTAAAGAAAGCCAGCAAACCATGATAGAAGAGAGCAAGAGAAGAAAGGAATGGAGAAGAACCACAAAAACAATCATAAAACAAGTAACAAAATGGCAATAAGTACATACCTATCAATAATCACTATGAATATAAATGGACTAAATGCTCTACTCAAAAGACAAAGAGTGATGAAATGGATAAAAGAAGACTCATCTATATGCTGCCTGTAAGAAATTCATTTCAGGCCTAAAGACACATGCAGATTGGCACTGAGAAGCAACCACTGTGAAAACCAGACTTTACTTTTTTCCACACCTTGATTCCTTATTCTGGAACCATGTCTGAAAAATGTGATATGGCTGAGGTTGAGAAATTTGATAGAAGTTTAAGAAGACAGAAACTCAAGAGAAAAAATCCACTGCCTTCAAAAGAAACAATTGAACAAGAAAAGCAAACAGGCAAATTGTAATTAGGTATGCACAGCCAATATGCACTGTATTTTCCACAAGCATTGTTTTCTTATTTTACTTCATGTAAATGGAATTGTATAGAAATCCAAGGTACCAATATTTATATTGGACAAAATAGACTTTAAAACAAAGAATGTAACAAGAAACAAAGAAGGACACTACATAATCATAAAAGGAATAATCCAACAATAAGATATAACAATTGTAAAAATGTACCCAACAATGGAGAACCTAAATACATAAAGCACATATTAACAAACATGAAGGAAATAAGTGATAGAAATATAATAATTGTAGAGGACTTTTACACCTCTTTACAACAATGGATAGATCATTCAAACAGAAAATCAACAAGGAAACAGTGGCTTTGAATGACACATTGGACCAGATGGATCTAACAGATATAGTGAGAACATTCCATCTTACAACAGTGGAACACACATTATTTTCAAGTATACATAGAACATTCTCCAGAATAGATCATATGTTAGGCCAAAAAACAAACCTTAACAAACTCAAAAAGACCAAATTCATACCATGCATCTTCACCAACCACAACATTATGCAACTAGAAATCAACCACAGGAAAAAATCTAGAAGAACACAAATACATGGAGGTTAAATAACATGTTATTAAACAATATATGGATCAACCAAGAAATGAAAGAGGAACTACACGGAGACAAATGAAAATGAAAACTCAAAGTTCCAAAACCCTTGGTATGCAGCAAAAGCTGTTCTAGGAGGAAAGTTTATAGCAATATAGGTCTACCTCAACAAGTAAGAAAAATCTCAAAGAAACTTACACCTAAATAACCCTAACTTGTACCTAAAGGAGCTACAAAAAGAACAAACAAAAACCAAAATCAATATAATAAAGGAAATATTAAACCAGTAAAGCAGAAGTGAACAAAATAGAAACTAAAGAAATACTTGAAGAGCTGAATGAAAACAGAAGCTAATTCTTTGAAACATCAACAGAATTGATAAACCTTTAGCCAGATTCATAAAAAAAAGAAAGGAAAAAAGAAAGAAAGAAAGTGGGCTCAAATAAAATCAGAAATGAAAGAGGAGAAATAACAACTGATACCACAGAAATAAAAAGGATTTTAGGAAAATATTATGAAAAACTATATGCCAACAAATTGGACAATCTAGAGAAACGGATAAATTACTAGAAACAGGGCAGCCCGGGTGGCTCAGAGGTTTACCACCGCCTTCGGCCCAGGGCGTGATCCTGGAGACCCAGGATCAAGTCCCACAGCGTGCTCCCACATGGAGCCCGCTTCTCCCTCTGCCTGTGCCTCTGCCTCTCTCTCTCTCTCTGTGTCTCTCTCATGAATAAATAAATAAAATCTTTTTAAAAATTACTAGAAACATATAGCCCTCCAAAACTGAATCCAGAAGAATAGACAATTTGAACAAACTGATTACCAGCAATGACTTTGAATTAGTAATCAAAAAATTCCCAACAAACCAAAGTCCAGGATGAGATGGCTTCACAGGTGAATTCTATCAAACATTTAAGAAAAAAATTAGTATCTATTCTTCCCAAAATATTCCAAAAAATAGAAGAGGAAAGAAAGCTTCCAAATTCATTTTAGAAGCCAGCATTACACTGATACCGAAACAAGATAAAGTCATCACCAAAAAACAGAACTACAGGCCAATATACCTGATGAATATAAATGTAGAAATCCTCCACAGAATATTAACAAACTGAATCCAACAATATACTAAAAAATCATTCACCACAATCAACTAGGATTTATTCCTGGGTTGCAAGGGTGATTCAATATTTGCAAATCAATCAATTTGATACACCACATCAACAAGAAAAAGGATAAAAACCATACAATCATTTCAATAGATACATAAAAAGCATTTGACAAAGCACAACATCAATTCATGATAAAAAATCTCAACAAAACAGGTTTTGAGGGAACATCTCTCAACATAATAAAGGCCATATATGAAAAACCCACAGCTAACATCATTCTTAATGGGGAAAAACTGAAAGCTTTTCCCATAAGATCAGGAACAAGACAAGGACGTCCGCTCTCACCACTTTTATTCAACATAGTACTGGAAGTCCTAGCCACAGAAATCAAACAAGAAGAAATAAAAGGCATCCAAATTGGTACAAAACAAGTAAAACTTTCACTATTTGCAGAAATACAGAAAACTCTAAAGGCTCCATCAAAAAACTACTAGAACTAATAAATGAATTCAGTGTACAAAGTCAACATACAGAAATCTGTTGCATTTCTATACACTAATAATGAAGCAGCAGAAAGAGAAATTAAGAAAACAATCTCACATATAAATGCACCAAAAAATAATAAAATACCTAATAATAAACTTAACTAAGAAGGTGAAAGACTTGTACTCTGAAAACTATAAAACATTAATGAAATAAATCAAATATGACACAAAGAAATGGAAAGACATTCTATGATCAGGGATAGGAAGAACAAATGTTAAAATGTCTAAAGTACCCAAAGCAATCTATATATTTAATGTAATCCCTATCAAAATATCAACAGCATTTGTCACAGAATTAGAACAAATAATCCTAAAATTTGTATGGAATCACTAAAGACCCCAACTAGCCAAAGCAATCTTGAAAAAGAACAAAACGCAATCTTGGATTTCAAGATATACCACAATGTTATAGTAATCAAAGTAGTATGTCCTAAAACAAAAATAGACACATAGATCAATAGAAGAGAATAGAGACCCCAGAAATAAACCCATGACTATATGGTCAATTAATCTTTGACAAAGGGGGCAAAAATATACAATGGGGAAAAGATACTCTCTTCAACAAATGGTGTTGGAAAAACTGGACAGCTACATGCAAAAGAATGAAGCTGGATCACTTTTTAACACCATACACAAAAATAAACTCAACCAAGACCACTTTCTAACACCATATACAAAAATAAATTCAAAACGGGTTAAAGACCTAACTGTGAGAGCTGAAACCATAAAAACTTTATAAGAAAGTACAAGTAGTAATTTCTTTGACATCAGCTGTAGCAATATTTTTATAGTTCTGTCTCCAGAGGCAAGGGAAACAAAAGCAAAAACAAACTATTAGAACTACATCAAAATAAAAAGCTCCTGCAAAAGAAAACAAAGCTGCTGCAAAGGATAGAGGAAAAAAAAAAGCAACAAAACTACAACCTACTGAATGGGAGAAGATATTTTCAAATGATATATCTGATTAGGTGTTAGAACCCAAAATAAAGAACTTACAGTACTCAACACCAAAAAAACAAATAATCCAATTAAAAATGGCTAGAAGGCAGGGCACATGGGTGGTTCAGTTGACTGAGCATCCAACGTCTTGATCTTGGCTCAGGTCTTGATCTCAGAGTCATGAGTTGAAATCCCAGGTTGGGCTCCATGCTGGGCATGGAGCTTACCAAAAAAAAAAAAAAAAGTTAGAAAACACAAACAATTTTCTCCAATGAAGACATCCAGATGGCGAATAGGAACATGAAAAGATGCTCAATATCATTAATTATCAGAAAAATGCAATCAAAACCACAATGAGACATAACCTCACACCTGTCGGAATGACTAAACTCAAAAACACAAGAAACAACAAGAGTTAGCAAGGATGCAGAGAAAAAAGAACCCTCCTGCACTGTTGGTAGGAATGCAAACTGATGCAGCCACTGTGGAATACACTATGAAAGTTCCTCAAAAAATTAAAAATAGAATTAACATACAATCCAGTAATTCTACTACTGGGATTTACCCAAAGATTATGAAAACACTAATTTGAAAAGATATATGCACCCTGTTTACTGCAGCACTATTTACAACAGCCAGATTATGGAAGCAGCCCAAGTGTCCATCGATAAATGAATGGATAAAGATGTAGTATAGAGGTACCTGGGTGGCTCAGTCAGTTAAGCATCTGACTCTTGGATTTCAGCTCAGGTCATGATCTCAGGGTCATGACATTGAGCCCCATGCCAGGCTCCACACTGGTCATGGAGTCTGCTTAAGATTTTCTCTCTCCTTTTTCCTTTCTCTCCACTGCTCACAAACTCTCTCTCTCTCTCTCTCAAAAAAAATGCAATATATATATATATATTATTCAGTCATGAAAAAGAATGGAATCTTGCCAATTGCAACAAAATGAATGGATCCAGATGGCATGATGCTAAATGAAATAAGTCAATCAAAGAAAGACAAATACCATATGATTTCATTCATATGTGGAATTTAAGAAACAAAACAAATGAACAAAGAAAAAAGGAGACAAACAAACAAACACCCCAGACTTCTAAATATAGAGAGCAAACTGATGGTTACCAGGGGAGAGGCAGGTAGGGGGACGAGTGAAATAGGTGAAAGGGATTAAGAGTACACTTATGGTCATGAGCACTAAGTAATGTACAGAAGTGTTGAATTGTACACCTGAAACTAATATAATACTGTATGTTAATTATACTGGAATTGAGAATAAATTAATTAAAAAATATAAACTACCATGTTATACTGCCTTCTCCATCCTTAATCCTACCCATTCATTTTGTTTCCTTTGAGTGTGACTGAATTGGTTTGCCTGAACCACACCATGATATAACAAATTAAACAGTTCTAATTCTAAATATGACCAGGAGGAACTGTGTCTTCCTTGACTTTGCATCCCCAAAGCCTGCACCCCCATGTCTTATACCATGTTCAGTAGGTGTTTGGTGAATTGAAATCAGATGGATAGAAACAATGCATACTGTAGTAATACAGCAACTTCCTATGTCTGGATACACAAAGCCTATACATTAAAAACTGAGGCTTAAAGGACTGTAAAAGATAAAGGTTAGACTTCTCTACAATGGATGCATTGGCTGTGACATAAACAGACAGCTATAGTAGTAGTAGTAGTAGTAGTAGTAGTAGTAGTAGTAGTACAAGATCAGTGGGTCACAGAAAATCAGTGCACTGGGCAGAGTTTCAGGTTGCAAACAATAAAGCCAACCCTGGCTAACAACTAAGAATGAATCAATTGAAAGCTATTGTTGAAAAAAAAAAAAAAAGAAAGAAAGCTATTGTTGGATAATTCATAGAATCAACACAAAGACTGAAGGACTAGGCTCAAATATCAGCAAAAACCAGGAAAATATGGGTAACCAGAACCAGTGCCAAAGCCACATGTAGGGAATAGCCTGATTAGGTGCTAAGCCACCACCAATGAACGCTGGATGGCACAACTAGAATGCCACCACCTGCAGCTTAGAGACCTCAGCTAAAACTGTGGACACAACCACTGCTGGCTGCCAGATGCCACAGGCACCACCCACCACCACAAGAAATTCTAAACTGACCCTGCTTCTTCAGGTAACTCACCACAGATTCCAATTCTTGAGCAGGAGACTCTATTGCAACTGAAGCTAGCCAGCCCTAAACTCAAGCTGTAAGGAAGAAAACAATCACACTTGTTGGCCTCTACCATGAGGTGGACCTTTGCTCCTCCCCAAGATTCCACAAACGTAAGAAGTGAATTTGAATGTGGGTGACCACAATAAAAAGAAAAGATATGTATTTACTACAAAATTATAATCTGAGAAAGAGATCTACAACTAGATTGGGACTGACCTCCTAGCTAAGGGGATCTCCAAAATCTTATTAGATTATTAATAAGATAATAATCTTATTATTAGGGGGACAAACGAAAAACAAATGAACGAACAAACAAACCCTACGAGTGAATTGTTTCTCAAGTGGAATGCATTCCTGGAAAAGGAAGCATGAACTGTATCAGTGCTGAAGAGGAACATCACTACAGGTGTCCCATGAAGACAGGCACATTTTACACATCATAAATTGGCAATTATGGTTTTGCTCCCTTCAAAGTCCTTGAAGTCATGACATTCCAGTTGCCATAATTTCCTACCATCCCTGTTGCAGACATTTGCTGATTACTTCCTCCTAGGCTGCAGTGATGCTTCTGATGCCCTTCATAATAATGATGATGGTTACACTTACTGAGTGTCCAGAGCTGTGTGCTAAGGGCTTACCTGTATTCAATCTATTTTCACAATAATGCTGTGAAGTAGGTACTGTGAGTACACTCATTTTATGGATGAAGAAAGTTAGGCAGAGAGGTTACTTAACTTTCCAAAGGACACACTACAGGAAAGCCAGCAGTGCCAAGGCTGGAACCAGGCAGCCTGGCTACAGAATCTCTCCTCTTCACCACCTTCATTTTGAGAGAATTTCCAGAAGTCCTACTGGACTGCTGCTTTATACCATCTATATACTTAATCAGATCAACCAATACAGAAAATTAGCACCTTATATGTCCAGTGTAATACCAACACTTCCACTTGCACACTTTTATCAGTCCCTAAGCACCAAATCTATTTATCAGAGTGAAACAGAGAACACAGTAGAAAGAACAAGCAAACAGGGTGGTGAGTTCCACTCCACAGGCTCTTAGCTGTGAGCCTTTGATGGATCCCAATATGTTGCACTCCATCTAAGTTAAAAGAACTGTATTACCATAGTATCCAGCATACTTTGTATATACTATCTATATACTTCTTTGTTTGTTTCCATTGCACTCTGTGGTCTGGATGCCCCTGCCCAGACTGACCCTGTTCATTTCAAGGGCCAGGAAAGCTCAGACTCATCATCCTCCCTATAATATGCCCAAGTTCCCAGGCAAACTTCAGCTTCTGACTTTTGGTTACCTTCTTTCAGAAAGTGGTCATCCTCAGTTTAGGAAACCAAAAATATTCCACCCATGATCCCTCTCCATTAAGATTACATCTATCAGGCAGGTATCAATCAGGAAAACAAGACCATTCTAAGCATTGAAGAAGAAATTCAATACACAGAATTGGTCATACAAGTAACAGAAGAGCCCATAAGTCAAACAGCACAGTGAAGCAATTCAAGAGCTTAGCAACAGGAAGCCACTACCACCCCTAGGCTGGAGGGACAAAAGAAGGAGGTAGTAATATGGGTACCCAGAGTTTAGGGTCACTGGGGAAGGCAGGGACCATGGCAGACATGTCTGAGGAGAACTAGAGTCACAGAGAAGATGAAGATGCTAACGATGGCACAGAAGAGGAAAAACACCCTGGGCTCTCCTTTTTTCCTGCTCTTCTATGGCTTATCAGGGAAAGGCCAAGGAATCCATCTGAGAGCAAATAGATAATGGACAGCACAAGCTTCAGAATTCAAATTACATTTGTTAGAGGATTATTTAATTTCTAGAACTAAATGAATTTATGTGTATTAATGAATATATAGTATTTTAATATAAAAAATATTTGAGGGGGTGCCTGGGTAGAACAGTTGATTAAGCACTGGACTCCTGGAGGAACCTGGGTGGCTCAGTTCCTTAAGTATCTGCCTTCGGCTCAGGTCATGATCCCAGGCTCCTGGATCAGGCCCTGGGATGGAGCCTTGCTACCGACTCCCTGCTCAGGAGGAAGTCTGCTTCTCCCTTTTTCTCCCTCTGCCACTTTCTCATGCTCTCTCTCTCTCTCATTCTCTCTCAAAGAAATAATAAATAAAATCTTTAAAAAAAAATAAGCACTGGACTTTTGGTTTTGGATCAGGTGGTAATCTCAGGGTTGTGAGATTGAGCCCCACATGCCACTCCACACTCAGCAAGGAATGTACTTGAGATTCTCTCTCTCCCTCTCCCTCTGCCTCTTCCCATCCCTACCCCCACGTTATCTAATAAATAAATAACTCTTTAAAAACATACATTTCTGAGATAATCATCACTATTTCAAATCACAGTTTGATGCAGCCTTAAATAAAGTGTGCCTATATATTATTTGTAATTTATTATGTGGTGGTAATACATTTATGTTTAAGCTGGTTGTTTAATGAACTGTATATAATCCATTTAGTAATACATAATCAGCTCTCATTAATATCATCGATGCCCTTTTCTTCATTTTGCTATTTATTTTTTCTATTATGTTAGCATGAAAACTTTCAAACAGAAAAATTGAAAGAACTCTATTTTGAACATCCATACACATACCAACTGAATTTTACAATTAACATTTTGCCATGTTTGCTTTATCACATATCTACTCATCTTTGCACCTGTCTACCCATTCATTAATCTATCTCTTTTTCTGTTTTGTTTTAAAGTTTTTATGCTAATTCCAATTAACACAGTGTTACATTAGGTATAAAATACAGTGATTCAACACTTCCATACATCACTCAGTGCTCATCACAACAAGTTCACTCCTTATTCCCCATCACCTATTTCATTCATCCCCTGACTGACCTCCCCTCTGGTAGTTTGTTCTCTATAGCTAAAACTTTGTTTCTTGATTTATCTCTCTTTTTTCCCTTTGCTCATTTGTTTTGTTTCTTAAATTCCATATAGGAGTGAGATCATATGGTATTTCTCTTTCTCTGACTTACTTATTTCCCATAGCATTATACTCTCTAGCTCTATCCATGTTGTTGCAAATGGCAAGATTTCATTCCTTTTTATAGCTGAATAATATATATACATATATAAACAATGGGATATTATTCAGCCACAAACATATATATGTGTGTGTATGATATATATATATATATATCACTTCTTCTTTATCCATTCATTAATTGATCGACACTTGGGCTGCTTCCATAATTTGACTATTGTAAATAATGCTGCTATAAAGATAGGGGTTCATGTATGCCTTTAAATTAGTGTTCTTGTATTCTTTGGGTAAACACTCAGTAGTGTGATTGTTAGTAGTGTGATCCTAGGGTAGTTCTATTTTTATATTTTTGAGGAACCTCTATATTGTTTTCCACAGTGGCTTCATCAGTGTGCATTTCTATCAACAGAACAAGAGGGTTCTTTTTTCTCCACATCCTCACCAACACCTGTTGTTTCTTGTGCTATTGGTATTAGCCATTCTGACAGGTGTCAGATGAGGTGATATCTCATTGTAGTTTTGAATTACATTTCCCTGATGATAAGTGATGATGAACATCTTTTCATGTGTTTGTTGGCCATCTGGATGGATATTTTCTTTGGAGAAATATCTGTGCATGTCTTCTGCCCCTTTTTAGTTAGATTAGTTGGTTTTTTGGTATTGAGTAGTACAAGTTCTTTATATATTTTGGATACTAACCTTTTATTGGATGTGTCATTTGCAAATATTTTCTTGCATTCAGTAGATTACCTTTTAGTTTTTTTTTTTACTGTTTCCTTCTCTGTGCAGAAGCTTCTGATTTTGATGAAGTCCCTATAGCTTATTCTTGCTTTTCTTGCCCTTGCCTCAGGAGACACATCTAGAAAAAAGTTTCTATGGCTGGTATCAGAGAAGATACTGTCTATGTTCTCCTCTAGGATTTTTGTGGTTTCAACTCTCACATTTAGGTCTTTAATTCATTTTGAGTTTATTTTCATGTATGGTATAATAAAGTGGTCCAGTTTCTTTTGCATGTTGCTGTCCAGTTTTCCCAACATTGTTAGTTGAAAAGACTGTTTCCTATTGAATATTCTTTCCTGCTTTGTTGAAGATTAATTGATCATAGAGTTGTGGGTTTATTTCTGGATTTCCTTTTCTGTTCCATCGGTCTATGTTTCTATTCTTGCGCCAGTACCATTCTATTTTGATAACTACAACCCTGTAGTATATCTTGAAGTCTGGAATTGTGATGCCTCCAGCTTTTCTTTTTTAAGATTGCTTTGGCTAGTTGGGGTCTTTTGTGCTTCCATACAAATTTTAGAATTGTTTGTTTAGTGCTGTGAAAAATGCTGTAGGTATTTTGATAGGGATTACATTAAATGTATAGATTGCTTTGGGTGTTATAGACATTTTAACATTTGTTCTTCCTATCCACGATCATAGAATGTCTTTCCATTTCTTTGCGTCATCTTCAATTTCTTTCATAAGTGCTTTAAAGTTTTCAGAGTAAAGGTCTTTCAATTCTATGGCTAGGTATATTTCTAGGCATCTTATTATTTTGGGTGAAATTGCAAATAGGATTGTTTTCTTAATTTCTTTTTCTGCTGCTTCATTATTAGTGTATAGAAATGCAACAGATTTCTGTATATTGATTTTGTATCCTGTGACTTAATAGCTTTTTGGTGGAGCCTTTAGGGTTTTCTATATACTGTAACATGTCATCTGAAAACAGTGAAAGTTTTACTTGTTCTTTACTAATTTGGGTGCCTTTTACTTCTTCTTGATGTTTGATTTCTGTGGCTAAGACCTCCAGTGCTATGTTGAATAAAAGTGGTGAGAGTGGATGTCCTTGTCTTGTTCCTGATCTTATGGGAAAAGCTTTCAGTTTTTCCCCATTAAGGATGATGTTAGCTGTGGGTTTTTCATATATGGCCTTTATTATGTTGAGCCATGTTCCCTCAAAACCTACTTTGTTGAGGATTTTTATCATGAATGGATGTTGTACTTTGTCAAATGCTTTTTCTGCATCTATTGAAATAATCACATGGTTCTTGTCCTTTCTCTTATTGATGTGATGTATCATGTTGATTGATTTGTGGATATTGAACCACCCTTGCAACCCAGGGATAAATCCCACTTGATCGAGGTGAATGATGTTTCTTATGTATTGGACTAGATTTGCTAGTACATTGTTGACAATTTTTGCATCAATTTGCATCAGGAATATTAGCCTGTAGTTCTTTCATAGTGGTGACTTTTTAAAAGTATGTATTTATTTATTTATTTATTTATTTATTTATTTATTTATTTGATGAGGGGAGAGCAAGCACAAACAGGGGGAGCAGCAAAGGGAGAGGAAGAAGCAGGCTCCCCACTGAGCAGGGAGCCTGCCTCAGGGCTTAATCCCAGGACCCTGGGATCATGACCTGAACCAAGGGCAGACACTTAATTGACTGAGCCACCCAGGTACCCCTTTAACTTGTTTTGGTATTGGGGTAATGCTGGCCTCATAAAATGAATTTGGGACTTTTCTTTCCTTTTCTATTTTTTGGAATAGTTTGAGTAGAATATGTATTAACTCTTCTCTAAATATTTGGTAGATTTCACCTATGAAGCCATCCAATCCTGGACTTTTTTTATTCAGAGTTTTTTGATTACTGATTCAATTTCTTTTTTCTTTAAGATTTTATTTTTTGATTTGAGAGAGAGAGAATGTGCATGCATGTAGGGGGTGCAGCACAGGGAAAAGGAGAGGCAAACTCCCTGCTTAGCAGGAATCCCAACTCAGGGCTTAATCCCAGGATCCCAGGATCCCAGGATCTTGACCTGATGGCAAACGCTTAAGCAACTGAGCCAATCAGATGCCCCTACTGATGGTCTCATTCATTTGGGGAATATAAAAAATAGTGAAAGGGAATAAAGGGGAAAGGAGAAAAAATGAGTGGGAAATATCAGAAAGGGAGACAGAACATGAAAGACTCATAACTCAAAATAAAAAAAAAAAGAAAGACTCATAACTCTGGGAAACGAACTAGGGGTGGTGGCAGGGGAGGTGGGTGGGGTGTGGGGGTGACTGGGTGTTGGGCACTGAGGTGGACACTTGATGGGATGAGCACTGGGTGTTATTCTATATGTTGGCAAATTGAACACCAATAAAAAATAAATTTAAATCAAAAAAATTTCTTTGCTGGTTATCAGTCTGTTCAAGTTTTCTATTTCTTCCTGTTTCTGTTTTGGTAATTTATGTTCCTAGGAATTTATCCATTTCTTCTACATTGTCTAATAAAGTTTTTCATAATATTCTCTTATAATTGTATTTCTATGGTATTGGTTGTATTTCTCCTCTCTCATTTTGTGATTTTATTTATTTGGGCCTTCCTCTTTTCTTTTTTATTAGTCTGGCTAGAGATGCATCAATTTAATTTTTTTTTCAAAGAACTAGTTCTTGGTTTCACTCTTTTTCATTGTTTTTTTGTTGTTATTTTTGTTTTGGTTTTGGTTTCTATATCATTTATTTCTACTCTAATATTTATTCTGTCCTTCCTTCTGCTGGCTTTAGGTTTTGTTTATTATTCTCTTTCTATGTCCTTTAGGTCTTAAGGTTAGGTTTTAAGTTGTTTGATATTTTTCTTGCTTCTTGAGGTAGGCCTATATTGCTATAAACTTCCCTTTCAGAACTGCTTTTGCTGCATCCCAAAGGTTTTGGACCATTGTATTTTCATTTTCATTTGTTTCCGTGTACTTTTTTATTTCTTCTTTTATTTACTGGTTGACTCATTCATTGTTTAGTAGCATGTTATTTAACCTCCACGTATTTGTGGTTTTTCCAGATTTTTTCTTATGGTTGACTTCTAGTTTCATAATGTTGTCATCAGAAAACATCAGAAAACATGCATGGTATGATTTTTGGTCTTCTCAATTTTGCTGAGGCTTGTTTTGTGGGCTAAAATGTAATCCATTCTGGAGAATGTTCCATGTGCACTTGAAAAGAATATGTATTCTGCTGTTTCAGGATGGAATGTTCTAAATATATGTTAAATTCATCTGGCCCAGTGTATCATCAAAGCCACTGTTTCCTTGTTGATTTTCTGTTTAGATGATCTGTCTATTGATGTAAATGGGATGCTAAAGTCCCCTACTATTATTGTATTATTATGAATTAGTTTCTTTATGCTTGTTATTGTTTTATGTATTTGAGTGCTCCCATGTTGGGTACATAAATATTTATAATTGTCATATCCTCTTGTTGGATTGTCCCCTTTATTATCATATAGTGTCCTTCTATGTTGTTTATGTATACAATGGAATATTACTCAGCCATTAGAAATGACAAATACCACCATTTGCTTCGATGTGGATGGAAATGAAGGGTATTATGCTGAGTGAAATAAGTCAATCGGAGTAGGACAAACATTATATGGTCTCATTTATTTGGGGAATATAGTGAAAGGGAATAGAGGGGAAGGGAGAAGAAATGGGTAGGAAATGTTAGAAAGGGAGACAGAACATGGAAGACTTCTAACTCTGGGAAACGAACTAGGGGTGGTGGAAGGGGAGGAGGGCGGGGGGTGGGGGTGACTGGGTGGCGGGCACTGAGGGGGCACTTGACGTTTTGAATAACTTGGTGTTATTCTGTATGTTGGCAACTTGAACACCAATAAAAAATAAATTTATTATTAAAAAATATATATATAGTGTCCTTCTTTGTCTCTTGTTATATAGTCTTTGTTTTAAAATCTATTTGTTCAATATAATATTGTTAAGTATTGCTCTCCAGGCTTCTTTTGACATCCATTTGCATGATAGATGTTTCTCCATCCCCTTACTTCAATCTGCAGATGTCTTTAGGCCCAAAATGAGTCTCTTGTAGGCAGTATATAGAGGAGTCATTTTTTTTTATATCCACTCTATCATGCTGTTCTTTTGATTGGAGTTTTTAGTCCACTTATATTCAAAGAAATTATTGGTAGATATGTATTTATTGTCATTTTATTTGTTTTGTGGTTGTTTTTAAAGATTTTTCTCTGATCCTCTCTTGTCTTTCATGGTTTGCTGATTTTCTTTAGTCATATATTTGCATTTCTTTCTCTTTATTCTTTGCATATTAATGGATTTTGATATATCATATCTTGTCTATAACCACTTTTACATATAGTAGCCTTCATTAAGTTGATGGTTGTTTTTTTTTTAATTTTTATTTATTTATGATAGTCACAGAGAGAGAGAGAGAGGCAGAGACACAGGCAGAGGGAGAAGCAGGCTCCATGCACCCGGAGCCCGACGTGGGATTCGATCCCGGGTCTCCAGGATCGCGCCCTGGGCCAAAGGCAGGCGCTAAACCGCTGCGCCACCCAGGGATCCCAAGTTGATGGTTGTTTAAGCTTGAATCCATTCTTTGCCCGTCTTCTCCCCATATTTAGGTATATGTTGTTAGATTTTATATGAAAAATGTATATGAAATACTTTTATTTCATGGGTTCCTTGACTGATTTTTTTCAAAGATTTTATTTATTTATTCATGACACACAGAGAAAGAGAGTGAGAGAGAGAGAGAGACAGGCAGAAGGAGAAGCAGGCTCTGTGCACGGAGCCTGACGTGGAACTCTATCCCGGGTCTCCAGGATCACACCCTAGGCCAAAGGCAGCGCTAAACTGCTGGGACACCGGGGATGCCCCCTTGACTGATTATTTACAAAAATATTCATTTTTACTGCTTTTGTGTTTCCTACCTTCATACTATAATTTTTTATTTTTCCTTTCCACTCAATCCTCTTTAATATTTTTTTCAGAGCTAGTTTGTTTAGTGGTCATGAACTCCTGTAGTGTTTGTTTCTCTGGGAAACTCTTTATCTCTTCTTCTATTCTGAATGATAGCCTTGCTGGATAGAGTATTTTTGGCTGCAGATTTTTCCATTCAGCACTTTGAACAGAAAATTCCACTTTCTTCTGGTTTGGAAAGTTTCTGCTGAAAAATCCCGTGAGCCTTATAGGTTTTCCCTTGTAAGTTACTCTTCTTTTGTCTTGCTGCTTTAAAATTGTTTTCTTTTTCTTCTTTTTTTAAGTAGGCTACATGCCTAGTGTGGAGCCCAATGCAGGGCTTGAACTCATGACCCTGTGATCAAAACCTGAGCTGCAATCAAGAATTGGATGTCTAACCAACTGAGCCGCCTAGGCACCTCTAAAAATTTTTTATCACTATATTTTACCAATGAATTAGAATATGTCTTAGTGTGGATCTGCTTTTATTGATTCTGAGGGGAGTTTTCTGTGCCTCCTAAATCTGGATTCTTGTTTCCTTTCCCAGATTGGGGAAGTTCTCAGCTATTATTTCTTCAAATAAATTTTCTGCCTTGTTTTCTCTCTTCTTCTTCTTCTGAGATTCCTATAATATGAATGTTACTATATTTGATGGAGTCACTGAGTTCCCTAAGTCTATTTGTGTGTGTGTGTGTGTGTGTGCTTTATTTATTTATTTATGAGAGACAGACAAAGAGAGAGAGAGAGAGGCAGAGACACAGGCAGAGAGAGAAGCAGGCTCCATGCAGGAAGCCTGATGTGGGACTCCATCCCAGGACTCCAGGATCATGCCCTGAGCCAAAGGCAGACACCCAACTGCTGAGCCACTCAGGTGTCCCTCTATTTTTGTTTTGAATAATTCTTTTTTTCTCTCTTTTGTTCAGCTTGATTTCTTTCCATTACTCTGTCTTCTAGGTCACCAATTTGTTCCTCTGCTTCTTCCACCCTGCTGTTCATTCCATCAATCATGTTTCTCATTTTGTTTATTGCACCCTTTATCTCTGCTATACTATTCCTTATCTCCAGGCTTTAAGCCCCGATGGTTGCCAGAAGTCACAAAATTTGGCACTTCTCATGTTCCAAGTAATTGCTATGGGGAACTGTTTTCCCTGTGTGCTCTCCCTATGCATTAATCTGTCTCTATGGGGCTCCCTCCTGCAGCAGCCATGATCTGCTTCTCTCCCAAACTGCATCTCCACACTTCCTACCTTCTTCAATGTGGCTTTTTCTCTCCTTTTAGTTGTGGAGGTTGTTCTGCCAGTCTTCAGGTCAATTTCTGGGGGGTTTTAGGATGATTTGATAGTTATCTAGTTGTGTTTGTGGAACAAGGTGGGACTAGGGTCCTCTCACTCTGCTACCATCTTCCTAACTCCCCTATCTTATTTTTTTTAATGCATTTCAAAGTAACTTGCAAAGAACACTTCCCTCAAAATACTTTGTCATACACATCATTAACTAGAGCTTAATATTTGTTTACAGTTGTTTGTGAGATAAAATTTATGTAGCATAAAATGCAAAAATAATGTTATAGTTGATGAATCTGACAAATGTGTACCTGTGAAACCCAACCCCTATCAAGTTGTAGAATATTACTTTAACTCAGGGAGTGCCCTTTGTTCTTCCCCTGTTAATCCCAGCCCACACTCCCCTAGAGGCAACCATAGTTCTTTTTTTTTTTTTTTTTTTTAAGTATATACTAGTTTTGCTTGTTCTGGAATTTTGTATAAATAGAATCACAAAATATTTGCTCTTTTGTATACTTCTTTCACTTAGTATAGCTTTTTTTGGTGTTTGGGAGGTTTTCATTTGTTTCATGACGTTGTGTATATGAGTATTTTGTCATTTTTTTGCCCAGTAGTATTCATTTTTTACCATACCATAGTATCTTTATCCATTCTCTTATGGATGGACTCCTAGGTTGTTTCCAGTTTTTTTAAATTATTGTACATTATCCTTGTACGAGTGATTTTGTGGTCTATTTTTCACTTTTCTTGGGTAAATACCTAAGTAGAATTTCTGGGTCATAAAGAAGTTGCATGCTTAACCATTTAAAAAACTTTCAGACTGTTTTCCAAAGTGGCGATACCATTTTACACATGCACCAACCAACAATAAATAGTTGTACTAGTTGCTCCATATTCTCTTCAACATTTGGTGATAAAAGGCTTTTAAACATTACACATTCTAGTGTGTATTAAATGTTACCTCATTGTGGTTTTAAATTGTATTTCCCTGCTGCTGAATACATTTTCATGTCTTTATTATTTAATGGCCATTTGTACATCTTCCTTTGTGAAGTATCTCTTCAAATATTTTGCTTATTTTTATTTGGTTGCTTTTATTTTTTTTGTAATTATGTCTTTGGTAAGATCCAACTTAAATGAACTCCTTTAAGTCCATAAAGCAAGATATCTGAACCATGCTGCACCAAGTCACAGTTTTGGTCATTGTATGATGACCAAAGTATAAAAACTTTAATTTCCCATTGATAAAAACTAAAACTTAATTTTTATCAGGTCCTTTTTAAAACAAATTAACATTTTCTCCTCCTCATATTGACCTTATATATACAGTAAGTAAATACAAGTGCTGAACTTCTTGATAAATGTTAAACTCCCTGGTCTATGCACACATTTCTGTAAAATGATATATACCACTCCCCCGTCCACTCTAAATCAGTGCTTATAATCTTTTTTTCTAGGTTCTCTGAACTTCTGAGTTCAAACCCTAGATCTCTGCATAACTTTCTAGACAACTGGGCAGCCCCGGTGGCTCAGCAGCTTAGTGCTGCCTTCAGCCCAGGGCATGATTCTGGAAACCCAAAACTGAGTCCCACATCAGGCTCCCTGCATGAAGTCTGCTTCTCCCTCTGCCTGTGTCTCTGCCTTTCTCTCTCTCTCTCTCTCTCTCTGTCTCTCTCTCTCTCTGTCTCTATGAATAAATAAACAAAATATTTTTTTTAAAAAGTGTAAAAAAAAACTTTCTAGACAAGTTTCTGGTCTCTTGTTTTCTAGAAAACAAATCTTGACCAACCTTAGATGTGAATCAGCCCTTCCAGACTACTCTTCTAGTTATTCTTAAATTATATATTACTTATTCTATCTGATTTCCTAATGATATTGCTTGCTTTGAATACTCAGTACACACTCAGCAAAGATACATGTCATCTAATATCTTAAGGACATTAATAAAAGAACAGTAACAAAATGAATCAAACAGTTATCTAGAGAAAAAGATGAGAAACGTGAAATGGCTAGAACTCCTTAGGTTGCAGAGTAACAGAAACCCAGCTTGAATTAGATTAGGCAAATGAGGAAATGTATTGGTTTGAGTGTTACAAGAAGGGAAGGACTACAGATGGACCTCAAAGATAGAGATTTGAATATAAGCAACTTTGAAACTAGAAATCTAGGTCCCACCAGGATTTTCTGTCTCTTCGTTGTTTTTTTCTCTGAAGGTTTATTTTTTTTTCTTTTAAACCAGTTGCAAGTATATGATGAGGAAATTGGCTCCCAACAACTACCATACTTCATCTCAGCTTTACCACCAGAGAACAGTCTATGCTCTCTGGTCCCTAATTCGAAACTTCAAATGATGAGTTCTGACCACTTTTCAGCCATCAAATGTGTCCTGGTTCAAAGTCTATCAAAGGAACATGACAGCTCACATCCAAATCAACTGTCTAAAGGGCAAGAAGGAACATTTTCCCAAAGGGGTGAATAATGTTCCCAGGAGAAAAGTCAAAACTGTAGACAGACAAAATAAGATTCACTACAAATAGCATAACCAGAGACCCAAAAGGCCTTCTCAGTGAAGGAAGAGGAAGATGCTGAAAGGAAGAGAAAGTCTAAGGGAAATACTTAATGTGGGTTGATGAGAGCAAAAAATCTATTTATGAGGGGGCACCTGGGTGGCACAGTCAGTTGAGCATCTGGCTCTTGGTATCAGCTCAGGTCATGATCGCAGGGTCCTGGTACAGGGGGCTCCATGCTCAGTGTGGAGTCTGTGTGATAGTCTCTCTCCCTCTCCCTTTGCCCTTCCCCCCACTTACACACACACTCTCTCTCACTCAAATGGATAAATTTTTTTTTAAGTTCGTGAGGAGACAGATTTCTTTCAAGTGCCTTTTGTCAGATACAATCTTTTATCTTATTTTCAAATACAATCTTTTAGATAGACATGCAATACTAATCCTAAAATGTCTAAGATCCTCACTTCCCGTATCTAATAAAAACACCCGATGTAATACAGACCAAATCCTAATCCACTTAATCCAACTATCCCCAGTGTATTTGTGTGCTGTTCTTTCCCAACTAATATGCCAAAATACTACACTAGATTTTGTGCTGTCCAATAAGCTCAATCTCTTACTTTCTGACAAAATTATAAGTAAACAAAAAGACAGAAATCAGTCACAACATTAAGATTCATTATTTGCTTAAAACAAAAATAATCGCCTTTAAGGTGGGTTGCATTTATTCTTAAACAACACCATTATATCACAGATGATTTGGAGAGAAAATTCAGGAATAGTTGAACAAACAAGAATTCGGTTGCATTTGGCTAAAGCTTAGTAATTTATCCCACTCTACATGGCTAGGTTAAATATCCAAAATAAATTTTTTTCATTTTTATTTTGTTATTAATACCCAAAACAAATGTACTCATGTGCTGAATCCAAAAGTCACTTAATTTTACTCTTATTTCTCTGTATTGCACATCCTCAGCAAATGATTGTTAAATAAGTAATACAGGATTCACAGAGGCAGAGAGAGAAACATAACTCATCCTTGAGGGAGGAGGTCGAGAAAAGCTTCATGAGTTCACTAAGGGGATAAGGCAGTTAAAGGAATAACATAGACAAACACAGAGGTCTGCACAAGCATGAGAAGCCAATTAGTTCACTGTACTGAGAAGGAAGACTACAAACAGGAGAGCAGGAAGAGAGATACAGTACAAAAAGTTGGCAGAGGTCAAATCCTAAAGGGCTTTATAAGCCATGCTAACAAATTAGATCTTCATTCAGTAAGTGATAGGAAGCCCCTTAAGATTTTTAAGTTGGGAGTGGGTGAAGGAGAAGAAAAAAATAATCATATTTTCAGTTTTCACATTTTACAAAAAATCACACTGAAAGCATTAAGGAGATAAATGGAAGAGATCTAGGCCAGCAGCTTAGGAGAGCAATTAGAGGTAAGTATTATATTAATTCATGGGGTAAATGATGAAAGGTCTAAATTGAGAGATTCCAAAAGAACTTCATCAAAAGAAATAATAGGATTTGAATCTTGGAAAGAGAATAAAGGGCAGAGACTAGAAATACTATCAAGTCCTCAGCCAAATATATGTTTGTGTCACAATCCAAGAAAAAATGCATACTAGCTTAAAAAATTGACATATGACATAAAGGGATGATTTGTTGCATGAAAAATATAAATAGCTAAGCATATATGTGTGTGTGTGTGTGTGTGTGTGTGTGTTTGTATATGTGTGAATACATATACAATAGAAGTTGTGGTTGATTCACTTGGAGGAGGATCCAACATTTGACAGAGCAAACCCCTCAAAGGACCATGAGTGGAAACCCTCTGCTATCAACTCAAGTGGGTAATGAGTATGGGAAGAGAAAGGTGGCATAACTCACATAGGGCCAAGTGAAGGCCAAGTGGTAACCTGAATACTTCTTGGTATACCACTTGGTATACCACTGGCTTTGATAACTAAAGAATGTCCTGAAGAGCCTGCATTTTGCTCAGGTCATGAAAGACATCCATGATGCAGTGAGTCGACGGAAGGAGCAGAGCCAACAACTGCTGGTATGGAGCTGAATGCCATAGGAGAGCAGCAAGTTTTGGCATGAGAATTCTATGACAGTAAGAAAGATCCTAAAACTTACTGTGGACGAGTAGCAAAATAGCTTGAATGGCAATGTAGAATTGTTTACACTACGTAACTGTAACACTTAGGAATGGACCCATTTACTGACATATTTCTTGACTTGGCAAATCTCTGAAGAGAAAAATAAGTCTCACCCTTGGGCTCTCAAATACACATTTCTTAGAGTTGATCTAGAGATACTGCAGGAGACCTATAAAACCTATCCAAACCAGGGACTTATATGACAGTAAGTCATCAAAATATGTCATGTCATACTTTGATTCCTCAGTCCTCAGCATTCACCTAAGATGTTGTTCAACAGGTACTGGAAGATGGCCAAGGAGTGTAGACACCAAACAGTCTTAGAATATATTCAGACTTATCAAAACAGGGGCGCATAGGTGGCTCAGTGGTTGACCGTTTGCTTTTGGCTCAGGTCGTGATCCCAGGGTCCTGGGATTGAGTCCTGCATCAGGCTCCCTATGGGGAGCCTGCTTCTCCCTCTGCCTATGACTCTGCTTCTCTCTCTGTGTCTCTCATGACTAAATAAATAAAATATTTTTTTTAAAAAGAATATATTCAGACTCATCAAAAGATGCCTGGAAGGGGGCACCTGGATGGTTCAGTCAGTTAAGTATCTGACTCAGTTTTAGCTCAGGTCATAATCTCAGGGTTATGGCTCCTCTCTGGACATGAGGCTTGCTTAAGATTCTCTTTCTCCCTCTCCCTCTGCCCCAGTCCCAATCTCTCCATCTCAAAAAAAAAAAAAAAAAAGGATGCCTAGAAGGATAGTATTTGTTTGCCACTTTTTCAAGAACAAAGTTGTAAGTATCCTGGGTGTCAAATTCCATAAAGATCTCAGCTTGTGTTCAGGAAGACCAGTAGTAACAATGATGATAGCTAGCATTTATTGAGTACCTACCATGTGCCAGGCTCTATGGTAAGGACTATACACATATTAGTTCATTTAATTCTCACAACAGCCCTGTGATAAATAAAGAACACTTACAACAACTTCTCTTACAACAACTTCTATAAAGTCACATAGTAAAAAGTAGTAGAGCCAGAAGTCAAACCCAGATATTATTGGTTCCATTGATTATGTTCTTTATTTTATGCTACCTTGTCTGTTCTACTGAGAGCTTTGTATGGTTATACATGATGAGCTTACTAAAGTCACAGTTATCTTGCTAAAAAAGGTAAACACCATTCTTTTTCTTATTAAAGAAAACCAAGATAGATCCGGTGGGAGACATGGAAAATCGATCCATCCTCCACCATAAGTATTGCTGTACTTGAAAAGAATTTGAGCCTTTGGTTCTGTAGCAGTAGAAACACCAGCTTTCAGCTCCATAATACACCATCCTTGTGATAGCACAGAACATAAAGGGCCAGGGAAGCTCTTCGGCCTTCCCATTGGAGAATTCTTATCCATATATGGTAGAATTTTTCAGAATTCCTGGCAGAGGTAGAAAATGGGATAGCATATAGCCAGGTACCAAGAAAATATTGGTGGAAGAAATTTGAAGTGAACTAAAAGGTGTCTGGAACAAATTTAGGGAGAAATTAAAATAGTTTGGACATCTAGTGAAAAGCAAACCCCAGGCACTCTTGGTTTACTCTTCAGACACAATTTAAGGGGGGGCATTCTCTTTAGAATGTTGCCTTGCAAATAAGGACATCTATGGATAATGTCCAGGCTTTTGAGTCATAGAGAGCTTGGCCTGCCAAACCCAGGCTTCATCCACAGAGCTGCCAATACTTCATTGTGGAAACTGGATTCTTTGGCTAGGAATACCTCTGAAATGCAGAACACCTTTTCCTAAACTGAGACCTAAGAGGTAGTAAGGGTCAGAAGTCAGCTGTCCCTTTGTGGAGTTAAAAGTGTGGACTCCCAGCAGCAGTGAACACATATATACACACTCACACTCATACACACACATGTATACACACACCCTAGAAGAAACAGGTGTATCAGTAGCATTGCCTCTAACCAGAGGACAAGTTCTACCAATTCAGAAAAGTGATAAGGGTTTCGGTATCATTTCAGTGTGAAAGCCTCGCCTGAGGCCTCCTTGGAATTTAGCCAAGAAAACTGAGTCATTCCATTCCATCTCCTGGGCAAGAGGCCAGAATGATCACTGACCCTCACCTCACGCTGAAGCCTATGGACATCACTGATGGCATTCCCATCTGCTGTCACAGCAGGATAAAGAATAACCAACAATTACAATGCACTTTGAAAACACAAAATATCTAATAAAACTTGCATTTTTTTCTGGAATCACTTTCCATTTCAACAACCAAAAAAAGATACTCTGCCTATGTCTGTGACAATTCTGTCCGTGCAGTCTATGACTACTAAACCTGCATGTGAAAATGACACCGAAAGGCTGTGATCATTTTATTTGGCCCCTAAAGGTCACAGCTGAAATTCAATATAAAGTGCATATTTGATCCCATTCACAAAGATACATAAGAATATTATTTCACTACTACTTTTCTTAGAGTTCTGCTCAAAAATGAATCCTCAGAAATGCAAAGCTTCATCTTTAAAACGATTTATAGAAACTTGAGGGACTGTCTTGAGACCTGGAAATAAATTAAATATTTCTTAAAACATTTCAAATAATGTTCTCATTCCATTTCCAGAAATGATTGATTACTTTTGAATGTAATAATTTTCCAGACTATCTTCCACAACAATAGCTTTCACACTAAAAACTGGACCTTCATTATAGAATGAGCACAGTGACAACTGAGTTTCTATTAGATAAGTTAATTGGCAGTTATTTTGTATAAGTCAGACATTTAAATATTTACATGAAAAACCAGAATTGCTTAAAAATTTGAAAAAGCATTTCTTTTTTTAAAAGATTCAGATGGAGGGGCAGAGGAAGAGGAAGAAGCAGACTCCCTACTGAACAGGGAACCTGATGCAGGGCTCAATCTCAGTCAGCACTCTGGGATCACGACCTGAGCGGAAAGCAGACGCTTAACCAACTGAGCCACCCAGATGCCCTCAAAATTTGAAAAAATATTCTTATACACACACACTATACTATTACTGAATCATTTCCTATGACTCACTGGCCAGCTATCGTATTTATTCAACATACATAGGCACTGATCTTTGGTTGGGTCAATTTTTTATTTTCCAGATTCAGTCAAATTTCAGATTTAACCAGTTCCCTAAACTAACCTTACAATCAACTGTCACATCTCATTTCATGCAGAAAGAAGGGGGGAGGGAGACTCCAACAGATTCATGAGTAAGTTGCTTGGAATTAAACTCTTTATTTGTAAAATAGCGTGGGTGGGGGAAGGAGGAACTCTGTGAAATTCTTTTGAGTACTACTACTTGAAATAGTTTTCATTTTCTTGATTCATCTCTCACCTTCCCATCCTTATTTATCTCTATTACCACTCAAACATCCTCTTATTTACCTCTTATTAATTCCCTGTTCCATTCTCTTTAGTGGCCTTTTAAGACTTTCTCTTCCTCTATGTTCCTAAAATCCCCAATCACAAGACTTCACTTCTAGCCTGTTACTTTTCTGAGAAAATAGAAGCCATCTGAGGTATTTTTCTTTTTACTCTTCCCCTCTGAATTCCTCTGTATTGTAAATTGTATTCTTCCTTCCAATCTTTGGCTCCAGCATGAAATGTCTTTCATTCTGGTTAACATTATGCTCTTTGGCTTTACACTTAATCATAAACCCTCCTCTCCTTACATCCTTGCTTCTTCAATTCTCTTCCGTGATTTTTTTATCTTACTTTTAATCTTTTAAAATTAAAAAATTAATGAAAGACATAGAGAGAGAGGCAGAGACATAGGCAGAGGGAGAAGCAGCCTCATCTCAGGGAGCCTAATGCAGGACTCAATCCCTGGACCGGGATCACGCCCTGAGCCGAAGGCAGACACTCAACCACTGAGCCACCCAGACGTCCCTCGATTTTTTTTTCTTTTCTTATCAGCCCTTCAACACACAAATAATTAGAAGAGGAATTTACATTTGTTTCCTATATGTCTTCATTAGCCCTTTACTCACATATGCCTCTAGAATCACAATGAGCTCCATGTGAAATCCAACTTCATTCTCTCAAGCTCTTACATTATTTAACACTGCAGATGAACCTTGGTTCCCTTGGTTTTATGACCTTATAGTACACTGTTTCTCCTAAGCATGTCCTGGCCATGCCTCTTCTTGTCCTTCCTTCTCCTGCCCTATAACACCAAGTATTTCCCCATAGTTTGACCCTCAGTCCTCCTCTTTATACTCTCTCACTCTATCCTTTAATAATCTAGTTCTTTGGGGGGTTCTTTTGACATCTGGATCTCCAGTCTACAAGTTCTCTCTCAAGCTGTTCCACACATACCTCTACCGGGAAGACAACGTCATCCATAACACCAGGGACTCCTCAAAGGCACAAACCAGGTTTTATTTATTTTTGTACTTCAATCTCTCACCTCCACCATAGAAAGGCAGAAATAGGGGAGTAGGAACTCAATAAAAGCTACTTAAGCTGAACAAAATAGTTTTCCCACCTGCACCTGAAACTGAACAGACACTGACAAAACAGCTGTCCGGCCCTCTATAACCCAAAACACCCAGCCTCTTAACTTCCCTATTTCTCTTAACTTCTAACATCCAGGCCTTAAAACCTCAGCTCCAACTCTGACATGTTCCTTTTCCTTGTCTCCTATATCCAATAAATTATCATATGTCATTGATTCTTCCTTTATGATGTTTTTACATCTGTTTACTCCTTTACCTTCTTTCTGTCATACCTTCAATTCAAGGCCTTAATTACACCCTACCTATCTTATTTTAACAGATTCCCAAATCAGTTTCTTCATTTCTTCTGCATACCAATTCTAGATTACTCTTCATTTAATACACTTCTAATACTAGTCTGCATCTCAGAAATGGTTAGGATTGATCCTTTGCCCAGCAAACTACAAATGTCTTGCTCTAGCATGGAAAGTTCTTCCTAATATGATCCCAAAATACCTGTATGTTTGGAAGCACCAGAGATCTACTCAAGCTACTTTAAGAGAAGAAAACATTAAAAAAAAAAAATTTGTCTATCAACTGATAGCTGTCAGAAAACGAGAAAGATCTAAAACTGAGCCACTCTCTCTCTCTCTCCCTACCCATGTCACTGCTTCTCCTTTCAGTTTCTCTTCTCTCTATCGCCCTGCTCCCTCTGCTTATTCAGTTTCCATTCCCTCATGGTTTCAGCTAGCACACAGCACAATATGACCACTCCCAGACCTTTTCTACCTTGGCCATTCTCAACACTTCCTTGTAGTTTCTGCCCATACTGCTAATTGGTTCAGTCTTTGATTTCCCAGTTCTAAATTTTAAAGAGGCCAAAAGGCCTAGTCCATCTTTTCATGTTGACCACAGCTATGCCACAGAACAGCCTATGGACTGTCTATCCTTGGATCAGATGCCCATCCTCTTCCCATCAGCTGTGAACCAATGACATGGGGGAAGGGCAGGATAACAGGTTCAGAGAGTGGACCCTTTGGAAGCAGACCTGTGGGCAGAAATTCCTTTAAAAGGAATCCTTTTCTGCAGGGCAGGCAATGATCAACATCTCTAAGACATTACCTTTCCCTGCTCTGTTCTACATACACACCCTGATCCTATCACAGGATTTACCATTTCACACTCAATCCATAATTGTATAATTGTATCTCTTTGCTCAAGTTGTTACCTCCACTTAGAATAATCTCTGCTATCACCTTACCATCTTGAAATCTACCATCCAAAGGACACAACAGACATAAAATAAATTCACAAGTCAATACACAACAAGAAAAAGAAGCTATGAAAAATTATTTGAGCACACAAAAAAATACTCAAAATAGGTGCATTTTTTGTCAAATGAGCAAAAATAAATATTGAATGCTTAATGTACCTTATGATGACAGTTTCTTGTCTTCCAATAGAATATAGCTAAAAGGAAACACATTTAATTCCTGTCAAAATTTCACAAAGATGTCCAACTATAAATAAAAAGAAGAAAAGCACACCTAATATCAAGAATTTTAAAAATAATAGCGCTAGATGAAGTAATGTTAAGAACACAATAAAGCTGTTGGCCTTAAAAATAGCTGATGATATTGCAAAAATACTAGGACCCTCTTAGGAAACAATTGACCAACTTGATTCACTCTGGAATATACAGGAAAACTAAATTACTTTTCATTACTGTCAACTAGAGAAAAATATTTTTAATATTTTGGTTTGGGTACATATCCTTCCATACCTTAATATGTATATATTTTTCTTTTTTGAAAAAGCTTTGGGTCAAACTAGATATACTGTTAGATATTCACTTTGTTTTTTCTTATATCATGAGCCTCTGTCTATGCTATTAACAGTCTTCAAAAACATTATTTTTAGGAACTCCTAGGTGGCTCAGCAATTGGGCACCTCCCTTTGGCTCAGGTCATGATCCTGGGATCTGGGATGAGGTCCTGCATTGGGCTCCCTGCATGGAATCAGCTTCTCCCTCTGCCTGTCTCTGCCTCTCTCTTTCAGTCTGTGTCTCTCATGAATAAATAAATAAATCTTTAAAACACACACACATACACACACACACACATTATTTTTAATGGTTGCATAGTAGTCCATCATATGAATAGATAAAAATAGATTTTTAACATAAAAATTCCTTAATGCTAGAATTCAGATTTTGTCTCCTTTTTCATAATTACTAATAGACTGAAATGAATATCCTTACATATAAATGTCTTGTACATTATCTCTGATATTTTCTTAAAATAAGTTCCCAGAGATATACTTGATAAGGCAAAGAATATAACCATTAAAAAGGTTTTAATAAGGGGTGCCTGAGTGGCTCAGTGGGTTAAACATCTGCTTTCAGCTGAGGTCATAATCCCAGGGTTCTGGGATGGAGCCCTGTATCAGGCTCCCTGCTCGGTGGGGAGTCTGCTTCTTCCTCCCCCTCTGCTACTCTCCCTACTTGTGCGTGCTCTCTGTCAAAAAAATAAAATCTTTTTAAAAAAAGTTTTAATAAAAGAACTTCCAAGTATCAATTTAACCAAAACTGTAATATGACAACAAGGAATGGGGGATGAGAAGGGAAGGGAAGGATGGTATAAGAGAGCTAAAGCTCCATCATCCACAGCAATAACCACTGCTACATAAAATGGGGGAAAAAAATTTAACTAGTGTAAGGGTATGATTTAGAAACAAGGAGGTAAAACAGCTAATAATGCAGAATAGTGGATAGGAATCAGATGTAAGAAAATATGACACAGAACATTGTTTTCATTATAAGTTTTGTTCTGACCTTTTAACCGTTCATTTGTATTGGTTTGATAAAAATACAAATTAAATCAAAAACATAAAACCAACAGTATAATTCAGCTGTAAAAGATGTAAAAGACAACAGATACACACTTCAGCTTCAGACCTCATGATTCTCATCATTAGGTAGAAAAAATCCTTTTTTTTTTTTTTGAAAAAATCCTTTTATGTATATATTGTCTATAAAAACCGTAAAAGTTACAATTTTGTGAATTCTTATTCAGAACCCTCTGTAAACAAAGCATGTTGACTAGGTGCTGTGGGAGGTCCTAAGAAATACTCCATCTTTCCATTCTCTCCAGAGAGAAGACAATTATTGTCAACACTAGAAATATTCTCTCCATATGACTCAGCTATGGAATGTCAGGAAACTGCCCATACAGAAAAGATCAAGTGTTCTCCCCCAAAATTTTAAATATAGAGAAAAACTAAGATTCCAATTCCTCGAGGTAAAGTTTAAGAAAGCTATATATTTTTCTTCAGGAAAAATACTTCCATTTTTCCATATCCCAAACACAATAGGCATCCCTCACTAAAATGTGTCAGAAAAATTGGAAAAATAAAAAGGAAAATTAGGATAGTGGTAATAAATAAAGTGTTAGAAATCTTCATTCTCCGGCAACTTCCTCACAGATCTTGTCATGTATACTTGGTAAATGTTTGGTTCTTCTTAGTTCATTTCATTGTAGGGCCAGAAATTTCCTCAGAATATTAGTACCTTCAGAAGAAATCATCATAGTGTCACCACACCAGTTCCCCTTCTTGATTCAGCTGATTTGAAGAGCATGTGTGCAGTACATAAGGAATCGGATGAGTCTCCACTGTCAATGGTTATTGAGTATCTCCCTCCCTCATATTATCTCCTACTAGTACATAAAGTGGAGCTAGTAGACCAAGAGTCCTGTCCCTTGCTCCCTCCCTAAAACCTTTCTCTGCCCCTTCCCCTCTTCACTCTTCATTTCTCCTTAACTCACTTTCTGTCTCCACTTCTCTTCCTCAAGCCTCATTTCTGGGTTTTCCCTCTCTCTCTCCTACCACTCTCCCACCCTTACCTTATCCACTCCAAACAACTGAAATGAAGAAGGAGAACCTTTCTTTTTCTTCCTCTATCTCCCTAAATGAAGTAGAACCATAAATTTTATTTATAGGTGATAGAAGTCCAGTAACAAAGACATCCAACAAAATCCAGCTAATATTTTAAGTATAATTCAGACTAAATTATTTGTAGGTTTATCAGAACTGCATGAACAATTTTCTCTTTGCAATTGAATGACTACCATTTTGGCATATTTATTTTTATTTACAATGGCAAACTAAATGTGTAGCTGCATTCTCTATGCCTATAGTTAATATGCTCCCTTCAAAATGTTTTGTCTAATGACCATTATACAACATCAGCATCCACTTACATATTGCTTCCTTCCCCAACTTTTACCAAAATCTACCCCTCTCCCCCAAATAGTGGGTATTTGGAAGGGAAAAAAGTGACTGTTTCCTATCTTCATCCAAGCCTCTATACTGGTCAACATGGATCTCTGTGCCAAAGAGTAAATTATATAATGTTCATTTCTTGGGAGTAGCCACTTCCAAATATCATACTGAGTAAAGTTCAAGTTCACATACTACATGAACCTTTAAACTCTGAAAAATGTGGCTTCGCATCCCAACAAATATGACTTTTGGAATGAACATTCCATCTTCCAGACAGAATGGAGATATTACAAGAAGAGCCTGGAAGGAGAGGATGAGATTAGTCTATCTGATGAATACATCAACTAATAAATGGGAGAAGATGCCAGAAATAGTTGGCTAAAAAGTAATACATCAAGCATTTATATTGTACAAGCTAGTCTTTACAGATAATCTAAATTTCAAAAAAGTATGTTCAAAATTATATTTGAAGTATAACAAATCCCAAAAATACCACCTTGAAACAGTCCTATAAAATAGGATGGCGCCCATGGGTCTAGGACTAAGGCAAAACCCATAGCCAATATTTGTTGATACTCCAAACTGTTGAATAGACGTAGTACATAAGAGCATAAGTACCAGAATGACCGGGACAAACTGCTCCCACTTGGTTTTTCTAATTCTTTTTCAGTATTATGGGCTAATGAATTCACAATTTATGAAAAAAACTTATTACAAGTCCACTATATGCTAAGCATCATGCTAGAGAATTTAGGGCATTTCTCTGCCATAAATGATCGGACAAAATATTAAAATTCTAAGTAAAGCCAGGATTAGTATCACCTTGGGCTCCAATAGGAGTAGGCACAGTACTATTACTGATCCTATTTTTATTCAATATGTTGGCATTTCATTCATCATGGATTTTTTGCATTATTTTTTAATATTGCATTAAAATGTTATTTAATCTTGATTACTGAGTTTTTCAGTGACCCTTTAAATTTTGCACCCTGGGCAAGTGTCTCACACTCCTCATCCTAATCCTGGTCCTACCTAGAGTTTACAATCCATGCAAGGGGTTGGAAAACTTTTCTATAAAGGACCAGATAGTAAGTATTTCAGGCTCTATGGGCCATGTCGTCTTTGTTAGAACTATTCAACTGTGCTATTATAGAGCTAAAACACCACCAATGATATGTAAATTTAAAAATGTGTTTTGTTCCAATAAAAATTTATTTACAAAAACACGCTGCAGGACATATTTGTCCCACAGACTGTAGATTGCCAACCCCTAATCTACACTAAATTCTCATTTAGTAGTCAAGCAATTCTCATTAATAAATTATCTGTAAATAGCTATAGCTTACCTTGAAGAGCCAATGGTAATAATATAACCAGTTTTGATCACAATTTTCCTAAAATGAACTAAAAAACTTATTTTTAATGTTTTATAATGCAGAAAAAAATTTAAAGAAAATTGAAAGCACCCATAATGACACTATTCCACAATTATCACTATTATAATTTTGGTGAATTGTCTTCAAGTCTTTCCTAAACATATTTTAATAAAGATAAGAGTATTGAGCAGGACAGGCATGAATATGCTGTGGTGACAAATTAACCCCTAAGTCCCAGTGGCCTAACTCAATTAAGGCTTATTTTTCACTCATGTTACCTGTCTATCATGGATCAGCAGAGTCCTTAGTCCATCAAGGACACAGACTGATTAGGAAATTTCACAATCCTGTAGCTACACCTGGAACATATGACCTCTTCAGTCACCTTGGGAAACAAAACAATATAGCTGGAAGATCTCACACCAGCTCTGCTATGCTTCAGCCCAGAAGTGACACACCACTTTCACTCACAGCCCATGTTCTACAACTAGTCATGTAACTATAGGTGGAAAGATAGAAATGTCAAGGACATAAAGTGAAATGTTTGATGGCCACCATTGTCCTTGTCACATTAAAAATCACATTACAGATATATATAAAATTTTATTCCCTTCTTTGCCCTTAAAATTATATCATAAGCTTTTTCCCCACATCATTAAATCTCTTCATAAACATATAGATATAATCCTTCATTACTCAGTCAGTTTTACTATCATAGCTTCTGCACAGCAAAGGAAACAATCAACAAAACTAAAAGGCAACCTACAGAATGGGAGAAGATATTTGCAAGTGACATATCTGATGAAATACCCAAAATATATAAAGAACTTAAACAACTCCATACCCAGGGACACCTGAGTGGCTCAGTCAGTTAAGCTTCCAACTCTTGATTTCAGCTTAGGTCATGATCTAAGGGTTGTGAGATCAAGCCCCATGTAGGGCTCTACATGGGGCATGGAGCCTACTTAAGATTCTCTCTCTCCCTCTCCCTCTGTCCCTCCTCATATCTCTAAAAACAAAAACAAAAACTCAACACCCAAAAAATGAATAATCCAATTTAAAATGGGCAGAAGACATTAATAGACATTTTTCCAAAGAAGACATTCAGATGGCCAACAGACACATAAAAAGACACTCAATATCACTGATCATCAGGGAAATACAAATCAAATAAAAACTACAATGATATATCACCCCACACCGGTCACAATGGCTAAAATTAAAAACATAAGAAATAACAGGTGTTGGCCAGGTTGTGGAGAAAGGGGAATCGTCTTGTACTGTTGGTGAGAATGCAAGAAAATAGTATTTACCCAAAGTATTGACCCAAAGAATACAAAAATACTAATTCAAAGGGATGCATGCACCTTTGCTATAAACAGCATTATCTACAATAGCCAAATTATAGAAGCAGTCCAAGTGTTCATCAATTAATGAATGGATAAAGAAAAAGTGGTATATATACACAATGGAATGTTAGTCATAAAAAAAATGAAATCTTGCCATTTGCAATGACATGGATGGAACTAGAGAGTATTATACTAAGCAAAATAAGTCAGAGAAAGACAAATACCATCTGATTTCACTGATTTGTAGAATTTAGAAAATAAAACAAACAAGCAAAGGGGGAAAAGGAGAAAGAGGCAAACCAAGAGACAGACTCTTAACTATAGAGAACAAACTGATGGTTACCAGAGGGGAGATAGGCGGGGGTTGGGTAAAATAGGTGATGGGGATTAGTGAGTGCACTTCTTGTAATAAGCATTGAGTGTTGTATGGAAGTGTTGAATCACTATATTATACACCTGACACTAATATTACACTGTATGTTAACTAACTGAAAATTAAATAAAAACTTTTTAAAAACTATTATAAACATTGCTATGTGAGGTAATTTTCCTAAGTACTTTATGCAGATATTGTCATCTAATTCTTGTAAGTAGTTTATGAGGGAAGTCTAATAGTACATCTACTTTACAGTTCTGCAAATAGAGGCCTAGTGAGTTGAAGTAAATTTTCCAAGCCACAGAGCCAGTAAGGGGTAGATCTGAGGCATATATAGGACTGTCAGACTTCATAGCCCATGCTCTTAACCAATGAGTGTGAACTAAAGGGCTGAGCTACAGTTCAAGTTTGAAACACAGCACTGCTGTGCTAGGCTATTGACCAGGAGGCAGATCATCACAGAAGTGGAAAAGGGTGCGTGAGACCATAAGGATTTGTTGTTACCGGTAATGTGGACAATAGAACAATGACAGATGAAAAATGGGACCCAATAGGATACTGGTCAAATTTTCTAGTTTTCTTCCTTTCTCTGTGAGGTATTTGGAAAAATTACTGATTTCTTTGAATTCATCAAGGTCCCTGGATTCTTAAACCATTTATGAGGGAGGGGGAATAATAAAGATACAGTGGACTCCACTACTCTGGCAATTTGGAGTTTATCAGATTTTAATTAAAAAAAAAAAAAGAAAAAAAAAGGAAAGCTGGCAGCCCTGATGAGATGCCACAAAGAACACAGGCAGGGCAGAAGCAGGGGAAGAAAAAGGGAAAAAAAAAACAGAAGAGTTATAAACATAAGAGTCTTCTTTAAAAATTTAACTATATCTAATCTATCTTTACTTAATGTGTGTTCTCTCCTTAAAGCAAGGATTGATATGTACAGATTTCTGTTGTACATAGTTTTTTGTATTCTTCATACATTTATGTCTTATCATAAAAATTCTAAAAATTGAGGGACTTGCTATATATAATCATGTATGTTAAAATTCTTAATGAACTGAAAGGTTTATATTTAAAAGGCACTATCAATATAATCATTTAAATATTACCACCAATAAATAAATAAATAAATTAATTAATTAATTAATTAATATTACCACCACAACTGTGTCTTAAAACTAAACCACATATCAAACTTAAGCATGCTGTCTTAGCCTGCTCAGGATGCTAAAACAAATATACCATAGACTGGGTAGCTAAAACAAAAAACATTTATTTCTCACAGTTCTGGAGACTGGGAAGTCCAAGATCAAAGTGCTGGTAGGTGTGATATATGGTTAGACCTTCTTCCTGCCTGGTTTATAAGCAGTCCTCTTTGCATGGGACCTCACATGATGGAAGGAGTGAGGGAGTTCTCTGGGCTCCCTCTATAAGAGCATTAATCCCAGTCATGAAGGTGGAGCCTCCCAAAGGCCCTACCTCCTAATGCTATCACATTGGAGGTTATGATTTCAACAATAATTTTGGGGGGAACACAAACATTCAGTCCATAACACACACTAAGTTCTGTTTTAGTAATAAGTCCATTCCTAGACTTACTATAGAGCAGAAAGACACATGAGAAATTTCTATTGGTCAAGTTTTATGTACTTAGAAGGTGTATTAGATGCCCAGGGCCACCATAACAAATTACCACAAACTTGGATGGTTTAAAACAAAATTTATTGTCTCCCAGTTCTGGAGGTTAGAAGTCTAAAATCAAGAAGTCAGCAGGGCCGTGCTCTCTCCGAAGGCTCTAGGGAAGACTCTCCTTGCTTATTCCTTTGTTTGGTGCTTGCTGGTTGGCACTCCTTGTCATTCCATAGCACATAGATGCATCACCCCAATATGTGCCTCCATCATCACATAGCATTCTTCTATATGTGTCTGAATTTCTTTTTATAAGGACACCAGTCCCTGGAGTAGAGCCCATTCTAATGTACTATGTCCTCATCTTAAATTGATTACATCTGCAAAGAACTTACTTCCAAATAAGGTTATATTCAAGGGATCTGGGGTCAGAATTTCAACATGTTTTGCCTGGAGGATACAATTCAATGCACAACAGAAGTCATAAAAGTGTTGTCATGTCTTCCTTGGAAGTATAGGTGAAGATGGCAGAAAGAGAATTACTCTTCACCAACTTTAGTGGAAGGCTCTGTGTTGAGTCATGAGAAATGTTTACCAGTAGATCCATATTCAAACAGTCTATCATATGCTTAACACATAGATTTTCAATCTTGAGTGGGTTTGGGGGAGCAAAACTGGGTACTTTTATCCCATATATAACAGTGTTTACCTAACAATCAATAAAAAGAGTTCCAGGTTCAAACAAACCATCTTACAAAGGAAATTTGGCAACCAACCCATTTGAAAGTTAGGAATTGCTTAGAATTTTGGCCATTACTCATTTTTCTCTCTTTTTTCTAAGGTTACGAGCTCTGTTATTTGATAACTACTATTTGTAAATGCTACTGGAACTTATAATAATCCCTGAACTAAAGGGTTAGCGACAAATATTAACAAATAATGATGATGATAATCATAACGCTGTTGATAATGTTAGCAATAAATCTAAACAGACATTTTTATGAATGTAGTAGCCTTCTGTTTTTATCATAAGTAAATTGTTAAAAGTAGATAACTACATTCAAGTGTTTATTATTTCTTACATAATAAGTACAGATAGAGATCCGGAGCTTATGTTAAAAATAAAAAAAAAAATTAACCAAAGCTCAAAATAAATATATTCAGTAGGGAACAATAGTCTTATAACAATGTAGCCTTTCGCAGAGCACCTTAGAGTGATGAATCATTGTACTTGATGATCTTAAACAAGTTTACATATAATTAGAGAGGCATGGAAGTTAGGGAGCTGGTATTGTTGTTTTACACAGAAACCTAGCACCAGACATCTAATAAACATTCAGACTTTGTATTTGAATTATGTAAGACTTACAACAACCTTAACAGAAAATAAAAATCCCTGGTCAAACTGTAAAATGATTTTTCACTTCCGTTTCTGAGTCACTTATTGCAAAAAGCAAGACAAAAATAAAGCACACAATCAGGAAAGGAGTCAAGCTAATTTTGTGTGATAGATAGATAGATAGATAGATAGATAGATAGATAGATAGATATTGTGTCTTAAGTGTATAATACACACATGCTTGTAATTTGAGTAATCTGGGGGAGGAATACTCACAAATATGTTGTGATATTGTAGTTTTTAAGCTTTTAATCTGCATTACTAACACTTAAAACTTTTAGAGACCAAATTTTATTTTAAATTATCCAGAAGAAAGAAAATTATCCAGGAGAGGAATCTTTGTGGTTTTAGTCATTTAATATATATTATGCTTTTCTTCTAAAAATTAAAATCTTGAATAAGATTGTTGTCTTCCAAGGTCCTGCCTTCTTATTACAAGTACCCTATCTTCATTAGGGTATTCTGCTATCTGGTTGTCCCTCCTCCACCTAAATACTGCAATCCTTACTACTTCAAACCCTTTATTTTTTAGTCTGTAACCCAGGACTCTCATCCCAATGCTTCTCTCCTAGGATGTGACACTATTAAGGCCTGATCTCAGCTTCAACGGATCACACTTCCAACAGAAGAGTGCTGACTAAGCCCTTAACAAAGGAGGAAGAACCAAACAAAACAAAAACCTTTCCTTTACCATATCAAACATGATTATAAGATTTGAACTTACAAAGTGATCCTTCAGCTGCCTCCAGCCCTCATACTTCCCCTCCCTTCAGGCTTTCTCTACCAGCCCTGAGAGCCTAATCACAGTTACATTGCTAAGACCTGGGGACCATTCTCCTGGGTTGCTAGGTTGCTACTTCTCATCCTCATGTCATTCAGCTGTGTAACAAGTTCTGTTTCCTCATCTGTCCTGAACCTACAAAAGAAAGACCTCTCATTTATAGATGAAACTATAAAAGCCTCTCTTCTTCATGAATCCTAGATAGCAAAGCTCCAGAATATGTGCCTATTTCTCCTTAAATCCTCAAACTCTCAAACAACTCTATCTCAACTATCAATTCTCACTGGTTCCTAAACTCCATAAAAATCTGCTTTTTTTCCACAGGAACCTTCTGTTGCTTTTCCTGTAACCCTGCTGGTATGAAACAGGAGGTAGAATGCTTTGATGAATTGGTCAAGTCCAGAAAAATAGGTGTACACCATGCCAGGAACCTAAGCTCAGAAAATTTAAGACATAATCAACTATTTGTGATGCTCTACTTAATAATAATAGTAGTAATAGATTGATTATGTTTCTTTGGGTCCTTCAGATGTAAAAGAACAAAACTCTAAATGGAGGCAGAAATCAGCCAGGATAGACAAATCCCAAGAAAGACATGATAGCCCTAGAGCCCTCATCTTTGAGCCTGAGCCCCCCGCCCCTCTCCCCGCCCAGCATGATCTAATATTTACAAAACTCAAATGGAGCAGACTGGGCAGGCAGGACCTTTGCCAGAGACCAACATATTCAAATGGGTAAGGTCACTTGATAAATAATATCTGGAAAATGATTCCAATTAAAATATTCCCCCCAAAATCTAAATATGCTCTAAATACAGTTCTATATGTAGATAGACATATCACTGTTAAAATGAAGACATAAACCACATTGGTGAAACTAAGCAAGAGAAATCATTAAGTCTTTGCCATGTTCAGTCTCACATTTCTGGCCACTTGCCTTGTGATGAACGAAGCTGATAATGGAAGAATTATATCCACAACCAGGCATTATACCCATGAGCTTGATACAAGGGCAACTTTGCTCACTTGGAAAATTAAATTTGCTGAATTAACAGCCCACCAGCCCAGTTGGAATGATAGTGTAGAAGGGCATTACTTAAAATAACAAATATGACATAATAACAACTAATGGCCCTATGAATGATATAGATGCAGATTTTCTTTTTTAACTCACCTCTCCCTGCCAATGAAACTGCACATAATAGGCATTGTATCTTCTCAAAACCAGTGGTGTTGAGCTTTGGCCATATGTGGAAAGAATAATATTTATAAATAAATTTGAATGAACTATAGCACTACTTGATAATTACATTCTGAAACACTGAGTTTATTCTACCATGGAATAATCATGATACACAAAAAGAAATGCCTTAGGTAAATATACAAGAGGCTCAGTATCCATGTTTCCATACCCAAAAGCACTACGAAGCAAAAATCCCTTTGACATCCTTCAAATCAACAACAGAATTTACACATGATTATACTTATTATGTATATAAGTTTAATGTATGATAAAGATCACTAATTAGTGCAGAAAAGAATACACAATAAATGATGCTGTGATAAATTTGTAGCTGTATCTCATAAATAAATTTCAGATGGATAACAGATTTAAATGCAAAAATTTAACTTTATAATGCCTAAAGGAAAATATAAAGAATTTTATGTAAAAAAATGTACATTGGAAAAAAGTAATGGGAGTCATCTTAAAAGTTGTAAAAGTTTTTAAAGTGAAAGATTGATACATCTTTTTTCTTTCCTTTTTAAAAAATTTAATTGTGGCAAAATATACATAAAATTTTCCATTTTAACCATTTTTAAGTGTATAACTCAAGAGAATTAAATAAATTTATACTGTTATAAACCATCACACTATTTTCAGAACCTTTTCATCATCCCAAACAGAAACTCTACCCATTAAGCATTAACCTTCTTTTCTCTCCCCCCTGCCTCTCAGCCCCTGGTAACCTCTATTCTACTTATTATCTCTGTGGATTTGCCTATTTCTGTCTACTTTACATATATAGAATCATGTAATATTTTTTGTCTGGCTTATTTCACTTAGAATAATGTTTTCAAGGTTCATCCATGTTGTAGCATTTCAGGGTTTTCCTATTTTTAGTGGCTAAATAATGTCCATGTTATATAAATATCATACATACAGTGTTAATCCATTCACCTGTTGATAGACACCTGAATTGTTTCCACCTTTTGGCTATGGTGAATAATGCTGCTATGAACATCAGGGCACACATACCTGTTTTTTTATTATTTCTAGTACGTAGCTGGTATTGGAATTGCTGGATCATATAATAATTCTGTTTAATTTTTGAGGAACTACCAAACTGTTTTCTATTGTAATATCTTATTGTTTAACCTTTGCATCATCTGAACATACATCCCCTATTTTGTTATTTTTTCTTTTTTAATGTGTTAATATTTTTCCAATATTTTTATTTTTTAATTTTTTCTTGCAAAATACAAATAACATAAAATTTATTTTCTTAATGATTTTTAAGTATACAGTTCAGGGGTATTAATTAAGTACATTACACTGTTGTGCAACCATTACTACCATCCATCTCCAGAACTCCTTTCATCTTGCAAAACTGAAGTTTTGTTCTCATTAAACAATATCTTTCCATGAGCCCCTCTCCCCAACCCCTGGCAATCACCATTTTACTATTTAATTTTTTTAAAGCCTCACCCTCCCTGCATGCTCCAATCATTGGTAACCACCATTCTACTCTCTGTTACTATAAGGTCAGCTTTTTTATTTGTTTTTTGTTCTTTTTCACTTAGAATAATGTCCTCCAGTTTCATCCATATTGTCACAAATGACAGAATTTCCTTCTCTCTGAAAGCTGAATAATATTCCACTCTAAATATCACATTTTGTTTATCCATTCATCAGTCAACAAACATTTAGATTATTTCCATATCCTGACTATTGTGAATAATACTGCAATGAACATGGGAATGCATATATCTTTTAGAGATACTAATTTCATTTCCTTTGGTTATATACCCAGTAGTGTAATTACTAGGCCATACGGTAGTTTTTTTTTAATTTGTTGGGGAACTTCCATACTTTTTTCCATAGTGGCTGCACCAATTTACATTCCCATCAACAGTGCATAAGGATTTTTCTCCACATCCCCACAAACACTTGTTATCTTTTGACTTTTTGAAAATAACTATCCTAACAGGTATGAGGTGATATGTCATTGTGATTTTGATTTGCATTTCCCTGATGATGAATGATGTTGATCACCTCTTCATGTACCTGTGGCCATTTGTATGTCTATTCAAGTCCTTGGCCAATTTTAGAATCAGGTTACTTGGGCAGCGCCGGTGGCTCAGTGGTCTAGTGCTGCCTGCAGCCCAGGGCGTGATCCTGGAGACCCGAGATTGAGTCCCACATCAGGCTCCCTGCATGGAGCCTGCTTCTCCCTCTGCCTGTGTCTCTGCTTCTCTCTCTCCTCCTGTGTATTCTCATGAATAAATAAATAAAATCTTTAAAAAAAAAAAAAAGAATCAGGTTACTTGTTTTTTTTACTATTGAGTTGTAAGATACTCTTGTATCTAAGTGTCCCTTATATATTTTGGATATTTGCTCCTTATCAGATATATGGGTTTGCAAATATTTTCTCACATTTCATAGGTTGCCTTTTCATTTTGTTGGTTCCATATATGCCAAAAGCACAAAATCAAAAAGTAAAAAGAAATGGAGAGAAATACAGAAATATGATGGACCAAGAGTCAATATAGCAAGAGCATACAAAGATTAAGAAAAATCCTAAAATTGTAATAAACCAATTACAAATGGCATAAGTAGATTCACAAAATTATAAATACAAACAGCTAATATATATGGTGGTGTATGTTAAACACGTATGATCAAAAATTTGAACAAGATTATTTTTGGCCTATCCAATTAGCAATAATTTTTTTAATGTTTGATTCTACTTCACCTCACCAGAGTTAGTAGAAAAGAAGGAAATGAGATCTGCTGATCACAAAGAAAAAATATTTAAAGATCCTTCTGGCAAAAAGAAAAGTGCCACAGGGAATTACCTCATCTCATACCCCAAGCAGCACTGCTGTCAGAGGCCCTGGAATGTTCCAATCCACAATCCCATGTTGCCCATCTTCTGAGATGTGTTCTAGACTTTATCTTTCAAATCCATAACTACCAAGCTTTCTTCTTGCTGAGATATGCCTAATTTTCAGTTATTTACATTCTTACTTTCACTCCTGATCTTGTATCTCCCAGTCTTTTAGATGGAGTCCCTAACTTCTGCTGTCTGTTGTCCTGAACTTGACTCCTTTTCCTGCTAACATGATAGATGCTAAACCTCCTCATATCTAGTAGAATTCCCAGCCTTTGCCTCCCCTGACCAATCTAATATCTTTTTATTCACACTGAAGTGGAATCATATAATCATATTGATAATCACTATCTATACCAAAGATAATAAAAGGAGCTAACTTTATGATATACTTCCTATGATCCAGGCATTATGTTGAATGCTTTACATACATTCTTCAATGGAGACTTCATAACCCTCTGAAATGGATAAGTAGTAGTATTTTTATTTTGCTTTGAGGAAGATGTTAAGTGACTCACCAGCCTCATATAGCTGCTGACTCTGGTCAAGTCAGCTTGATCCCTACATGTACTATACTGCCTCCCTCGGCTTTTATTACATGGAACACTTCTTGAAGACGATGGTTTGACTTACAGAAAGAAGTTCCTATTATAATAAACAATGTATATATAACATCCTACTGCATTTACAGCATCTAGCCAGGGAAATAAAATATTTTCTGGGAAACAAGTGAGTACTGAAGTAAACAGAGCCTTATATTACTTATCATAAATCATTATTTTCTATGATTTTTCTAGAAATATGAACTTGATAGATACAAAACAAAACTAAAATAAAACCATTATACCATCCCATAACAATAAAAGGCCACTAAATGACAGGAGAACATAGTCATATATAAAACCAGATATTAGTATGCCAGGATGTTGAATGGAACTTTTCCTATGGCCCCAGTACTGGCCCTAGAGTCTGCAGATGAAATCTAGCCTAGCCTCCCATATCTAAAGGGACAGATGCCTTTCCTCAAGGCTTAATAAGTAGTCAAAACTAAGACTATGACTAGGAGCCATCAACCCAACCCTCACACTTCTTCCCAGCTTGGGCAGGAAGAGGAGAGTGAATGGAATCCCCCAGCCTTGTTTATTATAAGGAAATTTTCTTTTCCCTCTCTTACAAAGCCAAGTTTGTTGGAGAGAGAGATGTGCTGCCCTAAAAACTCCTGGCAGACTTGGGGGCAACTACAGGAAAGGAGACCCACTATGCATCTCACCATGCTGTGAGTGGAGCACAGAAGAGCCTGGCATGTGAATTGTAGGGTGGGTTTGGCCTGAAGATGGGGACATGCACCTGTACACAGGGACTTGTGCCCACTTTTCCCTAGATTTCTGAAGGCAAGAGGCTTACTGGAGTAGCCTTGCAGAAGCACAAGGAAATACAGAGTAATAATCCTGGGAAGGGAAAGCTGTGTGGCACCTCCACCCCAGTTTCACGATAGAAGAAAACCCCAGTGGTTTCCCTTGGTCCACAGAAAGGACTATACAACAGATGATGGACAAAGAGACAAAAAGGGCTATCTGGACAGCCAGAACAAATGAGGTGACAATCTACCAGGGAGAAGGGAGGAGGTATGAACCATGGCTGAGTTGCCCCTCTCTAAGAAAGTCCTCACTGACAGTGTGGGCCAGGTTGAATAAGAAACCATCATATGGAGACCATTACATCAGCAAAGACTGCTAGAAACTGATAGAACCAGAGTGACCAGAGTATGTATGGGTACCTTTCCACAACTGGCAGGTAGTCAAGGGTGTAAGATTACTGTTACCTCCTCTATCCAAGAGCACCTTGCCCTAGTCATGAATTATCTACAGGACAGAGAGAGGGGAGGAAGTGTCTTAGGAGCTCATTGTATCTTTCTATCTATATCATCTATGTATTTATCTCTATGTCTATTTCTTAACACCTCTCTCGGTCTCAGGCTCTCTCCCCCACTCCCTCCCTCTTTTTCCAGTCCCTGCTTCCAACCCACTTTTTGGGTCCCTGGAGCAATGGGTTGGGGGAAAGTTTTAAATTGTATTGGACTGAACTTTATTCACCCAAAATGACCATTAGGTTTTGATACTTACTTAGATTCCATTAAAGGAAGGGAAAAGAAGGTTCTTTAGAGTTTAATAGAAAGAAGTCTCTGGAAAAAAGTTAAAGTGCTTAGTATTTACCACTGAGTTGTCAATCTGTAGATTATATTATACTACACTATACTGGAAGAACTCTTGCCAGAACCTTACCAAAAGTAACCCAATTTCCAGGACAATGTGCAAGAGTGACTGAGGTGAGCTCTAGTTTCTAATCTTTTTTGAAAAAAAAAAGTCATTTAATACAATTTCCATTCCATGGCATTCTATCACTAGAAATCAGGGCACCACAAGTAAAAAAATCAAATCAAAGACATAAGTCACATTTATGCACATCAGATAAACCTGAGATGGAACCTGCAGCCCCTCTCTGTGAGTCATCTCAATACTACAGAAAGCTGTGACCCTCTGTTTCCAGGAGGACCAGTCATACAGTTCTGCTGTGCAGATGAGTCATAAGAAACCTGGCCAACCGTACTTGACATCCTCAAAACACCTCCCTAGGAGCTGGCCATTTTCTTTCCATTCACTCTTATTCTTTTTTTTTTCCCTCATATTTCTTTCCAGAAGCCACCCTTATTTGAATTAGTATGACAAGAATATCCTACTTGCTGCCCTATGGAAAGGACAAGAAGACTTTCAAAAATCAGTACAACTACAAAATGATTCTACTATAGGATCCTTACTTATAAAAGTAAAATCGTTTTTTTTTTTTTTCTCCACCAGAAAACGGTCCAGATTCTCAACAGTCTCCAGTCTCAGCTTGGTACCATAATTGCCATAAATAAACTTCTTACGCACTAAAACCAGTTTTGCCCTTTTCCCAGGAGGCTTTTGTAAAGCTCAACATAAATTCAGCTATCTCATATGATGCAATTGTGATTTAGGAAAAGCCAAGACCATCATCAATACACAGTTCCATCCTCCCACACCAACAGCCCAATCTAACTGCTGCCAAGTCCCCAAACCCTGAAACTCCCACCCACAAGCTGCCAAACCCTCTGGTTGCCCTATCACTGGCAGATGCTACGATGCTCTGTCAGTAAAAGGTTTGTGAGAAACTGAAAAGTGTACAAAATCAAACAGAATGCAAAGACATTTTTACTGAACTCAGTATTTCAGGATTCTGGAATACTTAATGCTTAAGAATTAAGAGAGATTTGGGGATTCATAGCCCTGTGTTTCTGTCTGTCCAACTTTAAAATGGCTACTACCTGCCTACCCCAAAAGAAATCAGAGATGGCAGTTTGTAAAGACTTTCAACGTGTTCCCTGAAAAGCATCATATACATACAACTCTGTCAATGCAAAATATTTCGATCATGGGGAGACTCGGATGTGCCATAGTCATTATTTCTACAATAAAGCAATACAATGAATACTCACCAGTTGAGCCAAGTTATTCTGCTAAGGGGGAAGCCATATACCACTGTCATTTACATGTACCACATTGAGCTACGTCTAAAGACACTGACTAAAACCCAGACTCCTCGAGTCCTAGCCTTGTGCTCTTTCCATTCCTTTCTTCTGTGTCCCAGCCTCATACAAATCCACTCTCCCCACATATATCCTCCCACCCAAGTCTCACCTCTGTGCTATTACCCATGCACTTCAAGTCCCCAAACTCCTCCTCTGACTGCTTGAGCTGACCTTCTCTTTTCCTGATGTTTAACCCAATCCCTCCTTGGCATGGCACCATACTTTTAACACCATGCACCTAAAACTTGGGCTTCTCATGCTTCCCAATCACTACCTTCTGTTTCAGATTTCACTCTACCCAGCCCCAAGACTACTGTCTGATTCCTGAGCCCCAGGCCTCTCTCAGCTAATTCTCTGCCTGAAAGCTTATGTACTGCAGTAGTATGTAGGTTTTCTGTGGAATTCATTCTACTGTGCTATAAACAAATGGCTACAAAGTCAGTGGCTTGAAATGACATAAATTTATTATTTTATATTTCTGTAGGTCAGACATTTGATATAGGTCTCACTGGACTAAAACCAAGATGTGCTCCCTTCTAAAAGTTTTGGAGAGAATTAATTGACTTGCCTTTTCCAGCTTTGCAGAGGCCACCCCCGTATATTGACTCATGGCCCCTTCCTGCACCTTCAGAGCCAGCAACCTAGCATGGCTCTGAGACTGCTTCTTCATCACTTCTCTTTCCCTGACTCTCTTCTTCTGCCTCCCTCTCCCAACTTTTAAGGACCTTTGTGATAACATTGAGCCCACCAGGAGATCCCAGGATCTTAAGAATATCTCAGGGCATTGAGGTCAACTGATTAGCAACCTGAATTCCATCTGCAACCTTAATTTGCTTTTGCTACATGATCTGATGTATTCACAGGTTCTGAGTATTAGGACATGGACATTTTTGGGGGTATCGTTAATCCTTCTTCCCTTCAGCATCTGCTGCTCATTCATCCCTTGACACTCTCCACCCCAACAGAAGAATGGGTTCTTGATTGACTGAATCCCCAAATGACTATTAGGCTCATCTCACCCTCTATGCCCCAGTGATCTTTTGAAGGCTCTCCAGACCTCTCCTCTTCAGAGGTCTGGGAAGGGCATCAACCAGGCCAATCCACACTCCTCTGTCTACATAGAGCCAAGTGGGGCTGAACCTAGAAATAGAGAAGAGAAAGGTGAGAACTAGCATGGAATCCAAGAACCCAGAAAGAGCAGTACATGCAGTGCTATTGCTAGGGTTGGCCTTGGTGCTGATCAAAAACAATGTAAACACATAGGACACTGAATGTGTAGGTTGAGCTTTCAAAAGGAAATTCTGGGGACCAAACCTCATACTAGAAATTATGAAAAACCACTACATTGTGAGGTAATCTACATTGTGCTTTAGGGAAAAAAAAAAAAAAGCTCCAACTCAACTGTAGGAGACATTATGGAATCAGCCCTATGGAGTCCTGTTAACCACCTTATAAAGACTTATTTTTCAAAAAAAAAAATTTTGAAACAATTAAAGATTCACTGGAAGTTGCAAATATATAACAAAGAGATCCCATGTCCCTTTACCCAGTTCTCTCCCCAATGAATGCATCTTACGGAACTATAGTACAAAATTAAAACCAGGAAATGACATTTATATAGTACATGTGTATGGTTCTATGCCATAAGACATATATATTTTTTAAAGATTTTATTTATTTATTCATGAGAGATGAGAGACACAGGAAGAAGGCAGAGACATAGGCAGAGGGTGAAGCAGGCTCCTCGCAGAGAGCCCGACACTGGACTCAATCCCGGAGCTCCAGGATCATGCCCTGGGCTGAAAGCAGACACTCAACCGCTGAGCCACTCAGGTGTCCCAAGACTTATATTTTAAAAATCATAACTGGACAATTGAATATAGGTCTATATTCACCACTCAGTCAGAACCCTACAAAGATGGCAGTAATACTCCATGGAGCTTATGGACCTACCTTCTACCACCAGACCTGGACTGGGGAGCTTCTGGGAATCCACACAACCCCAACGTCAAGTGTGCAGTGAAGCACAGAGAACTTGACATGGGCTGACATCTGCAATGCAAAACCATAGGGAACGCTCAGTCCTTGAGACACAACCTGCTGAAAACAGGAAATGTTCTTGAAGCATTTTTGTATGGTTTACCTCAGTATATGGGGATTGTCTTAAAACTTCAAGGATGCCAGCCATCTCTCAGAAGAGGTGGGAGAGCTGACTGAAATCCCATCCAGGGTCTCTCTTCTTTCTCTCCACTCCAGGAAAGAACTTAAGAAAAATCCTCTGAGTTAGCACCACAAACTATGGCAGAATCTTAGACCTACCAGGGTCCCCAGGGACTTTATAGTTTGGTCCTATTCTTTACCTTACATATAAGGAAACTGAGACATAGAGGGGTGGAGGAGAGATTGCTCAGTCATATAGGTGGTTAGTGATTGTGCCAGGATTAGAACCTGAATCTTCTAACTCCCAAACTGGCACATTTTCTAGTATCTACATTATCTACAAATATATGTTTCAAATACATGCTCCTGAAACTTTGACATGAATTTAAGAATCATGTTATTTCCAAGAAAGGGAATAACATAATAAATGAGTAATGCTGTGTGGAATGAATTTGAGTGGGTCAGAAGTTGATACAGGAGACTGGTGAAGAGGCTGATGGAATACATTGAGGAATCTATACCATGGCTTCAACGTAAGTGATGGCAATAAAATTAGAGGAAAGCAAAAGGATTCAAGATATATGTTAGAAGGAGAGTCAGAGTTAGCCAAACTCTTTCATGTGGGTCATCAGTAGCCATTTTCTGCTTCATCCAGGGAGGCCTAAGGATCCAGACTATAAACATGAAATTGACCAAAGCTGAGTAAACTATATGGAAGCTACCCCTGAGAACCTGGCCTCATTGCCACTGTCCCTAGTAGGACTCACCAACAGGTACTCAGTTCAGATGGTTCCACTTGTCTTGGCAAGCAACACCTACTTGGTTCGCACATTTATAGACCTCACTTCCTACCACTTAGCTTCCTGCCTAGAAAACTGACACCCAAACTGTGGCCCAGAACTAGGTTCAATTGTATGCTTGGGTTTGGGTACTGACATCTTTGTCAATATCAGCTCTACCATATCTGTGGAAGTTTTTCTACTTGCAAGTTCAAGTTAGCCCAAGTTTAGTGTCGTCTTAAGAGCTTCCTACCCTGTGTGTCCCGAAAGGCAAAGCAACAGCGATCCTAATGCTGGTGTAACCATTAGATGAAACCTAAATCATCTAAGCATTCAGCATATGGCCAGCTCATGAATCTATCCCTTCTACCCAAGAGCCTCTGGTTCCCTGAAGAGCTGGAACCAATTCACCTGGGAACCTGACCTCTTATCTAATGTCTGTAAGCACTTTCCTGAGACTGGCTTTCCGCACACCTCTGTCTCCCACACTCCTCTGGGGCTTGCAACCCAGACACACACAGACACCAAAAACAACTGTCAACTCAAAACCTGTTGTTCTCTGCATGTTTCTCTCGGATTGGATGCTGGTCCACATGAGAGTTGGTTTTGCCACATTCCCCAGTCTTAGTTTGGATCTTTCCATAGGGAAAAATCTGCCTTGTTTGAAATGTACAGTGGTAAAGGGAAAAGAGAATGGGCAACTCTCAAGTATTCGTGATTTTTTTTTTTTTTTTTTTTGTATTCGTGATTTAAAAGCAAATTCATGCAACCACTTTGATGAAAAATTTGGCAAAGTCTTGAAAAGTTAAAGATGCAGATATCCAGTAACCCTACTTCTAGGCATACACCCAAGAGAAAGGGATGATATGCCCACTAAATAAAACATACAAGGTTGTACAGAGCCACTTTTTTCTTTTTGTGTGTTTGTTTTGTTCTGTTTGTTTTTTAAGTAAGTTCTATGCCCAACATGGGGCTTGAACTCACAACCCTGAGATTAAGAGTCACATGCTCTACAACTGAGCCACCAGGCACCCCCACAAGCCACTTTATTCTTAATAGCAAAAAACTGTAAATAATCCAAATCTCCAACAAAAGAATAAACAAATTGTGTTATAATCATTAAATGGTATATCACTAAGCAATTTAAAGAAAACATACTAATATATATAATATGAATGGATCTCATAAATACTATGTTAAACCAAATAATCTAGACCAAACAGGTACATACTATGTGATTCCATTTACAAGAAGCTCTAAAAAAAAAAAAAAAAAAAAACAAGAAGCTCTACAAAAGGCAAAAACTAATCTAATGTAGGTCAAACTAGTGGTTATCTCTAGTGGGACATGGGGAGTGGGGCTACTGACTGGCAGGGGCCATAGGGAAACTCTCTTGGGTCATAGAAATAGTCTAGATTTTTATCTGCGTGGTGGTCACATAGATGTATACATATGTGAAATGTCATCAAATTATGCACTTAAAATTTGTCATTTTACTGTTATCTAAATTATACCTCAAAGGTATAAAAACTACAACAAATAACAATAACATGTTATCACTATAAAATGTTTTAAATAAAGATAAGCAAAAGTGAATCTATCATTCACTTTGCACCACTCAGATCTGACTACTCTTAAGTGCCTTTTGTAGCCATATCTTTTTAACTTACAATTCATACTGCTTTTTAAAGCAGTTGTTTTCTATTCAAAGTATTTATAATTTAATTGTTTTATTAAGGAGTGATCTTCAAACATTGTTGTAGCAGGAACTTCTTATGGGTACCTTCAACATACAAATATTGCTCTGGTAAAAGCATATTTAGGTAGGCATGCCCTGTCTGCCAGCCCTTCACCGCCCACGTCTGGCAGCCCCTGAGTCCTCTTAGGAGTACTCATGCAGCCTCAAACCACTGTCTTGGTTTCTTTTGTGACGAATGCATCCCAGTTTGCAAATGACCCACAGTTTGTTCAACTCTGGTGGTGACAGAAGTACCAAGACCTGAGTATCCACAGCCTCTTCTCCTTTAGACCCACAAAGGAAACTCTGCAGTTATCTATTGACCCGATTCATGGAGTTCATTCACTCACTCCTCTCTCAACATCCCTCAAAAAAAGATGGCTTCATCCAACCCAGTAATAATAAGGCCATTTTGAGGTAGATAGGTGCATGAAGAAAACAAAAAGACTTGTGAGGTCTTACACTGACTGGCAAGGGAAAGAATCATCAGCTGGAAAATAAACCCAGGAAAGGGGAAAATGGGGAGGAAGAAGATAAAGCTAGGCCCAAGAAAGAATATGAGAGAAATTTTGGACAAAGAGGTAATGGAGCAAATTGGAAGTAGCTGCAGAGGATGGGGAAACTGGGAGTTAGGGGAATTTGACATTGTGAAGAGGTGGGTCAGGAAAACCCTAAAATGCCTTTTCTAACATAAGCTTACTAGTACCCCAGCCAATGCTATTTTTTTAATAATACAGCATTTTTTCTGTTGACCTAAAATTTGTAACTTCATTATATACTAATATGTTATATATACTTGTGACTGTTTCTAGACCTTTGATTCTCTTGTTAGGATCTGATGATCTATTTCTGAACTCATTCCACACAAAACAAATCATCACAGCTCCATAATGTGCTTTAATAATTTACAGGGCAATTCTCCCTTCATTTTTTCTAAAATGTTTTTTAGAGATCTTTCAATGTTTGTAATTCCATTTAAACTTTAGAATCATGTTGTGGCATTCCCAAAACCTAATCTAATTTTGGTTAAAATTTAAAGAATAAGTTAGAGGAATTTTTATAATGTTGTAAAATTTTATAATTATAATTAGTTTTATAATTTTGAGTCTTTTCATCCAGAAATGTGGTCTGTATCCACTTATCCAAGTCTTTTCTCATCCCTTAGGAAATTTTGTTGCTTTCTTCATACAGTCCTATTTCTTGACAAATTGATTCCTAAGTCTCTGTATATTTTTATTTTAACTGTGGAAGGGATCGTTTTTTGCGATTATGTTTTAGCTGGTATATGTTGGTTCATATATACATGTGAAATTAGCATGCATATATGTACATATATGTATGCATATACATGCATGTGTATATGTCATATATGTGTATATGCACACGTACTCTAACTAGACTACTAAAAATTCATTTTAGCTCTAGAAGTTTTTCATTTGATTCATTTGTTTTCTAAGTACTTTCTAGGTAATAATAATTTATCTCTTCTGTTCCAATATTTAGCCTTAATTTATCTTTCTCTTTTTAAAACAATGGCTAGGATGGGGCATATGAGTGGCTCAGTCAATTAAACATCCAATTCCTGATTTCAGCTCAGGTCATGAATCCGGACCATGAGATCAAGCCCCAAGTCAGGCTCTGCACTGGGCATGCATAGATCCTGCTTGAGATTCTCTCTCTCCCTCTCCCTAAGCACCTTTCCTATGCCAGTGTACATGCTCTCTAAATAAATAAATAAATAAATAAATAAATAAATAAATAAATAAATAAATAAAGTTACCATCCATGTTGTTTGTTTGTTCTTCACTATAATTTTTGCTCAACTTCTTATTTTTAACTGTCTAGGTCACTGTTACAACAGCATATAGTTAATTAACTGTTGGTTTGGTTTTTCTTTTAAGATTTTATTCATTTATTCATGAGAGACACAGAGAGAGAGAGAGAGAGAGAGAGAGAGAGAGAGAGGCAGAGACACAGGCAGAAAGAGAAGCAGGCTCCATGCAGGGTGCTCGACGTGGGACTCGATCCTGGGTCTCCAGGATCATGCCCTGGGCGAAGGCGATGCTAAACCGCTGAGCCACCGGGGCTGCCCTTGGTTTGGTTTGTTTTTTTGTTTGTTTGTTTGTTTTGTTTTTTTAATTTATTTATTCATGATAGTCACACAGAGAGAGAGAGAGAAAGGCAGAGACACAGGCAGTGGGAGAAGCAGGCTCCATGCACCAGGAGCCCGATGTGGGATTTGATCCCGGGACTCCAGGATCGCGCCCTGGGCCAAAGGCAGGCGCCAAACCGCTGCGCCACCCAGGGGTCCTTTTGGTTTGGTTTTAATAGAGGTAAAATATACATACTATGAAATGTCTAACCTTAAGTGTACAATTCAGTGAGTTTTGATAAATATACATACCCATATAACTACCGTGGTCCCAATCAAGATATCAAATACTTCCATCATTCCAGCAAGTTACTGTGTACCCCCATAGACAACCACTGTTCTTATTTCTATAAACACAAATTTTCCCCTTCTATAATTTTATATAAATCGAATCATTCAGTACATATTATTTTGTGTCTTGTTTCTTGCACTCAAACGATGTGTTTGGGATTTGCTCATGTTGCTGTATAAATCAGTAGGTCATTCTTTTTTCTTGCTGGGTATTTAAATGACTTCTACCATAATTTATCCTTCTGTTGATGGATATTTGGGTTCTTACCAGTTTGGGGCTGGAATAAATAAACTTGCTGTGAGCATAGGTCTTCATTTCTTTTGGATAAATAGCTAGAAGTAGAATTTCTGAGCCACAGGTGTACAACTAATTTTATATGAAACTACCAGAAATTTTTCCAAAGTGACTGTGTAATTTTATACTCTCACCAGCAGTTTCTCTACATCTTCACCAACAACTGGTTTTGTCTTTTTAATTTTAGCTATCGTATTAGGTATGAAATGGTATTTCATACTTTTGTGTTTTCCCTGAAGACTAATGGTACTGAGCAACTGCAGGTGCTTATACATCTTCCTTCATGAACCACCTGCTCAAGTCTTTTGACCATTTTGTATTGGGTTTCTATTAATACTGGTTTATAGATGTGTATTGTAAATATTTTTCCCAATACATGTCTTCCCTTTCTGTTCTTGCCATGGTAACTTGATCAGCAAAAATGTTTCATTCCATTTTATCAGGTTTTTTTCCTTCTGTTCAGTGCCATTTGTGCTCTCTCTAGCTTTTCCTAACCCAAGTTTGTGTTTTCTTCTAGAAGTTTCATAGTTTTTATTTTATGTTTGGATCTCTGATCCATCTCTTAAGTATTTTATGTTTGGAGGAGCTAATACAGAATTATATTCTTAATTGTGTTTCCCAATTGTTTGCTGCTGATCTATAAAAATTCATTTCACCTATGTTCTGTGTTCTTTCTAAATTCACTTATTAAATTCCCTATGGCCTTTCTAAATTACTTTGTCCTCTTAAAATTCATTTATAAGTTCTAGTAGCTTTTTTTTTGCTTCCTTAAGATTTTCTATATAAAGAATCATATCCAGAAGAAATAGAGGGTTTTACTTCTTTCTTTCCAAACTTTATAGCTTTTACTTCTTTTTCTTGCGTTATTGCAATGGCAAGAACTCCAGTGCAGTATCAAATGGAAGTAGTGAGAGAGGATAGCCATACTTTATTCTCAATCATGAGGAAGGCTTTCAATATTCTAATGTTAAATATTATAGTACTATAGGCATTTTGTAAATGCTCTTCATCAAGTTAAACAAATTTCTTTCTATTTCTGATTTGCTAAGTCAAGAATTGTTGAATTTGTGAAATGCTTTTTCTGCACTTACTGAGAGGATTATATGGGCTTTTTTCCTTTATTATACTAATATGTGAAATACATTAACTAATTTTTGGATTAAACAATTTTGTATTCCTGGAATAGACTCCACTTGATTATGAGGTATTAATTTTTTTATATTGCTAGATTCAACCTCCTAATATTTCATTAAGGATTCTTCTTTCCGTCTCAGTTCACATTGCTATAACAGAATACCATAGACTTAGTGACTTTAAACAACAAACATTTATTTCTCTCAGTTCTGGAGGCTATGAAGTCCAAGATTAAGGCACCAATAGATTCGGTGTCTAGTAAGGGCCTTCTTCCAGGTTGCAGACTGTTAACTTCTCCATCACACTTGGGCATTAGGATTTGAACATATGAATTTTGTAGGGACATTCAGTATAACACAGTGGCTATAATCACAAGGAATGCTAATCAGCAATTTTCTTTTTTTTTTTTCTTTTTTTGAAATATTTTTCTCAGCTTTGGTGTCTGGGTAATGCTTACTTAAAAAAATGAGTTAGGGATTGCTCATTTCTTCACTTTTCTAAATCTGTTTAGCATTCACGTTGTTTTTTTCTTTAAATATTTGATAGTATTCATCAAAGAGACCATGTGAATCTATAATTTTCTTCATGGGAAGGCTTTTTTATCACAAACTCAATATTTTAGATAGATATCTGGATATTCAGATTTTCTATTCCATCTTGTATTAGCTTTAGTAAGTAATGTTTTAAAGTAATTTGAAAACCTCTAATTTGTTGAATTTAATATCATAAAATTTCCATATTATTTTTTCATTATTCTTTCAATGTCAGTATGATCTAGTGACATTCCTATTTCATTCATCATGTTTGCAATTTTTTTTTCATGTTGATAATTTCTGTTTTCTGTCCTTATCAATCATGGTAGAGGTATATCAATTTCCTTTTTCTAAGGACAAACTTTGTGCTTTGTCAGTTTTCTCTCTTAACTGTCTCTTTTCTATCTGGTTGATTTCTGCTCTTATCTTCAACCTTGGGTTTAATTTGGTCTTCTTTTTCTAATTTCTTAGACAGGTAAGAAAAGTAAACTTAAAGTAATATTTTTTAAGGAGGTTTGGAGACAGAGCAAGTAGTAAACAAGATTTGATGTGAAGCACACCAAATTCAAGCCTGGATAACACTTTCGCTTAAGTCTTAGAGATTACTTCCAGGTTGCAGACACATACACATACACATACACATACACATACACATACACATACACACACACACAATATGCTTGGGCTTCAGAAGATGTTCATCCTTGGACACACTGTTTCTGCATATTGCAGTAGGAGATCCAGGGCCAATCAAAGTCCTGAAGGACTAAGTTCACTGCCTTAAACATGTCTGGATAGTCTACTGGTGTGTCATCATGGCCCAGACTAAACATGAGTCTGAACTTTCAAGCAAGGATAAGATCCTAAAGTTTAAGCCTCTTTTTCACATCTCTAAATGTTTTCCTAGGAAACCAGGAAGAGGTTTGGCTCAGCACTGCCATCTACATAAATTTGAGTTCATATAGAGACCAGAATTACAAAGGTTATTTATTTTGAGCCATGGGCCCTGGATATCTTCTATTTTCCTCAGATTATTTTCTCCCAACCCTTCTCTAACAGCAATATGTCTCCTATGACTTGTTAATTTCCATGTGGACTTAAATTTGTGGAAACTTTTCTACTTGAAGTCATGCAATTGCAAAAAAATTTGGAAAAATAGCATATCCCATGAGACAGACCTGCCTCCAACCTGGAGATCTCCTCCCTCATTTGTGAGGCATCCATTCAGTTCCTTACCACCAGAGCTATATTCAGGGCAATAAATCTTGAAGTTGTGTGAGCTCTAATGTGGCAGTGGAGTTGAAGGTGGGGCCTGCTTGCTAAAAACAATCTGTTCCCATAAAATTTAAAGAAAGGCAATATTTTTGCACACTTTTCTGTAATTGAATATCATTAAGGTACTGGATATACAATGCATCTTGCCTTTCTTTTATTCTTTCAAAAACTATTTATTGAATGCCTACTATATACCAAGCATTGTGCAAAGGATAAAGGGATAAAATGGTGAGCACAAAAAAAAAAAAAAAAGAGAGAGAGAAAAGAAAGCTAAAAGAGGTTATGACTGGAAAGAGTAGGAATGGAGAAGAAAAAGTGAATTGCTGGTAATCCTCTATTACCAAAGACTTTGTATGTTCTTGGGTCCTTAAATCAGAAAGAAAGTAGTTATGCTGGATCCCTCTGACATGTATGGCAAGGAGTGTGCGTGTGTGTGTGTGTGTGTGTGTGTGTGTGTGTGTGTGGTGCCTTTTGGAGAAAATGAGGGAGCATAAGGAGAATACCTCAATTTCTGCCCAATCGAAGTGGGAGGATGGAATCACTGATGTTCCAGAAGCTAAGAAAGGAAAAATGTAAATTATTTTCTTTACGCATGTGGTTTGCACAACATCCTCCAACATAAGACTCCCACTTGGGTCCTAAAGTTGGAAAAATCTAAGGAGTATGGAGAAGAGGAACAGCTACAAAACTTGACATTGTAATACCAGGTGCCAGCACTAGCAGATAAACAACTAGAGGGAGACCTTTGTAAGACATCCTCTAGGTTCATTAGCCATGTGCATTAGGAATCTGGAATTAATATCATCTACTTAAATTAGAGAGATATACTACTCACATAAGTCCTTTATGTGCAGAAAGGGTAGCAAAGGAAGAGTTCTTTAAGTGGGGGTAATTTGAAGAGCCCTAAGAATTCCCTACCCCAAATGGTATTTCCCATGTTGACTGAAATTCTTCATTTTGTTTCACTGCTTATAACCCATCTTTACTCATCTCACTATAACTACAGAAGTAGTTATAACATAGAATAAATAGTAATTAAAGATTCTGAAATCAAATTGCCTTGTTTATCCTGGGCTTCACCACTAATGTCACCAATGTGACTTTGGGTAATATTTCTTAATAATAGCTAAGAATTATATTCACTGAGCATGTAATCACTTAGTAATGATAAGGCCAACTACTTCCCATGTATTTACATGTATCATTACTCCTCACAATACCCTATGAGGTATATCATTATCATTATCAGTTTACAGACAAGGAAACTGAGGCACATGTGTAACTTTGAGGTCCAAAGTTAGCAAGTGGAGGGGCTTAAATTTAAACCTAAGTAGACTTAACTATTATACTGCTCCCCTCACTCAAACCCTCTAAGCCACTGTACTTACCTCAGAGAGTAGTAAGGATTAGATAATTCTAAATTAATTATCAAATAAAATAATCTAAAAAGATTTAATAGAGTGCAAAAGGGTTCAATACTATTACTGTTATTATTTCAGATAAACAAATCCTTGAAAAAAATAGAGCAGTACCCAGTAAACTCAGTTCAATTTTACTGGGCTTCCAGTATTAAGCTCTGTATTAGGTGCTAAGGTGGTATCATGATGTATACTACTTGATTCCTGCCTTCAGGAAACACAGAATTCAAAGCTTCCTTACATTGTTTCCACCATAAAATCCTTCAAGGGCTCTGTATTGCTTTCAGAAAGCTCATGGCCCTAGCTTGGCACAAAAGTCCCATCACAATTCCACCATGACTTGCTTCCTTGAATGAATCTCCTGCCACCTCCCCAATCCACACTCCAGCCTGAGCTACTTATTCTTCATATATGCAAGACATTTCACACCTCAATGACTCACACTGTGCTGTTCCATTAATCTGGGAAATTCCTTTCCCTACCTCCATTTCTCCAACTTCAATAATCAACTCGAATCTCTCTGGAATTCCCCAACCCCTGCTATATTTGATGCTCCCTCTCTGTGCTCCCACAGAATCCTGCACACACTTCACTTACTACGTTGCACTGAAATGGTTCTGCTCATTTGCCTCTACCACCATTTTGTAAGCTTCCTGAAGACTGTCTTTAGTGGTCTCTTAACCCAGCTCCCACAAGAATGTATGCACAGTCGACACTCAATGAATGTGTACATAATGAACAAATTAACAAATAAACTTTAATTAGTGCTCTAATGAGGATATAACGATTTAATGGAAGAATGAGCAGAGTGAAATTGACTAAGAAGGTCTGTGATGACTTCTTTGAGGAAGTGGCATCTGAATTGGCTCTTTGTGAGAAGGCAGTATTTGAATGAATGGACATATGTAGAGGACCGCTCAGTAAGAAAAGGTTTGAGGAAAGGCCCTAGAAGGACTAGAATGTAGGGGAGAAACAGAGAGAGTAAGGCAATAAAGTGGCAAGAGATTAATGGCAATAAAACTGGGACTTGGAGAGAAGCCAGACCATCAAAGCAATTCTCAAGTAATTTTCAATGAAAAAAACAAAATTTACTGCTGTAAGTAATGTTATTAGTTCCTAATTCTTCTATTTGTATTTCTTCCCATTCATTCATAATTGACCCCTGATAACCATATCAGAACTACAGCTATATGTACAGGGATAGGTTGTAGCAAGAGGATAGAAACAGGAAAAGGAAAATAGTATGGAGAGAAAAATAGGAGGAAACAGATATAAATTAACATACCAAGCCCATAGGCGTGTCTCACCTGTAAAACAGGAGAGACTATGTCATCAGCAATTTGATTATTCTTAGATTTTTAACTTTATGTCATGTTTTATTATATATATTTCTGCAATCAATCCACATTAACTAATCTAAGATGCAGAGACAGAGATCTCTAGAGGCAACCAATATCATTTTAGGAAGGAAACCCTTTGGCCCATGTGCTTTGCACTGCACCTAATAAGCCCCTGGCATCACTAAAGAATGAATCTGGCACAGTATTGAATACAGGTTGCATCAGGTAACAACAAAATGCACAACCACTTTACTCATTGTGCTCCCTGCTTCAAGCACCGACTCAATATTTACTGCACACCTGTTATGAGAAAGACACTGTTCTTGGCACAGATAGGGAATCCTCCATGAATCTGGTAAGATCCAGGCCTTTAAAGAATGTACAGAGTACATTCTGGTGAGCCAAATGTGTACATGATAATGCAATCCGGCGTGTGATGAATGTATGAAAAATGTAGCATGGAAGCAAATAAGAGGCATAAGTTGAAATGGGGAAAGAGTTCATGACAGTGTTAACTTTAGGGACTACTAGGAAAATTTTTCATTGTCTTTCTTTTTTAATTTTTATTCATATATTTTAATTACAAAGGTGATATATGTTCATTATAAAAAATTTCTAAATACAGATAAGCAAAAGATCACAAATAAATCACTATATTTTATATACACCATTTAAAAATTTATTTATTATAAAAATGAAACCATACTGTACATTCCTTTCAGTAAATAGCTTTTCCAGGCAACAATATATTACAACCATCTTTCCATGTAATTT